>NC_138316.1:16626250-17230625 GCF_965601325.2 Salmo salar | reverse complement strand
AAACGGTGCATTTTACTCATTTATTAGATTTGAGGAACAAGTGTAGCCTAGTAACACTAGAAAGCTCAGTGATGCTCCTCTTTTAACAGTGGCCATCAACTGCTTTCAAAGGAGTGTCATACTATAGAATTTTGTAGTGAACTGTAGTACTACAGCATTCTCTGCAACAACAAAAAAACTGTAGCCAATACTATAGTAATGTTCACAAAAACACTACAGTTTTTTTAAAACTATACTGCAATTCAGTAGCCTTGTGGTTAGTGTGTGCACCCTGAGATTGGAAGGTTGGGAGTTTGATCCCTGGCCGAGTGATACCAAAGACTTTAAAAATGGTACCCGATGCGTCTCTGCTTGACACTCAGCATTAAGGAGATGGATAGGGGGTAAGGCCCTGCGATATAGACTAGTGTCCTGTCCAGGAGGTGTACTTGTACATCAAGCTGCCTCGTGCTCCTGCTCCTACAAGTGACCCGATCCTGTAGGTTCATGCTATACAACATTCGCAGAGTACGACCCTGCCTTACACAGGAAGCGGCGCAGGTCCTAATCCAGGCACTTGTCATCTCCCGTCTGGATTACTGCAACTCCCTGTTGGCGGGGCTCCCTGCCTGTGCCATTAAACCCCTACAGCTCATCCAGAACGCCGCAGCCCGTCTGGTGTTCAACCTTCCCAAGTTCTCTCACGTCACCCCACTCCTCCGCACACTCCACTGGCTTCCAGTTGAAGCTCGCATCTGCTACAAGACCATGGTGCTTGCCTACGGAGCTGTGAGGGGAACGGCACCTCCGTACCTTCAGGCTCTGATCAGGCCCTACACCCAAACAAGGGCACTGCATTCATCCACCTCTGGCCTGCTGGCCCCCCTACCTCTGCGGAAGCACAGTTCCCTCTCAGCCCAGTCAAAACTGTTCGCTGCTCTGGCACCCCAATGGTGGAACAAGCTCCCTCACGACGCCAGGACAGCGGAGTCAATCACCACCTTCCGGAGACACCTGAAACCCCACCTCTTTAAGGAATACCTAGGATAGGATATAGTAATCCTTCTAACCCCCCCCCCCCCCCAAAAAAAAAAATATATATAGATGTACTATTGTAAAGTGGTTGTTCCACTGGATATCATAAGGTGAATGCACCAATTTGTAAGTCGCTCTGGATAAGAGCGTCTGCTAAATGACGTAAATGTAAATATATATTGTGTTCCCTACAGGTTACAGAAAGAGCAGAAGCTTGAGCTATCCGTTCAGACCTCAGTTCAACCTACCTACAGGTTATGGAACATTTGCTCAGCAGGTTTCCTAAAGCAGAAAGCCTCCACTTCTAAGTCAAAGATAATAAAACAAAAACACGTTAGTAAATAATACAGTATACTACGGCCCACAAAAACACTACAGTAAATACTACAGTTTTCAACAATCTGCAAAAGCACTACATTAATTGCTTTAGTATATACTACAGTTATTTTACTACAGTATTTATACTATAGTTAACTATAATTTATACTATAGTATACTGTAGTATTTACAGTTAACTAAAGTGAATACTACATTAAAGTCAGCAAAAACACTACAGTGAATACTATAGTATTTTTTCATGTGGGTCTGCTGCTTCCATCCAATATGCCCTGGAGACATCAACATTCATCCTGACTGAGAGATAAGGTCCTGAAAATTGGTAGAATGGACTGTATAGTTGTAGAGAGAGACAGTGTAGAGCAGAGTAAACTGGGCTCTTTATCTTCCTCTTCCTCATAATGCTCAAGGCACCTCCACTGTCACGGAGTCCCACGGGATGTCATACTGAGTAAGAGAACAACCTTCTACCCATGATTCACCTCTTCCCAAAGCAAAACACATGGATCACTGTGGGGACATGTCAAAGGTGAGGCAGTACCAACTAAAGGACCTGATGCCTGTCTGTGCCAGCCCAGTCATACACACACAGACTGTTCTATCTGGCACACAGTACTACGCAGTATGTGTGACTTGGATAGACTGTGATAGAGGCTCCAGAGATGTTTGAGTGCAAATGTCTTTGTGCATTCTCTGCTGTGTTTCAGCCTCTCTCATCACCTCAGCCTGAAAAATTAGGATGAAGAATTGGCCCCCATTGCTCCCCAGTCCCAGGCAGGTCACTTCACACTGTGTCTCAGAGCAACGCGTCGAGGCCTTAAGATGCACTCATTCGTGCCGCAACATAACATCCAAGCCAAAATGTATTCAGAAAAGGCCCTTGGGCTGACAGAAAATTGAAACAGGTTATAGGGTAAGGGAAAAATCAGACACCTGGAGGTTTGAAGACTGCCATTGTACTTCTGCCACTTGAATCAGTTTACCTTTCTTTTAGAAGTGGCTGTGTGACAGCTCACCTCCACTATTGCATTGTGCATCTGTGTAGAGCTGAGCTAAGCTGAGACCGACCTGTAAGAGTGGGCTTTACATCCCCAGAGCAAGGCTGCGTAACACTGCAACGCCGGCTACTCCCAAAACAATTACATGCTAACCTGGAATGTGAAATGAGAATTAGACTTTTAAGCGCTCAGCGGTGAGGCATCCCAAGGCAGGAAGTTATTATATTAGCTGCTAGTGCTCTGACTTCTGTCCCAACCCTATACCTCTGTCTTATTTGCCTTTGTCTGAGAACCAGGGATAACTCTCTCTCCCATTGGCTGTCATAGTGAGGAAAGGACACCATTAAAGTAAGGAAACTTCATTCCGAGAACACCATTCATAGTAAGGACTCCATCCTCATGTGAGCCCTTGCCACATTACTCTCACCCTGCCACAACAGCACTAAGGCTGAGGTATTTAATTGCTTGTCCAAAATAATATTCTCTGTTTCCCCTCTTCATCTGCTGAGCTGATCCCCCCCCCCCCTCCTCATTAGCATGTTCTGCACCCCAGCCTTTTCCTGCAGGCCAGAACAAGGACAAGTCCATAATGTGTCCGTTCAACTCACAGCATAAAAGCTAGTTTAGCAGCCTATAAAACCTGGCAACAGACAGGCGTGAGTGAGCAATTTCCCAGCTTTTTTTGTGTTTTTTTCATCAGCAGTGGAAATAGCAGTCACTCCACCTGGGGTGGGTGATTCTAAATGAATGGCTTACTTGGCATGAGGATAGTAAAGAATCCATTGGAATAGGGGTTGAATGTCATTGTTTTTGAGACAATGGTTAGACCGGAATGTATTTGAGCTAGGCATTCTGTGGTGTGTTTTTTTTCTACTTTCAACAATGCATCTTACTGCTTCTACTACTATTATATGAGGGCAATTCAATGATGAAACATAACATCAGGACTCTATTTGTTTATCCAGAGAATGATGAGACTTGACAGGCAACATGTCATTCCTGGCTGTAGAACTCCCTCCTGCACAGCCAGTCATGTTTCCCGGTGCACCATGTTTCTTTATTAGCCACTGCAGCAAACAGACCAGCAGCTCCCTGGTGGATAGGGAAATGCACTCCCCTTCCCATCCCCTTATTTATCGAGCCTCCTGTGCTATTAAACAAGTGGGCCATTCCCAGTGAAAGATGGGCCGGCGTACCAGCACTCGATTTACTCTGGTAATACCCCATCTGGACATGAGCGATACATTACTGAGGGGCTAGGTCTGTGGGGTGCCCCCCCACCATTACAGTACAATGGATTCCACTGTGTCAGGCACCAGTAGAGAATCTTGTATATTGCCCTTTATCTTATTGTGGAGGCAGTTTCAGACTTTGTAACTCAGTTATGAGCCATACCAGAGCTTGTGTTGTCCGTGAGGCTATTCACACTAGCCAAGTCATGCTCAGGTCTTTGATTCTGTGTTTTAAAAGCCTCATTAGTAGCTCTCTTCAGCCACTTTCCCTGCTAAACCTGGAGCGTAATTAATGACTCTGACCTGCAGTTGAAAATTCCACTGGTTGACTCCTTGTAAAACGTCAAAGAAACATGTAGAGGCAAAGTGGAGAGGTCAAAGAGCACAGTCTGTCTCTCTCAGGTAAACTAATACTCCTTCCTTTTCAGTCTTGCTCTCTCCTGGTTTCCCTGCTGTTCTATTGACTATGCTGTGGTATACTAACCTGACCTGTACCTGCATGGGATGCTACTGTCCAGCATTTCTCTTACTCTGCTCTCTTCTGTGTTCCCCTTTCCCCTTCATCTCTCTCTGTATCTTTCTCTGCCTCTATCCCTTTATCTCTCTCACGTTTTCTCTCTTCTCTCACTCGCTCTACCTCACTCTCTTCCACTCCTTCCCTCTTGCTCCCGTCCTGGTGACCTGGGCTGCCTGCAGTAGAGATTAAAGTGATCAAGGATCTGCCGTGGCCCCCTCCTGTCGGCCAGCTCAACCACAGTCCTGCCCTGGCGCTGCTGGAGGGGGTGGAGTCACCCCCCGCTCTGCCCCCCCAGCCAGCCCAGCACTCCCCTGGACACACTGCCTGTGACCAGCACCACCATGGTGGGTTTTGTTGTCCCTGTCCTGTCTGTCCATCCCACCACCATCAGAGAGTCTCATCCAGCGCCCCTTACCCTCATCAACAATGTCCCCGTGCCTCTTTCTCTTGCCATATCCATATCTAATTTCCATGGCTCATCCTCCTCTTCCTCCTGTTCCCTGATAGGGTACTGTAATGGTGAACTGTCATTGTCTGACAAAGTAGAGAAATTGCATGGGCGACAACATACCATACAGTTGTAAGACAACATTCCATTCACTATGACAACATATGAAAACAGTAACAGCCGTTTACTGTGTGACCTCATTGAGTGAGGAGGAAGTGATTGATCAGCTCTACAGTATCTTTAAATCAGTTTGGCGGTTCACATTATCTCTGTAATAACTGCCCTTTTCCATCTGGATTACATATGGCAGAAAATCACTATTACTAGCCAGGTTGTGTGGACGAAGGCTCATTAATTTTAATGGTGCTGAATTGCCTTCTGAATGGGTAATTGGAAGTGTAGGTGACCCATAATGCTACTGTCAACAGAGGCATAACTGTTCCAAGGCAAGCATCCCCTTGCCCACTGCTCTTTATAGATCATTCTCTCAAACCCTTTATTAAGAACCCATTCAAATCCCAAAGTTTACTACTCTTTATTTTGGTGAGAACATCCATGTAGCACAAAGTGTTTGACCTTGATCTTATAATGCTCGGTGACCAAATAATAACCCTATTTCCAGAGTTCTGGACTTGAGTCACATGACTTGGACTCGGGACTCGTCTTTGACTTGAGACTGATGACTTGAAATGATCTGGCCAGGTTTTGTAACGTTTTGTCACTCATTTTATGGCAGAGTCTCCTTGGATTATGCAACACGCAGCAAGAGACAGCCGCAGCATCGCCCTTGCAAAAAAACCATTTTCATTTATCATACCATTTCTTACCCTTGGAGTGGACGCGATGTTTGTGCACATGAACGTTCTCAAGACTCCTGTGGTAGAAGTTCTGTTTAGTTAGTTCAATGTATGGCTTCTTTTGTTCATATTTCCCGGGTTATGTCCGAGTTCCGTGTGCCATACTGCATGTCTCTGTCATTCTGGTTGTGCGTAATAGGAGCGTGCCCCAGTGCGCATAGAAAAGGCTACGTGGCCTGGGCGCCATGCTATGGAGACAGTACGTTGAATAAGATCAACTATTTTCTCATGTATGAATGGTGATGAAATTAATAATCATCAAGTCTGATTAAAAACAAATGTAGAAATGTAACAATGGATGTGGAAATTGCTTTTTACATTGTAGAACCAGCTTATTTGTTGTAATTGCCAATTGGGTAATTGTATGGTCCTGGGAGTGGTCAAGTGCTTATATGTACCTGTTTGAGCTCCTGTTAGATGGATTCGATTTGGTTTCTCAAGGGGAGGCTGTACTGTCTTGTCCGCTACCTATGTCCGTTCAGATAGGACAGGTTATGCCTCATACAGAAGCTATTTCTTTTGGGCTGTGTATATTTGGTAACTCTACTTGTATATTTGTATGATATGGGCTTTCACCATTGAATCCCTGAGACCTGTAAAATAAATCTACACTCTGAGCACGTCAACCTGCCTTGCCTTCTGCTGATGTCACGCCCTGACGACTGCTACAAGATCCCTATTTCACAATTACATCTAAATGTGTTGTAGACAGAATTATAAAAAGGGCTGTCTAGTAGCCTCAATAAATAGACAAAGATTTGCAGTCATCGCATGTATAGATGCATTTTTAAATTGACTTAAAAAAAACGTGTCTCAACTTGACTTCCTCTTAGAATGCACGACTTGGACTTGACTCAAGACTCGACCCATTCTACTTGAGACTCACTTGAGACATGGACCTTGTGACATGAGACTTGCTTGTGATTCGATTAATAGTGTCTTGGTCCATTTCCAATTATGAAGCCTCCATGTGTTTGCCAATGTTTGCAGCTTTCCCACAGCTCTACAATCAGTAACTAATTATCCAGGGAGAGGGAGGAGAGGGACCATGTTTAGCAGAACTAATACTCAGGCTGAGGCTCTGTACTCCCCTGGTAGTGTAGAGGTGGTGTTCTACTATAGAGAGACCAGTGGAGACTGGGGTTTAAATGTGTTTAATGTCCTTCATACTGTTCTATCCATTCCAACCAGTACAATGAGCCATCCTCCCTCCACCAGAGAGTGGGCCAGTAAAATGAGCTGTCTGTGTTCTGAGGGTGAGGACAGGGCAGATGTCTGATTTATGCCCCATAATGCCTTGGGAATGGCTCCACTTCCCCCATGCATGGGATATGAGTGGGTTTCAGTGTGGCGTCTGGCTGAAAGAGGATCCTCTCTCTGTCTGAACTCCCACTACATCACATGGGTCAGATGTTGGATATAGAGACTGGGGGTGGAGGGCTCTCTGACCTTCCTGTGAGTACAATTGCATGCCTCTCACCTCCTGCCGCCTCTGGCTACAGGCAGGCCTCCACTCAAGCAGGAGGACATAGTAAGAGTAGGTAGAAGTTGTTCCTAACCACTGCTACAGGGTCAGATGTTTTGACATCCTCCTAATGGTTAAAGTTGGGTGTAGGGTAATTAATCTGATCCTAGAACTGTTGTTAGGGGCAAAAGCCATTGCTCCTCCTGGCCCTAGCCAGGTCTCCAGGTTACAAGTGTTACCAGGGTCATTATGATTAGCTGTGTGATATGGACCTGGATGGAACAGCGCCCGGTACAGCCCAACAGAACCTGTCTCACCAGTTCAACATCATTATCATATTTAAATATTGCCTGACAGCCGTGACAGTACATCTACATATAAATAGAAGACAGAGTCCTTTGTCTGGACGTAATAAAGAGCTTTTGCCTTTGTTTTCTGATGTGAATTCATTGTCTGGGTGTTCAGGCCATTCTCTTACCTTCTCCTCCCTTTGTCTCACTAGAATACAAAACAGTGTAATTTAAAGATATCCAGATTTCGTTTTTGTTCAAGGAATCTGCAGGCTTTTAAGCCTTTGGAGGATTGTTCCTTTGTTTTTGGGATTAGATAGAAAAATAACATGCCTTGATGTTGAACTCATCAGAGAACAAGACCATTGGGCTCAGCAAATGTGTTTCTATATAATCCTTTCAACAGATCCTTATTCGACTTCCCGAAGCACAATATTCTCTGGATGTCAACAGAAAGCAGTGGTTTTACAAGCTGCTCGTTCTCTCCCATGGCCTTGTATGGTTTCATGGCTTGATGCTCACAATGTGCCATGCATTTCAATGAGCCTTCAGACCTGTTAATCATTTCACATGTCAAGCTGGAAATCTTAATTGTAACCCTATAATACAGCAGTAGATCTCAAGCTTTCCCCACTGACCAATGAACTCACTCTTTTGATGGAAGTACCATTAGTAAATGAGAATTAATTAGCTGGCTTAATTAGTAAATGTGCTGTGTGGAAGGTGGGTGGTTGTCTCAGTGAGAGGAGCCAGTAGTGAGTGGTTTTCAGCTTGCTGGATTCCTTTGTCGCTTTCTCTCTGCTCTGCTTTGCTCTAGGCATGTTCTGGTCCTCTAGATGTCCCTTTGACCTTTGTGGCCTGCGTTTATCTAAGTCCCAGCCAATCAGCTCCCTCTCTCCATCTCCCTTCCTCTCTACCTCCATCCCCCTCCCTCCATCCCTGCAGCCTGTGTTTTGTTGGGAGCCTGTAGAGATAGGTGGAAGGCTGGAGAGGGTGGGCCCTTCAACCATCCATCACCGTCTGACTGACGGTTCAATCTGATACCGAGATTCCATTTGCTCTGCTTTACACGCCACAATACAGGTAGTGTAGACAGGCTGGCAGACACAGACACAGAATGGCGTGTGTGTGCGTCCGCGTGGGTCCTTCCATCACTCTAACTGCCCCCCCAGGGCTCATTACCTGTGTGCCAATCCTCTCTTCAATCTCCTCTTGTCTGTCCTGAGTGTGAGAGGTGGAGAATGAAAGGAAATTAGTTTGGGCTGAGTATCGCCAGGAATCAGCCAAACTATAATACCGCTCCAGCTATTGTGGGGGAGACAGTTGGCAATCATAGAAGACACGGGCTCTTCACACTCAAACAAATAAAATGGTCGCTTTTTAGTTGTTGTTAGTGGCTCACTCCTTAGTAATGCCTCTTTGAAGCTATGTGCGTTGCCTCTGAAAAGGCCTGTTCTGACGGTAGAGGTTGAGTGGTGAATGCCGCTGAGGATAGCCATTCACCCGGCCTAGGTGGAGGAGTCAAAAGCAAGAGAAGAACAATTATTTAATCACATTGAGCTGGTTCCTTGTGGATCTGATATTACTGTAGATGTCAGAGTTTAATTGAGGTGTTTAGGAATTAGTATTAGGCATAATTTAAAGTGGGATTGAGAGCACTGAATAGGGCTCAGGTGAACGTCAGTCTAAACTATCACGATCAAACCAATAATAACAGACTTTAGTGTTGGTTCATATTTCTTCATAGCCGTAGACATGGAATGGAGACAGACATTGCCAATGTCATGTACTGGTATGTGATAGCTGATAGCATCGGAGCGTGTTCTGTCTGCCACAGTGATGACAGATAGCTGACCGAAAGTTTCCTCACATGGGAACTCCTCGTGTTCTGATAATACTCTCACATTCACCAACACATACTGACACACTCCTATAGCCAACACCAACACACACATATACGTTCAGAGCACAGGAGGTTGGTGGCACCTTAATTGGGGAGGACGGGCTCATGGTAAAGGCTGGAGTGGAATTAGTGGAATGGTATCAAACACTTGGCTTCCAGGTGTTTGATACCATTCCGTTTGCACCGTTCCGGCCACTTATTATGAGCCATCCTCCCCTCTGTAGCCTCCAATGTTTCAGAGATACAGGGGACATTGTTTTTTATAGAGATAGGGTTTTGTTTCATTAAAGAGGAAATGAAATATATAGACTACAGCAGTCCCTCTCCCACTGTCTCTTTCTCTGACATTATTGCACAAACGTACACTCAGGGGAAGGTTTGCTGCAGAGCTACAGATTGGCTGTGTCCTGGCTGACAGGGTGAGGGGCTGCAAACACGCATCTTTTCCCACCCGGTCAGTCTCCATGGAAACCCTATCTCACACACATATACATTAAACATATACAAAGGAAGCTACTTGTACCGTTTACAGAAACGGATGTGTGAGAATATATCCTCCATATTTGACTTTTATGGAACAACGGAGACTAGTAAAACAAATAATTTGGCCTCATTTATACTGTACAATGGGAGTCATCTTCAGACTCAACTATGTATTAGTGCAAAAACTGTATAATTTTAATTTTGTATAGCCAAGCCATGGAACTGGTTTGAGCTTTAGAGCAATGTTTCACTAAGGTTGTGTTTACACAGGCAGCCCAATTCAGATATTTTTTATTTTTGGAACAAATTGGTATTTTGACCAGTCAGATCTTTAGCCAATTATCTGGGCAAAACATGAGAATTGGGCTGCCTGTGTAAACGCAGCCTAATTTATTAAATTAAATAAGTACTTATTATTCACATGAACTATAGAAATTAGGTTAAGGGGAGCCCCTGGTGGTCACTGGTGGAACAACATGATCATGTATGTATGATGTAGCTTTGCCAGTGGTAAGCACATGCTGTGCATGCTTCAGGGATGCTTAGAATAGGTTTTTGCTGTTCAGTATGCAGCTTAGCATCAGACAGACAGTTAATTGCTTCTATTTGTGCATGTCAGGCATTTACATGAGGTTGTTTTCTAGAAGACATCTACATTTATTCATTCATAAAATATATACAAATGCAACAATTTCAACAATTTTACTGAGTTACAGATCATGTAAGGAAATCAGTCAATTGAAATAAATTCATTAGGCCCTTATCTATGGATTTCACATGACTGGAAATGCAGATATGCATCAGTTGGTCAAAGATGGCTTAAAAAAAAAAAGATAGGGTCATGGATCAGAAAACCAGTCAGTATCTGGTATGACCACCATTTGCCACATACAGCGCGACACATCTAATTTGCATAGAGTTGATAAGGCTGTTGATTGTGGCCTATGGAATGTTGTCCCACTCCTCTTCAATGGCTGTGCGAAATTTCTGGATATTGGCTGGAACTGGAGCATGCTGTCGTACACGTCGATCCAGAGCATCCCAAACATGCCAATGTCTTGTGAATATGCAGACCATGGAAGAACTGGGGCATTTTCAGCTTCCAGGAATTATGTACAGATTCTTACGACATGGGGTTGTGCATTATCATGCTGAAACATAAGGTGATGGCGGCAGATTAATTGCACGACAGTAGGCCTCAGGATCTCGTCACGCTATCTCTGTGCATTCAATTTGACATCAATAAAATGCAATTGTGTTTGTTGTGCGCCGCTTATGCCTGCCCATACCATAACCCCACTGCCACCATGGGGCACTCTGTTCACAATGTTGATATCAGCAAACCGCTGGCCCACACAACGCCATAAACGCTGTCTGTCATATGCCTGGTACAGTTGAAACCGGGATTCAACCGGGATTCAGCCGTGAAGTGTGCCAGTGACCATCGAATGTGAGCAGTTATCCATTGAAGTCGGTTACGACAGTGAACTGCAGTCAAGTCAAGACCCTGGCGAGGATGATGAGATGAGATTCCCTAAGACTGTTTCTGAAAGTTTGTTCGGAAATTCTTTGGTTGTGCAAACCCACAGTTTAATCAGCTGTCCGGATGGCTGGTCTCAGATGATCCCGCAGGTGAAGAAGTAAAATGTGGAGGTCCTGGACTGGCGTGGTTACACGTGGTCTGCGGTTATGAGACCGGTTGAACATACTGCCAAATTCTCTTAAACTAAATAGGAGGTGGCTTGTTGTAGAGAAATTAACATTCAATTCACTGGAAACAGCTCTGGTGGACATTCCTGCAGTCTGTCTGCCTGTCTCTGTCTGTCTGTCTGTCCCGATCCGATCCACTCAGTGAAGTTAAACCCAGGCCTGGAGTGAGATTAGCCCTTGAGATGAGTGGTGGCGGGGGGCATGCAATCACAACTAAGAGTATGCTAAATGAACTGCTTCCATCAGAGTCTCAACGTTTGATGTTGCTCCACTCCTCTTGAAGCCCTAAAGCGGTCTTCAGCATTTTGGCAGTGACAGACTGGTAATGTGTTTGATGTTGAAGGGTGACCTCAGTTTACTACTGGGGGTAGCAAGCCAAGGCAACTGGAAATGAGGCTCTTTCCAAAGGATGGTGTGACATCAACTACAGAAATGAGGTGTGGAGTAAAACAGCCCCCTCTCCTGTGTCAGTGTCTCTGACCGCTGACCACTACCAGGAAGTTCTGAGGTTTCAACTTCTACTCCTGGTCCCCTCCCACCCTCTGATCTCACATCAGACTGTGTAAATAGGGAGATTGAGTAGCTTGTTTCTGATTGGTCTAAAAGCAAATCTCTGACCTCTAACTTTGTCAGGGTCATGTCACGATTTGGATGGATCACCTCCGATCCCCCATCAGGCCGAGCGGCAAAGCCCTGAGAAGTGCCAACTTCCAAGGGAGCCTGTCTATTCTCTAGTTAGTGACCTTGGCACTTTTCAAGGCCTTGCTCAATGATTAACCTGGACTAGTTTGTGCATGTTGTGTTTTCCCTCCCGTCTGGCATTGTGTACACAGTGTGGCTGGATTGATTTCTGTCTCGCTCTGCCTTCATCTGTGAAGTTCCTTGAGGGGGATGTGTTGTACAGAGTGGTGGGGTGTGTGTTTAAACACTGAGGCATGGCTGTCTCCTCTCATTAACACGTCTCACTGCAGCACAGCGCATACAAGCCGGGAAAGACCAGGAGGAATCATGAAAATTAAGTCACAGCAGCTCAGAGTTTCACAGATATTCCTGATGTTTTGAACACATGCTTCTCTGAACTCAACGCCACTTTAATTCAATTGCTTATAATTGATGAGTACAGGAAACACAAGATGGATTTCAACGGTCAGATTGTTGAAGCTAGAATCCTTAGTTGCTACATCCATTTTAGACTTATAATGTAATGATATATACCCATTGATTCTTGAACAATATAACTTGTAAATATGTCATGAGCTTAGTTCAACTGTCATACACCATCAGGCTCCAAAATATCAGCTTGTTTTTACTCTGTTTACAATGTAAACAAACACTGAATAGCCTCAAAACATGGTTAAAACTGTAATTATGACGTCATAGATGGTCTGTCCTTGCATCCATAGCTCTATGAATTTGAGTGGTTACATTTCTTGAGGCCCGTCCCTTAGCTTTTCACAAAAACGGAGGGGGGGTGTCCAATGTTCCAAGGCTAATATTTGAAATGTCTCCAGGAAGACCTCTATTGAGATGCTGTTATATTGTGATACTCATATCTGTCTGCGGGTCTCTCCTTCATTTACAGTCCAGTTTGAAGGGGTGGAGAAGTCCAGAATGTCGCCCACCAAGGAGGGAAAAGGAGGGCGTCCGCCTCGCATCCACTCCAGTTGCTGTCTGGTCAACACCAAGATGAGCTCTCTGGACCACTGCAGTGCTGCTCTGGGGGAACGCATTGACCCCTCCATGTCCCTGGAGAGCCAATTGTAAGTCATCCTCCCCTACCGTCTTTCTATCCACAGAATTATAATGAGTAGTAATTCTATTCCTGTGATTCTCTCTAGGGATTTGGTACTTTTGTGTTGGTGCTTCTGAGGTAGAGCTGTGTGGAGATATTTGTCTTTTGATGTTAGATAAGACACTTTCTCCACTTGAAACTCTGTTTTATCCTCCCTCTTCTCTCCACCCTGTAGCTGGTACCATGGAGCGATCAGCAGGACGGATGCGGAGTCTCTGCTGAGGCTGTGTAAAGAGGCCAGCTACCTGGTGAGGAACAGTGAGACCAGCAAGAACGACTTCTCCCTCTCACTCAAGTAAGACCCTTCCCATACATACTGTCCACTACACACAAGTAATCAGTGTACAGTTGATGACGCACCACCCTCTCACCACCACCCAGCACCTACTGTGCCTTCAGAAAGTATTCATACCTCTTTTGACTTATTTTGTTGTTACAGCCTGAATTCAACATGTATTATTTCGATTTAATCCATTTTAATTTAATCCACATAATACCCCATAATAAATACCCCACTATATACAGTATGACGCGCACACACACACACACACACACACACACACACACACACACACACACACACACACACACACACTTCACTGAGGGTGTTCACGGGTTATCATAGAGTAGAGTTCTATAGAGTACCAGGTCAACACACAGTACAGCACCATTATTCTGCCTCCAGGAGTCTTCCTCACCTCCTACCTACCTGCTGACTGTCTCTTCAGTATGGTTATGCACATCACCTTTAAGAACCCTGACCTTCCTACATGATGCCCTCCCCTTCCTCCCCTCTCACCTCCACCAGGGAACATCTCTGGCCCTGCTGACTTGCCCAGAACTGAATTCATAATGCCCCCATAGCCGACCTCTGCCCCCTGACTGTGACCTGTCTCCAGGCTAGCGGAGGGTCCAGGGGACAAGCCCTGATTTGTTTAGTCTGGTCTGACATTTGGCTGGAGGGTAGCTTAAAGGGTCTCGCTGCACAGCTGGCATTCACCTCCACAGGGCAGTCACATCCCATCGACTCAGAGGCTCTGAGGGCTCACACTACCGCAGGGAGCCAGCCAACTGATGAGTGTCAGCGGGCTGCCATTTCACCAGCACACAGCAATACCTGGCTGAGAAAAACATTTCACCACAGGGGCAGTGAAAGTGCCTCTGATATGAGCTGCAGAGAGGATAACTGCTTGTTATGGCCATGGAAGACAGTTCTACAGTATTATTGTCACCTTTCTTCAGATATAAACTGGCATTTGTGCTCTTGTTATTCACAGTAAAGCACATATCTGTCGATAAAGTCAGCGATAGATTAGATGCGTTGCAGCAGGAGGAAAAACCGTTGCTGGTGTAACCGATGTGAAATGGCTAGTTAGTTAGCGGTGGTGCACGCTAATAGCGTTTCAATCGGGTGACGTCACTCGCTCTGAGACCTGAAGTAGTTGTTCCCCTTGCTCTGCAAGGGCCGTGGCTTTTGTGGAGCGATGGGTAACGATGCTTCGAGGGTGGCTGTTGTCGATGTGTGCAGAGGGTCCCTGGTTCGAGCTCAGGTAGGGGCGAGGAGAGGGACAGAAGCTATACTGTTACACTGGTCCCGAGGACCAGTGTGCTTTAGGCTCATATCTGCTGGCAGGAGGAGATGATGCTGTCCAGAGCTGTTCCACTGCTCCTCACACTGACTTACTGCTCATTTCATTACCAGAGTTCTGGGACTCTGCTCTAGCCTGCCAGGGGACACACACGGGGAATTAGACTGGTGGGCTTGATTGGACAGACAGTGCTGGGCCATTGGCTGGACTGTCTGTAGGCCTTATTGGATAGACAGGGCTGGGGTTGTTTGGGGTGACTTTATTTAACTAGGCAAGTCAGTTAAGAACAAATTCTTATTTACAATGACGGCCTACCCCGGCCAGACCCGGATGATGCTGGGCCAATTGTGCGCCGCCCTATGAGACTCCCAATCATGGCCGGATGTGATACAGCCTAGATTCGAACCAGGGACTGTAGTGATGCCTCTTGCACTGAGATGCAGTGCCTTAGACCGCCACGCCACTCGGGAGGCCACTAGGACACGTCCCATGCTGTGTCTGAGGAGTGTTGTTGATCTCCAGTAGGAGCTGTCCTTCTCAGTCAGAGCCCACACACTGTGACCTTTCAGCCAGCAGCACTGAACCTCTGACCCTGTCAGTACGGCTGCCTCCATGGCCAGTCACTGTAGTAGAAAGTCATATTGAATCTGAGTTCAAAGTTCAAACGCGTAGACTTCTGAGTGTGTCTAGGACCACCAATGTCCATCCCAGAATAATGGCACTAATCCAGAAAGGAGTGATGGAATGAATTGTTACGTGTCTGTGTGCTTGTGAACCATAAATCATAGTTGTGTAAAAGGCTGTTTACAACACTCTCTTTGTTGGACCTCCTGCACAGATCAGTGGAGATGTCATCCACACAGGGCAAAGGCAGGAAGGCAGATATTTCTAAACCGCTCTGGTGTGTGTGGTGGATCATGTGCCTGTGTCATGCCAGCGTGACTGTGTTTGTTGTGCAGTACTGGTAGGAAGCAGAGGAGGTTGTAGGGTCATTCAGATCAACCCAGTAAACAATCAGCGGGTTGATGCATGGAGCCGGCAGTGGGGAGGGGGTGACAGAGCTCAGTCTGCTCATGTTGGAGCCTTCTCCTTCTCCTGCTTCCTAGAAACCTTTGTGTCAGAGGCTGTAAACCCAATGTGTAGGCCAGATACTCCATGTTGGCAGATGCTGAAACCTCTGTGGCAGAGGCTGGAGACCCTGTGTTTAGATACTCCATGTCTGGAGCCGCTGAAATATTCATGGGGCCAATTCGGCGACACGTTTGTGCTTTGCATCATTGATGAAGGCCCAGACTTTCACTAACCATGAGTCTCGAGAGCCGTTTGACAGGGAGAGAGGGTACCTTGTCTCTGTCTCTCTCTCTTCCTCCTCCTCTCTCTGATGATGAGTGGTCTTTTAGGTGCATAAAACACATTTAGCCTTTCACTGGTCTCTGAGAGGCGTAGCTCTCCCTCCTCCCCCAGGGAGGTGTTTTACACAGCCGGGTTTACGGGCTGGCTGAGGTAGAAAATAAACCGTTGATGAAAGAGGAAAACAAAGATTTATGCAACAAAATGTGTTGATGCTATAACACATGGGAAACTAGAAAGCCTTGGAGTTGTAGAAAGAACAACAAAAGCTCTCCACGTTGGCAGTTGAATTCGTGTCAGGAGAGGCAAAAGTGTCTCAGAAAAGTGTCCTCTCCTGGTCTTTCTTGTGAGAGACACCGGGCTCTCCCAGTTTGTTGTGGAGTGTGCTGTTCAGTGTGCGTGCAGTCCAGTGCACAGTTCAATGCGTTTTATTAATGCATGTTTTGTTCTTGGATATTACCACAACTGGAATGGTTCCCAAATGAAACACAACAACAACACAGCTTTGTGTTTTGTACAATATAGTTGACCTATAATGAGCAGCACCAACCACATTCCTGTTTTTAAAGTCACTCTAAACCACGAGGAACAGGTGTGGTCATGTCCTGATCATGTTCGTAATCCTTCCAGTCAGACACGCTCTGTTTGTGGCTGCCACAGTACGTATTAAACCGGAAGAATAGCTATTCAAGACATTTCCTGTCCCACAATGCTTCATAAGGTCATGGCTTTCTTTCTGGATCATTATCTTCTGTTGGGTGAGTTTGGCTTCATTACATTGAAGCATCATTCAGGGTGCAGTCTAATATATGGGAGGTAGAGATAAACGATGATGGCTGTCAGCCTATTTCTCTACTGTGAGGATGAGAGGGTTCAAGTGAAAGTCATAGACCCCGGTGAACAGGACACCAGTCATCCAGAGGGAAATGAATCCCGATTAGACAATAAAAGCGCACAACTAAATAGGATAAGATAACAAACACAAAAGGCCCAGTCTTGTCAGAAATAGCCCTACATTTCTGTTATCAGACAGCAGTGAGTAGTGGTCTGTTGCGCCGTTGTCTCTGAGTCTCCATGGAGCTGAAACGCGATAAGCGTAGCTAAACGCTGATGGGGAAGGAAATCTTAGGGGGATTTTTAAAATGTTCCTATTGATGTGTTTAGCTTTTTAAGTGGTGTGCTCGTGTAACCCAAGGCCTAGCTCCTCAAGCTGTTGATGAATCAAACACACTTTGCCTTCAGAGTGGACTCTCCTCTCCTGGCCCAGCTTAAGAAGCAGCTACACAGTGACTGCATCCCAAATTGGCACCCTAATTCCCTATATAGTGCACTACTTTTGGCCTAAGCCCTAAATGGGGAACAGGGTGTAATTTGGAATGTAGGCAGTGAACAGGCTGTGTGACTAGAGATATCTGTCCTCATCTACTCCAACCAATAAACTTTGATTTGATGAACAGCCTAGTAATGACAGAGACGTATTCAACTGGAGGAGCTGGCTGGCTGATCAGGCTCAGTGATGGAGGAGGCTGAAGCTGGCTGTATTTACTTCACTTTTATAGCAGCAGAGAAACCCTGCAGTCTCCCTCAGCTCTCTTATAAAACGATCATCCACCTCTCCTCACGCTAGATGCTCTCAATCTCCCTCGTTTCTTTTACGGTCTCTGTCTCCCCCTCTCCGTCTCCTCTCTCCTTCTATCTCCCCCTCTCTAACCATACTTTTAGTGCAGAAACTATACATGTCAAGGCTGTGACTTGCCAGTCCTACAGCATTAATGTGTTGAAGAGAAGATATGAGAGAATTATTGTTGACTCTCCATCTGCATTGGTCCTTACTAGTTTCACCGTGTCACACAAAGTGTTTGTCTCTTGGTTCATGAACTGATGAAAGATTTGACTTAAAGTAAGGATTTTCCTCTGATGTTTTTGAGAAATGTCATTTTTAATGGTTATTGTCCCTTAATTGAACCTGTTAAATTTCCCCTTGATCCTAATGTTGTTCTCTCCATGGCTTTGTTTCTGCTGGTGTCTTAGTGAGATAATATGGCTTCAGGCTTTTTGAATGCATTTTTAAGATAAGGGAAGTATGGACATCTCATTTAAGATGCCCAGCAATTTGTGCTTTCTGCTGATAATGGACACGCACACACACGCAGAATGGATAAGAAAACATATTTCCATCTTTGAATGCCACTCCCCTCTTATGGGAACAGGAAGTCATTGCAGTCCATCACTGTCTGGCTGTTATTCCACTGTTTTATTTCTGTTGACAGGAGAGGTGACACCTGCTCTGCTAAATATTGTATATATACTTTTCCGCTAGCCCCTCTCCCCCTCTACCTCACTGTCTTCGTCTTCTCCCTTTCTACCTCACCGTCTTCCTCTTCTCCCCCTCTACCTCACCGTCTTCGTCTTCTCCCTTTCTACCTCACCGTCTTCCTCTTCTCCCCCTCTACCTCACCATCTTCCTCTTCTCCCCCTCTACCTCACCATCTTCCTCTTCTCTACCTCACCATCTTCCTCTTCTCCCCCTCTACTTCACCATCTACCTCTCTCTCATCCCTCTCTCTTCCTCTTCTCCACTCCTCCTCTCCTTCTCCTTCTATGTGATCAAAGGCCTGTGTCACTGCCCTCCTCCCTGCAGCTTCTGTCTAGTGCAGCATAATGGGTTTTATACAGCCACATTTCTCATTAAGACAAGGCTCCAGAGCAGGAGATTACTTAAGAGCTGTAAAGCACACAGATCCAAGGCTCTGGCTCAGCCCTAGAAATACTGAAGGGAGCACATCCCAGGGAGCTTTTCATTTGCTCTGCATTTATTAACTGGTGTAGCCTAAGTGATTCTTCCTGGCTGCTCATTAGACTAGTAGCACTCTCTACTTATTGTACATAGGAGCACGCAGTATGTGACCTGGGTTCTAAACCAGCCCTACTGTACTGCATCGGCTGGGAATGATCTGTCACACTGTACCGCTGGGAGATAAAGCATTCATCGTTTTTAGAGCTGAAATACTGTTTTCTCTCTCTTCTAGGAGCAGCCAGGGCTTCATGCACATGAAGCTGTCGAGGACGAAGGAGAACAAGTACATCCTGGGTCAGAACAGCTGTCCCTTCGACAGTGTCCCCGAGATCATCCACTTCTACTCCAGCCGCAAGCTGCCCATCAAGGGGGCCGAGCACATGTCCCTGCTCTACCCCGTGGCCATCAGGACACTATAGTGACACGTCCTTCCCCAAAGGTCACACAGGGGTCAGGGGTCAGATGCCCTCTCCTGCCACCTCCCATGGGAAACCCTGTCGCTCTGCCTATCTCCTTCTGTCTGATTGGTCTGAAGGACAGAGTTCAAGTTGGCGGAGGAGGCAGGGATGATGATGATGATAACACAGCTCACCTGTCATCACCCACCTGATCCCAGACCAGCTATTAACTTTTTGTTTGTATTTGCGACAACATTATCATTGCATTATTGACTGACACATTATCTGCTGACAAGCATTGTTTCACTGATCCCACAGCTGCTTCCTCAACAGTACCACTCTGTACCAATCTCCTCCACACAAGACCTGTTCATATTGGATTTGGCTCCATGTTATGCTGAAAGTGTTTATTTAGTCAGGGGAAGCTAAAGATTGTAATGTCCTTCATAAAGGAAGCAGGCAAGGCACATTAATGTATTGGAGTTGGGTTATATATGGGCACTCTACAGTGGCCGGCAAACTCAATAAACCTGCCCTGTGTGAATACTTTCCCCGTCAGTGCAGTTTAGTGTTTAAGTGCTGTACGGTCTACAGACTGACGTCTCTGTCTATTCCTGGGACTGTAATTTCTGATATCCTTCACCACGGGTGTCCCATTGGTAGGACAGTGTAAGTACAGCTCTGGTTTGACAGTCAGCAGACTGATAGATGGATCACTATGTTACACAGCAGTAGCACCATTGGCTAAATGAGCCAGAGATGGGCGCCTAGTATCAAAATGGGCTAAATTACCTTCCCAATCCCCCATCGTAGAATATCTTTGCATGGGTAGAATGGAATATGCCTGCATTGTCTACCTCAGAAAATCAAATTCATTTGTGAATCTGCAGATCAATAGGTACAATGGGATTGCAGATATTGATCCAACCCCCACCATGCGACTCCGATTCCCAACAAATTGCATCTATGGTTTAAGAATACGTTTTTGCATAAACCAGTCAATCAGATAATGTTTTTGGGTTCTTTTTTTAAAACTACATTTTACAGATCAGCATTTGTATGTATAGTCACTATGAAATTGTGTGATGTCAGTAACAAATGTTTGGTTAATGCCTTATAATGCATGGGTTGAATCAGTCGGATTAGATCTGCTGATTTCTAGAGTTCTGCTTCTTTCAACGATTGTTCTGTGACTGTAATTTATTCTGGGGTAATTCTTCTTATTACAGATGTGTTACTCCTCTCTGTGAAGGCCTGCCTCGTGGCATCCGGCCCTCACTATTCTCTGCCATGTGATCGTGTTTGCGCAGAGCTTGAATACCCCGGGCCTGGCCTCATATACTGTGGTGCTTCGCTATGTGTTTTAGTCAGTTCTGCTTCATGTGTCCAACTGCCTCTGTGGCCTGACTCTGACTCTGAGACACTGATGAGTAATGGTGTCTCGTGACCAATGGGATTGTCAAGCCTCACATAAAGACTGTCTGTAAAAGCCCCATGGACCAATCGGAGGACTCCATTTTCCTGGATGAACTCAGACCTCCAGTCTGTCATAAGCCATCTATTTGTTGGAATTATTTAATACACACCTCAAAATTGGTTTCTTATTCATTTTACTCTTGATTTCCTCCATTGTCTCTGTGTTCTATCATTTCTACCCACACAACCCTATCTTATTCTGGTACAGACCTTGAGGTTAGAGACATTGCTTGAAGCCTCTCTTTGTTCTTTGAGTTTGACTTCTCCCCTGAACCAGAGGGACTGACGTGTCCTTTAAAATCGAAATGTTAATGAGGAGAGTGCTGAAGCATGCTATGCAATCCCATAGCCAGTAGGTGGCATCATTGCAGATGTGGAAATCTAAGGCTGTCCTCCAATTGGCATTTCCAGAGAATTATGAGTGTTTCGTGGAGGTGAATTGATTCTGTTGGTAAGATAAGGGAACAAGTAAAGTAGGGTTGCATACAGCAGCAATGGTTTCCAAACTTTTTTTGGTTACTGTACCACCAACTGAATTTTACTCTGCCCGGAGTACCCCCTCATGTGCATTTTTCCAGTAGGCCTATGGTCTCATGAGTCTTCTCAAGGTACCCCCTGTGGATAGACCAAGTACCCTCCAGGGGTTCTAGTACCCATGATTGGGAACCACTGGCATACAGTATATGACTCTTCATGGCAGGTTTAGGAGTTTGTCTGTCAATGTCATGATTAGACTATCCCACACCTTCATGAGGTAACTGATGTTGACGGAGAGGGCCATTGTATGTAATGGAGGGAAATTGCGCTCACATTTTATGAATTAAATAAATATATATATCAGTACCAGTCAAAAGTTTGGACACACCTACTCATTCAAGGGTTTTTCTTTATTTTTACTATTTTCTACATTGTAGAATAATAGTGAAGACATCAACTATGAAATAACACATATGGAATCATGTAGTAACCAAAAAAGTGTTAAACAAATCAAAAGATATTTGAGATTCTTCAAAGTAGCCATCCTTTGCCTTGATGACAGCTTTGCACACTCTTGGCATTCTCTCAACCAGCTTCATGAGGAATGCTTTTTCAACAGTCTTGAAGGAGTTCCCACATATGCTGAGCACTTGTTGGATGCTTTTCCTTCACTCTGTGGTCCAACTCATCCCAAACCATCTCAATTGGGTTGAGGTCGGGTGATTCAGCACTCCATCACTCTCCTTCTTGGTCAAATAGCCCTTACACAGCCTGGAGGTGTGTTTTAGGTCATTGTCCTGTTGAATAACAAATTATTGTCCCACTAAGTGCAAACCAGATGGCGTATCGCTGCAGAATGTTGTGGTAGCCATGCTGGTTAAGTGTGCCTTGAATTCTAAATAAGTCACAGACAGGGTCACCAGCAAAGCACCCCACACCATCACACATCCTCCTCCATGCTTCACGGTGGGATCCACACATGCAGAGATCATCCGTTCACCTACTCTGGGTCTCTCAAAGACACAGCGGTTGGAACCAAAAATCTCACATTTGGACTCATCAGACCAAAGGACAGATTTCTACCGGTTGTCACAACACAAGTGATTGGCTCAAATGCAAAAAGAAGGAAAGAAATTCCACAAATTAACTTTTAACAAGGCACACCTATTAATTGAAATGCATTCCAGGTGACTACTTCATGAAGCTGGTTGAGAGAATGCCACGCATGTGCAAAGCTGTCATTAAAGAAAATGGTGGCTATTTGAAGAATCTCAAATATAAAATATATTTAGATTTGTTTAACACTTTTCTTGGTTACTAAATGATTCCATATGTGTTATTTCATAGTTTTGATGTCTTCACTATTATTCTACAATGTAGAAAATAGTACAAATAAAGAAAAACCCTTGAATGAGTAGGTGTGTCCAAACTTTTGACTGGTACTGTATATATATGCGTCTGTGTGTGTGTGTGTGTGTGTGTGTGTGTGTGTATGTATGTATGTATGTATGTGTGTATATATATATATATATATATATATATATATATATCTATATATATATATATATATATAGTCATGGCCAAAAGTTTTGAGAATGACACAAATATTAATTTTCACAAAGTCTGCTGCCTCAGTTTGTATGATGGCAATTTGCATATACTCCAGAATGTTATGAAGAGTGATCAGATTAATTGCAAAGTCCCTCTTTGCCATGCAAATGAACTGAATCCCCCCAAAACATTTCCTCTGCATTAGGCTTCAGGGCGCCCAAGAAAGTCCAGCAAGCGCCAGGACTGTCTCCTAAAGTTGATTCAGCTGCGGGATCGGGCACCACCAGTACAGAGCTTGCTCAGGAATGTCAGCAGGCAGGTGTGAGTGCATTTGCACACACAGTGAGGCGAAGACTTTTGGAGGATGGCCTGGTGTCAAGAAGAGCAGCAAAGAATCCACTTCTCTCCAGGAAAAACATCAGGGACAGACTGATATTCTGCAAAAGGTACAGGGATTGGACTGCTGAGGACTGGGGTAAAGTCATTTTCTCTGAATCCCCTTGCCCGATTGTTTGGGGCATCCGGAAAAAAGCTTGTCCGTGTCATGCCAACAGTAAAGCATCCTGAGACCATTCATGTGTGGGGTTGCTTCTCAGCCAAGGGAGTAGGCTCACTCACAATTTTGCCTATGAACACAGCCATGAATATCAAATCAAATTCAAATCAAATGTATTTATATAGCCCTTCTTACATCAGCTGATATCTCAAAGTGCTATACAGAAACCCAGCCTAAAACCCAGCCTGAATAAAGAATGGTACCAACACATCCTCCGAGAGCAACTTCTCCCAACCATCCAGGAACAGTTTGGTGACGAACAATGCCTTTTCCAGCATGATGGAGCACCTTGCCATAAGGCAAAAGTGATAATGAAGTGGCTCGGGGAACCACACCGATATTTTGGGTCCATGGCCAGGAAACTCCCCAGACCTTAATCCCATTGAGAACTTGTGGTCAATCCTCAAGACGCGGGTGGACAAACAAAAACCCACAAATTCTGACAAACTCCAAGCATTGATTATGCAAGAATGGGCAAGAATGGGCATTGATTATGCAAGAACGTGGCCCAGAAGTTAATTGACAGCATGCCAGGGCGGATTGCAGAGGTCTTGAAAAAGAAGGGTCAACACTGCAAATATTGTCTCTTTGCATCAACTTCATGTAAGTGTCAATAAAAGCCTTTGACACTTATGAAATGCTTGTAATTATACTTCAGTATTCCATAGTAACATCTAACAAAGATATCTAAAGACACTGAAGAAGCAAACTTAGTCGAAATTAATATTTGTGTCATTCTCAAAACATTTGCCCACGAGTGAGTGTGTGTGTGTGTGTGTGTGTGTGTGTGTGTGTGTGTGTGTATATATATATATATATATATGTATTCAGACCCCTTCCTTTGTTAAAAATGTTATGTTACAGCATTATTCTAAAATGGATTAAATAATTTTATAGTAATCACAATCTACACACAATACCCCATAGACAAAGCAAAAACAGTTTTTCTTCATTTTTGCACATTTATAAAAAATTAAAACATACCTTATGTACATACGTTTTCAGACCCTTTGCTATGAGACTCGAAATTGATCTCAGGTGCATCCTGCTTCCATTGATCGTCCTTGATGTTTCTACAACTTGATTGGAGTCCACCTGTGGTAAATTAAATTGTTTAGACATGATTTGGCAAGGCACATAAGGTCCCATAGTTGACAGTGCATGTCAGAGCAAAAACCAAGCCATGAGGTTGAAGGAATTGTCCGTAGAGCTATGAGACAGGATTGTGTCGGCACAGATCTGGGGAAGGGTAAAAAAACATTTCTGCAGCATTTAAGGTCCCCAAGAACACAGTGGCCTCCATCATTCTTAAATGGAACAAGTTTGGACCCACCAAGACTCTTCCTAGAGCTAGTCGCCCAGCCAAACTGAGCAATTGGGGGAGAAGAGCCTTGGTCAGGGAGGTGACTCTGAAAGAGCTCCAGAGTTCATCTGTGGAGATGGGAGAACCTTACAGAAGGACAACCATCTATGCAGTACACCAATCAGGCCTTTGTGGTAGAGTGCCCAGATTGAAGCCACTCCTCAGTAAAAGGCACATGACAGCTTGTTTGGAGTTTGCCAAAAGGCACCTAAAGACTCTCAGACCGTAAGAAACAAGATTCTCTGCTCTGATAAACCCAAGATTGAACTCTTTGGCCAAGACTCACACAGCCAAGACAATGCAGGAGTGGCTTCGGGACAAGTCTCTGAATGTCCTTGAGTGGCCCAGCCGGAGCCCGGACTTGAATCCGATCAAACATCTCTGGTGAGACCTGAAAATAGCTGTGCAGCGACGCTCCCCATCCAACCTGACAGAGCTTGAGAGGATCTTCACAGAAAAATGTGAGAAACTCCCCAAATACAGGTGTACCAAGCTTGTAGCGTCATACCCAAGAAGACTCAAGACTGTATTCTCTGCCAAGGTGCTTCAACAAAGTTCTGAGTGACGTGTCAGAATACTTATGTAAATGTAATATTTCTATGTTTTTTTTAATTTGCAAAAATGTGTAAACTTGTTTTTGCTTTGTCGTTATGGGGTATTGTGTGTAGATTTGATGAGGAAAAAACGATTTAATCCAGTTTAGAATAAGGCTATAATGTAACAACATTTGGAAAAAGTCAAGGGGTCTAAATACTTTCCGGATGCACTATATGTCTTAAGAATGTTCCTGTGTGGTAGAGATGAAACATAAAGAAGAGGAGAATCTTTATTCAGTGCTGCTGACAGATGCATGTTACTGTAGGCAAGGTCCCACGTACGTTGTCCACACTGCACGGAGGAAGTCCCCTCGCCTGACTAGGAGGGAGGAGGAGAGGTGATTCTGGAAGGCAGAGAAGGGGCTTTGTCTCAATCAGCAGACTCACTCTTCACATGTCTCTCTGGGAACCTGAAATAGTCCTTCTCACCCTCAAAGAAGTGTGCGTGTGTGTGTTGCCATCAGCCATTGTCTTAGTCGGTGTCTCTCTAGCCACTCTGAGGTCAAGTGGTTTTAATGCTTTTGTGTACATTTTCTTCCCGTGTATGTATTCACTACTATAACATATCTGTACAGTCCCTCATCGCCAAATGTATATACTGAATGTATTGTATGGGGACATAGAGGCATCAAGTTTCAACCTAAATAAAGTCGAGTTTATGAGTCCAAACCCTCTCTTTTGGCTCTTTCTTGATGCTGCAACAAACATGTTACAAAAAAAATTGCATCCAAAAGGTATTTGGTAAATAACTCAATACCGTTGTGATTACCAGCTACCACGGTAAAGGTCTATACAATGGTAAGTGCCATAGAGCTACTCTCTGTTGGTTGAGTCAAGGACGGGGTATTGCAAGAATAGTAAAAGAGGATAAAGTCACTGCCGTCAACCTAGTAATGAATGGCCATCTGCTCCACACACAATCCCAACCCAGTTCTCACTGCACACCGGCCGGCCATGATATTATAGTGATATCTTCTAATCAAATGGCTACCCAGACTATTTTCATTGCCCCCCCTCCCCCTCTTTTACACAGCTGCTACTCTCTGTTATCATCTATGCATAGACACTTTAATAACTCTACCTACATGTACACTACCGTTCAAAAGATTGGGGTCACTTAGAAATGTACATTTTTTGTCCATTAAAATAACATCAAATTGATCAGAAATACAGTGTTGGCATTGTTAATGTTGTAATTTACTATTGCAGCTGGAAACGGCTGATTTTTAATGGAATATCTACGTAGGCGTGCAGAGGCCCATTATCAGCACCCATCACTTCTGTGTTCCAATGGCACGTTGTGTTAGCTAATCCAAGTTTATCATTTTAAAAGGCTAATTGATCATTAGAAAACCCTTTTGCAATTATGTTAGCACAGCTGAAAACTGTTGAGCTGATTAAAGAAACAATAAAACTGGCCTTCTTTAGACTAGTTGAGTATCTGGAGAATCAGCATTTGTAGGTTCGATTACAGGCTCAAAATGACCAGAAACAAAGAACTTTCTTCTGAAACTCGTCAGTCTATTCTTGTACTCAGAAATTAAGGCTATTCCATGTGAGAAATTGCCAAGAAACTGAAGATCTCGTACAACGCTGTGTACTATTCCCTTCACAGAACAGTGCAAACTGGCTCTAACCAGAATAGAAAGAGGAGTGGGAGGCCCCGGTGCACAACTGAGCAAGAGGACAAGTGCATTAGAGTGTCTAGTTTGAGAAACAGACGCCTCACAAGTCCTCAACTGGCAGCTTCATTAAATAGTACCCGCAAAACATCAATCTCAACGTCAACAGTGAAGAGGCGACTCTGGGGTGCTGGCCTTCTAGGCAGAGTTGCAAAGAAAAAGCCATATCTCTGTCCAGTGTCTGTGTTCTTTTGCCCATCTTAATCTTTTCTTTTTATTGGCCAGTCTGAGATATGGCTTTTCTAAGTGACCCCAAACTTTTGAATGGTAGTGTACATATTACCTCAACTAACCGGTGCCCCCGCACATTGACTCTGTAACGGTACCCCCCTGTATATAGTGCCACTATTGTTATTTTACTGCTTCGCTTTAATTATTTGTTACTTTTATTTATTATTCTAATCCATATTTTTTTTAACTGCATTGTTGGTTAGGGGTTCGTAAGTAAGGATTTCACTGTAAGGTCTACACTGTTGTATTCGGCGCATGTGACTGATAAAATGTAATTTTATTTGATTTAATTAACCAACCCAAGATCTGTACAGAGGAAATGTATTAATTGCTGTATATGCCAAACACGGTCTGAGTCGGTCTCTAGCGTCTTTCTTCGAGAGCATACTTAATTCATGAATTAATAAACAACTACAGGAGAGCTCTGAGAGACAGAGAACAGCGGTTCAGATTACAGAAAACACACCCTGGGCTTTGATGGTGATGGTGCTAGAGAATCCTTCATTTAAACACAAACGCACAGCGTGGCTTTAACAAGCAGACCAGACAGACTGGGGATTTGGACCACGTGGCTTTGATGCTCTACTGTTGGAGAACACAGGCCCATGTATGTCTGTTTGAATGCTCAGTGTTTCTGCTCCTCTCCCCAGCTCTCCTCCTGTTGCCTCCTGTTAGTAGTTGGGGCTAGATCAATGTGTAAACATCCTTTCAGAGCCTCACAATGGAGCCAAGCTGGCCTATAAAGTCTGCAGTGTTTTCTATTACATACAGCTTGTATGAAGAGACAGAGGACAGACAGATGGATGTTACCACGGACAACCAAAAGCAATAAGGAGAAGGCAGGGAATGTGTGATCCACCTCTTTCGTGAAAGTGTGGAGAAATATTTTCCACGCAAAGTTGACATAACTGCGATGAACTAGTTAGTTGATACTTGAACAGAAGTGTGTTCATATACTCTCCTGAGAATCCATCCAAGGTGATTTAGGGTATTGCTGTTTTGTTTAGATTCACGTCTACATCTCATTCAGACACTCTTATTGTTCTCTACCATACAGCAGCTTCATGGCGGTCCTTCCAGCTGTCTTGGAGAGATGTATCATTTCTAACCTTTCTCCCACTGCTGCGATATCACCCTCTCCCAGGGATTAGACAGCCACCAAGGGTTAAAACACCTGAGAGGAAATGCATCAAAGCGTCCTTTGGTGGACAAAAGAGCACCCACAGGCCTGAAAGACATGGCTTGAAAGCAGCAATGAATGCATCCATTCCACAGATGGATAGAAAAAATGGCCCTTGTCCATCACCAACTAATTTGATATTCAGCCCAGTCAGGCCTGACAGAAAGCAATCTCAGGTAAACAGACTTGATGCTAATAACACATGAACTGCATCATTTAAAAAGACAAAAAGAAAATGGGGAGACAATAAAGCAACTCTCCTCCAATTCCCTTCTGACACGTGTGAGGAGGTGACCCGAAGTGAAACCTGTTATTATTCTGCAGTCTCTGGCAGTTAGATTAATTTAACTTTTACTCTGCTTAAAATGGTCTATTATGGCTGCAGAGTTATCCACTGTGTAGTCATACAGTATAATGAAGTAGGCCTGTCCTAATCCATCCCCTGAATCTACAGGTCAATGTTGTGTTGGTCAATGTGGATAGTTCTGTCTGCTGCAGAGCAAAGCCACTCTACTCAGACACTGGTGGCTGGGTGTTTCTATGTAATTTATTGTCCTCCTTTTTGAATTACAGCTTCTTCCAACCAACTACGTTGTCGTAACAGTGGTTTAGATGAAAGAGAGCTGGAGCAGGGTGGTGCTGGAGCTGCTGTACTCATGAAAGGTAATTTTCTTCTTAGGGTCATGTGAACCAGCAATGAACCTGGGTTGAGTCGCTGTGTTTGCAGTCTGCATATAGTCAGGCATTCACAGAGCAGCAAAATACATGAAAGAGGAGCTATAATGACCTAAGACTCTGGGGGACAGGGGTAATGGGGAGAGAAAGGATGGGAGGAAGGACTGTCCTCCCCTATTTCCCTGCATTTTTTCTGTCCCTCTACTGTTTTAGTCAAACATTAGTGACTCCACCGATTAAGTGCAGTTTCCTACCCAGCCAAGACATTGCCTTCATCCACAAATAACATCCTATTTGCACCCTCGTCCCACACAAGCCTGTCTGCATGGACAGAAGTGGGAGAGAGGTCACTATACAGCCACAGGTACAAACTGAACAGATCTGTCTGGACAGCACCTTCTTCCACCTCCATTTTGATGTCAAGCAGCACAGGGGACAGATGAGGAAGGCGTTTCATCGTCTTTACATTGTCCTCCGAGTGGAGAATAAAAAAGAGAAAGAATGTGTGTAACCTAAATGTAGTGCAATGACAGCAATATGTGAAGATGTGGAATGTGATTACATATCCCCATCTGAATCAGATAAATGTGTCTCCATGGCAACTTCCCTGGATGTTGTGACAGTATATTGTTGGAGGTTTGAGGATGTGATGCTGCAGTTAAGAGGATAGGTCTGACATGGCAACGACCAGCAGAATAAACGGTTTCTGTTTAATCATCACAATACCTCTACCATTACTGTAACGCTTTTAACGTGATCTGTCAAACAAAGAACACCAATATATTGTCTAATTAGCCTACAGTAAGTCAATTCCTATGGTGCATCATTATTTACTTAAATTAGCTTGAAAGGCAATCAAATGTTGTATTAACCAATTGAAGACTCAACATTATTTGAAGTAGTTCTGAAGAGTCCAGGGGGAGACCTCACTTTTGAAACTCTGTAGGAGATATTCAGAGGGAAATTGCCCGCAGGTGGGCATGGCATGTAAAATGGTAATGGGGACGGAAAGACACAAAGCACTGTTTGGGTGCTGCGCTCATGAAAGGGCCATTCACTGACTGAGCAGCCGCATTCAACAAGACGCAGTTCTAAAACTAAGCAGGGCAATTACTGAAGATTGAGAACGGTAGGGTGAGGGGGGCACACAATTTGTCCTCTTCTTCCACAGCACCCCAATGGGAGACAATGAGACAAAGCAGTTCACAAAATGGGTTTGGTTGTTTAAAGAGCAAAACCATTTGAATAAAGAGCAAGCCCATTTGCTCGTTGCGACCGTGTTCAGCTCAGACACAATAACATCCTTCTACAGTACAACGTCGGCATAATGTCAGCTGTTGAGTAAAAATGTAATACATCTCATACATGTTGGATGAGCTTAGATTTTTATCAAACCACAAAAGTCTAATACTAGTATTTACATGATGTATTATGTGTTTATTGATCTGGCAGCCTAACTGAAACAGCTTCAGAATCAGTTCAAACATTAGCTAGCCATATTTGTCAAATTTCTACTCCTTATTTCTCTATTGAATGGAATTGCAAAGGAACTATGGTAAGTGGTTATACATTGCCACCTAGTGTACAACTGTATGAATTACAATTAGACTCAAGGTGAAGTCTCAACACTGCTTTCTTCCAATGCATATTTTATAGCAGATCTGAGTCAATGTTAGTGTCTGAAACAAAAATGAAGATTTCTGGTAGAACACAGCCCTCTTTGATTATGTACATATTCACACAGCGATGAGATTAAAGCCTTCAGGGGCTAACACCAACCCTCCTTTAAATGAGTCAGTCAGATTCAGGGGGTAGATAAGGTACATGTTTATCTTTATTACAAGTCAAAAACAAAAAGAAGAAATGTTTTGCCAGCCATTTAAAGGTTGTTCCATTTAGGCTGTGTATGAAAGCGTAGAGGAGTAGTAATGAGGTCTTCATGTCTGAAGCAGTGTCCATATAAGTGTCCATATCACAGCCTAATGGCAGAATGACCAGAGCCATCAGCTTGCGTCTGTGTAGAGACGTTTCCCCCTGCACTCTCCTCTCACAGGGCCCTGGCTTGGCTCAGAGTCCTGGCCCTCCAGCGAAGATGAGCTCCAGAGCTGACTGGATGTCCCCGTCTGTAGCCTGCAGCGCCCGTAACATCAGCTCCTCATCCTGGATCCCCATGTCTCTCAGCTGCTGCAGCTGGGACTGCCAACGCCCCTATAAGACAGTAGAACAAAGCTAGCCTTAAAACTACTGGCAAACAGATCAAAACACACAGTCAGAGACATTGAAGTTTAGGCCGTCATTACTCCAGCTAGAGAGAGACCAAATAGAAACGCAGCGAGTACCATTGCTCCAGGCATTATGATTAAGAGCACAGCTTCTATTCACAGTGTTGTCCTTTAAAGGTCGAGACCTGTGGATCTGGTCTGTCCTCGCGGCTCCTCACAGTGAGAGGAGAGGGAAAGGAGAGAATGAGAGAGTAGAGGAGAGGGGGAAAGGAGAAGAGACTGACCTGCAGAGAGGACATGCTGGACATGCTGGAGGCCTGCAGAGCCTGCTGCAGTGCCTGGCTGAAAAGGTCATTGCTGACAGGAGTCCCTGCTGGCGTGGGAGGCACTCCAGATGAGGGGTCCTGCTGCAACACAGAACAAAGGGCACGCAGCTAGAAGGGAAAGTGTCTGCTCTGTGTCACTGGTAGAGGAGTGTGTTTGTGTGTGTTGTGGGAGGATTATGGGCCATTCTTTACCTGAGCCCCCGCAGTGGGAGTAACAGCACTGCTCTCAGGAGTACTGGCCAGGGCCAGGGCAGTGGCCAGCTCACTCTGTGTTATGGGTCGAGGGCCTGTAGCTCCACTATGGCCAAGGGACACAGGCCGCATTCCTGCTGGGCCCCCGGTTCGGTTGGATGGGCCTGCCGGATTTCCCTAGTTACACACATAGCAACGGTGTTAGCTATACTCCATCTATATTTACATTTTAAATCTCAATCCAGCTAGATTGACTCACCGATTGGAAATCTTCATCGTCATCAGACATGCCCTCAAACATAAACCCTCCTGCAGACAAGACAAAGCAAATGTCATACATGTTCCAGTCTTTGTGACGGTGCGTGACAGACCGATGTGGCCATTACTGGGTCGTGTTCAGTAGGGACTAAACATTTTGAAAAAGAATGAAACAGATAGGTGCTACCTGAACCTTGTCCAATAAGAACAGAGATTTTTGTTTTCCGTTGCAAACCATTTTTCTACGGTCTGCCCTATTGAACACGACCCTGTAGTGTCCACCAGTGTGATACTCACCTGGCATGTCACTGTAGGAGCTGGAGGAAACGTTGCGGGAAGAGCCGGCGCTGGACTGAGCAGGCATGCTGCCAGCCACTGAGTGGAGGACCAGGATGATGGCATTGACCAAGGCTGGGTGAGAACTGATCAACCTGCAAGGCAAAACATTTAATACTTTTGTATTATCCCTAATGTCACAAATCCACAGTATAGTTACTCATTCACAACACGGTATGACAAAGTCATTCTACAGTATATGGAACAAAAACACTTACACATCCAGCATGTTAGGGTCTGTGAATTGCACAAATAGATCTTTGTCTTGGAGCACTCCTGCAAGATTCAGAAGAATAGCATTGTAAGACATAACCTTCTTGGTGACATGGTTAGGATGATGTCATGTCATAACAGGCAGGGCTAACCAGTACTTGCCTAGTGCTACCGGGTCAGATCTCAGCCCTGGCGTGGCCACAATGATCTGATCTAGAGACTCCTTATTAGTCAGCATCTTAAACACCTGGGGAAGCAAATTAAGTTATATACAGTGGGGTCGGAAATTATTGACACCCTTGATAAAGAAGAGCAATAATGACCGTATAAAGTAAATCATTCAAATACTGAGCTATATTGTATGCTAAATAAAAATGGTGAAACAATATTGTTTTATACTAATACAATTGCCTTGATAAATATTCTTATTTAACAAGTAACAATCATGAATAATGATGAGTGACATTTACATAGGGTCAAAGATCTTACCCCCAAGACATGCTCACCTCCCCTGTTATTGGTAATGGTGAGAGGTTAGCATGTTTTGGAAGTAGGATCTTTGACCCTATGTAACTTTCTCACTCATAATTATTCACAATTCATTCAGGATTATCTGTAATCATGGTATAATCCACATTAATGTAGAAGTGTTTAGAAACATATTATATTCTTATTTACAATTAAAAAAAAGTGACTCCATAATGACACAATACATCATTTACCATTCACTATTGTTTTCACTATATATTTTACCTCTTGGGGATGTCATTCGAAAACATGTTAACTTTCACTGCTATGCGGATGACACACAGCTGTACATTTCAATGAAACATGGTGAAGCCCCAAAATTGCCCTCGCTGGAAGCCTGTGTTTCAGACACAAGGAAGTGGATGGCTGCAAATGTTTTACTTTTAAACTCGGACAAAATAGAGATGCTAGTTCTAGGTCCCAAGAAACAAAGAGATCGTCTGTTGAATCTGAAAATTAGTCCTGATGGTTGTACAGTCGTCTCAAATAAAACTGTAAAGGACCTCGTCGTTACTCTGGACTCTGATCTCTCTTTTGACAAACATATTAAGACTGTTTCAAGGACAGCTTTTTTCCATTTACGTAACATTGCAAAAATCTGACATTTTCTGTCCAAAAATGATGCAGAAAAATTAATCCATGCTTTTGTTACTTCTAAGTTAGACTACTGCAATGCTCTACTTTCCGGCTAAAGCACAAAATAAACTTCAGTTAGTGCTAAATACAGCTGCTAGAATCCTGACTAGAACCAAAAAAATGGATCATATTACTCCAGTGCTAGCCTCCCTACACTGGCTTAGTGTTAAGGCAAGGGCTGATTTCAAGGTTTTACTGCTAACCTACAAAGCATTACATGGGCTTGCTCCTAACTATCTTTCCGATTTGGTCCTGCCGTACATACCTATATGTACGCTACGGTCACAAGACGCAGGCCTCCTAATTGTCCCTAGAATTTCTAAGCAAACAGCTGGAGGCAGGGCTTTCTCCTATAGAGCTCAATTTTTATGGAATGGTCTGCCTACCCATGTGAGAGACGCAGACTCGGTCTCAACCTTTAAGTCGTTATTGAAGACTCATCTCTTCAGTAGGTCCTATGATTGAGTGTAGTCAGGCCCAGGAGTGTGAAGGTGAACGAAAAGGCACTGGAGCAACGAACCGCCCTTGCTGTCTCTGCCTGGCCGGTTCCCCTCTCTCCACTGGGATTCTCTAACCCCATTACAGGGGCTGAGTCACTGGCTTACTGGTGCTCTTCCATGCCGTCCCTAGGAAGGGTGCGTCACTTGAGTGGGTTGAGTCACTGACGTGGTCTTCCTGTCTGGGTTGGCGCCCCCCTTGGGTTGTGCCATGGCGGAGATCTTTGTGGGCTATACTCAGCCTTGTCTCAGGGTAGTAAGTTGGTGGTTGAAGATATCGCTCTATTGGTGTGGGGGCGGTGCTTTGGCAAAGTGGCTGGGGTTATATCCTGCCTGTTTGGCCCTGTCCGGGGGTATCATCGGATGGGGCCACAGTGTCTCCTGACCCCTCCTCTCTCAGCCTCCAGTATTTATGCTGCAGTAGTTTGTGTCGGGGGCTAGGGTCAGTCTGTTATATCTGGAGTATTTCTCCTATCTTATCCGGTGTCCTGTGTGAATTTAAGTATGCTCTCTCTAATTCTCTCTCTCTCCCGGAGGACCTGAGCCCTAGGACCATGCCTCAGGACTACCTGCCATGATGTCTCCTTGTTGTCCCCAGTCCACCTGGCCGTGCTGCTGCTCCAGTTTCAACTGTCCTGCCTGCGGCTATGGAACCCTGACGTGTTCACTGTGATTACTATTATTTGACCATGCTGGTCATTTATGAACATTTGAACATCTTGGCCATGTTCTGTTATAATCTCCACCCGGCATAGCCAGAAGAGGACTGGCTACCCCTCATAGCCTGGTTCCTCTCTAGGTTTCTTCCTAGGTTTTGGCCTTTCTAGGGAGTTTTTCCTATCCACCGTGCTTCTACACCTGCATTGCTTGCTGTTTGGGGTTTTAGGCTGGGTTTCTGTACAACACTTTGATATATCAGCTGGTGTAAGAAGGGATATATAAATACATTTGATTTGATGATTGCAATTGGGCACAAAATAATCTGAAACACAACCAAAACAATCTGCAAATGCATCCAACATGTTTGTACAGTCACAAGCTTGATGTAGTCATTGCGAGCTAGGAATATGGGACAAAATACTACACCTTTGACTACTTTATTTATAATAATTTTTAGGGGTGTCAATAATTTTGAACACTACCTTTTGAGTATTACTAATTACAACAAACTATCTTTCTCTGACCAATTGTATTAGTATCAAATAATATAACTTTCCCATTCTTTTGAGCATAAAATATAGCTCAGTATTTTTATTATTTATACTAAACAAAAATATAAACCCAACACTCAACAATTTCAAAGATTTTACTGAGTTAGAGTTCATATAAGGACATCAGTCAATTGAAATAAACTCATTAGGCTCTAATCTATGGATTTCATATGACTGGGAATATAGATATGCATCTGTTGGTCACAGATACCTTTAAAAAAGGTAGGGGCTTGGCTCAGAAAACCAGTCAGTATCTGGTGTGACCACAATTTGCCTCATGCAGCGTAACACATCTCCTTCACACAGAGTTGATCAGGCCTGTGGAATGTTGTCCCACTCCTCTTCAATGATTGTGCGAAGTTTCTGGATATTGGCGGGAACTGGAACACACTGTCTTACACGTCGATCGAGAGTATCCCAAACATGCTCAATGGGTGACATGTCTGGTGAGTATGCAAGGTGAGTATGCAGACCATGAAAGAACTGGGACATTTTCAACTTTCAGGAATTGTGTACAGATCCTTACGACAAGGGGCCAAGCATTATCATGCTGAAACATGAGGTGATGGCGGCGGATAATTGGCACGACAATGGGCCTCAGGATCTCGTCACGGTATCTCTGTGCATTCAAATTGCAATCGATAAAATGCAATTGTATTTGTTGTCCGTAGCGAATGCCTGCCCATACCATAACCCAACGCCACCATGGGGCAGTCTGTTCACAACGTTGACATCAGCAAACTGCTCGCCCACATAACGCCATACACTTGGTATGCGGTTGTGAGGCCAGTTGGACATACTGCCACATTCTCTAAAACGACATTGGAGGCGGTTTATGGTAGAGAAATCCAAATTAAATGATCTGGCAACAGCTCTGGTGGACATTCCTGCAGTCAGTATGCCAATTGCATGCTCCCTCAAAACTTGAGACATCTGTCAGATTGTGTTATGTGACAAAACTGCACATTTTAGAGTGGCCATTTATTGTCCCCAGCACAAGGTGCACCTGTGTAATGATCATGCTGTTTAATCAGCTTCTTGACATGCCACACCTGTCAGGTGGATGGATTATCTTGGAAAATGAGAAATGCTCACTAACAGGGATGTAAACAAATTTGTGCACAACATTTGAAGAATAAGCTTTTTGTGCGTATGGAACATTTCTGGGATCTTTTATTTCAGCTCATGAAACATGGGACCAACACTTTACATGTTGTGTTTATATTTTTGTTCAGTGTATTTTATAAATTTACCATTGCTCATCTTTATCAAGGTTGTCAATCATTTTGGACCCCACTGTAACTGATATAATAGGATTTCTGATAAAGACATTTGTCTACATTTTCATTCTCAACACCATAACAATGTTATTACCGAGTCTCTGTAGGTGGAGTTGGAGTGGAGGGCTGCCTGCAGCACACGGAACTCCCTGGCTGCAGTCGTCCTGTTCACTGGCTCTACAGACAAAGAGAGAAAGACAGGAGAAATAAATGACTGTGGTTCTTTATAGAAGTAACCTTATAAATGGAAATGTCTAGTGACATGGCGCTTCTAAGAGGGTTAGAGTGAGTCTGCCAAAACCCACCTGGATTGATCTCTGGTTCAGGCCAGGTCCTTTTGAGGATGTGCAGGGTGGATCCAGGCTGGATCCCACAGGAGTCTAAAGTCAGGTCGTCCTTCAACTTGCGACCACAATGTACCAGCTCTGACATATGAAATAAATAAAAACTTTAGACACAAATCATAAATACAGTACAGAAGTTAGCTAAGTTAGTTGACATGTGAGTTGTTCACTTATGCAATGCAAACCTATGAGTTCGGGGTCCGGTAGGGAATCAGGAAGCTGTGCTGCAACGAGCTGTTTCAGAGTAGAGACTCGGTACCCGCCGGGAGACACGTCTCCAGGCATTGTCTCAGGGAAGTGGAAGGTGGATTTGGGCTGATCCACCAGCTTCAATGACAGGTGCCACTCCGACATCATGAGCTGTTGCTAGACAGGAACAAGTTACAACGAAAATCTACATTGGTAACATAGTGAGGTCAGCACCACATTCACGAATCTAAAACTAGCTAAAGTTTGGAAAAGCAATGTCTAATCTTCTGATATGTACAGCTAACGTTACCGTTAGCTATTAGCCATTAAGCTAGCAAGCTAGCTATCGCTTCTATAATGCCACTAACATTAGGCATGAATATTTTTAGCAAGTAAAGACCGTTTGGATGACGTTTTCAAAAATAACGTTCGTATGGCAGCCACGAAAACGCATTAAATCCACGAATGACACATGAAACCCATTGCAAAATTATGCTGCAGACTCACAATTTGCTTTGTTGACACGATCTGCTTCCGTGTTATTCACGTGGTCCACAATCACGCTGACCAAAACGGAAGTAATGGGATATACATGGCAAAAATGTATTTTTTATTTTATTTAACCTTTATTTAACTAGGCAAGTCAGTTAAGAACACATTCTTATTTACAATGACAGCCTCCTGCGGGGACGGGCCTGGGATTTAAAATAAAAAACAAATACAATATAAATATAGGACAAAACACACATCACAACAAGAGACAACACTACATAAAGAGAGACCTAAGACAACAGCATAGCAAGGCAGAAACACATGACAACACAGCATGGTACAACAACATGGTAGCAACCCAGCATGGTAGCAGCACAAAACATAGTACACACATTATTGGGCACAGACAACAGCACAAAGGGCAAGAAGGTAGAGACAACAATACATCACACCAAGTAGCCACAACTGTCAACTGACCATGATTGAGTCTTTGAATGAAGAGATTGAGATAAAACTGCCCAGTTTGAGTGTTTGTTGCAGCTCGTTTGTTGTTGCATCTTGTTTGTTGCAGAGCGACCCAGGGATGTGTGTGCTTTGGGGACCTTTAACAGAATGTGACTGGCAGAACGGGTGTTGTATGTGGAGGATGAAGGCTACAGCAGATATCTCAGATATGGGGGAGTGAGGCCTAAGAGGGTTTTAGAAATAAGCATCAACCAGTGTGTCTTGTGACAGGTATACAGAGATAGAGTGCAGTGATGTGTCCTATAGGGAGCGTTGGTGGCAAATCTGATGGCCGAATGTATCATTTATTTGCTATCACGGTCCTTGCTGAAGCAAAATGTAACAACTGCAATGTAGATGTAGCAAATCTAACTTACTATACCTTTTCTACAGCAATTTCAAGACCCTCCACACCCTTTGTTGCACATTTGGTCAGTTATTGGGCCGCAAAGCCTACTTTCCAAACTTTCCAACTTTTCTATGCCATTATCAAATTATTTTAACCCTCAAACTACCAACGTATTTTACATGATTATTACCAGCTGGAGTAATTTTGCCCCCCAAGATGAAACAAAAAACGGAATGATTTTTAGGCTTTTATCAAAACATAATTTGAAATAAAAATGTTCCTTGTTGTTGTTAGGAAATAACAATTAAATGTCATATTGAAAACGAAAGTAACAATTTGTAAGGTCATGGGCTCTAAGGTCTTTTCAGGAGGGTGCGAAGCATAATTTATCACACAGCTGAGTTCAGCAGAGCCCATCAAATAAAAATCAAATCATATCAAATTTTATTGGTCACATACACATATTTAGCAGATGTTATTGCGGGTGTAGCGAAATGACATCCTTTGAAGCGATAGTGTCTGTTTCTAATGTGTTATTGGAGTATCAGAATGTAATAACAACAGAGAAGCTGTTGAGGAGAAAAGCAGGAAGCCTTAATGTCTCAAAATACCCAGATTACTTTTCCTGCTGAATGCATTGGCTCAGGATGTTCTTTCCAACACAGCTATCCAGCCTTCATGTCTGGGACAAAGAGTGAATATTATAGCAGTGTAAAACCAGCTCTCTTTGTTTTAGTGACATGTATTGCAAACGTCCAGTTCAACAATGGCATCTAGTTCATACAACACTATTGCCTATCCAGTTTGTTATTTTCATCAAAGCATATGATCCTTCATCAGACAAAAATGTGTAATTAAGGTATTACACGTATTATTATTAGCCTTAGTATATTCAAAACGATATAGTTGTGTATGAAGAATTTGAGATGTACAAAATATTATACTTTATGAAAATTGACGAGCACCACAGGTGTTTAATATACTGTATGCTTGCCTTCAACTTAAAGGGTTAAATAAAGGTTAAATAATAAAACATTTAAATAAAGGGTTAACATTAACCAGCGGTGGGGGTCGGGGGCAAACACTTTTCTTACGCGTGACATCATACTGGACAAAGCACCATATGGGAGTGGTTTCTTAGAATCGAATGAATCCTCCTGAATGTAAGGTTTTTCAATTCCTGTAGCCGAACTATTACTTTCTCAAGTCAAAAGGGTTTAAGGGAACACTATTAGCGCTTATTTTGTATAACAAATCACTGCCGGTGGATGGTTGGTGATTCATAAGTTGCGTTCCCCTAACATGGTAAGTTTTCACATTATTTTTTATTTACATTAGTCAAAGAAAATTAAGTGAAACGTGGTGTAGTAACCATGTAATAACGCGTCGTTTCGATTTTCTGTTGATTTTGAGAATGAGCCACGAACATTTCGTGGTGCTTGCAGATGTAAGCAACAGCTGGAGTGAATGAAGCAGAAACGCCGCATGATTGGATATATGGCTACTACTGCATCTTATTCGAACAAAAGACAATAGACTCGTTTAAGAAACTCATTAACAATTAATACACTGTTAAGTAACTTTGATTTAAGTCTCAGTAAGTTAATGTCCAAATAGCGGTTTTGTATATCACATTTTACCAAAGCACTTAGCTAGATCTCTTCTTAAACGAGAAACAGACAAATTCAAGTAGGTTTATCCCCATTTCGTCCTGCTTGCTTCCGTTTAAGAAATGTTTTTCAACATAATTGGCAGAATGAATACACCTCTCATCACCCGCACACACAGTTCACTTTCATAGCAGCCACATACAAACAGCATCATTACTTTGCTCATTGTATAATTCCTTCTCGCATCTACACACTCTCCTCCTCTCATCTTTTCCCTTCACTTGTGGACTTCAGTGCACAACACAACAGCTGTCTGTGACCAGGCAATAAAACCTTTCCAAGCCAAACCTTAACCATAACCGCTTACCTCTACACACAGCCTATGTCATTGTCACCATATTAGCTAACTTCATAGTCAACATAGCTACTAGTAAACCCGCTACAATCATGCAGTACATTGTACAGTCAGCAAGCAGTTTAGCAGTTACACCAGCATGCCCTGGTGGCAATAAATGAATAAAACCAAAAGCATACCTTGACTTGGAAGAGTTCCAGTGTTGGATAGCCATAGCTAGCTAGGTAACATAAATAGCATTCCTCTGTTAGAGCCAGGTGTTTGAGTAGGCTAAACTAGCTAGCTGCATTAGCTAGCTAAGTAAGTGAAAGTGAAGGTGAAAAATACAATGAAATATAGCTATCTCTCTCTGATGCTCCTTCTTAATTTTTGAAGAAATGAATTTGGTCAAAACTGTTCAACTATTGTCTTTATCGCTCTCTTTGAGTCAACTACTCACCACATTTTTTTCACTGCAGTGCTAGCTAGCGGTAGCTTATGATTTCAGTACTAGATTCATTTTCTGATCCTTTGATTGAGTGGACAACAGGTCAGTTCATGCTGCAAGAGCTCTGATAGGTTGAAGGACATCCTCCGCAAGTTGTCATAATTACTGTGTACTATAAGTCTATTGAAGGTGGTGAGAACCTTAAGCCTCCTAGGTTTTGTACTGAAGTAAATGTACCCAGAATAGGACGAAAATAGCTATTCTACGGCTACACCAGAGTGCTGTTGAGGCTATTGTAGACCTTCATTGCAAAACAGTGTGTTTTAATCAGTTATTTGGTAACTTGAATATATTTAGTATAGTTGTATCTAAAAATAATAACTTTTTAATGTTTCACAATTTTTATTTATCTGAAATTCACTGAGTAGGATGGACCTCCCCTTCCTCCTCTGAGGAGCATCCACTGCTCCAAACTTAATTATAGACTGTAAAGCTTGATAATAACATGATTGTCTTGTTTTGAGACAAAAGACCTTCCCACCGGCTAGACACAGGTTGAATCAACAGTGTTTCCACGTCATTTCAATGAAATTGTGTTGAACAAACGTGGAATAGACATTGAAGATGGCGCGGGAGAAGAAGGCAGACGTTTTACGTGCGCCCAGCCGATTGTGCTTTTTGTTTATTTATTTGCGTTGTTTGTAACTTTTTTAAACATTTTTTTTTTTACTTATGACAGAAAATAACTTCTAGACATCAGGACTGCGATTACTCACCACGGACTAGCAGAATACTTTTTTTCCTTTCACGACTCTGATGAGCCTGATGCGAAGGATATACTACTTCCTCGGGAACAGGCCCCGATCCCCTTGATTTGCATGAAGAGGAGGCGGAGAAAAAAGGGCCGAAGGGCGGGCTGCATTCTGAGAATTCGTAGGCGATCGAATAAACCCCACTTCCCTCCATTCTGCTAGCAAATGTGCAATCCTTGGAGAATAAAATTGCAGAGTTACGCGGAAGATTAAACTACCAATGGGACATTAAGAACTGTAACATCTTATGTTTCACGGAGTCGTGGCTGAACAACGACAATATCAACATACAGCTGGCTGGTTATACGATGTACCGGCAGGATAGAACAGCGGCGTCTGGTAAGACAAGGGGCGGCAAACTATGTATTTTTGTAAATAACAGCTGGTGCACGATATCTAAGGAAGTCTCGAGCTATTGCTCGCCTGAGATAGAGTATCTCATGATAAACTATTGACCACTCTACCTACTGAGAGTTTTCATCTGTATTCTTTGTAGCTGTTTACATACCACCACAGTCAGAGGCTGGCACTAAGACAGCATTGAATGAGCTGTATTCTGCATAAGAAAACAAGAAAACGCTCACCCAGAGGCTCCTAGTAACCAGGGACTTTAATGCAGGGAAACTTAAATCCGTCTTACCAAATTTCTATCAGCATGCTAAATGTGCAACCAGAGGAAAAAGAACTCTGGACCACCTATACTCCACACACAGAGACAAATACAAAGCTTTCTCTCGCCCTCCATTTAGCAAATCTGACCATAATTATATCCTCCTGATTCCTGCTTACAAGCAAAAATCAAAGCAGGAAGCACCAGTGACTAGATCAATAAAAAAGTGGTGATGAAGCAGATGCTAATCTACAAGACTGTTTTGCTAGCACATACTAGAATATGTTCCGGTATTCCTCCGATGGCATTGAAGAGTACACCACATCAGCCATTGGCTTCATCAATAAGTGCATCGATGACGTCGTCCCCACAGTGACCGTACGTACAAACCCCAACCAGAAATCATGGATTACAGGCAGCATCTGCACTGAGCTAAAGGCTAGAGCTGTCGCTTTCGAGGAGCAGAACTTTAACCCGGAAGCTTATAAGAATTCCCGCTATGCCCTCCGATGAACCATCAAACAGGTAAAGCATCAATACAGGACTAAGATCGAATCGTACTACACCAGCTCTGACGCTCGTCAGATGTGACAGGGCTTGCAAACCATTACAGACTACAAAGGGAAGCACAGAAGAGAGCTGCCCAGTGACACGAGCCTACCAGACAAGCTAAACTACTTCTATGCTCGCTTCGAGGCGAATAACACTGAAACATGCATGAGAGCACCAGCTGTTCCGGAAGACTGTGTGATCACGGTCTCCGCAGCCGATGTGAGTAAGACCTTTAAACAGGTCAACATTCACAAGGCTGCAGGGCCAGACAGATTACCAGGATGTGTACAGCGAGCATGCGCTGACCAACTGGCAAGTGTCTTCACTGACATTTTCAACCTCTCCCTGTCCGAGTCTGTAATACCAACATGTTTTATGCAGACCACCATAGTGCCTGTGCCAAAGAACACTAAGGTAACCTGCCTAAATGACTACCGACCCGTAGCACTCACGTCTGTAGCTAAGAAGTGCTTTAAAAGGCTGGTCATGGCTCACATCAACACCATCATCCCAGAAACCCTAGACCCACTCCAATTTGCATACAGCCCCAACAGATCCACAGATGATGCAATCTCTATTGCACTCCACACTGCCTTTTCCCACCTGGACAAAAGGAACACCCATGGGAGAATGCTATTCATTGACTACAGCTCAGCGTTCAACACCATAGTGTCCTCAAAGCTCATCAATAAGCTAAGGATCCTGGGACTAAACACCTCCCTCTGCAACTGGATCCTGGACTTCCTGACAGGCCGCCCCCAGGTGGTAAGGGTAGGTAACAACACATCTTCCATGCTGATCCTCAACACAGGGGCCCCTCAGGGGTGCATGCTCAGTCCCCTCCTGTACTCCCTGTTCACTCATGACTGCATGGCCAGGCATGACTCCAACACCATCATTAAATTTGCCGATGACACAACAGTGGTAGACCTGATCACCGACAACGATGAGACAGCCTATAGGGAGGAGGTCAGTGACCTGGCCGTGTGCTGCCAGGACAACAACCTCTCCCTCAATGTGATCAAGACAAAGGAGATGATTGTGGACTACAGGAAAAAGAGGACCGGGCACGCCCCCATTCTCATCGATGGGGCTGCAGTGGAGCAGGTTGAGAGCTTCAAGTTCCTTGGTGTCCACATCACCAACAAGCTAACATGGTCCAAGCACACCAAGACAGTTGTGAAGAGGGAAAGACAAATCCTATTCCCCCTCAGGAGACTGAAACGATTTGGCATGGGTCCTCAGATCATCAAAAGGTTCTACAGCTGCACCATCGAGAGCATCCTGACTGGTTGCATCACTGCCTGGTATGACAACTGCTCGGCCTCTGACCACAAGGCACAACAGAGGGTAGTGCGAATGGCCCAGTACATCACTGGGGCCAAGCTTCCTACCATCCAGGACCTCTATACCAGGTGGTGTCAGAGGAAGGCCCTGCAAATTGTCAAAGACTCCAGCCACCCTAGTCATAGACTGTTCTCTCTGCTACCGCACGGCAAGCGGTACCGGAGCACGAAGTCTAGGTCCAAGAGGCTTCTAAACAGCTTCTACCCCCAAGCCATAAGACCCCTGAACATTTAGTCAAATGGCTACCCAGACTATTTGCATTGCCCCCACTCCCCCTCTTTACACCACTGCTACTCTCTGTTGTCATCTATGCATAGTCGCTTTAATAACTCTACCTACTAGGGATGAAACAGTTACCGGTTTCACGATAAACCACAGTAAAATTCCCAGTGATTAGTATCACCGTTTCAAATAAAAAACTATTTTTTGTGTGAAAACACAGCAGAGGCCATTGCCAGTGCTCGGGAGTTTTTTCAGCCTTCTAAGAGGACCAAATCGGAAGTGTGGTCGTATTTTGGGATTTACAAGAGTGCTGAGGGAAGCTTAATTGAAGATGGTCACCCTGTCTGCAAAACATGCAACAACAAAAAAATCGCTGCGAAAGGGGGCAACACTTCAAATCTCTTGAGTCAGCTTCGTGACCACCACTCACTACTTTATAGTGAATGCAAGGTATGTTAACTTTTAGCTCAATGCATGATGTGGGGACTTCGGAATGGGGGAAAATGTCATGGTTTGTCTGTCTAACTTGCTAATAGCTTGTCAATAATGTAAACTGAAGTTTTCAGTGTTAGCTACTCTTGTAAAAACACTACACGTTATTCTGCTGATGGTTGCGTCGTGTGTTTGCGGACTCTTTGCCCATTGCACACGATAACACGTTATGTAGTTTAGTCACCCAAGCAAAATATTATGTTCATTTAAAATCCGGTAGACGTCGACTTGGTTGTAAAAGTGCTCCAACAGGAGAAACACTATAGACTCCTATACAAGTCTCCTGTATTTATGTCAATTGTTGGGCTCATTGCAATTACTATCACTGTCTTCTTAAGACTCATTTGTATTTCTGCATGGGGTCATTGCATATACTCAATGCAACACAGAAGATAGACTGTGTGTGTGTGTGTAAGTGAATAATTATAATTATAATGTAACAACACTAATAATAATAATAATACATTTGCTATTCCCTTGTTTACAGAGTGGGCGTGCAGCAGGCAAACCCAGTGATGCTACTGGTCCCTCATCTACAGTTGTGACACAGACACTCGATCAAGCATTTAAAAAGCAGGCTGCTTATGCACCCACATCAAAAAATGCTCAAGACCTCACTGCAGCCCTTTCATATTACATTGCAAAGGACATGATGCCATTTCAAATTGTTGAGAGGCCTGGCTTTCTGAGGCTGATGAAGGTTGCCGTGCCTCACTACAAAGTGAGTGTTGCTAATTTGATTTGCTGTTTGTTAATTTGATTTGCTTACTTAAGGTTGTGTTCATTTAAAGCTGCACTAGGGAAACTTATCTCTCATGGCCACATGGTGCCATCTTTAATGTTTATGTTATTATTTTAATGTTTATGCACACAAAAAGTGCTTAGTGCTGCTAATTTTATTTGTTTTTTGTTGGATTTCAATATATAACTTGGTGAAATGATTTCAGTGTGTGTATCAGTACTTTTTGAAAATTTCCAGCACATTTTAACACCTCGATAATACTGATAACCGTGATAATTTTGGTCACTATAATTGTGATATGAAATGTTCATACCGTTTCATCTCTACTACCTACATGTACATACTACCTCGGCTAACCGGTACCCCCGCACATTGACTCTGTATCGGTACCCAACTCTATATAGTCTCGCTATTGTTATTTCACTGCTGCTCTTTAATGACTTGTTCCTTTTATCACTTATTCTCATCCGTATTTTTTTAAAACTGCATTGTCGGTTAGGGGCTCGTAAGTAAGCATTTCACTGTAAGGTCTACACCTGTTGAATTCGGCGCATGTGACTAATACAGTTTGATTTGATTTGATTTGAATGGACATCTGTGACCAGTGGGTGGTCTCCTATTTGTTGGAACCCGCTGTGGTTGGAACTTGGAACACATAGCAGCATTACCCCATCACAGAGAAAAATGTTCAGGCCCAGGGCAACATAGGGCAAACAACCTGGGTGATTATAAAGTATAATAAGGTCTTCTAGAACAATGGTTCTTAAACTGTGGGGCGTGCCTTTTTAATGAACTTAGTCCGGCTTTTAACTTACTCCTGAAAGTTTTAATAGTAGAAAATACAAGGTGCAATTTCTAAAATTGGGTGGTGCATCATCAATTTTCCTCTTATCATGTCAGTCATTTCATACCTTAGAGAGCTATTTATGACTTGTTAGAAATGTCCAGATCAACTAGGGGTGTTTCCCCATTCTGGAAGGGGGGCCTACCTGAGTGAAAAGGTTTGGGAACCCCTGTTCTAGAATATGACAGGTAACCACCACCAAGAATGACACAATCTGCCTGGATGTCTAGGAATTTCAGTGACTCCCAAACAATGACATACTGTACCTATCCTGTCATTCATTTCCCTGTAGCAACAATTTGTACTTTTACTTTGTCACTTTTTCCCCACTTACAATCGGTTTTATCAAATAAAATTTTATTCACCAAGCCGATGTAATGTCATTGTTGTTTTACAGAGGGTTACAATGCAATTATACTTTCTTTACCCATATCTCAATGTCTAAACTTCTATATAAGGCTTTGCTTTTTATTTCTCCTTGAGGGTAGAGTTATCATCAGACCAGTGGTTCAATACTACGTTAGAGGACTTGTACTTCAGAACCACTGGTCTGATGCTGCCTATCATATGACTGTCAGAGCAGAGCAGCTGGGCTTTCTTGGCAGGTACAGCATCCTGGAGGGATACGATAGTCTTTGATACTAAGCTGGCTAGAGAGGAAATTATAACCGACGTTGGGGAAAGACAAGAGAAATACTTCATACTTAAAATGGAGGGAAAAGCACGAGCAATATCAGACTTTTCCAGAAAACACCTTAAGTTTAGGTACTACCATTTGTGTACGTGATACCACAACCTATAAATCCGCAACAAATGTAAATGGATCTGCTGAGTGAAGATAGAGTACAGATTTATTGTACTCGTTAGTGTGCTGAAATAATTCCTGCCTTATACCTGTCTCAGGCTGCAGGTGTGGTCAAATGACTTTGATCTGACCTCTGACATTAAGCTGGCCAAAATAAATTGGGTAGTGCAGGGAGTGAGGAAAAGGGGGATTTACCAGTCCTGGTGGAGAAGTTAGACAGGGGGAAGGGAAATAACGTTGAGTAGTTCAATACAAAAAAATGGGAATGCCAGACAGCCTCGACAGACAGTGGCTTTCACACTGCTTACCAGTCATACTCAAGAATGTCTGAGTTCATATGGGCTGAGCTAAGTGAAACTGAATAAAACAGGAACTGAACAATGTGTCAGGAAATCTGACCTGTGACTATGAAAAGCTCTTAGGTATGTCATCTGTTTGTTGTAATGTTTTCTATGCATGCCATGAGGGTATGTTATGACACATACAATGCATCAGCCTTGCCATGAATAGCCAGTGATCAGGACAAATATTTCTAGATAGTAAGCTCCCTAGTCCCTAGTCCTAGCGTGCTAAATTAATTATGGGCAGGCTGGCTTCTGCTGCCTGCTCGACAGCTGTCCAGACCAGAGATACAGACAGATAGACTGACAGACAGCCAGGGTCCAGGGAACAGTCCTATTATGGAAGTAGCTTTGTGTGGAAGTTACCTTTCTACCCGCATCCTTTCTTTCTGCTGAGCTCATCTGGAGACTTCATGGAAAGTCTTTCATCATAGGTTTTCATCTAAGCCAAGGAATTAAGCTGGTGACCATAGCAGTGTTGATGTGAATCGGAACATTTGGCAATGCACAAACCTGGATAGTTGGAAACGGTTTGTAATTAATTTATTACACATGCATTTAGCTCTCTAACTGTAAGAAGTAGGCTATGTTTACATTGGTTATGATTGAGTATTTGGTGGGGAATTGTTTCGTTCTATCTCAATAACGTTGTTAATAGCAGTACAAACCGAAGTGCGTGTCAGAGGCTTCTACTTTTCATCTTTGTGAACAGACAAATCTGGTCACCATAGGTGAAGACTGCATTAACCATACCTCTTAGTGTACCATTCCCTTTTGTGCTGTCTGCTTATGTTGTAGCCTGCCTACCCACAAGCCACCTGATACCACGCCGTCATGTTGAACCCAGTTGGCATTACCCATTATAGTCCTTATTCTCCCCTCACAGCCTCTCTCTCTCTCTGGGGGTTGTCAGCAGGGTATGCTAGCTGTGTCAGGATTCAGGAAGGGAGGGAGAGAGAATAGTGGGCAGGAGAGGGCATGAGTGTTGAGGGAGAATACAGTACAGGATATACTGTATGCCAAAGGGAAATGAGGAGTTCAATAACAGAGCGGAAACAGATCTCAGTTTTCCTGGAACAATATGCAATAGAATAACTATACACATAATTAAATTGTATGTAGACAGTATCCTTTTAATCATAATCAGTATTGTCCAGTCTGTGAGGTCTGTGCTATTATAGTATGCTGGATAGTTTTAGTATTTTATTTTAATATTGCAAGTATTTTCCCGGGCTTTATAGGAGTATTTCACTAGTTGGTCAGTGTCCACCCCTCCCGTCTATGTTCAGTATCCCCAAAACGTTTATATTCACACGATTGTTGTGCCCAGCTGTCATTTTATAGTGTTTATTCTCATTTTCCTTATCCAATTTTATGTGGGCCATGGGTAGTGTATACACACACACAATCCAGGGTTTCTATTATGAAAACGTGGCGCCGGACATTTGACCTGCAGCATTTTAATTTACTGGACATTTGAGACATTTACCTGACCCATATGCATTGGGTGCGTAACCTGATTAGGGCGTGCCACGGTGCTCAGAATGACAGAAATCACATTTATATTATGGTAAGTCATATTAACAGAACATGCAAGTCGAGGATGCAATGATGTGTGTCCTTCTTCCCACACAATTTGAAGATGTTAGAATTACTGTCCACATGTACTTTTCCTCGAGTACGAACCGCCAAATCCCAAGCCTATGGATAGACGGCGCGTGAGTTTCAAGTTTGGGGAAGCATATTTTCACCATGAAACTGCACCTTTATAATAAAGCATTCCATGCATCATTGCATTTGCGAACTTATGTAAGATATCTTACTTAAATTTTTTTTTTTTTACTATATTTGTAATGTGATGAGTAGATTGGATAGTCATAATTTAGGCTAACAATATCATTTAAATCCCTGTTTGCAAAAAAGACCAGTCAATCATGGCTGAGCGCGTATAGCGTAGAGACGTGGGCTATAGGGTATGTAAGATACGTTTCTTATTTCATTGCATGGGAAAAACACATTTTATGCATTTCTTCTACACTTTAAAGTATATGACTGGAGACATTAGCAGAATCTTTTTTAATACGACAAATTACAGGGTAGCCTGCTCTGCTGACACTGATAAACAGATCAATAAAAGTGACGTCCATATAACGGGCCTATGAGAAGGGGAGACACAAATAGAATATGACGTCCATCTAAACTGGAGGAGGAAATTATTGTCCAAAAACAATGTCCCTATACCGGGACGGTTGAGCTAACGTGCGCTAATGTGATTAGCATGACGTTGTAAGTAACAAAAAATGATGTTACTCTATCTGCACTGTCCAATTTACAGTAGCTATTATAGTGAGAAAATACCATGCTATTGTTTGAGAAAAGTGCACAATGACAACAAACCTTTATCACGGCAACTGGTTTGATACATTCACCTCTGAAGGTAAATAATGTACTTACATTCAGTAATCTTGCTGTGATTTTTCATCCATAGGGTCCCAGAGATAAAATGTAGCGTAGTTTTGTTTGATAAAATCAAGTTTTAAATTCAAATGTAGGAACTGGGTTCTACAGTTTGAACCTCTGCTGTATCTGGTTTCAGGAAGAGTAGCTGCTGCTTTTGCAACAGCAAATGGGGATCCTAATAAAATAGCAAATACTAAATACACCCACCCTGCCCGGCCATCTAGATGTGTGAAAGTTAGTGAACTGTATAAGCTAATGATCCATCTTGTATGACATTCCTGGGAGTGTGTAAACTTAAATGTTGTATTACCATATCATCATTTGACCAATTCGGTACATTGGCAGACTTGATACAAAATATTGTCCAGTATTGCAATGCTTCACTGGATCATTCTGAAACTTTGCACACACACGTCTGCCATCTAGTGGACAAAATCTAATTTGCTCCTAAACTGCAATATTATATGATGGCCTTTCTATTGTATTTCAAATATAATAAAATAAAAATATATATTTTTTTCAGCTTTTCTGTTGTTTTTTTTTAAGGCCAAAAGCCAGCTATTACTGGCTATTGGAAACCCTGACACACACACACACACACACACACACACACACACACACACACACACACACACACACACACACACACACACACACACACACACACACACACACACACACACACACACACACACACACACACACACACACACACACACAGTGTCTCTGCCTTCTCCCATCAATAGAGTGGTGGAAGACAGGAGACAGTTTTGTGTGGTAGGAGTCAGTAGAGTTCTAATGTTTTCCCATTGGTGGGCGTCCTGAAGCCACTAGATGAATAACTCGGCTGTTTCCTGTCAGAATGGAAGTTCCCTTCACTCAGCTCTAATGACCTGAAAGAAATGCCTTGTAAAGCGTACAGCTCTTTTACTCGCTCTCTTTCTCTCTCTCCCTATCTCTCCCTCTATCAATTCCATTTCAATTTCAATTTAAGGGCTTTATTGGCATGGGAAATATATGTTAACATTACAAATTAACAGTAAACATTATACTCACAAAAGTTCCAAAAGAATAAATACATTTTAAATGAAAATAAATAAACATAAATATGGGTTGTATTTACAATGGTGTTTGTTCTTCAATGCTTGCACTTTTCTTGTGGCAACAGGTCGCAATCCAGCTCTCTCTCTCTTTCTCTCTCTCTCTCTCTCTCTCTCTCTGCCTTTCTCTCTCTCTCTCCCTCACTCTCCTCTCTCTCTCTCTTTTTTTATTTCTCTTTCTATGTCTCTCTGTCTCTTTCTCTCTCTTTCCCTCTCTCTTGCAGGATTTCCCACAGCACACGCGCTGGTTTAATGTTTGATTTAGTTGACATGAGCAGTAGCTGTTTGCACTCCCCTGTCTTTCTTTTGATGATTTCTTGTCTGAAATGTTATATTTAAATGAATTGGGCCAGAGTGAATCGGATCATGTCTCTGTGTTTGTTTCCACAGTGCTGTGCCTGACGAGGCTGACCCGCGCTACCGAGACCCCCAGGAAGACCATGCTGTCCCTCCTGCTGCCCACTCTGCTTGCTGTGCAAGCTCTCGGTGGGTGGTGTCCCCCTGTCCCCCTCCACAGCCCGCCATTACACAGAGATCAAAGCTACCACCAAGTGTAATTCCACCGCCATCTAAACAATACGCTCAACAGGGTTTTTTAGTCATCCCCTTCAAAGAAATTACAAGGAAGACAAAACAACAGCGCAAATAAATATCCTAAACAGTGCAAAAAAAGTAAAGACAATGAAAACTTTACAGAACGGGAACATTTAGAACATTATGACTTAATAGACGGAAGATTAGATTTGGACAGGAAAATTGGTTGGGTTTGTCCTTCTCTAGCCAGAGCTAGAATGGAGCCCTGGGGTAGTTAGTAGGGTGAGGTCCTGCCTGAGAAGAGACTTGCAAAGAGTGTCGTTTTTCTCCAGTGAGTCAGAGAGTGTGGTGGGGGAGTCAGCCTCTTGTGTTCCAGTAAGAAGGGGGAGTTGTGGTTGGTGTAGCCTGGGCACTAGGCAGCGGGGTTGTTGTAGTGCTCAGGGCAGTTTGCTGGAGTCAGCAGTCAGACAGAGACTCTGAGAGTGAGAGAGCTAGGAGCAGGGCTTCATTAGGGCCTAGTACTGTTCCAGTTAATGGGTCTCTGGCCTGCTCATTACTGGCTGTGGCGGCTCCCTCGGCCCTCGCGCTGGGAGGCGAGAGGCGTCTCGGACCGATTCTGTGTATCTCTTTAAGTTGTAGTTAATAATGTTTTTACCTCACAAACTTTATGATTGTCCTTTATTGAATTACTGGAATTTACTGTTGAATTAAGGGTTTACAGTATTAGGTAACACTGTACAGCATGTTTTAGTTCATACTCTTAAGTCATGTGCTTTGAAAGTCTGTCGATAGAGACAAACTGTCATGTGGAAATAGTGAGTGGGTGTGCACATGTGTATGTGCTGATGTGTGTGTGTCTGTATCTGTGTGTGAGACCTGGGGTCCTCTGTTGTCTCCAGTAGGTCTCTGATTAGGATTATAGGCCCTTGCTAATCCCACTTGTCTTCTACAGTGTCTCTCCTCTACTCCGCCATTAAATAACCGTAGCAGTGTCACTCCTGTGCTGCACCATTAAATACCCCTATCTCCACACAGGATTACACTCTGAGGCTGCCACATTGCCGCTGCACTCTCCCAAGACAACCTCTAGTTGAGTACAGAGGTAGAGTCCTCGTCTAAACTGTTGGTGTGTAACATTGTCCTGGTGCGTAAAATAAGAAAATGTTGCTTAGCACAGCTGTTGTCAGTTCTTCTGCAGAGGGACTCGTCCCCAATGGAATTGTTGCTTAATGTGGCGGTGACAGGTTTCTTTGTTTCAGTATACATATACACTGAGTATACATGACATAAACTGACCAGGTGAAAGCTATGATCCCTTATGGATGCCACTTGTTAAATCCACTTCAATCAGTGTAGATGAAGGGGAGGAGACAGGTTAAAGAAAGATTTTTAAGCCTTGAGACAATTAAGACATAGATTGTGTATGTGTGCCATTCAGAGTGTGAATGGGCAAGACGCAAAATGTAAGTGCCTTTGAACGGGATACGGTAGTAGGTACCAGGCGCACCGGTTTGTGTCAAGAACTGCAACGCTGCTGGGTTTCCCGTGTGTATCAAGAATGGTCCACCACCCAAAGGACATCCAGCCAATTTGACACAACTGTGGGAAGCATTGGAGTCAACATGGGCCAGCATGCCTGTGGAGTGCTTTCGACACGTTGTAGAGTCAAAGGTGTCCCTAATGTTTGCTATACTTAGTGTACTTTTAATGCAAATCAAATCAAATTTTATTGGTCACATACACATGGTTAGCAGATGTTATTGCGAGTGTAGCGAAATGCTTATGCTTCCAGATCCGACAGTGCAGCAATATCTAACAGGTAATATCTAACAATTCCACAACAAAACCTAATATCTAACAGTGACAGACAGAGCTGCTAAGATGCAATAGATAGTATAGAATAGATAGTGTAGTATACATTATACAGTATAGACATATGAGCTCAGTAATGTGAGATATGTAAACATTCTTAAAGTGGCATTATTAAAGTGACAGGTGTTCCATTTATTAAAGTGGCCAATGATATCAAGTCTGTTGGTAGGCAGCCGCCTCTCTGTGCTAGTGGTGGCTGTTCAACAATCTGATGGCCTTGAGATAGAAGCTGTTTTTCAATCTCTCTGTCCCAGCTTTGATGCACCTGTACTGACCTCTCCTTTTGGATGGAAGCGGGGTGAACAGGCAGTGGCTTGGGCCTTCCTGTGACATCGGGTGTTGTAGGTGTCCTGGAAGGCAGGTAGTTTGCCCCCGGTGATGCGTTGCGCAGATTGCACCACCGTCTGGAGAGCCCTGCACTTGTGGGCGGTGCAGTTGCCATACCAGGCGGTGAAACAGCCCGACAGGATGCTCTCGATTGTGCACCTGTAAAACTTAGTGAGGGTTTTCGGTGACAAGCCACATTTTTTCAGCCTCCGGAGGTTGAAGAGGCGCTGTTGCACCTTCTTCACCACACTGTCTGTGTGCGTGGACCATTTCAGTTTGTCGGTGATACATACACCGAGGAACTTAAAGCTTTCCACCTTCTCCACTGCTGTCCCATCAATGTGGATGAGGGGTGCGCCCTTTGCTGTTTCCTGAAGTCCACGATCATCTCTTTTGTTTTGCTGATATTGAGTGAGAGGTTATTTTCCTGAACCACACTCCTAGGGCCCTCACCTCCTACCTGTAGGCTGTCTCGTCATTGTTGGTTATCAAGCCTACCACTGTCGTTTGCAAACTTGATGATTGAGTTGGAGGCCGTTAATAACCCTGAATTGCACTAGGCTAGTAGCAGTACTCTCAGTGGGGTTGTTCTGAGGTAACAGGCAAGCAACAGCAGCAGCAGCAGCACATTAAGTAGGCCTAGCATCCAGGCTCCATAAGCAGCATTAGCAGCTGAGAGGCAGTAGAGCCAGTAGTGTAAAGCAGAAGCATTAACAGGATGCTGTCTGGCTAATTGCTTGTTGTCATGCTCTCTGTTCTGTCAGCACTGCCACCAGCCTGCCAGGCCTCTGCCATTTGCTGCGGCTTGCGCCCACCTGCCCGCTCTTAGCATCTCCATGTTAAAAGGGAAATTGTATTCATGCAAATGAAAAAATGGCAAGCTGACCTGGATTCAGTTTTAATGACTAGAGCTGGGAGGAAATTCTAATGAATTAGCATAATTGAATAGATCACATCTAGTGTGGCAGTCAGAGAGCAGCAGACATTATGGCAAGGCCCTGAAGCGTGTAAATATCCTGCTCACGCCCGCATCTCTGGTGTACCCTTTGAGGTCTGCTAACTAGGAATGCCCTCTCCCTGTCCTCCTTTTCTCTTCACAGCAATTGATTCTGTAGAGAGGGGACTCTTTGGCCCGCGCAGAAATTCAATTTCGGGTTATTACCCCATATCAGTGATGTTCTTGCTAATTTGATTGTGGCCAGTGAAGTATCCTTTTAAAAACAATCGAGGACAGGCTCGACAAAGATTGCTTCCGCTGCGATGCATACATAATGCCCAGTCAGTCTACTAGCAGGTTGGCTACTGCACTGAGCTACTGGCCCCTCCCTCTCTCTCCACGCTCACTCTGCACTGTAGCCTAGCCATTTAAACAGAGTGCATTACCCATCAAGCACCTCATGATTATTTGAACAAGTCCTAAAAAAGCTATCTTGTGGGATCGCTTAAACATTGATGCGGGTAACGTGCGGAGATTGCAGTTCTGCGTAGTGAGCGCTGAGCGGGACCTGGGGGCTGCTGGGGCCTGGAGCCAAATATCTTTGTGTTTAGTGGGCTGTGATGAGCAGGATGAATGACCCACCACCACCGCTCTAATCTGTGCCTGGAAAGCAGCATCCTTGCTTGGTGCTGAGTAAGAAGCTTCCCTGCCTGACACACAGAGAGAGGAGACACTTACCTACAGGTTGTTACCACAGTTACCGGGTGCTTCTATGGTTACAGGGCCCCGAGTGAGGTCACTGTGTCTCAGGAGAGGCGGGGTCAGGTGTTGCCATGGTTACAGGGCCCTGAGTGAGTTCACTGTGTCTCAGCAGAGGCGGGGTCAGGTGTTGCCATGGTTACAGGGCCCTGAGTGAGGTCACTATGTCTCAGCAGGAGACGGGCTCAGGTTAACATCCAGATACACGCCCCAGCCACTGAGCCTTTAACCTCTTAACCCCCTGCATTAATGTAGACATCCACTGCTCCCCGACCCCTTCATAAGGCAGAACAAAATTACAGCCTGAGATTTGAGCAAGGACTCTGCCCTCCCAGACATGGTTTTGGTTATTACCAGGGCCAGCAGGTGTCAAACACTTGTCTATCTGAGGGATTAGAACCCAAACCTTTGCCACCCCTACGATAACACAGTTTGGCTTTCTGATCAACTTAGCTTGGTTTTTCTGTAATCGTATGCATAGCGTATAGGCTCACCTTAACCCCAGTCATTTGGATTAAGCTGCACAAACTCAAATCCACCCCACCCCCTCCTGCTGGAATGGATTTGCTCCTATGGCTCGCTCCTCATACTCATCCCAGGTTGTGTTCTCTCTCTTCTCTCTCAGGCAGGTGGTGGAGGAAGGTTAGGCTTGTCCTTATCTCCCAGGCAGCTCCTCTGCAACTGGCCCCCATTATCTGCCTGTCAGAGCCCATTAACAGCTTATTGACGGGATATGAGACCAGCTCCCCCTGATAAAGCACCCGCCCGCCCTGTCTGTGGAGAGAAGAAGATGGAGAGAGCATAAACGACAAATGAGAGAGGGAGAGAGAGGGAGAAAGAGAGATAGACAGACAGTCAGGAGAAAGGAAGTGTGGTGCATCTTGATTTATTACGTTGCTGAAAATAAGCAACCTGAGCTCCTGTCTGCTCCACTAGCTATCTGCACCTCATATATCTCTCACAGACAGAGATGGCTTTCACACTATGATGACTGTAGCCCAGATATGGGGAGACAGTGTTAAATTGGTAAATGTCAGGAGTGACCCCATTATTCAAGGCTCAGAGACCTACATAATCCCCTCCATTTTGTGTCTCTCTTTCAGGAAGGGAGGAAAGGCTCAGCTTTAGAATAGATTCCCTATGTGTCGTGAGGGCTAATTCCGAGCAGTGTTAAGCTTACCATGTCTAAACTACTACTACATTTCTCAATGTATTCCAGATGTTGGTTTTTATTTGTGTTCCCCTGGACGTATTTGAAAGGTTTTGGGCTTGGACAGTGTGATTTAGAAACGCTTTGAAGAAAGGCTTTAGTTGGCATGTTTGAACAACAACATTTACGGAAAGAATAGCTGTTGTGAAAGGGCACTAAGCATCTGTGAACTTCCTGTTCTTTTGATATTCAGGTGGGTCATTCGTGTAAAGACCAACAAGCCTGCAGCTGCAGTACTTTTGTCCACCCAATGGGGGCATTATTGCCACAGCTTTTTAAGCAGCTCACTACTTAGCCAGACAGAACACTAACTACACTGCCTGTGTGTGTTTACTTAGTTAAGTCAATATTACCATCGCAATTTGCCTTCCAGTGTATGTATGTCTGTGCACTCTTATCATGGCTGTTCCTTTATGCCGTGTTCGACAAAGGAGCTTTACCATATCTCTGAACATGTGTACCTAAGATCTTCTAATGAACAGTAGTACTGGTAGCTCTGCCGTCTGTTATCAAGCAGGGGTAATTTAACCTCTGTGTAAGGTGCCTAGGCCTAGTAGGTGATAACCTATGTGCTGTTCAATGTTATTAAGCACAGTTCACTTGACACTGAGTTCTACTGTGTGTTTTAAATGTAACTAGGCAAGTCAGTTAAGAACACAGTTTTATTTAGGGCAGAACAGCAGATTTTTACCTTGTCAGCTCTGGGATTTGATCCAGCAACCTTTCAGTTACTGGCCTAACGTTCTAACCACTAGGCAACCTGCCACCCCTTTATTGGAGAAGCAGTTATGAACCAGGGTTATTGAACAGTGTGGGTTATTGCATCAGGAGCTGGAGGGAGATGGAAGTTGTGGTCTTATTGAAGCCCTTGTGTTTAACAGCCCAGGTTATTAAAGGGATCCGGTTATTACAGGTTTAGGTATTTCTGTTTAGGGTTGTGTTCCATTGACCAGGGTCAACTGAATGGCAATGGAACATCAACACTGAATGTGTAGGCTATGTATTGCATTCTACTAGATGTGGATACGGGGGTACATTCTATTGAACCGAGGGAATTCAACTTTAGTGATCGCAAGCAGAGTGAGATGTTAATGTGTTTGTGTGTGCCTACGTGTAGGTGTGTGTGTGGGTGTCACTGAACACGGTGATTGGGACCTGACTGTTGTGGAGCAGTACTATGACAGTGGATATTGTAGTGTCAGAATGCCCTGTGTCTCAGACTGACTCTCACAGTGCTGTGGAGCTGTCAGGAGCCAGGACTGAGCTGAATAACAATGCCCTCTGCTTGTGTGTGTGTGTGTGTGTGTGTGTGTGTGTGTGTGTGTGTGTGTGTGTGTGTGTGTGTGTGTGTGTGTGTGTGTGTGTGTGTGTGTGTGTGTGGGTGTGTGTGTGTGTGTGTGTGTGTGTGTGTTTGTTTGTGTGCACCTGCCTGCGTCTGGAGGACGGAGGTGAGATGTCACTGCCGCTGTGGCTAAGGAATTTGTTTACCAAGAGTCATGTTGTGTCACCTTGTCAGCTGCCTATGTATGAAGCCTGTGGTTCTCCTGTCAGCCTGCTGCCTGCCATGCTGCTTCACACTCAGCAGGCCCCTCAGACCCTCTGCTCCACTCATCTGTATAGCTTAGTTTAGCACTAGCCAGGGCTAATCTGTACTAGCAGGGATATCCATGCAGCGAACCATTCACTTAAGCTCACAAGTTCCGGGTGGCTCTCTAGTAGGGCTGGGAATTGCCAGGGACCTCACGATACGATATTATCTCGATACTTAGGTGCCGATACGATATGTATTGTGATTCTCACGATTCTATATGGATTGCGATTCAATACTGGGATTTTATTATGATTCCATGTTCCAGACATATTGCTCACCATATGTCTGCTGCAGAGGGATGAGAGAGAGCCATGTGAAAAATAGTTTTCAAATAAAAGTGCTGAAAACACTACTATCCTGATATGGAACTGTGTAGATTTTTCCCCCATCACTACTCTTGAGGCTGCATCTGTACTGGTGAGCTTAACACTAGTCTAGCCAGGGCCCAGTGACAGCATCACTGTTATCTTGAGCTGAGGTAGGGGTTGAAGAGACAGATTAGGGGAGCGGAGGGGATGAGGGGAGTGAGTGATGTAAATATCCAACAGGGCCATTGCTAGCTTGCCTGCCTACCTGCCTCTTCCTCCCTGCCTGTATGTCTGCCCTCCTTCCTCCCTGCCTGCCTACATGTCTGCATGTCTGGCGCTCCGCTCTGAGGGAAGAGTGCCAGCCAGCGCTCACGGGGCTTTAATGAGTTTATTTCATGTCGGCTGTGAAAGTGCACGGCTCTGTCTCTCTCACAGGCACTCAAACAGAGCTGGGACCATAAACACAAAGTGCAGAGTGTAAATCTGCCCTGCCGTCCCTCCCTCCACCACTCTCTGCTCTGAGCATCTCTTTATCGCCTCTCAGGGGCCGGGGAGAGCCCTTAACCCTCCTCCCTCAAATAGGGAGACACCACCTCTCACAATACACTTTTTCAACCACAACCTCCTAGACCAAATGTTTTATTTAACTAGGTAAGTTAGTTAACCTCTATGGGCTAGTCAACAGCCAGTGTAATCCCGTGGCGCGATATTCAAATACCTAAAAAATGCAAAAACTTCAATTTTACACCATTTTAAAGACAAGACTCTCGTTAATCTAACCACACTGTCCGATTCCAAAAAGGCTTTACAACGAAAGCAAAACATTAGATTATGTCAGCAGAGTACCCAGCCAGAAATAATCAGACACCCATTTTTCAAGCTAGCATATAATGTCACATAAACCCAAACCACAGCTAAATGCAGCACTAACCTTTGATGATCTTCATCAGATGACAACCCTAGGACATTATGTTATACAATACATGCATGTTTTGTTCAATCAAGTTCATATTTATATCAAAAACCAGCTTTTTACATTAGCATGTGACTAGCATTCCCACCGAACACTGCCGGTGAATTTACTAAATTACTCACGATAAACGTTCACAAAAAACATAACAATTATTTTAAGAATTATAGATACAGAACTCCTCTATGCACTCGATATGTCCGATTTTAAAATAGCTTTTCGGTGAAAGCACATTTTGCAATATTCTAAGTAGATAGCCCGGCATCACAGGGCTAGCTATTTAGACACCCAGCAAGTTTAGCATTCACCAAAGTCAGATTTACTATAAGAAAAATGTTATTACCTTTGCTGTTCTTCGTCAGAATGCACTCCCAGGACTTCTACTTCAATAACAAATGTTGGTTTGGTCCCAAATAATCCATTGTTATATTCAAATAGCGGCGTTTTTGTTCGTGCATTCAAGACACTATCCGAAAGGGTAAATAAGGGTTACGAGCACGGCGCATTTCGTGACAATTTTTTTTGAAATATTCCATTACCGTACTTCGAAGCATGTCAACCGCTGTTTAAAATCAATTTTTATGCAATTTTTCTCGTAAAAAAGCGATAATATTCCGACCGGGAAATCGTTTTTTATTACAAAGAGAGTGAAAGTAAAAGCATGCTATCCCCTCATGCACGAGCCTCAGTCTAATGGCCCTCTGATAGAGCACTTGCCAAACGCGCTAATGTGTTTCAGCCTGGGGATGGAATTACATCGTTCAGCTTTTTCCCGCCTTCTGAGAGCCCATGGGAGCCGTAGGAAGTGTCACGTCATGCCAGAGATCCCCTGTATTTGTTAGAGATGATCAAGGAGGGCAAGAAATGGTCAGACAGGCCACTTCCTGTAAGGAATCTTCTCAGGTTTTGGCCTGCCAAATGAGTTCTGTTATACTCACAGACACCATTCAAACAGTTTTAGAAACTTTAGGGTGTTTTCTATCCAAATCGAATAATTATATGCATATTCTAGTTACTGGGCAGGAGTAGTAACCAGATTAAATCGGGTACGTTTTTTATCCGGCCGTGCCCAAATACTGCCCCCTAGCCCCAACAGGTTAAGAACAAATTCTTATTTACAATGACGGCCGACCGGGGAACAGGGGGTTAACTGCCTTGCTCAGGGGCAGAACGACAGATTTTTACCTTGTCAGCCTCGGGATTCAATCCAGCTACCTTTCGGTTACTGGCCTAATGATCTAACCACTAGGCTGCCTGCCGCCCCCAAAGCAGTTATCACAAATACAGTGAGGGAAAAACATATTTGATCCCCTGCTGATTTTGTACGTTTGCCCACTGACAAAGAAATGATCAGTCTATAATTTTAATGGTAGGTTTATTTGAACAGTGAGAGACAGAATAACAACAACAAAAAAATCCAGAAAAACGCATGTCAAAAATGTTCGAAATTGATTTGCATTTCAATGAGGGAAATAAGTATTTTACCCCCTCTCAATCAGAAACATTTCTGGCTCCCAGGTTTCTTTTATACAGGTAACGAGCTGAGATTAGGAGCACACTCTTAAAGGGAGTGCTCCTAATCTCAGCTTGTTACATGTATAAAAGACACCTGTCCACAGAAGCAATCAATCAATCAGATTCCAAACTCTCCACCATGGCCAAGACCAAAGAGCTCTCCAAGGATGTCAGGGACAAGATTGTAGACCTACACAAGGCTGGAATGGGCTACAAGACCATCGCCAAGCAGCTTGGTGAGAAGGTGACAACTGTTGGTGCGATTATTCGCAAATGGAAGAAACACAAAAGAACTGTCAATCTCCCTCGGCCTGGGGCTCCATGCAAGATCTCACCTCGTGGAGTTGCAATTATCATGAGAACCGTGAGGAATCAGCCCAGAACTACACGGGAGGATCTTGTCAATGATCTCAATGCAGCTGGGACCATAGTCACCAAGAAAACAATTGGTAACACACTACGCCGTGAAGGACTGAAATCCTGCAGCGCCCGCAAGGTCCCCCTGCTCAAGAAAGCACATATACATGCCTGTCTGAAGTTTGCCAATGAACATCTGAATGATTCAGAGGACAACTGGGTGAAAGTGTCGTGGTCAGATGAGACCAAAATGGAGCTCTTTGGCATCAACTCAACTCGCCGTGTTTGGAGGAGGAGGAATGCTGCCTATGACCCCAAGAACACCATCCCCACCGTCAAACATGGAGGTGGAAACATTATGCTTTGGGGGTGTTTTTCTGCTAAGGGGACAGGACAACTTCACCGCATCAAAGGGACGATGGACAGGGCCATGTACCGTCAAATCTTGGGTGAGAACCTCCTTCCCTCAGCCAGGGCATTGAAAATGGGTCGTGGATGGGTATTCCAGCATGACAATGACCCAAAACACACGGCCAAAGCAACAAAGGAGTGGCTCAAGAAGAAGCACATTAAAGTCCTGGAGTGACCTAGCCAGTCTCCAGACCTTAATCCCATAGAAAATCTGTGGAGGGAGCTGAAGGTTCGAGTTGCCAAACGTCAGCCTCGAAACCTTAATGACTTGGAGAATATCTGCAAAGAGGAGTGGGACAAAATCCCTCCTGAGATGTGTGCAAACCTGGTGGCCAACTACAAGAAACGTCTGACCTCTGTGATTGCCAACAAGGGTTTTGCCACCAAGTACTAAGTAATGTTTTGCAGAGGGGGTCAAATACTTATTTCTCTCATTAAAATGCATATCAATTTAATTTTTGACATGTGATTTTCTGGATTTTTGTTGTTGTTATTCTGTCTCTCACTGTTCAAATAAACCTACCATTAAAATTATAGACCAATTATAGATCATTTCTTTGTCCGTGGGCAAACATACAAAATCAGCAGGGGATCAAATACTTTTTTCCCTCACTGTACTACAGTATTTGTGCTAACTGTGTTGTGTTTGTTGGAGATATCTAAAGTTAAAAGCAGAAACAATACCAGTTTGCCCAATCCATGTTTCACCTCTGAAGGAATAGGACATCAGATGCTTACTCACAGTTTCCATGACGTCAGAGCTAAAAGCCCCTCCCCCTGGGTGCAGTGAAGTGGGTGTGAAACGCTGTGCTCTCCTGCTGCTCTCAGTCTGTCTGAGAATGTCTTTCAGTGTGTTAACATGCTGCACCAATGTCCTACTGCACCCTTACCAGACCGGCACCAGGAAGAGGGTCACTGGTTAGAGGAGGGAGAAAGAGATTGAGGGAGAGAGGGATGAGTACCTATCTCTTCCCTGACTTGGGCCCTGTCCTGAGTTAGGGGATTAGCGATGGGCTGCAGTGCTCTCCCCTCCTGGATTGTTTCCTGATATTATCTTTAAGTGCATGCTCAGAGCTGCCCTCTCACTCTCCTTCCTCTCTCCTCTCTTCCATCATTTCCCCCCTCTCTGCCCTCTCTTCCCTCTCTCCCCCTCTCCAATTCTCTCCCCCTACCTCCCTCTCACCTCTCTCTCCCTCCTCTCTCTCCTCCTCTGTGAACCCATTGGAGTGAGTCATTCCGGTCTGCTCTGGGAGTGATCTAATTGCTGTGTCTCCTCCCTCCTCTGTGTGCATTCCTCTGTGGGGGCCGTCACTTCCACTACAGTCCTACCAAAGTGCCTGTTGCCTATTCATTACCCAGAAAGCACTACAAAAACACGCACGCACACAAACTACTAGAACGTTAGTCTGGTAGACAGCCATACAGCCCTACAATAAACCCTGCTACTGTAATGGTATGCCATGATTACTGGATTGGATTGTCGACTGTGCTGTGGCACAGCAGAGGAAGTGTAGTCACATTATGGGGCTATAGAAAAACATCACACCACTGTGTTGATGTCAGTAAATTAAAAAGCTGCTTAGTGATTTTCACAGGGGATGGGAGGAACTATAGTGCATCACCTAGAATGACATTCTTGTGTTTGTTAGTTACTGGGGCTTGTTGTTCTTCTGTTTCCATGGTTTTCTGGATGTGGTGGATGGTATATTTTGGGATTTTGAGGTGATGGCAAAATGTCTGTTTTGCCAAGTTTTCCTTTGGCCTGTAGTTACATGAGGATCCAGCAGGTGGCAGTGTGCCTATAGATGAGCAGGGGGATATTGGTGAATATGGGGTCTCTCTCCTGTGAGGTTTGGTGTCTACCAAAATATCTTTGCCTTGACTGAGCATCCTCATCCACGGATTGCACTCGGAGGAAAGTGCTGTTTGTTCATAATGGGGAAATCAATTGTTACACCTCAATCACAACTATTTCATGCAAAAGTGTGTGATTGTTATTACATCTGAAAGACATGAGTACAGAAGAGATTCTCATAAAGAATAGCAGCAGTCGAGTACAGGATGCATCACACTAGATTCAGGGGCATTTCAGGGGTTGGAATGGCTTTTTTTTGTCCTGATGTTCATCACACAATCAGACCTGTAGAAGTGGAGACAGGAATAAATTGAGAATGGTTTAGCTGTAGCCTCCTCTCTCTGTGGTGTCTGAGATGGCTACTAAGCCAGAATGATTATGCAGAGCCAGCTCTTGGCTGCAGAGAGGACAGGGGAGGGGAGGAGAGGAGAGAAGAGAAGAGTAGCGAAGAGAAGAGGAGAGAACAGAAGAAGAGAGAAGAGGAGAGAACAGAAGCGTCCAGTCTAGACAAGAAGTCTGGAGATCAGATGGCTTAAGGAGGGTTTCTGCTTTAAAACAAAACAAATCACACTCACCATTGAGCAACTTAGCCCAGTGTTCTGTTGAGGGAGACACTACACTCTGGAAAGAGATGGAGAGTGTTCTTTCTCACCAGACAGACCACTATCTAGATTATTAACTCACCACTGTCTCCAAGCGGATATTTAGGGGCTACATCTTTATTGCAGTTCATTCATCCCCCTAAAGCGTATTTAGACATCTCTCTCCGCTACATGGCTAAACACACAGGTCTATGTTTGCTGTTATTGACATACTCGCTCTCTCTCCTCTCTCTCCTATCTAGCTGTCCTGGAAGTGCATGTCCCAGAGCTGCCAGTGGTGGCGCTGTATGGCATGGACACCACCCTCAACTGTTCCTTCAGCCACGCCTCTCCCTTCAACCTGTCTGACCTCAGTGTCTTCTGGCAGCTGACGGACACCAAGCGCAGTGTGCACAGCTACTGGGCCAGCCAGGACCAGCTGGCAGACCAGGGAGAGCACTACGCCAACCGCACCAGCCTGTACCCCTCTCAGCTGGGCTCGGGCAACGCCTCGCTCCTCTTGAGAGGGGTCCGGGTGGCCGATGAGGGTAGCTACACCTGCTTCGTCAGGGTAGAGGACTACGGCAGTGCAGCCCTACTGCTCCAGGTAGCAGGTGAGTCTGTTAATTTATTACCTTTATTTAACTAGGTAAGTCATTGAGAACACATTCTCTTTTAAGTTTTACAATAACGACCTCAGACTGGGAAAGCTGGATCAATGCTTGGCCTATAGCTACCACATCTTTCTCGATACATCTCTCCTCAAATCCTGTCTCAAAACACATTGGAGAAGAAGGTCAGAGGATGAGGACCTTGGATCGTTTCCTCCAATACGGTTGAAAAGGAGGTGAGGAGGAGACACCTCAAGGGCTTCACATAGAGGAAGTAGAGTCCCCTCTTTAACCTTTTGCTGCAGTGGGATAAATCAGGGTCACACAGAGTGTTTCTTGGTAGTCTTAAACAAATCTACTTTGAAACAAGAGTATACACCTCTCACTCATGGTTATCGGCAGCAACAAAAGAAAGAAGACACTTGTACCATGTCAGATATAAAGTTGAAATGTATTCAATTTTTAGTTTGCATCCCAATATTACACTTTATATAAACTCAGCAAAAACGAAACGTCCTCTCACTGTCAACTGCGTTTATTTTCTGCAAACATAACATGTAAGTATTTGTATGAACATAACAAGATTCTACAACTGAGACATAAACTGAACAAGTTCCACAGACATGTGACTAACAGAAATTGAATAATGTGTCCCTGAACAAAGGGGGGGGGGGTCAAAATCAAAAGTTACAGTCAGTATCTGGTGTGGCCACCAGCTGCATTAAGTACTGCAGTGCATCTCCTCCTCATGGACTGCACCAGATTTGCCAGTTCTTGCTGTGAGATGTTACCCCACTCTTCCACCAAGGCACCTGCAAGTTCCCGGACATTTCTGGGGGGAATGGCCCTAGCCCTCACCCTCCGATCCAACAGGTCCCAGACGTGCACAATGAAATTGGCCATGGCCATGGCAGAACACTGACATTCCTATCTTGCAGGAAATCACGCACAGAATGAGCAGTATGGCTGGTGGTATTGTCATGCTGGAGGGTCATGTCAGGATGAGCCTGCAGGAGGGTACCACATGAGGGAGGAGGATGTCTTCCCTGTAACGCACAGCGTTGAGATTGCCTGCAATGACAACAAGCTCAGTCCGAGGATGCTGTGACACACCGCTCCAGACCATGATGGACCCTCCACCTCCAAATCGATCCTGCTCCAGAGTACAGGCCTCAGTGTAACGCGCATTCCTTTGAAGATAAACGCGAAACCGACCATCACCCACGGTGAGACAAAACCGTGACTCGTCAGTGAGGAGCACTTTTTGCCAGTCCTGTCTGGTCCAGCGATGGTGGGTTTGTGACCATGGGCGACGTTTTTGCCGGTGATGTCTGGTGAGAACCTGCCTTACAACAGGCCTACAAGCTCTCAGTCCAGCCTCTCTCAGCCTATTGCGGACAGTCTGAGCACTGATGGAGGGATAGTGCGTTCCTGGTGTAACTCGGGCAGTTGTTGTTGCCATCCTGTACCTGTCCCGCAGGTGTGATGTTCGGATGTACCGATCCTATGCAGGTGTTGTTGCACGTGGTCTGCCACTGCGAGGACGATCAGCTGTCCGTCCTGTCTCCCAGAAGCGCTGTATTAGGCGTCTTACATTACGGACATTGCAATTTATTGCCCTTGCCACATCTGCAGTCCACATGCCTCCTTGCAGCATGCCTAAGGCACATTCATGCAGATGAGCAGGGACCCTGGGAATCTTTCTTTTGTTGTTTTTCAGAGTCAGTAGAAAGGCCTCTTTAGTGTCCTAAGTTTTCATAACTGTGACCATAATTGCCTACCGTCTGTAAGCTGTTAGTGTCTTAACGACCGTTCCACAGGTGCATGTTTGTTAATTGTTTTTGGTTCATTGAACAAGCATGGGAAACAGTGTTTAAACCCTTTACAAGGAAGATCTGTGAAGTTATTTGGATTTTTATGAATTATCTTTGAAAGACAGGGTCCTGAAAAAGGGACGTTTGTTTTTCACAGAAGACTGAATTATAACAAAACCGTTTGACATAGAAACACCGGATTTTAGTTTGAAATTATTTATTCATGTTTATCAATTATTAAATGATTAAATAATTCCAGCCATGAAGCCACTAGAGGGCAATTTGGTCACACATCACAGGCCCTTCTTTGGTAATCATGCGAGACCTTTAGGATCGATGTCTAACACAACACAGAAATTGGTCATGAAACACTTAGTTCTGTCAGGGATGCACGATAATATGATTGGTCGATACTTCCTGATTGTGGCCCTCTGGTTGTGGTCAATCACTGGCTTTGATTATTAGTTCCTGCCAAGATTGATTGTTACTAACAGCTCGGTGATGAAGGTGGTTGTTCCATCAGAGGACCATCATCACAACTGATTGCACTTTTATTTATAATTATTCTTCACGGCTTCACACACAGTGTTGGTGAACTCCTCCCTCCCTCACCACTCATTTCCAAGTGTTGTTGTTAAATTGGTCTTTTCCTCTAAGGATCTATGTGCATTAAGCAGTGTTAACGCTCAACAGTTTTCCTCTTGGCTGGCTAGTCTGGGTAGAGAAAAGATAAACAATGACACAGTAGCTCAAACAGTGACAAATTGTCCCCTTTTCATGCATTCGATTCCTAGATGTATTATTTTTAGCTGGCATTTACAGTCAACATCATAGAGCTCCCTTCCCACAGTGCTCTGAGAAAATGATGGGTCTCTGTGGAAATCTGCCTGTCAGTCAAATGGATAGCCAGGGAGGTTAGTGGCAGGCTGACATTCCGTCTTAGTGCTGAGAGAGAGAGAGCGAGAGAGTCCACTTTTCAAAAGGCAACTCGCATGAAGTTATTTAATCTCCTTCTTCTCCCTCCCTGTCCTCCCCATTGTTTGCTGTGTTATGATTGGCTCAGGGAATACAGCCTCCTCTCTCTGCCCGCCACCTCTCTGGTTGTGTTTTAGCTCAGGGGATTGGAGAGCTGTGAATTCATTCCAGGCTGAGGATTCACCCCCCTCACCTCCTCACCGCACGCCCCCTCCTGCCAAACCCCTGAACAGAGCACAGCAGTCCCAAATTCTCGGAGCCGTGCCTATTTCCCCCAGGCCCCCATCCGGGCTGGGCCAGGCTGTGGTGGTTGTGTTGTATTGTGAGGCGGCTTGGCTCAGAGCCGTGGCTCTCTCCAGGGAGGAGAAGAAGGAGGACAGAGAGGAGCACCAGGATATGCTGCAGATGATGTCTCTGGGATCTTAAGCTCGATGTTATGCTAAGCTCCCTAAATGTAATTAACAATTTAATGGGAATCATGTCAAACCGTTCCCTGGGTGTCCCTCACTGGTGATAATCTGGCTAAAACTCTGTATGTCTCTGCTCCCCCCTCCCCCTCCAGCCACCTACTCCAAGCTTCTGGCGACTTGGCTAAAACTCTGTATGTCTCTGCTCCCCCCTCCCCCTCCAGCCCCCTACTCCAAGCTTCTGGCGACTTGGCTAAAACTCTGTGTGTGTCTGTTCTTGTCCCCTCCTCTCTCCCCCCTCCAGCCCTCTACTCCAAGCCTCTGGTGACCCTGGAGCCGAACTCCAACCTGCGGCCGGGTGACGAGGTGGCGCTGACCTGCGTGGCGTACGGTGGCTACCCTGAGGCTGATGTACTGTGGCAGGACGGGGGCGGGCACAACCTGACGGACAACGTCACCACCTCCCTGGTGGCCAATGAGGAAGGGCTGTTCAGCATGCACAGTGTTCTGACTGTCACCCTGGAGCCCAATAGCACTTACAGCTGCAGACTGACCAACCCATTATTGGGCGAGGATGGCCACGCCTCCGTCACCATCACAGGTGTGTGTGTCTGTGTATGTGTGTGTGTGTCTATGTGTGTCTGTGTGTCCCATTGCTGTCTGTCTTCCCTGACAAAGGCCCTAGCCTACTTTCTGGAAAATAAACAAGCTAACATTCAGAGACTTCCCACAGTGTTTTAATGTTGCCAGTTCAGGATAATCTTGTTTTCAGTCACACAGGAGTACGGCTGCCTATTAAAGTCTTGTATGCATTTGTAAATCAATCCGTCAGTCAAATGTTATGCCTTGAATATTCAGCTAGCTGTTCAGAGCTCCACAGAACTGAAGGGAAATAATGAAATGTTCAATTATGCTCCAATAAGCCTAACCATCAGTTTCCACACATCGTTAAATCACATCAGTGGGTAATTATTTCCCAGATGATTCCTATGAAACAAAAATAACTACTCATCTGACATTTGGTAATGCTAGAAGGTGATAAAGGATATGCAATAATATTAAAGGTAAATGGAAGTAATGGTGGTGCAGCAGCTGTACAGCCTGCAGAGCAGACTCCTAGCTCCAACCTGCCTCTCAGCTGAGTGGTATAATCTCTTCCTGGACTGTGTGGGTGGTGGCTTTGTGTGGTGGCCCTGGGGTCTTCTCTGTCCCATCCCCAGTCCCCGACCCCCTGTCCCCGGGCTGCCTTACTGGTGTACGTAATGTTTAGCGTTTGGAGTGTTTAGTGTGTGTCTGACGGGCCAAGGCTGGCTCTCTAATGGGAGCAGTGCTGTGTGAAATGGCTCATAAATAAGAAGAGGTGGCCGGGACCTGCTCTCTGGGCTGGAGCAGAGCTGGGGAGGGGGAGGTCACCCTGCACCCGGGTCAGGGAGTGTGTGTGTCATGTGTGTGTGTGTGTGTGTGTGTGTGTGTGTGTGTGTGTGTGTGTGTGTGTGTGTGTGTGTGTGTGTGTGTGTGTGTGTGTGTGTGTGTGTGTGTGTGTGTGTGTGTGTGTGTGTGTGTGTCAGGTCAGTAAGTGTTGCTCCGCTGGGCTGGGAAATGACTGCTGTTTCCGTGCTGCTGGGGCCGGTAGGGCCCTGAGCCTGATGACCTATTCCACAGCTCCACACTCTACAGTCATGACAAGGCCTCCGGGGTATTACAATGTGGCTAAATCCACAGTAGGAAGAGACATGACATGAAGAAGACAACAAGTGTTGCTGTTAAGCCCATAGTATGATTACTGTTTACATGTTGCAGTAGACTTTAGAAAAGTGGAACTACGGGAGACTATTGCATCTTGTAGTTTTAGTAAAGGACATAGATATGCTTACATGCTATCTGTTGAGAGAGAACGTAAGGCTGATTAGGTGCCTGTCTAAGGCATTCTAGATTTTACCTCAGGCGGTGAACTGGTTCAGATCATAGAGTTGTTTCAGTGGTCCAGATCTATAGAGGTGATGGGGAAGATAGAGGTGAATCCTGACAGAGCAGAGGAGGAAATGGACATAGGACCGATGATCTGAAGCAGTATGAAAGAACTGACAACTAGGTATGGTTGTGATCTTCGTCAGTCGGTGTGTCAAGGAAGAGTTCCTCTCAGACTGAGCAGTTGTTCCTCCTCCAACCCGAAACCCAGCAGAACACCTGTTCTGTTAGACTAGTGGAAAGCCTTTGTTCTCCACAGAGAGACAGTTTGTGTCGAGCGCAGAAACCCGCTGATAACGAAAAGTGATCTGTTCAGCTCAGTGGAAAGGAAGGAATTACCCACGCTCTGAAGCCGTCCTAGAGAAAAACCAGGCAAGGCTCCGGAGAATAACACAGCCAACCTATGAAAGGGAATAGACCAGCCAAAAAGAAAGAGAGACCGAGGGATGAGAGAGAGAAGGAGAGATGGAAAGAGAGAGAGAGAGAGAGAAAGAGAGAAAGGATGGAACAAACCCAGAGACAAAGCTGCAAAGGTTTTGATTAAAGCCATGGCGTGACCAGGATCTGAGCACTCTGGGGCTAGTTGGAGAATATTCATTTATCTTACTCTAACCAGCACAGCTTGATGATGGCCTAACTTGTTAGTAAACAAGTGGCAGATTTATTTTGGTGTGCCAGGATACAAGGGGCTTGTTTGATATGAAAATGTATTTGCATTTGTTTACAACAGCTGCTGTATGCTTAACAACTTCTGTAATTAATTTTGACCTAGCAGAACTCTTCTGGAGTGTGTGCTGAGCAGAGTTTATATAGTAAATATACTGGATAATCACAGCACTGCACCTACCACACACCAGACTGAGGCAGGCTGAGAATCCTATTATAGGGAGGGGTGAAATCTCCTTAAGATTCCAAATGGACTATTCCCCACCCAATAGGAGGGAGGGAGGGAGGGAGGGGAGAGAGAACAAGCACATTAAAATTTCACACTTTCCTCAATCTCTGATTGAAAAATTACAATAGTAATACAACTCTCCCCCTGGGAAAAGAAATAGTTTGACAAGGTTAATTTGGAGAAAATGAACCCCTAACTGTACGGAACGGTGTGTGGGGTGCGTGTGAAGCCATGTGTTGAGACGGTATGGGTTAAGAAGTTATGCTTGTCAACCATGCCATCATCATTAGCACCACTGTCAATAGTAGTACCTCTCCCATGACACAACAGCTGCCTGGCTAAATACTACATACACAATACTGCCATTTACAACTGAACTATCTCGGTGCAGGTTAGAAGAGGTCATGTCCCGCTTGAGCCCTGACTGACCGTATGATGTGTTGGTTCGACAGCTGTTGGGAGAGAGACCACAATGTATGTTGGTAGTAGGATATTGATGGATGTAGCAGCAGGATACAGTAGGATCCAACTTGGAACAGACACAAAGAGATGCCTGGCAACCAGCGTCCATGGACGAGACAAGAGGCAGCAGGTGCAGCAGTCCTTGTATGAACCCTGGCAGGCTGCCTCCCTCCTCAGCCTCACTCTGCCTCCTCAGCCTCCTCGCCCTCATCTCCCTCTTCAGCCTCCTCTCTCCCTCCTCAGCATCTCCCTCTTCTGCCTCCCCAGCCTGCTTGGCTATCCTACCATCCTCCTGGCTGAAAGCAGCAGAGGCAGTTTGAGCAACTCAGTCTAAGACAGACTAAATCCCACCTTTGCTCCCCCTCCCCCCTCCCTGCCCACCCTCTCTGCCACTTTGCTATCCTAAAAAAAGAATAATGCCCTTTGAGCTTTATGGACATGCTGTCTGACTAATATCATTTTTACCGCCACTGGCAGAACGCAGAGCTTTAGATATGTATCCCTACTGTGGGGGCTGAGAGATGGCAGTATGGCTGTGGTGGCGGTGGGGGGGGGGGGGGGGCCTGTCACTGCCCAAGCCCTCTGTCTCTCTGCTCAGCGGATGAGAGCACCATTGTCTCTCCGCCCGACTCCACTGCTGGCACAGCACTCGCAGTTCCCAGCAGCAGGATAAGATCGAGATAGAGAGGGGAGGAGAGAGGGGGAGTGAGGTTTGGGCTGATGACAGAGAGTGAGATGGAGACGAGAGCAGAGAGTGTTTGCTAAGCTCTGAGCCGTGGCACCAGGGCCTGACAGGCAGGCAGGGAGATGGAGTCACTGACGGGGAGGGAGGGAGGGAGGAACTAACACTCTCACTTGACTTTTTCCCCCTACTAGCTCTGACTTTGCTGATAGCTACTTTATTGAGAAGGAACTGACTTACTATGACTGAGATAGGTGGTTATCCCACCTAGCTATCTTAAGATGAATGCACTTACTCTAAGTTGCTCTGCATAGGAACGTCTGCTAAATGACTAAAATGTAAATGTAATGTAAATGGGTGAAGGGAGGGAGACAGAGGGAGAGAGGGTGACAGAGGGAGATCGCCCAAGCTGTGCTGCTGAGCTCGTCCAATCTGCTTTGCTCTGCTCTCCAGAGGATTGGCCAGCTCCATCAACTTCATGGGAGGCCTCATCCCCTGCTCCGAAAGAACCAACTCTCCATCAGAATTACAGTACAATACTCTCTCTCTCTCTCGCTCTCCATGTTTCTCTCTCTCTCAGCCTCTCTCTCTCTCTATCGCTCCCTCCCCCACTGTTTCTCTCTCTCTCGCTCTCCATGTTTCTCTCTCTCACAGCCTCTCCCTCTCTCTCAGCCTCTCCCTCTCTCTCTCTCTCTCTCACTGTTTCTCTCTCCCTGTTTCTCTCTTTCACGTTCTCTCTCTCTCCCTGTTCCTCTCTCTTCCTCTCTCTCAAACACACACTTTACACCTCGCTCCCGTTCACACTCACATCCATGCCTCAATAGCTCCATGCACACTCCAACATTACTCTTAATAGGCAGAAGAGACAGTGTCACAAAGGTGCTAATGGGCAGTCCTAGCACAGCCTTTCCATTTGCAGCAGACAGCATAAAGCTTTGCTGTGTTTTTCCTTCATTACGTTTGTGCTAGCCTCTTCCCTTTTTCCCTGACTGTGTTATTATCTGTTCTGGGTGCTTGTTCCTGACATATGTTGCCGTCTAAATTGGTACCTGCCAGTGCCCTGCCTGCCAAGCTTACGCAAGCCTAAAAAAACAAGTAAGCAAACGAAAGCAAGCTAAAAACAAAACACTGTATTACTCCTTGTTCTCTACTTTTTTACAGGGCTAATTTAAATGCAATTAACGAAGCCTTTGGAAAAAGAGGAAAACAGCAGTATGAATGAATTCGTTGTCAGCAGAGCTGCGGGGGGAACACTGTGTTAATTACTGTCCAAACGCACAGACGGGTCTTCTCTCTCTCTCTCTCTCTCTCTCTCTCTCTCTCTCCCCCTCTCTATCTTTACCTCCCTCCCTGAATACACACTATCTTATCACGACCCCCTAGCACAACAACAACCAAATAGAGAGATGGCGTAATGGAGGGAGCAGTCTAAAATAAATTCAGGTAGGCCAATGGCAGTCTTTGTAAGCACATTATTTCCCCTCAGGATTATGAACAGGGGCCACTTGCTCCTGTCCCGGCCATGTTGAGTTGTTAAGTTGTTTGAATGTTCTCCCTCCCTCCCTTGCCTTCCACATGGGGACGTTTTATCCCTGTATTATGGCTTCACAGTATTATTTGGCATGCTCTCAGTCTTGCCGTTTGCAGCTCTGAGGGATTGTTGGGTTGAATGAGGGATTAGGGCCGGGCCAGTTCCTGCTCACTGCATTGCTCTTATAGCATCTCAACAATCATAGCGATAAAATGAGCTCCCTCTCATTGTGTTGGGGATTTATGCCTTCCTGTTCCTGTTCACTGTTGTCGTCTTCACTGTCTCCTTTTGGCATAAAAGGTCTTTGCTATGGCTGAATGTCAAAATGTATTTTATGTCTGCAGTTGAAAATACAATGTTGGAGCGTTGCGGCCTGACCACCTCTGCTTTGAGTGGCTGTCTGGTAGTCGGTGTGGGTGTGTGGGCTTGGGTCTGCTGTGTGGTCCTGTCCTGTCCTCCCCCTCACCACAGGGGAGCCATCACCAGTACATGACTCTATAAGTGTCCACGGCCCCAGTCCCAGGCCACCACGGCATGGCATTGGGCACGTCCCTCTCCTCTCCTCTCCTCTCCTCTCCTCTCCTCTCCTCTCCTCTCCTCTCCTCTCCTCTCCTCTCCTCTCCTCTCCTCTCCTCTCCTCTCCTCTCCTCTCCTCTCCACACTGTGGAGTACTGTGACATCTTTATGCCTGCCCAGAGCCTGAAGGGAACCTGTCTCTTTAAGCCCTGCACTCCTCTCCTGCTTTCTTTCTTCTTCAAGACAGATTATATTTATGGCTGCAGTAAAAGGGCAAAAGCCCTATTTTGTCATTGATCAGGCTCATTTTTTATTTTCCCTCCCAGAGTCACAGTGAGGGGGGACTGACTATCAGTGGGGTTGAGCCAAGGGGCCTGCAGTGTACATTTCACACAGTTGCTGTTTTATCCTGTAAGAGGGATTGGTTTCTGGAGGCCTGGCGTCAGCCTCTGCTTTACGATTTCAAATCATATTAGGTGCAGCCTTTTGAGAGACATTGGGCAGAGAATAGCCCAGAGAAAACGGTTGGGCATACCTTCAAAGGCTTGGTCGTTTAATTATTCATATCCATTTCTTTTATGCTTAAACTCTACACCAGATAAGACCATGCATTGTTGTCCCACAAAATATGTTTGCAACCTCCGTAAATCGCTTTGTTCTGGTGCCTTGAAACAGTCCAAGTCAATGGCCACCCATACACAAAGAGTTTTGTCTAGCGGTGTAATGTCTTTTGAATTAGGAGGCGCTGAGAGACTTGGGCCCGTTCCTGGAGAAGGTAGCTCGCCTCACTGATAGCTCTAGAGACCAGTAATTGATTACAAAGTGTGAAATTAAGGAAAGTTAAGCATGGAGCTAGTGTGGCCGTCTCCCTGTAGAGGTGTGTTACTGGCCCAGGACTTTTCTTACTTACCTCCCTGCAGCATGGACTTAAACCACTCAAAAGAGTTTGTTCACTGTCTGTAAATGTGACTGAAATGACTCAACCTGACTCAACATTTAGTACTGCAATCAGTCTGAGTCATCTGCCTTCATCTGCAGGGACAGTGTCATCACAGCCCTTTAACTCTTGAAACCAAATATTATGCTCCTACATTTGTGACGAAAGCATTGATTAGAACATGGCAGCCATCTTTGACATAGCCAAATGTGACCGGTGTGGAAAGAGGGAAGCTGTGAGGGCTAGGATCGCCTTCAGGTCACATTAACATCTCCTTCCTGCTGGCCTGGCTGGTCCTCTTTAGCCATGCCTTTGTCTCTGACTCCCTCCCCAACCCCACGCCTCTAAACGTCTGCATGACAACCTGCAGCTCATTACAGAGAAACTGTCCACAGGGAAATGACGACTTATACTGCCTGTCATATCTATAATGTATCTGTCTGCCTACTTCCAGCCACTTACTGTACTGCTGGGGGATGAGCAGCAAAGCTGTAGTCTACTGCTGTAGTGAAGGTTTCTGATGCCGTTGTTAGTGTTATGGTTGTCTCCATGGCTCTGTTACGTCAGTGGTTATTTGGGGCCTCAACCGTGTACTGTAGACGTCCCTTGTTATCAAATAAGATGCAATTCCATTATGTTTGCCTTAGAAACATTATCACGGGCATCCGTAGCAGAAATGGCTTTGAGAGAAATATCAGGATAAAATGAAAGCGATTCTGGTGAAATGATATTGAAATCCATAATAAGATAGATAGTTTAATATCTATGGTAACAAAAAATAACCAACCCAAGGCTCAAGGACTAATACAACTTCATTTGAATTGAAACTGCTGCTCCAGCATGATCCTACATTAGACACAGAGAGCATGACAATTTCCTGATAGACTTTCCAGAGCCACCAGTGTATATCTGATCCCTATGCCAACTGAGCTAAATGCTAACCAAGTCAAGTCCTCTGCGCTTTAGCCATAGGCTGTGCCTCCTGGCTGGCTGGATATAGAGATGGGGATGAGATAAATGACTGGTAGTGATTGGAGCACACTAAGAAGGTCAGAGGATTAGTTACACACCTGCTAAATTACTTCTACGTAAAGACAGAGGCCCTCTGTTCATTATATCACAGCAGCCAATGGAAGCACATACAACATTATGGCCACATATACTGAGTGCACCCCCCACCCCCCCACCCCCCCCCCCCCGCCCCCCCCCGCCCTGAGAACAGCCTCAATTTTGGGGCATGGACTCTACAAGGTGTCGAAAGCATTCCACATGTTGATATCCAATGCTTCCCACAGTTGTGTCAAGTAAGCTGAATGTCCTTTGGGTAGAGGACCATTCTTAATACACACAGGAAACTGTTGTGTAAAAAAAAAAAAAAAAAACTGTGTTGCAGTTCTTGACACAAACCAGGGCACCTGGCACCTACTACCATACCCCGTTCAAAGGCAATTCAATCTTTTGTCATGCCCGTTCACCCTCTGAATGGCACACATACACAATCCATGTCAATTGTTTTAAGGCAAAAAAAAATCCAGTCTCCTCCCTAATTGAAGTGGATTTAACAAGTGACATCAATAAGGGATCATAGCTTTCACCTGGATTCACCTGGTAAGTATTTGTCATGGAAAGAGCAGGTGTTCTTAATGTTTTGTACACTCAGTGTAGTCTTGGTGAAGGTCCTGGCTGCAGTGGTGATACACTTCTTCCTTCAGGAGTCAAATGCATCATATCATGTGTCTGCAACCACAATATTGTCTGAGACTGAAGCAGTGATAGTTATAGTATGGCTGTGCTATACTAACTTGGAAATGTTTCTATTTCCTTTTGATTCAAAATTACATGAGGGGTAAGGTCAGGGGGGCCACTTTGGTTTTAGAAGTGGGGGGGACATAACCTGGCGGGGGATCTGGGGTCCTTCCCCAGAATTTTTTGGGGCGTCTAAAGCTCATTTCCTGCATTTTTACACAAGCTAGGTAAGAGATCATTATTAAATATGTTTAAATGATTAATAAGACTGAACTAGATCAAAGGTAATTCAATAATACATATTGTGTTGCACCTTTAGCCTAACAAAACTAAGACTTTTGATTGTCTTTATTAAGAAGTCGGTTCCTCTCCTTGTTGGGGCGGTGGTCAGCAGTCGGCAGTCGGCATTGCCGGTCTTCTAGCCATCATCGATCCACTTTTCATTTTCCATTTGTTTTGTCTTGTCTTCTCACACACCTGGTCTCAATTTCCCTCATTACATGTTGTGTATTTAACCCACTGTTCCCCCCATGTCTTTGTGCGGAATTGTTTATTGTAAGTGCATGTGCACGTTTTCTCTGGTGCGCAACGGGTTTTGTACCCATTTGTTTGTTGTTCTGGTTACCGGTGGTTTTTATGAATAAAACTGCTCCGTTGATTACCCAGTTTTGCTCTCCTGTGCCAGACTTCCCTGCCGCCAGTTACGCACTCCCTTACACCACCAGTCTAGTCAATAACTCAACTCTCTCCCAACACAATTTCCTTCCCAGTTCTCACCTTTATTTGTTTTTAATTCCCAAGATAAAGGTTTGGAAACAACAAAAAAACACATACACATACTCCTCAAATATACATTAACACACAAAAACAGCAAATCCTCCATATAATTTATGTCATGGGCCTAATAGTACTGTAAAGCTATTTTTACTTGCAAACAATATAGCTGGGTCACACAGTCCTGTCCCTATGGGTCTACGGCCCTGCAGCACCCCAAACCAACACACCCCACTCAGCTTTAGGATATTAGTGAAACTTTAATTGATTGGTTTTGGGAGTGTTACGTAAAAGGCCAGAGTGACAACTCACAGGACGGCAGACCCTGAGGGCCAGGACTGAGCAACCCAGCAGCTAGGGATTGCCTAAATAAGTATCTCCCCAGACATGGGCATGTTTTCAATACAGACTCCTTTAGTCATATTGTATTCCATATAAGGCATCCAGACCTTATGAAAGTTGCCCAGTATACCTTTAATCTTGTAATAAATCAAATCTAGTGATAGATAACTTGACATTGTGGGAGGATAACCAACCTTCCAATGAATTTCTTAGCAGCTATACATGTTTTAGAGACACTCTTATCCAGAGCAACTTACAGCAAGTGAATAAATTTTCATGCATTTTTTCTTTCTTCTCTGTACTGGTTCCCCGTGGGAATCAAACCCACAACCCTGGTGTTGCACGCACAATGCTCTACCAACTGAGCCACAGAGCTTCGTTACACAGTTTCTTCAGATATTAGTCACCAGTATCAACATTTACAAGCAAACAAAAACAGGGGGGAAGGGAGAATCTGTAGACATGCTGAAATAAAAGTACATACCAAAAATTAGCCAGCCTTCACAAAACAAAAACATATTCAAATATATCCCTTTTTGTATTTTACACCTCCAGCAGAGGAATTAAATTTCTGAGTGCATGGTATTTAGTTTCACCGGCATATAGTATGTTCTATGGATGGTCTTAAACTGCTGTAATTTATGTCTGAGATTATATGAACAGGACTGGGCATTTAAATATATCTGCATCCATTCATCATCATCAATAGCTTCTACCAGGTCTTCACATTTTTGTTTTACATGTTTTGTGTCATTGCGAAAAGCCTCTATCAACCCTTGATACAGTTTGCAAATCAACTTTGGAGGTTTGTCAGACTGCCTTAAAATAGCATCTGTCTTGTCCAGTGTTTGCTGCACAGAGATAGTAAAGGGTTGTATCTGCAAAAATTCACCTCAGCTCCGTCACAGACTGGTCTTCCCTGGCTGCCTGACCCTGCTGAGACCAAAAATGACAACACGCGTAAAACAACAAACAATCACTGACAAGGACATGAGGGGAACCAAAGGGTTAAATACACAACATATAATGAATGGGAGTGAAACCAGGTGTGTAGGAAGACAAGACAAAACCAATGGAAAATGAAAAATGGATCAATGATGGCTAGAAGACCGGTGATGTCGACCGCCGAACACCACCCGAACAAGGAGGGGCATCGACTTTGGAAGAAGTCATGACAGATGAGCAGTGTTGTGTACTGACTGTGCACTAGAGGGCAGCATTCCTGCGGGATGCCAGCGGGACCTGCGGGTCCCGACAGAGATCATTTCGGCGCGGTCGGCATTTTTCACGTTGAGGGTGACCAGACAGACAACTTTGGGTTGAAAATATTGCTTTGTATGCGTTAGCCTACCTATTGTATTAAAAGCACATATTTTTCGCATTATTCTCACACAATTCGCTGCTTCAACATCAGTAGCCTACCTCTCCTAGTTGGGCGTGAGAGATCAAGTGCGGACTCATTGAAATAGAGTAGGCTGCCTACATGGGTGGAGAATCACGTGGCAGTCAATTTAAATATGAAATTAATTTAAATATGATTAGACTTGCTTATTACAGTGTCTGTAAATAAATAGGCTATTGGTAATGGATAGAAGTGGAGGGCGCTCAACCAACGTGAGTCGAAGTGCAATCAAAAACTTTAATTATCATTGATAAGGAAAAGGCTCAACGTGCACGTAGGTTAGGCTGCTATGGTGAGCGAGCGTTGCGCCTTTTCATTTTCAATAGGTATTGATTACCTATTTATTTGTCTCTGCCTGAAAATCGTCCTCCTAAAAGGTAGGCTATATCCTATAGGCCTATGCAAAACGTAGGAAGTGTTGCTGTTATCATTCTTGCTGCTTCAAGTTCAGTAACCATACCTGCGAGATCAGGTGCGGGTGTGGTCTCAATTAAATAGAGTAGGCTATAGCCTATGCTTGGGGGGAGAAGCACTGGGCAGTTATCTTTCCAATGAAATGTACTTCCTAAATACTTTACTACATTGCCTAGAAATAGGCCTAAATATTTATCACCCATCTTCCAACTCCTAAAAGGTAGGCTATGAAAGTAGCTCAAGAGAAAGTGCAAGTCTCTCCTACTCTGCTCTCTTCAAACTACATCTAGCATATTCACTGATCTTGCCCAGTAATATAGATACCCTAATATAAGGACCATGTGAGAATTTCTAGTAATTTAACCTATTTCTTAAGTTATTTTTGTGCATTTGATATTGCCTATAGGGAGCAAAATTGCTGGGACCATGGCTGGCAAGTGAGCTGCGTCACATACGCCTAAAATAACATTGTGGGACTGCGGTTGGGTTTGGGACCAGTTCTTGCGGTAGCGGGTGCTAGTCAGACAGATAGCTAGTGGGTGTGGGCGAAGTGCGGTATGAAAAGCTGTAGCGGGATGAAGAAATCGGTCCCACCAGACCTCTACTGTGCACCATGACAGTGAAGCATGTAACGTTACATTGCCATACTGACTAATAAAAACACACACTGCACTGAAAACATTTCAGAATATCAATCTTACATCGTTTGGCTTATGGTTTCATTGTTTGATTCAGGTCTAGTGTGATTGAGGCAAAAAGAATAGCTAAAGTTAGCCAACTTTTGGCCAGCTCTCTCTCTCTAACGGTACATCAACTGGCGAAATCTAGCCAAGTTCCTTTACTTCTGTTGAAACGGGACAAAACAAAGGCTACAAAACATTTCCATACAAACAACCGCTGTTAGATAATAATAATAGCCACCTTGTATCACGATCTGACAGATAGCTAGAGTCTAGCTAGCATAGCTAGTTCATTCACCTCAGTCGAGAGGGGATGAAACATTAGCTAACGTTACATGTCAGTTACAATACTAGCTCAGCACTGTGAATAAACACTCGTTTTTTCTGTTAAGTTAAACAGCACTTACCTTGCCAGCTACATCAGTAAACTAAAGAGTAGCCAGTTTCTACTCTGCTTGCTTTTAAAACTCGGTGAAAGAGCACAACACATACACACTGAACTATGTTCAACTCTCCCGTGCTGGTCCAGCCAGCCTTCCAGAAGCTTTACTTTCACACAGCCTGTTAGCCCACTCTGTGGTGTCCACGGTCCAAAATTCAGAATGAAGGGAGGACATGACCCCCCGTCCCCAGTGAAAGTTGCGCTCCTGGGTATGGTAATAGATCATCCTTGTATATTTTGTAGTTAATGCAACAGTAAGGAGCAGTGTGCTATTTATATAGCTAATGAAGGATTTGGAGGGCATGTGTTTAAGATAGAACATCGCATAAGACACAGTTAATTTCTATTTAGAGAAGTGCAGAGAGAGAGAGAGTGAGAGAGAGAGAGAGAGAGAGGGGGGGGGGGGGGGGAGAGAGAGAGAGAGAGATAGAGAACAAAAACACCTCCAAGTGGTTTCAAAGGCCTGGGGCCCTGATTCCCAGAAGCCATACAGTAGCCTAATGATCAGATACTGTGGTAATGGTGCTGAAAAATAGCAGTAACACACTATTTAAGATTAGCCCACACATTGTAAGCCTCAGCAATATGATTGGTTGTTATGGCCTTGCAATACATTCCAGAACATCATCGGTCTGAACAGTTTGGTTAGGATTACTCCTTTTATTGGCATACTTATCACCATGAAGTAATCAAGAATTCACCATCATGGTCATAATATAATGGTCAATGGGATTATGTGTTGAGCAGATTTCACATTGCCATGTTTCCGTATGCTACTAATGTCTGTTCTCGAATTAAAGTATTGGTTCTTGTTTAGTATGACAGAGAAAAAGGCCTCATTAAGGCTCGCACACATCGCACCATATGTTGATCTGGTGTTCATCTGCCAATCGTTCGGCGCGCTGTGTTTTAGAGACCACCCGCTGGTGGACGGCAGACTGACGTCATTTTTGCACGATTTAAAACCAGGGCAGTCTCATGGCATACAGTCTTAAAGTTGAAATGTTGGAGAGTGTTAAAATACATTTAGCTTGACGTTGGTATTCATGCTGTGGTCTCTTCTAATGCAGCAGCCAGGAGCATCATGCTCTTTAAGTGAAGGGTGAAGGAAGAAGTGAGTGTAGTAATGCTCTGAGTGGAAGTGGAGGTTACAGACCTCCTCCACCTTACTCTGCCATCTGAGTGGAGAGGAGGCTCCAGCAAGTCACATCCACAGCCAAACTGCATGGCAATTGCCAAGCAGTTAAAGTTTCTCTCTCTCTCTCTCCCTTTCTCTCTTTCTCTCTCTCTCTCATACGCACATACAAATTGAATTTAAGTACATTTGACAAGCTAGGGCTTCTGTTATCTACCTTTTTTGGACCTTATGTCCCTGTCAGCTCAGGAAAACATCCATATTATCACCACCCACCCAAAAATCTGTATTTAAGACTAGGAAATTACTCATGCAGTAGAAGAAGTCACCAATTAGCATGTTTTACTCCAAAGCATTGCTTTGCATTTCTATGGAAAAACCAGAAACAACCGATTGCACCACTATCTTTGGGTTCAAATCATTCTTATTAAGACTATTTGTATCGTGAATGTGAGAATATGTAGCTGTTCCTAGAGATGTGCAGCTGTGTGGTTGGTGGAGACAGAGCTGACCTGATACAGAGTCATTGGCAGGGCCGTAGCTAGCTACTCCTGAGTGCTCTGAGAATATTCATCTCTTCAGTAACCACCAAAGACTGCAGCAGAGCAAAATGAGAAATGTTGTTTTATAATGAGAGCCTTAGGCAAAGATATACAGAGGCATGTCTTTTTAAGAAATTCTGTCATTATATATTCTCCTAGTGATACTGCAGAGAGGAGAAGGGATACTAAAGAACAAACTCACTCAACTGAGGGTTTAGGATGGATGCAAGAACATCTTTAATGTTGTGGGTGTCTACAAATGTTGATATTGCTGAGTGGCGTGGGGGTAAACACATCAACCTTTCATGCTATATTATATCAGATAGTGGAGTCTGTGATAATGATGATATTCTCTGGGGGTGTCACCTCTGTCGTGTGTTAACTCTCACACCTTCAAATAGATCCTGGTAAAGAACTTGCATGCCCAAAGAGCCAATCAGAGTGGCTTTTGGTAGTGTTTATTCCCGCAAACATTGGGGTTAGGAGTAGGGATAGGAGTAGGGCTGTACTTGACAGTAGCCATTCAAATGGTCTCCCTCTCTCTCTCCTGCCTCCTCTTCCTCTCTGCAGTGCGGCCTTGTCTATTTGCTCTCAGCCTATCCACTCATCTCAGACACGATCAGCCCGGTAGATTGTCGGCAGAGATGCTGATAGCTGTCACTAGCGATTCCCTCCTACACATCTTCCGCCCTCTTGTAGTCAGACCCTTGTTTGAAAAACAAATTAAAAATGTAGAGAACAAGACTTGTTAAACTGATTATTGCAACCTAAAGTTTGCCTCAGCTGTTACGGCCGAAGGAGGAATGAAATGGAAGTGGTGAGAAATCGATAGTCCACTCTGCCTCTTCCGACATCTTAATGCCAGTCTCTCCTGAGAGGAGGGCATGCTGAAGTGATGGAGTCTCTGTCAGCTGCAGGAGATGTCAGAGGAGTTTTTAATGGAGGTCTCGGCAGAGCTGACAAGCAGTGAGGAGCTTTTTTTATTTTACCTTTATTTAACTAGGCAAGTCAGTTAAGAACAAATTCTTATTTACAATGACAGCCTAGGAACAGTGGGTTAACTGCCTTGTTCAGGGGCAGAACGACAGATTTTTTTTTACCTTGGCAGCTCGGGGATTCGGTCTAGCAACCTTTCGGTTACTGACCCAACGCTCTAACCGCTAGGCTACCTGTGAGGAGCTAGGGCTGGTCGAGATGGGGGATAGACTGGCCAGCAGGGGTATGACTGGACGAGACGCTGTGTTTCCAATCACAGTTCTTCTCATACTAGGCTAGTGTTTATCAACTCCACCGCCACACATTCACTCTCTCCCTCAGTCTGGAACATGCTTAGGATGCCAATATGCTTAATTAGCCATCCTACTGGGTATACAGTCTGATTCTGGTACACGGTAAATGATAAAATCATGTTAACCTTGCTGGAATGAGATTTTAAATCACCCCACTGAATTTACCTGAGGATTAGATTCCCAACGCTCTGATTAAATGCATGGCCAAACCAGTATTTATATGGATGTTTCACACTGAAAATGATTCCTAGCTGTGAGAGCATAGTGTTAAACCAACACCTCTGATGCCGACAGTTTGTTTTCACTAGGCGCTAGATAAGATTGGGAATTTCTTTATGGCCCTATTTTTTATATTTGTAAGCAATGTTTTATAGCACAGTCAGACATTTTGTATATTTATCTGGGGGGATTTTTTAAAGAGATTGTATTGAATTATAGTGAAACGGATGGGAGATGAAAGTACATTTTTATTATTGTGAGTGCTCTGTCTCTGTCTGTAGGTTAGTCTTTATGCAGGGTGAGACACTAGTGTCTTAGTGAGAAGTTAATCTAGAGGCCCATAGGGACAATGTCTCAATATGTGTGACTTGCCTACACTTGGAGACTAGGTCCAGCTCAGTACAGGCAATATCAGACAATTGTAACCCAAACACAGCCATTCCATGTTCAATCCAGGCTGTCTCAAGGGAACGTGACCATTGAGGTGCAAGGCTGCAGGGAGGGTCAGAGGGCCACTGGACTGGTATTCACTTCTGGATCGATCACATCAGTAGTCAAACTCATTGCGGCGAGGAGGTGACCTCCCACTGCAACCCACTATTCTAAACTCTCAGCAGCGTTGTGCTAAATGGTGAAGTAAAGGCAGCGAACCTAGAGCCAAGCATCCATCCTAGGAGAAAGGTCACAAGCTACTTCCTGATGTGCATGAAAGACAGCTTAGAGTTTGAGAGTGGGCTGATGGTACTGCATGCAGGCCTTATTCCTATTCCAGCCCAGTCACTCACACCCACCACACACAACACACACACATGCACAGAGGCATACACATACACACGTGCACACACACACACGAAACACCGCCCGACACCTCCAGTGAAAACAAGTGGTGTTAGAAAACTTTCTTCCAATAACTGCAGAGTCACTATTCTGTCTTAAATGCGCCTGTGTGCACGTCATATTTTTGTATTTTCCTCAAGACCACGGCATCAAATCAGGGCAATAATGTCAGACAAATTGTGTAAGTAAATGTGAGCTTGGTTGTTCTAAGAGGGGGCGGTTACCCTCCCTGCATGCCAATAAGACAGCCCCGTGGTATCTAGCCGAAAAGCAATTCATTGAAATGCAAGAAAAGGGGGAGAATGCTCAGTGCAAAGATGCTGACAGGACAGAAAGCTGTGCTCATCCATCTCAGTTTGCCAAGTTTTTCCTGTCCCGGTGAGGTGAGGTGAGCTCCTCCTTGTCCTCCCTTTCTGTGAGATATGCACCCAGGGACAGTCAGAGGACAGACGGCAGAGAGGCAGTGCTACCTCTAGCAGCTAGCCCTTTCATGCTGTAGGCGGAGGCAATGTTTTGATCACCTTCTCCCGAACGTGATGAACTGTGACAATGGGTGTGAGTCTGAAACAAACTAAAAGTCGGCCATTAAATTAAATTATTCCCCCAAATAATAGAAAAAAGGAAATCCTGTTGTCTTCTCTCTGTCTGTCTTCTAGTCTGGCCGAGCCTTGACCTCTGACACTGCTCTGGCTCCTTGTTTCCTTCACTGTTGTTATTATGACTGCCAGCCTATCACAGTCCTCCCAGATCTCACAACTTCTAAATGTAGGGAAGGAAATAAAGCTTTAAATCACCAGACAGCTTATTGTTGATGGATTGATTGTTGATTGGTGATTGCAGAGCTGTTGTTCCCAGCGAGGTGTGAACATTGTTCACAGCAGACTGAGTTGTGAATGTGATTTAGGTCGACTGGCTGCTATTGTCCCAATGGGTTTTACGTGCGTTCGTTTCAACGGCTTCATTGTCTCTTGTGTTATACTGTGTAATCACACAATGAATTTCTCCTGCCCCTTTAACTGACTCATCACTCATCATTGTAGAGATGCAGAATGCTTTTTAACAGTCCTGTGGACCTCTCTCTCTCTCTCTCTCGCTCTCTTTCCATTCTCTCATGCCTGCTCTTCCTTTCTGCAGTGTGGACTTGACTTCTTCTTCTGGGCCCTTGGGGTATCTAAGCCCTCCAGCAGGGGTGGGCCTCAGTGTCCCTCCACCCTAGGGCTATCCCCCAGTCCACCCTGCCTCCCTGTGATCCCCACTGAACCACTGTCTGTCTGCAGCCCCCTGATTCTCCCACATCACACCAGCCCTGAGCAGCTCTGAAGGCAAGAGCAAGCTTATTGACCCCCTCTATGCTCCTCCTCATTCCCCAGCCTGCCTGGAATGAGCCCTGGGGCTCCTGTTAGCCTGTGGTGGGGTGTCTCTCTGTCTATCTGTCTGTCTCTCTGTCTATCTGTCTGTCTGTCAGGGGACATTATTCTCCTTTGGTCCCAGTTAAGGAGGTGTTTTTTGTCCTGAGCATGTAAAACTCAGCTGACACCCACAAATAGAGAAAGCAGCTTTGATCCTTCGTCTGTCATGACGTTGTAGAACTGAGACAATCTGAGACGACAGGCCAGGACTGAGCACTTTATTCCACCGTAGGCACTGGCTGAACTTAAAACACTCTGGCACCAGGAAAATGAATGCCAATCTGGGCTTTTACCTTCAGCTTGGCCTGTGTGAGGCCCCCTGTGTGTCTTATAGAATGAATGGGGAGTTACATTTATTTTTTGGTAATGCAGGCCCTCTATTAAGAGTCCATATCTAGGTGGCGTTTAATCATACTACCATTCACTCCCATTTTTTTTGTACCTTATGGCTTCACTTCCTTTCGACACCTACACCCAAGTCGACCTGCCTGATAATATTTAAGGGCTGTAGTCCGGTCCAAACTCCAAGTCTTATCTCACTGTAATTGCTGTAAAGTGATGTTTACATAAATAGACCTGTGTTTTGCTTCTATAAACTGTATGTGTTGAGTTCAATGCGGAGCCCAGAAGTTGCACCTCTGTGGCCCTATTACTGCAGCTGTGCAGTCTCCCGACATTCAATGATGTGACAGGCAGCCCAAAACCCTCCATCCTCACCCCAACAGAGAAGGAATGGGAGGAGGGGAAGGAGACGATAGGTAAACAGAGCCATTAGAGACAAATCTCTTTCTGAAGAAAACAAAATCACATCATCAAACAAGAGAAAAAGAAAAATATGATCCTGCAGCCCTTTGGGGCCCCAGTGCTGAAATGATAGCCGACTACGACATTTGTCTTGATCAGCCTGCCCTTAGGGATTGAGAGAATGGAGGGAGGGGTGAGAGAGAGAGGGAGAAGCTGAGAGCACAGCTCTGCTCTGCTTCAAAGTGCCAGACACATTCATTACTTCTCTGTCTTATTATAGCTCTATGTGGACACGTCATGCACGAATCAGAGCGTACAGCGAGCCGAGCACGGTACTACCTAGCATTCATCTGTAATTTGGCCTTTGCATTTGGTATTAACATAGTTACTGTGGTCATCCTTTAAATAGCACAGAGCAAAGAGCTCTATAGAGAGACAGTGGAGCCCATCAGTCATGGTTGGCCCAAGGAACTATATACTGCTTTGTCAAAATGACAAGATGGACTATCTAGGTTTTCTGCTTTCTCTATATGACATGTTGCTGTTGATATGGGTTTGGACTGGAACAGAGGATATTAGAAGCCAATCTGTAGTAACACATCCAGCAAAGACATATACGTCAAATTTACGTCAAACATCCTGCATATATTAAACAATATCAGTCACTCGGATTGTTTTTGATTGGATATTGCACCAGGATCGCATCATACGCCCTCCTAAATATATGCCAAAATATATATTGTGTATATCCTATGATTTTTCATTGCATATCATACAATAGCCATGTAATATGGTTAATCATAAATAGGATTACGTGGTTAAGCATAATCTTGCTTCCCATAATGTGTTCCAATAATCACACACGTATGAAGGCTCACATGGCCACATACTGTCAAAACATGTTTTGATTCAAACACGCAACTTACTTGGCCAAATAAAAGGTAAACAAACAGATAGGAGGTGACATTCAGTGAAATGAACCTTTTCTGTCTTACTCAGAGAATGCCACCCCAACTGCCTCCCCTAGAGCTCTCCATTTCTCTGCATCCTGTCTCATCTACCATTATGACACATTCCTGGCCCCCCTCATCCACTGCAATGGACAGCAGTCCCCTCTCTCTCTCTCTCTCTCTCTCTCTCTCGCTCTCTCTCTCAATAGGAAGGAGGCTTCCTATTGACCTCCATTTTGGCTGTGCAATAGTGTATCTCTGTCCTCTCCGTTTGTCCTGTGCCAAGTCCTTACAGATGCTTGGTCATTTCTCCATCCAAACGCTAGTCAATTTCAATACTTTTTACAATTATTTTCCCAGAGTGGGTTCTCTGAAGGAGGCCAGTTTGTATTATAGCCAGCCTTCAAGCTATTTAGTGTCTCAAGCTGTTTTTCCATCTCTACTTTATTCTGTTACATTGGAATGCCCTGGGGAAATTTGGGGACGTCTGCAGTATCTTTGTCTTGCTGACCAGTTTGTTGTTGGTTTTATCTTGTCAAGATGCTGTCTCTCACTTTGATATTTAATTGTCTCTCTAGAGTGAATTATGCGCTAAGCTGTCTGATAGACAGTCATCCTCACAGCCGTCAGAAAAATGCTCCGCCTCTGTTTTTTTTTTTACGTTGGCGGTGTAACATCAGAATTATACAAATATAACATCATATTTTATTTATATTTATGATTAACAGGATAAAACCGAGTGATGTCATTGGGCATCATTACTCCAGATGACAGATAGTGAATGCAGCAGAAGGCATGAGGATACCTAGAGCCCACATCCTCTTTCGCAGTGCCAAGGCTGTTGGGTAGAGAGAGAGGGAGGTGGGCAAAGAAAAGACAACACAAAGTACTGCTGAGATATCTCTGCCATCTGGCCATGTTTTTAACACTCAAGTGTTTGTTAAAGGGATCTCGATGAATCACCACATCTTGTTCATTTCGAATAAAGAAAATGTTCCTTAACATCCAGAGGATACAGGCATGATATAAGGAGGGTGATGATGATGATGGTGGTGAGGATGATGATAATCTGTAATATGGTGACAATAATGATGTGGTTAGGGCACGTATGATGGTGAGATGATGGTGATGGTTATGGGAATGGTGATAGGCAGCCATAGCGGTGGTGAAGATGATGGTGGTGGTAGTCATGGTGATGACCATTTGAGTGCCCTCCTCTCTACTAACTGTATCTGTCTCCTTTTCTCTATCTCCCTCCCTCCCTCCCCATTTCTCGCTCTCTCACTCCCCCTCTCCCAGGTCAGAACATGGTGTTTCCTCCGGTGGCTCTGTGGGTGACGGTGGGCCTGGCTGTGTGTCTGCTGGGTCTGCTCATCGCCCTGGCTGCAGTCTGCCGTAGGAAGATCAAGGAGAGCTGTGAGGAGGACAGAGCAGGTACCTGTCTGTATGTCTGTCTGTCTGAACAACTGTGAGGAGGACGGAGCAGGCCCACTCAACTCTGCAGTCTGTCTCAGCAGCGCCGCTCTGTTGTCTTTCTGAACAACACTTTTCACAGGAACACACTGAGCCACACTGGTTACCAGGGATGACAGCGGGAGGAGAGTGGTGGTTACTAGGGATGACAGCGGGAGGAGAGTGGTGGTTACTAGGGATGACAGCGGGAGGAGAGTGGTGGTTAACAGGGATGACAGCGGGAGGAGAGTGGTGGTTACCAGGGATGACAGCGGGAGGAGAGTGCTGGTTACTAGGGATGACAGCGGGAGGAGAGTGGTGGTTACTAGGGATGACAGCGGGAGGAGAGTGGTGGTTACTAGGGATGACAGCGGGAGGAGAGTGGTGGTTAACAGGGATGACAGCGGGAGGAGAGTGGTGGTTACCAGGGATGACAGCGGGAGAAGAGTGGTGGTTACCAGGGATGACAGCGGGAGGAGAGTGGTGGTTACTAGGGATGACAGCGGGAGGAGAGTGGTGGTTACTAGGAATGACAGCGGGAGGAGAGTGGTGGTTACCAGGGATGACAGCGGGAGAAGAGTGGTGGTTACCAGGGATGACAGCGGGAGGAGAGTGGTGGTTACTAGGGATGACAGCGGGAGGAGAGTGGTGGTTACTAGGGATGACAGCGGGAGGAGAGTGGTGGTTACTAGGAATGACAGCGGGAGGAGAGTGGTGGTTACTAGGGATGACAGCGGGAGGAGAGTGGTGGTTACTAGGGATGACAGCGGGAGGAGAGTGGTGGTTACCAGGGATGACAGCGGGAGAAGAGTGGTGGTTACCAGGGATGACATGTTAACATGAGGTGCCAGTGTCTTGGACAGCTGGTTCAGAATCTTAACACCCAGACAGTGTTTGTATGTATATGAGATTATCTGCTGCTGTGGAGGGATGCTGTGACCCCGTCTGTCTGCAGGAAGTTCATTTAGAAGAGTCTGATAATTAGCGCTACTGAATAGCTGGGGATGGCTTGCAGGCAGAGTAGGGACTGACTGAGAGAATGTATGGTGGGGAGCCGGTGGCCTGGCTGTAATGAGATGTGCCCCGAGTGAAGGAGACGGTTAAATAAAGGTCAGCCAGTGTCTGCACTGGTCCCTGGGGTTTAAAAATACATCTGGAACTGACACACTGACAGGCAAGAATAATTATAGCTCGATGGAACATATGAAATCAAAATGAAACAGAAAGAGAGAGGGAGAGAGTATTACAATACAGTGTTTCCCTTATATTAATTTCATGGCCGCTACTGAAAAATATAAAACATGCAAAAAAAAAGTATAATATCCCCCCCCCACGCTGCTGCAGAAAAGAATCCTAGGGGAAACACTGATTCCATACCATGAACAAAAGGTCTTGTGGGGTCGCAGACCTGTTCTCCAGTAACCAGGAGGAGCAGGCTACTCGTCCAGTAGTAGTAGAGAGAGAGGGTTGATAAACTGGCGGTGTACCACTCAGCTAAATGAGAGGTTAAGACTCATTCTGTTCCCTGTCTGTGGATGTTTCCAAGTTCTTCATGATCCCTGTTTGCCGAGTTGAAGAGTAACATACACTGACTTCTTCACGTAGCACGCAGACTCACACCCAGATAAATTGATACCGTATGAATACAGATGTGGAGATGTGTTGAAGTGCACATTCACAGCTGTTGGAACTGCAGGAAGAAGGAAAGTGCAACCTAATTGAGGCTGTCTTATCTTTTAATGGTGTTCTTGGGTTTGGCCAGATTGAAGTTGACGCTCTCCTCTGAAACTCTGGGTAGTGAGGGTAGAGGGGTCAAAACTAGTCCAAAACAGAGTAAGTCATTTTTCTTCCCTGTCATAATGTATATGGAGCAGTGGATGTGTATCCTAACTGGGCAGAGCAGCAAGTGGGATTGGAGTCTGGGAGATGAAAGCTCAATTTATTCTAGTATTTGTTGCAGTACACATCTTTCTTTCTTCCTTCCTTTTTACCTTCCTTCCTTTTTTCCTTCCTTCCTTCCTTCCTTCCTTCCTTCCTTCCTTCCTTCCTTCCTTCCTTCCTTCCTTCCTTCCTTCCTTCCTTCCTTCCTTCCTTCCTTCCTTCCTTCCTTCCTTCCTTCCTTCCTTCCTTCCTTCCTTCCTTCCTTCCTTCCTTCCTTCCTTCCTTTCTTTCTTTCTTTCTTTCTTGCATAATGAATGTGTATACCATACATGTCCAACACATGCTGTAAATGGACCAGTATACCATATTCCTGAAGCTCATTTTACATTCAAATGTGCGTGTGATTTAATCAGACGTACCCTCGGAGTGTGTTATGTGGAGTGTGTTATGTGGAGTGTGTTATGTGTAGGTGACATGGGACGAATGGCCCTCTGTGATAGATGAAGGTCATCGTGGGGACATGGATGATTCACATCACTCCCCTGGGTACAGGGAATATCTGTCCTCTGTGAGCTTCTATCTTCCAGGTGCTTCATCCAGGTGCTGCATTCACTTGTTTTTATCCCTGAATGCATATGGGATGTAACTAATCACTTAAATAACCTTCTTATATTGGACCTAAACTCTGAAATCCATCTCAGAGTTTTACGATGGCCGCTTCCCCTTGCCAGAGCAGATTTCACTCAAACTCAGTGGATGGCAGCCACCATTTTGACTTTGACATAGAGGCATCTCTAAAAGGCCTGGTTCATCCTGGTACTGTTGAAGTGTCCCTGGAGGCTGCTCTTCCCATAGTGTCAGAGGTTGTTCCGTCAGGACAGGAAGTGTTGGCCGTTAACTGAGGAGAGGCGGCTCAAGGTCTCTCACAGAACATTTACACTCCGCATTCATTATTGATATTTTCTAACCAACTTTTAGAGCTAGAGTGTGATGTCATAGTGCTGAGATAAAGGGAGACAGAGAGAGAGAGAGAGAGAGAGAGAGAGAGAGAGAGAGAGAGAGAGAGAGAGAGAGAGAGAGAGAGGAGGTCGGTGATTCTATTCCCTCTGTCTTCATCATAAAAAACACAAATGCTGTAAAAGTTTCTAGTGAATGTTTGTTTAAACTAAATGTTCTCTTGGCACCAGAATTTAGAGGAGGGCAGCTGCTCAAATATGTGACCTTCTCAAATGGATTCCTGTGAAATCCTCCCAGATAATCATTCTGAGGAGGGATCCAGAAATAGGTAGGTATGCCATGCGAAGAAAGGGGGAAAACAACTCACTTGAAAAGCTGGAGATTTGAATGAATCACTCTGAGAAATTATAACCTGTAGGTATACACATACTGTCTGAGTGTGGTGTTTTCAAAATGCCAATACAAAATAGACTTGAAGGAATGTGGAACGGAAATGGAATTGTGGATGAAGGACTGTGGACATTACAATAGAAGCAGCATATATATTTAAATGAAACATGGCAATCTGTTTATTGCTGCAATTATGGGGATTTTGTGATTTTGCAAGGATTTTCTCTCTCCGTCAGTCTTGTAAATTGCAGCAGACATACAAAAAAACTCAGAGACAATATTGTTTCCTTCGTGTTTAATTTGGTCCAATGATCAGTTGAATCTGGGCGTGCAGTAAGTGTCTGACACTAAATGCCGACTCTCTCTCAAACACAATGGAGCTGAGGATGGTGTCAGAAAATTCAAATCAGCCATCCTCTGGTTCCTCTGTTCCTGGTCTAATTTTGGAGTGTGTGTGCATGTGTGTAGGTGTGCTTGTGTGTATGTGTGTGTGCGTGTGAGCACGTTTGTGTCTGCGTCCGTGTGCGCACGCGCACGTGTGTGCCCATCACTGTGGTTCCTGTCAGCCTGGCCCAGTTGATAGTATGTTTCCAGAGAGAAGAGCCAGTGGCCATAGCTTAATGTGATTACTGTCTTTGTGAGTGGGCCAGGCCAGGGGGGCAGCTGTGGTCCAGTGCCCCATGCAGCCTCAGCCTCCGACTGAGCCGTGAAGGATGAGCACACCATAGGTTTAAATGAGCTGCTGCCTTATGAAAGCCAGAGGAACAGTGCATTGCGTGCATGCTCTTGCGTGCCTGCGTGTTTTCCCCGGTGTGTGTATCTGTGTGTTTAATGGTCTGATGGCTTCTCTCTCCACAGCCAAGGAGCTTGAAGAGGCCAAAGAACTGCAGGAAGAGGAGCAGTCTAAGACAGGTCAGCCAAGGCACATCTGGAACAACCATCACCCCATTTTTACACCATACACATAGAGGCTAATTACTCCTCAATGCATACCCCATTCTTATTCAATTATGAAATTGCAAAGAACTTACATGAAATGGATTTCTGCTTCTACCGGTGCAATGTCTAAATGCAGAACTAATGTTTGGGCACCGAGCACGTTTTTCAGCACAATAGTGAGATAATATTTAATATTGTGTCCTGAATTAATGTTTTAATTAGCAAGCAGAGCAAGTTCTGTGCTCTGAGTCAAGGCCGTGGTGGATACCAGGCACAGGCCTGAACGACTCTCCCTCCAGTGATAATGTCTTTCAAGTTATTCATTTGACTCCTTCTTTAGTGTGATTGAATTATTTAGCCTCCCTGTGAACGCCACAGTTAATACTATGTGATTTTAATAAGCCGAGAGGTGAAGGAAGGTCTCTGGGCAGAGTGGAGGGAGACAATGGCTCCTTTCCCTAATGCATGTCTCATGAATGTTTCAAAGTGAACTCTGCAGCCAGTGGAAGGGTCACCATACCTACAGCTGCCGTACTGGCTTGGAGCAGGAAGATCTCCAAGACCCTCCACCTCATCCCACTGTTTTCTCCTGACTCCTCAACAACCCCCTCACTTTTCTCTTTTCCTCAAAAGCCACACCTGTGCGGGTGGTGGTGGGCGTGAGCTGAAGAGGGGCTCAGCGGCTCATTCTTCTGTCGTCTGAGGTACCTCTTTAAAACACTCCAGACAGCGGCTTTGTTTTGCCATCTGGCTCCAATTGTGCTGACAAAGGGAGAGGTTCCTGTGTGAGACAAAGGAGCTGAAATGAAGCCCACTTTAATAAACGCAGGATGATGGGGGGAGCTGCGTTTGTGTGTTATCTTAATGAGCTGTCCGGAGGAGAGCGTGCCTCCCTTTTCAAAGCCAGCCTGATTGGAACAATAACCAGTGATAACTGGGAGCCTGGACTCATCCTGGGCTTCTGCGTTTGGAAGGGGAGGCATTCCCCTCACCGGGCGTTACAGCAGCTAGCTAGCAGGGTACCGCTTTACAAACAAGATGCCTGGCCTGAAATCCTTGATGTGCTTGCAGCTGGAAGAGCCAACAACGCCCATTCCCCCTCCTCTACTTCCACACACACATACAGCACACACACACACACACACACACACACACACACACACACACACACACACACACACACACACACACACCACACCCCCCCCCCTCACCTCTTTTCTGAAATTAGTTTTGTAATCTCAGCGTGATGCGCAGTTTAGAGTTAGCTGCAGTAATCCCAGAGCAGCACACTGTTCGGAGTGGGCTGCAATCTCTCTCTTTGCACCACTAGCCCCTGTCTGTCTCTCTGCTCTGCTCTCTCTGCATCCTGGGCTCTGTGGAGTTAGCCTAGGCCCTAGCAACAGGGCACTGGCAGAGTGTGTGTCGTCGTGACCCAGTTCTTTCATGAGGGAAACATCATCAGAAAGAGGCGGAGAGATGTGAAAATGGTCTCCGGTTTGTGAGGTGAATTAACCTTCCTACTTGGCTTGCAGAGACAAGCTGCTGTCAATTTCACCTTTTATTTTAACTAGGCAAGTCAGTTAAGAACAAATTCTTATTTACAATGACGGCCTACCGGGGAACAGTGGGTTAAATGCGTTGTTCAGGGGCAGAAGAACAGATTTTTACCTTGTCAGCTCGGGGATTCGATTCAGCAACCTTTCGGTTCTGGCCCAACCCTCTAACCGCTAGTCTACCTGCCGTCAAGGTTGAAGACAAGCTAATGTCATGCTCCATAATGCTGATACCACGGAGTGAGACCACGGAGTGAGACCACGTCACGCATCCTCCAAGGCAACAGCTGAAAGATGGATGACAGTCGCTTGAATCGCATGAGATCGTCAGGTGCAATAGCTCGTCAACCTAAATATCTTGATGATTTTAATACACTGCACAGGAAACGGCTAGGGCAGCTGCCTCAGACTCAGTCACATCAGAGTTGGTGTATTCCCATAGCAGTGTTTATAAGAGCCTCCACAATTCAGTGGGATAGCTGTTTAATCTCTTCAACCATGACAAACCTGAAAAGTAAAGTTCAACAACCACGTCACGAAGGGAAATGGCATGACCACGTGATTTGTAGAGAAACTCTCACATCTCCATCTCTCACATGTTAGGCTTACATCTCCCTCCCTTTCATCAGGGAATAAAGATTACACATTGCACATTGTTTTGTGTCCTTTCATGAAATAGTCATATTCCCATGACCATGGGTATTAGGAGAACGACAAAGTCATGAAAATGAAGCCCTGCATCCTATAACACACAGCAGCTCAACCCTGGAGTCCAGCTGCAATCCTCACTGATCTACTCAGTAATACTGATGAGGAGAAGGTGAGAGGAGTCTAGAGGAGAGCCAGCCCCACCCTCTCTCCCCAGCTCCACCCTCTCTCCCCAGCCCCACCCTCTCTCCCCAGCCCCACCCTCTCTCCCCAGCCCCACCCTCTCTCCCCAGCTCCACCCTCTCTCCCAGCCCCACCCTCTCTCCCCAGCCCCACCCTCTCTCCCCAGCCCCACCCTCTCTCCCCAGCTCCACCCTCTCTCCCCAGCCCCACGCTCTCGCCCCAGCCCCACCCTCTCTCCCCAGTCCCAGCCTCTCTCCCCAGCCCCAGCCTCTCTCCCCAGCCCCACCCTCTCTCCCCAGCCCCACGCTCTCGCCCCAGCCCCACCCACTCTCCCCAGTCCCAGCCTCTCCCCCCAGCCCCACCCTCTCTCCCCAGCCCCACCCTCTCTCCCCAGCCCCAGCCCCACGCTCTCGCCCCAGCCCCACCCTCTCTCCCCAGCCCCAGCCTCTCTCCCCAGCCCCAGTCCCCAGCCCCAGCCTCTTTCCCCAGCCCCAGCCTCTCTCCCCAGCTCCACCCTCTCTCCCCAGCTCCACCCTCTCTCCCCAGCCCCAACCTCTCTCCCCAGCCCCAACCTCTCTCCCCAGCCCCAGCCTCTCTCCCCAGCCCCAGCCTCTCTCCCCAGCCCCAGCCTCTCGCCCCAGCCCCAACCTCTCTCCCCAGCCCCAGCCTCTCTCCCCAGCCCCACGCTCTCGGCCCAGCCCCACCATCTCTCCCCAGCCCCAGCCTCTCTCCCCAGCTCCACCCTCTCTCCCCAGCCCCAGCCCCAGCCTCTCTCCCCAGGCCCACCCCCTGCCCTAGCCCCAGCCTCTCTCCCCAGTCCCAGCCTCTCTCCCCAGCCTCCGCTTCTCTCCCCAGCCTCGCTCCCCAGTCCCAGCCTCTCTCCCTAGCTCACGCTTCTCTCCCCAGCCTATGTCTCTCTCCCCAGTCCCCACTTCTCTCCCCAGACCCAGACCCAGCCTCTCTCCCCAGACCCAGCCTCTCTCCCCAGCCACAGTCAAACCCGACAGGCCTCTCTTTACACAGCCACTGCAGCCAATGTAGTCTGTGGTGCTCCTTTCTCATGGGCTGTCCCAGTGGTCACATATTACTGCTTAAAGATATGTAAATACAGTCGTTATGATTCCTTCATTAGTGGATGTGGGCCTCAGAAGAACTTCAGGAGAGCTAATTAACAGACGTCCCTGTGCTCTACGGCTAGTGTTCCTCTGCATAACTCGTGTGCTTCTGCTTGTGTTCCTCACTAGTTTAATACAGTACAGTACACTCCTTCCTCAAGAGGGTGCTTACTTCAACACTATCAACCTGCATCCTGGGAATAGGGTTTTGGTGTCAAAAGCCGATTGCATCGTAATGAGGACTGTAATATTCAGTTCTGTCCTACTTTCATGCATAATTGGGGCGGCAGGTAGCCTAGTGGTTAGAACGTTGGGTTAGTACCCGAAAGGTTGCTGGATCAAATCTCTGAGCTGACAAAGTAAAAATCTGTCGTCCTGCCCCTGAACAAGGCAGTTGACCCACTGTTCCCCGGTAGGCAGTCATTGTAAATAAGAATTTGTTCTGAACTGACTTGCCTAGTTAAATAAAGGTAAAATAATAATTTGTGGGTGGGACCTTTCCTATAATCAAAACACTTGAGAAGACCAGCACCTGACTCTGCTAATTGTGTCCCTACAGTGTTGGATTTTTCATTGGCTTTTCATATATTACCGTACTACTGGGCCAGATCCTGTTAGGTAGAGTGTTGCTAGAAGATTTCCCTCTCTCCTCTTTGAACTATTAATGGTGTGTGCTTTGCGTACTGAGCAGAGTTTAGCCTCTTCTCAAGGGTTATCTGTTGGTCCGGGAAGAGAAGGCCATTGTCACACTATGAGAGAGATAACGGAGGGATAGGTGCTCCTAAATCATGTGGAATAATGAGCGCTGTCAGACCTAATGAAAGCAGTCAGCAGCATTCTGCATCACAACAACATGGAGGCCCATTGAGGGCATGTAGCGCTGATCCGAATATTAGGGTAATATTAAAGTAATTGCGTAGAGTGTGCTAGATCTGATGTGTCTTTGGGAGAAGAGGAGAGAGGTGTACAGTACATCAAGGGGCTGGGCTCTACTGTCACGACTTCCACCGAAGTCTGCTCCTCTCCTTGTTCGGGCGACGTTCGGCGGTCGACGTCACCGGCTTTCTAGCCATCGCCGCTCCATTTTTCATTTTTTCCATTCGTTTTGTCCTGTTCCCTGCACACCTGGTTTTCATTCCCCAATCACACTACATGTATTTATTCCTCTGTTCCCCCTCATGTCTTTGTGTGTGATTGTTTCGTGTTACGTGTCATTTTTGACGTGCTATTTTCTGGTGTACGTTTATTTCTGTGATTTATTGTTCACGAGGTATGTCTGTTTGTACTTGATTATTGTGACTGTTTGCGTGTTTTTGCAATTTGGCATATTGGATGGAGGTTTCGACGCAGTGGCGTCCGTCTGTTGGTTTCCCCTGCCTATATAAAGTGTGCACCTGTTCACAACTCTCTGCTCTCCTGCACCTGACTCCTCTCCCAGTACTCACACCATTGACATCTACATTAGTAGAGCAGGGTTTATGGGACAGCAACAAGCATTCCCAGGATGAATTCCTGTCCACAGACGTCATCTGTCCCCCCCTTCCCTGTCATGTGACCCATACCCCTGCAGCCTAGTGAAGCGCCCATGGGGGGAGGCGACGTGTCGTCAATCCATCTCACTCCCCTGATCTGCCTCCCCTTAGTGTTCCAGGGCGTGCCACGCGTCGGTTCCACATGAGCACTCCGCTGCAGTGGCTAATTAAATAAAGCACTGTGCCCTCCGCTTCCTGTTAGCTTGGGCAAGGTTGGTGCACACACACACCACACACACACACACACACACACACACACACACACACACACACACACACACACACACACACACACACACACACACACACACACACACACACACAGGAGAGGAGAGAGGGAGGGATGGTGGGCCGAGACGGGGGGGTTAAAGAGAGAGACAACCGTTATATTGTAATCCTCCTCATTTGTTCATTAGGGAGAGTCATGATAAGGTTGGCTAAATACTCTAATGTGAGAGCCTCCAGAGTGGTCTGATGTTTTGGACCTATAACCCCACAGATCGGACTGTGGCGTTCATAACATTTTGTCTGCCGGTTATTGTCATGCAAAAGTCTGCTGGTCTCATGGTAATTGACCGCTAATTAACATAAACACTTTTAGCATCTCCAGGCCTCCATGCATCCAAGCCACTGATGTGTGCTTTTGGAACATCTTCCTGAAAACAAATCTAAAATAAATTGAATTTACACCATCCCAATAAATCCGTTATTTAGGCAGATCTGAAGAAACATTATGAACAGTTGGACTACTTTATATTATCTGGCTAGCAGACAAGATATGCTGATAGGTCCTGCACCATTATTGTATATTATATGATTTTATAGTAAGAATAATATAATTTAACTTAGCTGAATAAAATAGAAAGGATATTTTTCTCATTCCGGAGCGAGTGCGCATATGAAGTGACTATGTTGGGCGTAAAAGTGATTTGAAACAGGTCAGATACACTAGATTTAGAGTTATTTGGCAACTTTAGTTGTGAATGATACAAACTTTAGAATGTCTTAGAAAACAAATCAAATATGGCGCTGCATTATACGACTGACTATAGGCTATTGATGTTTGAGAAAGTAGCAAAGAAGCCTTGCGCTCTGTTCAGGTCATCCATATGCACTCTAATAGCGAATAGAGGCCGTTTTCACACTGGTTCGTTTTTCAGCCTACTCTGGTTATCACCTGCGCGACAGGTGATATTCGGCCCAAACTCTGTATGCCATGCTCTCTCCAACCCTGTTCCTACAGCTACCAAGTGTTTCATTTGGGAAACCTAGTGAAATTGGATCAGGAACATTGATAGTAACATGTATTCACACCGAAACCTATTTCATTAAACTGTTGACAGCTCCTCTCTCTGCGTGATGGAGAAAGGAATGAATTATTCTGTAGCTAAAAGTAAAGCCTATTAATTAAATATAAAAAAATGCCCTATTACTAGGCTATTCAAAATCTAATACAAATGCACTATAATTGTAGGCTAACTCTGTAAGCCATCCTGCACAATCAATTAACCAACAGCGTCGCCTAGGCCTGTACGTTCTCTCCCTGACTCATGGGTAGAGCGTTTGGTGCATAGCATAAGGTAACTAGTTCATCCAGTATGCATAATAATACTGTCCACACTCGAAGGCGATGACTAGAAACGGCACAATCATTCTTTTAATTCCGTTTTGGGGGGGGGGGGGGGGGGGATTGGGCTCACAGGCCTATGCGTATGCATAAACTCTAATATGCATATTGATGTTTTGAATTAATCATCACCTTACAAAGCACTGCCCATTTAATTGTGTTAGGCTTTGAAACAACATCCACAATGGCCATGTTTTCCACTCAGTTTCAACCTGTTGTTGAACTTCTTTCTTCAAACTGTTCAATCACAGTGAGGTGATTGTGAGGTGAGGTTTTAAAAGCACGTTCTGTTTTGATGATGTGTTTGATGGGATTTTCTATTTCATTTGCGTTAATGTCAGAGTGGTTAGAGGGACAATAGAGCCCTGAGTACCAGGCCATTAGCGACCTGATGGTCATTAGCAAGTTGGGTACTACTAATGCATGTCCAGAGTGCATAAAAGGAGATTACCGTGACTCAACAGTCACATGGCTCATGTGTGGCGGTAATACAGTCACCACAACAGCCCTACCCACAGATTACAAAGATGGTATGAAGGCTGGCTACATACATGTTTACATCCCATGCTACTGGGAACCACTTTCAGCTGCTAATAGCCAACAGTTCTACTGTACAAAGTTGTATTGTTCTATCATCCTAATTGTCTTACTGGCATTACGAAGCTCATATTCCTCTGTTGTTCTGTCTTTCAGCCATGACCCCCCTGAAAAGCTAAAGCTAAAAGAACACAGGTAAGAATCACATAAGATGACGTCATTGCACACCCTTCATGTGTGTGTGTCTGTGTGCGTGTCCGCGTGTGTGTGTGTTTGTGTGTGTGTCATATCAGGTTGTCTTCGCATTTCATTTCCCCCTCCAGCGATTGCAAAGTATTTTCAGGAGGCAGTACGTGCTCTCGAGGCCCCAAGGTCTGCAGAGGCTGTGGGTAACTGCTTCTGTAATGAGCCTCAGGCTGCATTCATTCTGTGAAGGACAATCAGGAATTTGGGAAAGTCTTGATATTTTGATTCTCAAAATCACAGGGCCATTGGTTGCCATGACAAATGTATTTCTGTGCAATGTCATTAGAAGTTCCAGCTCCTTCCTAACCCCCCTTAAAGCCCAATTAATGTTAAACACGTGATTTTCCTCAATTATAGCATGTTATGATTTGATATTGAGATATTGAGATTGAGGCCTCATTGGACCTATAATCATTGGAGCGATGACTCATTAACCTGCCAGCACCAGGTGTGTTTGTGTGTCTCTGTGGGAGACGTGAGTGACACAAGAATACAGGAGGTTAAAAATAGACATGCTGGTTGTAAAGTGAGAAGCATCAACTTTCTCTCTCTCTCTCTCTGTCTCTCTTGTTCTCTCTCTCGCTCGTTCTCTCTCTCTCTTAGCCAGACAGACACGTAGGTGTTGATAATAGTCTCCGTGACCCCAACAAGTCTCTCTATTTATAACCTGTTTCTTACAGTTTATTTGCTCCCTTTAGTGGATTCGACAATGCCAATCTTTTGCTCACGGTATTTATCTAACACGTAAAAAAAAGTGAGAGGAATTTGACTGTATAAATAATTTGGAGGGATGATGCTCGTCGGCTCAGCCCACCAACCTACAGTACAGTACACTACCTTCAGGACTGGGGAGTAACTGATGATTACATATAATCAGTTACATGTAATCTGATTACACAAAAAAAAAATACTCTAAACAGTAATTAGATTACAGATACTTTGGAAAAACTAGATAATTACTTGGATTATGTTGAAATCCAGAAAGGATGTTGCGAAAATAAATAAAAATACATTATGACACCTTTCTGTTTTATGACATTTAATTCAGCATTGAGAAAAGATGCAAGTTGAATTTCTTTCTCTGACCACAACCAAGAGACCTCTATGAGGACACACCAAATGCATTTTATGGATCCTGTTTGTCTTCTTGTAATGTCTCTTAAGGGGAAAGTAATCCAAAAGTAACTGAAAGTAATCTGATTATACTACTGAGTTTGAGTAATCCAAAATGTACTTTACTGATTACAATTTTGGACAGGTAAATAGTAACAGTAACAGATTACATTTAGAAAGTAACCTATCCAACCCTGCCTGCCATGTAGACATACACACTCCTCAAAAAGCAAGCCACTAAATAGCTAGCTATCTAACTATTGAAATATCAGAGAAATATCTCTGACGTTCAGTTTCTAATATTCAGCTTGCTATCTGAAGAGGATGTACAGTATGGTTACCTACCATGCAGCTGTGTAACGACACTGTCTAGAGAGACTTATGGAGTGTCTGGATGGTGTGGTGTGTTTCCTTTCCCAGAACAGAACAGCCCAGTGCAGTATACTCTCTGTCTATCTATCTATCTGTCTGTCTGCCTGTCTCTGTGTAGTGAGGGTCAGGTGGACCATGCACAGATAACAGCAGTAATGCAGTGGCAGACTGTGAGGCCTCATCCATCACCCAGTGACTGGAGCCTGGCCTCTGTGGCCGCTGTTCTGCTGCCTGTCTTTAGATAGGGATGGGCTGGCCCATCGGCAGGCCAAGCATTGGGAGGCTGTGTTAGGCTCCACCTCACTCCCCTGGTCCTACCCTTCCTGCCTAGGCCTGAAGGAGAGGACTGCCCAGGCCAGGAAGCCCAGGTTGGGAACCGTGTTCTGGCTATTTTAGGAAAGCTTCACTAGCTGACAGAGGGAGGTTAAAGCCGTGAATGCCAAGCACATTTTTGTTACAACAGCTTTTTCTGTGAAATCTATATTTTCCTCTTTCATTATGACGAGCATGTTTGATATTGCTCGTGGATATTTTTAGAGGCGTTTCAGAAGCTTTCCATCAATTTTCACCCGATTAAGATTGAACCTATCACATTAAAGGAAGCAATGAATGCAGTGTGGGAGCTTCCTCTTTATTTTCCTTCCATCCATAAAATAGCTGGATTTCATAGGGCAGGTTTAGGGGTTCAAGACATGGATCTGTTAATAAGAGGATGGGATAGTTTCCCTATATTTCTATTCATCACATTTGGAGAATAATCACGAGGGCCAGCTGGAGTGAAGGAGCTGACACGGCATTTCAGCTGACACACACTTTGTCAACACACACATATTATGTTACTATGCAAATAATACAGATGTTTCTCTTGCTGTAATAACGCAAAGCAAAGTTATTTGGTGTCAAGACAGTGATATCAATATCTTTATTGTGCGTCTATATACGGTTACAGTATGTTTTTTTTTCATACAGTGATTGGATCAAGTCATAAAAATACATTTTGCTGAGAGGGCCAGCCATGATGACAGAGGGCAGAGGAACTCGTTTCCTCTAACTACCCCAAATAAAGTAGAGGCACCAAGAGTCACTCTCTAAGTCCAAAATGGCACCCTATTTCGTATAGAATCCTGTAAGCCCTGCTAAAAAGTAGTGCACTATATAGGGGATAGGGTGCCATTTGAGCCACTGCCTGTGAGGTTATCTGACATTACTATGCCCTGACCTTCACGTTCAGTCCTATCACTGTCGCAGGCCAATATCCTGTAAACCATATTCTCCTGCTGAATCACCACCAATCAATTATTTTAATATTTCTGTGGCCATTTTTTTTATCGATTATCTCATTTATGCATAGTGCAGCATGTCTTATTAAATAACGGAAGTTCAGTGCATCTGATTATCTTGCTTTAGTGTCATGGGACATTTTTGTTTTCATAAAACCTTTTACCACCTTCTTGATATATCTGTTTGTATGTGATTCATTATTATTTTCTATGCTTCATTCTTAAATTTCATACAACTGCAGGCCACTGGGTATGGAATTCACTCACCTTGTGTGTCCATACTGTGTTCACATCCAGAGCTGTTGCCATGGTTAGTAATTAGCCGTAGTGAGTGCTCGCTGAAACATTGAACAATGGTGAAGCATCTCCTGTAATTCCTCACAGCGGACTGTGTGTCCTTGAGGGAAGTGTCATTCATTGTGGAGGACTCTCACCTTGTCTGCCAGTAGGCTTTTACCTGAAATGCTAATAGACAGCCTGATTGCGTTTGTTATCGGCTATAGCATGGTGAGATATGCAGTATAAACGTGTATGTTTGACACAATTTAATGATCCATGTTAATCAGGAGGACATATCACTCCAAATGAGTCATGCAAAGAGAACCTCAGAATCCCATTGTACTGGGAGCTGCAGCACACATGCCCTGATATTATATCTGCCAATGGAAGGAGGATGTATTGTCAAGGCCAGACACAATGCGAATAAAGGAAATCCTGTGAGTGTTAATGTGCGAGAGGAGGCAGAGAGACAGATATGGCCTAGTCATCCAGCAACAGCCAGTAGACTACCACAAATTAATTCCAATGAGAGAGTAGATATTAATACATCTAATAGGACAGGCCCTATAGGTACAATTAGCTCTAGATAATGGCCCTCCTAACCCTCTTTTCTACTAGAGCTCTAAAATATTGATTTAATTCTCCGCTGTATATCCACTTAAACTCTGGACTGTCACTCTAAGAATCTATCTCATTGTTATGTTTTACAGTGTTGGCCAAGGGGCTTATTCTGTCTCTGTCCTGTTTTAGGGAGCAGAGACGACACATCACTTTGAGGAGCCCCACTCTTCTCTTTTTTATAAGAATGAGGAAGAGATAACTAGGCAAAGAAATAAAGTGAGATATAAAAATGGGAAATGGTTCCTAGAGCATTTCAAGTATAGCTGCTGTGCCGTGGCTCGTCGTTGAGAGAGAGAGACAGCGAGAGCAAGAGAGCTGGCGTGAGGTGAGGAATAAGCTTCGCCTGGCGTGTCGGTGTGACCTTTGGGTGTTTCTGGGGAGAGGGCAGGCGCCAGGCGGCGACGCGGCTCCTCTGGTTACTGTTGTCTCAGCGCCGCGGCGAGGCTCGTCTGATGTTGATGATGTCAGACAGGACACTTACGCTGGGCTAGAGCTTTCCCGGGAGGTGTTGGCTATGGAATCACCCTCTCCGACTCGCTCTCCTCATCCTCACATCTGTGCATTATTTAGCTTATTGTCTCAGCCATTTATCAGGATAATGACTCTGCAAGCGTATAATACTGTACTGCACATTTCTCCAAGTGGCAGAAGCACCAGATACCTGATGATGACCACTGAGGAAAAGCCAATAAAGAGATGTGCAAAAAAACTGCATCATATTGATATTGGAGGATGGTCTAGGATGGATAGTTTTGCTGCTCAGAATATCACTGACTGCATAGTATTTTGTAGCTTTGCTTGGGGAGGTTTGGCGCGAAGCCATACGCATCAGAATAGTGCCGATAATAATGCAGAGAAAAATAAAATACAAGGACCAAAGTTGCTGGGCTGGCTGCACTTTTTTTTTTTACCTTAATAACGATTTTCATGACAAGAAACTCTTAATATCAGTGTGCAGTGGCAGGCAGCGGGAGTGTGGGGACTGAATCACTGATCAATGACAGCTACTGAACACGGCAGGAGTTCTGCTCTGTTTGCCTCTCGACAGAGAGCCCCGCTCCTCTGAGAGCTATTTTTCTTCTATTTTGCACCCAAAAAATACAGGAGGCTTCATTGAAACCAACTGCCTCAGGGCTCAATTAACTAGCATAGATTACTCATAATGCAGATGAGAGCCTGGGTATGTAATACACAGCATGGAGACCACTCACCTTCCCTCCTGCCTCACTACAACCCTATGCCTTGGGGCCCCGTGACAGTGCGGTGGGCTGCGGTATGCATGCAGCGGTACATATATATATTACATATGGAGCGTCTCAGGTGATCTATGGATCCTGAAGGCTGTTTATCACTCCATCATGTGACATGGTACTGAGTCATGTGCAGTCAACACAACACAGAGCTCTGGTGTCACCTGGCTGTCAGCAACACTTAATATACCTGGCTCAGGGTCTTTGGTCGCTGCTGCTGTCCTGATGCCCCTGGTCTTGCCTGACTGTCCAATCCCCCTTGCATTAAATGGATGGAGAGATACTCCTCCAGAGCATTCATCATGTCCTCCATCAACCCCGCCAGGGCACAGGGCCGGGAGCCTGGCACCTGCACTGTTGTCTCTTCTCTCATTGGCCACATGAGGTGTCCTACTGGGGTTGGGACTTTTATAGAGGCCTCCACTGGCATACAGTACACACCTTCAGACATTTTTACAGCTTTTACAAATGTCATCTCATTTATGAGCTGGTATAATTGTGTTGATACACTGTTCTTTTAAATTGGCTAAATGAAATACATACTGCTAAACTATTGTCAGCAAAGGAAAGGTGTGTGTTGAGAACATCAAGAGAATTACAGAAGACAGAAATGTAAATACAGAGTAGTTAGCATACCCAAATGGGAATAGGCACAAATATGCTGGATTTGTAGACTGAGGCTGCTTTTACACAGTCAGCCCAATTCTGATATTTGTTCCACTAATTGGTCTTTTGACCAATTACATCAGATCTTTTCACATCAGATCTTTTTCAGAGCTGATCTGATTGGCCAAAATACCCCAAAAATAGCAGAATTGGGTTGCCTGTGTAAACGCAGCCAAAGATGTCTTTAAGTGAGTCAGTGTTATAAATCGCAGTGAGAAAATACATGGCTCCAAATGAAAGGCGTCAGAGCTGAAAGATGTGTATCACTGTGTTGACAAACTGGGCTTAGTGCCTCAATGCTGTAGAACTATATTTCATAATGAGAATCTATTCTAGAACTGAGGACTAACGATTTATAAGAAATCAAGGGCATAACATTTTTTTGCCATTAAAGGCGCTCTGAATTGCAGTTCTAGAAGGTTTCAAAAGGATCACCTTCCTCAACCTAGACACTGTGACTGTTTAAATGAATGAGCTCTCATGAATTCTGTCACTCAGCCACAGTGATGATAGTGCAATTAATGATTATTTGACCCGACACAGGCTTAAAACAACTTCCTGAAATGGAAATCATAATACAATCTCTGTCTTTCCATTGGTGGAAATATCTGGAATGACCTGTGTTAATTAAAGATAAAATCCTAGGTGAAGGCGATAGACGTGTCTGTCAGAGAGTGTGCTGCTGTCTCTGCTGTGTCTGTGCAGTGATGTGGATGACATTAGATGAGAGCGAGCAGAGTGACCAGCCAGCAGCAGACCAGCAGCTACAGAACAGTATAGTAGCCTCAAAAATTCACTAACATCGATTCCCCACTAATTACTAGCTACACAGGATCCATGGACAAGGCTCACTATATACTACATTTTTTACGAAGGAACATGCTTTGAAAACCTTGTAATTACACAAAAGCAATGTGAGCAGACCATTAAAACCTGTTGGGGCTAGGGGGCAGTATTGAGAAATTTTGAAAAAAATATGTGCCCATTTTTAACTGCCTCCTACACCAACTCAGAAGCTAGGATATGCATATTATTAACACATTCGGATAGAAAACACTCTGAATTTTCTAAAACAGTTTGAATGGTGTCTGTAAGTATAACAAAACTCATATTGCAGGCAAAAACCTGTGAAAAATAGATCAAAAAAAATGTGAATTTTGTGACTGTACTATTTAGTGTCATTGTTTTATAGATACCATAGTGAGAAAGGATTCATTTCGCAACTCCTACGGCTTCCACTAGATGTCAACGATCTTTATAAAGTTGTTTGAAGCGTCTATGATAAACAGAGAGCAAATTAGAATGCAGGGAAGTTGACATGTCGTCACTTCATTTTTTTGCGCCTGCGCATAAATCTGAGAAGAGTGAGTTTGTCATAATTGTTTATCTAGACATAGGATAGGTTGTGTGAAAATATTACTGATGTTTACTGATGTTTCACGTTAAAAATGGACCAAAAGATTAATGCTAAACAACGTTTGACATGTTTGAACGAACGTAAATAGATTATTTACTAGGTTTTTTTAGCTTTTCGGCGTGATTTTACACCCCCCCCACCACGTTTTGTGGGAGCATACTGAACGCTAACTACTTGGTGTTATTTGGACATAAATTATGAACTTTGTCAAAAGAAACCACATTTGTTCTGGACCTGGGATTCCTGGCAGTGCCTTCTGATGGAGATAATCAAAGGTAAGGGGATATTTACAATGTTATTATCGATATTAGATGATGCTAACTGTATAGCATAGCCTATTGTTCTTAGCATAGCACCCAGTTTATTGCAAAATGTGATTTTATTTTGAGATCTGGCCATTCGGTAGCAATTACGAGATGATAATATATTATTCTTTGAATGACAATATTATACTTTACCAATGTTTTCGAATAGTAATTTTGTTATGTTCACCGGAAGCATTTCAGAGAAGAAAAAAATCTGAATTTCACGCTACTGTAAAATGCTGTTTCTGGATATAAATATGAACTTGATGGAACAAAAAATGCATGTATTGTATAACATAATGTCCTAGGAGTGTCATCTGATGGAGATTGTCAAAGGTTGGTGCATAATTTTAGCTGGTTTCTGCTTTTGGTGACGCCTGACCTTGAATTGAAACTGGATGTTTGTACTTTTGTACTGTCCTAACATAATCTAACTTTATGCTTTTGCCGTAAAGCCTCTTTGAAAATCGAACAATGTGGTTAGATTAAGGAGATGTTTATCTTTTAAATTGTGTAAAATAGTTGATTGTTTGAGAAATTGAAATTATTAGATTTTTGATGTTTTGAATTTCCAGCCTTGTTAGCAATCCCGTCTCGGGGTTCATTGCTAACCTGTAGCCCCAACAGGTTAAATGACATGGCTGGAGAGACAATTTTGGAACTTAGAAATGGGTCAGATTTAATCGTAGAGCCCCTAGTTAGTCCCCAGAACACCAACAGGTCCACTCAGCAGCCATCAGTCCACTACGTGGGAATGGGATGATGACATGAAAGTGACCTCATTACTCCACCACAGACCAAATCAATAAATCATAACAGCCCATGGTCCCTTCTGATGTCATCACAGACACACAGCTTGATATTCTTCATACAGATGATGATTATAACACTGAGGAAGAAGGGGATGAATGGTTTGCATGCTGCTTTGCCAGGCGGCCAGGTTTTCCAGTGTAAACACAGAGCGATCTGCGACTCTTTTCTTTCTCCCTCTCCTCTCTCTTCTTCTGACTCTGAATCACTCCGCCTTTGGGGCTTACCACAGGAGTCTCTTCAAACAAGGCTTTGTACTGGAGTGTAGAATCAAGATTAATGCACTTCCACAGCTCTGTGCTGCTCTAGGGGAAAGAAGCCTGATAATTAACACCAGGGGGGCTTGGAGGAAATTGGAGGGGGGAAATCACACAACATAATAAAAATACGGGGAAAGGTGCATATGACATTTATTTGGCGTGTGTGCGATGTGTGAGGCTGCATTGAGGTGACAGTCAGTGAAGCTGTGACTGTGACGTCTTGGAGGGAATGTATGACGGAATGGTTTACTTTGTGTATTATTTATCAATGTCATGTCTGTAATAATTCATTGTGGTGTGCTTACCACCAGCAGTGTTACAACGCATATACCACATGCATTTATACAAATTATACAAATGTATACAAATTATACAAATGAAGTGTTCAATACATCTTTATAAGGACACTGTGTATTTCATAATGCCTTATGGACAACCTGGCCTACCTTGTCAGTTTTAAGATCTCTCCAAAGCTGCGTATTGACTTCTGGAAACGTCTGTGTTTATGTCAGAATCCCCCAGCTGGAGTTGTTCTCTGATAATGACTCAGATTGTTGTCATTTACATCAATGTCTGAAAACAGCGGGCCCGTGGCTCCCTGTACAGGGTTCTCCAAATATATAAATAAGTGGTGGAAGGTTACCAAGGAAGACAATGAAATATGGCACTTCCATTTCAATGCAAATGAGGACTGAAATGAGTGCCGTGTGGATTTACAGTGGTTCATTAGAATGGACCCAGCACGCTGCTGCTTTAAGTGAACAGTCTCCTATAGCCTGAGTAAATTAGTGTGCAATCCCCTGCACTGGCTGTAAATGAAACTGTCTGTCAGCATGCAGCATCTCAACCTGCTAAGAAGAAGTGGGATGGAATGGTTCTGTCCTCCTGATGTCTGTCTGCTGGAGCTCTTGGATAGAGAGAAAGTTTTCTTCAAGTTTGGATAGTCTGTGTTACTTCCCAGTCTATTCAGTCAGGAGTCTGACGTGAAGCTATGAGTTTTTTTTTTGTGTATGCACGTATCGCATATGCAGCCAAACAATCTCTATAGCCTTTGGTAAAGGTCTGGGGTGGTCTTTCATTTCTGAAATTCATTTCAGGACGCTGCTGTCCTGGACTCAATAAGAATGACCCCCTGTTTGAACACACACATCATGCATTTCCAAAGGGGGAATATCTAAAAGTAGAGTTGAATCCGATGAGAACATGCAGGTGTGAAAATATTGTGTTGTGTTCATTTTTATGATGGATTAGGAGGCAAGCTGCACTGCCCTCTGAGAGGAGGCAAGGAAAGTGGGAACTGGAGTGAGTTTTCAAATGGAGAGCTGCTGTTTAATATATATGGATATCCAGAGCCACCGAGTTTACAGAGACCTCTAGGAAACTGTCAGGACTCAGATGTCAACAGTCTGACTTCTTTTGACTCATATAATTCATCAAGTCGTCTCTGTTGGTTTATTTAAAGTTTCTCCACTTCATAGAGATATATCAAGTGCCACAGATACAGTAAGGGGAAAAGATGTAATGATTAAGAAGTGATAGAGAGGTTTCCAAACAGTGGCAGCAGCCATTTTTCCAGCCAAAGTGACCAAGACAGCATTCACCCCACGCTTGAGAGTATTACATCTGCTGATGGTCTGCAATCTCAGTCCTTCGAGACAGATCAGAATCAAAAGGAGCTTTATAAGCATGACAGGTTTGGACAGGAAGTAGAGATGAGGCCTTTCTGGAACATAGAGCATGTAGGCTACTGCAAAATGTCATAATGCATTAAGTATTCCTCTTCCTCAAACTTTGTTTTTTATATATTTCCTTTCATGTACATCTTTAAATTATAATTTTACTGAAAAATGTAAACAAATTATAATTTTTAGAACTCTTTTCTTTTCAATTGGAAGTCCAGAGCAGTAGGTTTCAGGTAGCTATGGGTAAGCCACTCTAATTACATCAACTGAACCTCTACGGTTATACCCTGCTATATTGCTTTTTAAAATCTGAAACTAGGAGAGCTTCACGTGTGACATTATTTTATTTATTTATCTAGGCAAGTCAGTTATGAACAAATACTTATTTACAATGACGGCCTAGGAACAGTGGGTCAACTGCCTTGTTCAGGGGCAGAACAACATATTTTTGCCTTGTCACCTCAGGGATTCAATCTAGCAACCTTTCGGTTACTGGCCCAACGCTCTAACCACTAGGCTACCTGCCGCACCATTATAAACCCTATGTGTCTGAGTTAATTCTCCAACCAGTTTAATGATTCAGGGAGAGCAGTTTCATTTGCTGTGGTAGCATTAGCAGTGGTGTGGAGGGGTCTATTGGGACCGGAGTCGGTAAACTACATTAAAAGTTTAGAAGAGTTACCTGTAATATGGAAAACAGGTCAAGTGGCTAAAGACTGGGATGTTGCAGTCATCAAAAGGAACAAACCGTAATATTGTCCTGTTGGAATAAGAAAGTGTCTCGGTAATGTATTTTCTCCATAGCACAAATCCCTATAAGGTTTTGGTCTGACAACCTCCCTCTCTCTAACACAATCTTTTTTTCTTTTTTTTTCAGGAGTGAGGAGGCAGACGGTGAGACAGCGATGAGTCTTATATTTAATCCCACTACACCTATCCATCAACGGAGAGACTGGTTCCACTGTCTCCTACCCACACAGTGTCCAGTCCTTACTGAGCTGACGATGAGTCCATCATACCCATCCCTACAGGACCACTTCCTCCTGGGTTTCCAAAAAAGACATAAACCCATCATATCCTATTACAGCACTATACATTTCCCTGCCCCTGCTACTTTTTCAGTTAACGAAGACTGCTGCAGTATATGAACGCGGATGTGAAGTCGTATTCATTTCTATGCAATAGGCTAAAGAGAAGCTCCACTTGAAGGCCACTGGATTTGACAGGCTCCCTGTCTCAAACCTGGACATCATTTTCTCTTCACTATGTATCGAGGTAGGAAGTTTGAGAGGCCCAGGATCTCATTTCTAATAGGAAGTGAACAGCTTAAGAGATGACCAAGCTGAGGCTGCCATCAGTGTCTCCCTAGCTGCCTACCTGCCAGAGACAGAGTGTAGCTGTGTAGCTCTCCATTTACTCCTCGACTCACTAATTAATGGTTGCCCGTGGAGTAACTTGTACCTGTCAGTGTCTACCGCTCTCGTATATTCAATAACTTGGGGGAATTGAAATTGAATGCCAGCTAAGCTCGAGCAAACTGCAAATGGTGCATGGGATACACCCTGGTTCTCTCAGTGACCTGACAGCAGCGTTATATGTAAGGTTTTTAATGAACATGGACTCTTCTCAGCTACTCTTGTCTGCCAAGGTGGAATGTTTTATGAATGCAAGATGGAGGGTGGGTGGGTGATTGTATAGGTTCTGTTACAGTATACAGGTACTCGTGCAAGTCCTTGTGCCAAATGTCAATGTGCGTATGAATGCCAGAGCCGTCCATAAAAGAACCCGGTGCCGATTCGCATTAAAGAGACATGGTGAAAATGTTCCCGAGTGGTCACTGGTAATTATTGCGTCCATTTCCAGGGCCACTGCATGTGTGTTCATGGAGAACAAGATCCACTCTATTATTACACATATCTCCTTACCCATGGAATTAGCCACACTGCTCACAATTCATACCTCCACTTTTCCATTAGAACTGATTTATCTGCAGACTATACTCCTCTACATAATGAGGAAAACAAGAATAATGGTGAAAAGTAATACAAATCTTTCATTTACATGCAGATCTAGCCGGACGTGTTAAATTGCCAGTTACGCTCTCACGTTCTTAGGGACTTGCAGATGCTTATTCATCCCAAACATCTTAGTTGTTTGAATAATGAATTTCCTCCAGGAGTATTTGTTACTGTCGTGTGTGAAATAAGTGGCTGCGGTTGGGCTGGTGGAACGGACAGGCTGGCTGTCTCTGAGAAGTAGGAAAGGAAGGGCCCCCCCCCCCCCCCTCACTATTACTTCTAAGCTGGATGAAGCTGTTTATCAAACCGAAGGCTGTGCTTCCAAATCCACATCTCTCTCTCGCTCTCTGTACAGTAGCCCTTGACCTTGCCATGTGCCCTCATGGCCCAGACACCCGCTTGAAATTAAATTACAGATTAGTGGCTTCGGCCCCTAGGAAGGGTTTATTTGGTTGCCCCCTCTCCGTGTCACTCTCATTCTCCCATTCAGGAGCAGGGAGGAAATGTCATGGGATTTAAGAAGGAAAATGCCAGCCTTGAAACAGTTTCTACTTCAAAGACTATACTATGTTGCCTGGCCTTCCTAAATTCAGGATGTCTGCAAGGAGTTCTAAATCTTACAGGTGAGGAATAGGGGGCAGATGGCATGTGGGGATTACTGTGCTAGAATGAGTAACGAACAGGGGAAACTGAAACCAAACTCATACATTTGTATTTATTTATTTCATATAAACGTCTTCAGACTTCAATGTCTCTGTAAGTTTGGCCTTCTCCCATCAATTCCATCAAGCTGAGATGGAGCATGAACTCTACACCAGACTCAATGACTGGTCCTGTCACTGACTGCTTCTTTAGACACTGTTGTTGCACCTTGAGATTGAAAAATCATTCTAGCGAGACAAGTGGACCAAACGCCGAGCCCTCATTCATTTGGAAGACTGTCACACATAGCACAATGCTGTAATTTCCAATCACTTTCACTTCCACTCTGTAGGTTCTGTGATTTTTGGCAAATCAGAATGGCTTGTTAGCCCTGTAAATGATCCACTTCCCTTCATATTGATGTAGATTCCCAGTCCTCAAGTATATAACTCATCATGTCAGAGTCTGGCCTCTTTTCATTGGGAAGTAGGTTTCTTTGAATGTGCCAACAGAGAAGCTACCCCACAGGGCAAATACTGGTTGAATCAACGTTGTTTCCATGTCATTTCAACCTAAAAAAAAACAATCTGATGACTGTGGTGGCTAATTTCTGCATTACCAAATGAGGAGAGTTACAAACACAGCAGTCTGAGTTAAACTACATCTTTAATAATTAAGATACTTTTGCAAAAGCACTTGACCTTCAATGATGCCATTGAAAAGGTGACTACACCTTCAATACAAAGAGCTTTTATACTCAAGGTCAACCCCTCTCAACGTACATGACGAACCACAGATACATAGAATGGGTCACAAGGTTAAGTTTGTATGAAAAGATATCTATAAAACACAGAAGACAGCAACTGCTATCTCAACAGTGTTCATTATATAGACCGGTGTCTGGTCTCCCTAGAACCGTCCCTCCCTGGTACGGTATAGAACAGAACTATTAGCTCATGTCCTCTGGAATGCTTTTTAGGCGTTCTTATCAAAATACATCATAAATCTCCTCTGTCAGTGCTATCTCATAGAGGCCCATCCTCAGTAAAACACCTCTTGTTCCCACTCTTGGACAAGCTCACTGAGGGGAGTGATCTGCGCACAGACATTGTGGAGACAAATAATTGGTTCCCCATTAATCACGCCATCCCTTCACATGGTTTAAGAATAGGTAAAGACACATTCACATATGAAGACAATGTTTCATTCAGTCCTCCTCTCTTGCTGATATTCTACATAGCAACAGAGACATGTAAAAACAAGTCTGACCTCTCCCCTCTCTGGGCCCCAAGTGTCTGAGCCCCAGCTAAGGGAAACGTGCAACTGAAAGACACCAGAGTCCAAAGGACACTTTCTAATGACAAGTATCTCACATAAGCATATTATACTAATAAAACATCTTAATTATCTATGTTACCCAACTAATTCTGATTCACCCACCACATGACGTTGAATCAACGTGGAAACGAATTAGATTTGCATAAAGTCATCACATAACCCAAATTTTAAACTAAATAGAATGACATTTTTTGTTGTTGATTTCACATTGAATTCACGGGGGTTAACAACTCAACCAAATGTAAATCAAAGACATTGAACGGATGTCTGTGCCCAGTGGGTACTGTACTGTAGAGACACTTTCAAATCAAGATTACTCACTGTAAACATATTTGCATCAAATGCTATTCTAGAGTCCGGAGTCTGTAGCCAGATTTTTTGTTCTATTGTGTTGTTTGGAATAAGTGGAAAGTTAACCGGAATATCACAGTTTGTTGAGCAATGGAGAAAACCTCACAGCAGACATTTGAAACTGTATGGTTCTCCTCGCGCCAGGGGGATTGAGTTGTGTATTTAGTATGGAGAAAGAAAGCAATCAATATAACAGCCGTTGGTAACCAAGGGACGAGAGAAGTGTCTTTGAAACTTTAGCACATGGTGCTTAAAAAGTGCAATATAGTCAATAATAGATGAAGAACTACTGGCAGCAGCCATGCTCCAGGGTGTTATACCCACCGCTAGACAGAGAAAAACACACGATTCAACTATTTGTGAGGATTCATTTCCAAAAGCCAATCTTGACTATCCAGTCATAGTTTTTGGACTGACTTAATAGTTATGATTTAATTTGATTTGATACTTTTGATTTTCTGGGTAATTATTTATGACAGAGAGGTACATTTATTAAAACGTGTAATAGGACTTTTAAAGGGAAACCAGTACCCATCAACGTCCTTTGGACCTCTACATTTTTTAGGAAATAAGTCAACATGGAGAAAACTGTCAGGATTGTCAAGACATTGACAGCTCTGAGGAACAGATGGGCAAAATACCAAATCGAACGCGCTGCTCATCAATCAAAACATGAAAACAAGGTTTGAAAGCATGTTTATGTTGCAACGTTTCCCCCTGAATTGTACTGTCAGAGTAGATCAATGTTGTTGTCATTTGAAAGTTGATCAGGTCACGCAAGGGATAGATTGGTACTCCACAGTTTACCAAATGCTCACAGAGAAGAGAGGCTGTCATTGCTTCCATTTTCAAAAGGGAAAGTTTGTTCTTTCATAGTGTTTTACCTCCGGATCGGAATATCTTGAAGGACAAAACAGTTTCAATAGAGGCTCAGATAAATATTCCTCAACAGTATGTAATCATGCTGGGAAGGAAAAAAAGTTTGAAAGCACCTGTGAATCGCTAACACTACTCTGTTCCCCTCTGAATGGTAAGCAGGCATACTGTACGTGTACTGTTGACACGAGGCTTTACAGAAGACATATGACAGAGTCTCGCTTTTAGAGGACGGGGATAGAAGGAAGAAGCGCCACAGAGATTACAAATATAAAAAGCTGCAAAACTGCCATTATTTAATTTGATTTGGCATTTTGATCTGAGAGTATTGTGAAATGCAGCATTTCCTCTCTGACAAAGATGTGGAATCGTAATAATGTCCCGATTTGTTGTGGCATTCATGTTCCAAAGGCTTTGTCTCTGTAAAGACAGCCATTCTAAGAGGGAGTTCAGTGACAGATTTCAGCTGTCAGGGGTTTTACATGCTCAGCAAAAACTATGCCAATGAACACGTTATACTGTTTCCAGTTGGCCACTAAATATCGGTTCATATGAAATGTGTCTCACTTGTTCTGAATCTGTACTCATGCATAAGTGTTTTTTCTACATTTAAAAACCTTCATATATATTTGAACTTCAAACAATTGCATCAGCTAATTTGTAAAATAGGCCCATGTTCCTTTGAGCATGTTTGGTTTCTAATGAAATAAGAGCTTATTCATGTATCAACATAAAAGTTTGTAGCTATGTCACATTAGGGGCACGACCAGCGGAACAAAGTCATATTTATAAAGGCCGACATACGGCAACTTTGACTCCTTATCAATGCACATTGCATGTCATGGATAAAGTAAGCATAAGGAGTGGAGAGTTGTCAATCATAGGATGACTTGCTCATCTTTATTTCCCTTTGATGTATCTTTTTTTCAGTTTTATAAATGCATCAAAGCTTTTCCTAGATGTTTTACTGTTGATATGTCATATCATAATTGAGTCAAGCATACAATTTCATCCGGCATCAAAATAATGTATTACTGTCACTTGACTCTAGCTACAAAGCAGTACACCCATGAGAAATCCTTTTAAGTGTATGATTTTATGTCATGCGTTTTTACTGTCCCTCTCAATAACAGTAAATGTAAAAATCAAAAGCTTTTGTTTTATTTGATGCCTTTGTTTTCTTGTCACTATGTCCAACAACAACTTCATCAGTTTCTCAATGCCAGAACCATACCAGACATTCTGTGACTGTTTCTAAGTCTTTATGTAAGATATTAAAGGATTGTTGATCCTGATAAAACTGGGTTATTCACACCACACGGAGATAGAGAGGCAGTAAGTATTGAAGACCCTAAGTAGACCACTGAACACCTCCCATCCCTAGGGGGCAGCAGCTACCAGGTCAGGTGCTGAGACATCTGTCTAGAGAGACTGTACAAGATGGCGGCAGAGGTGAGGGCTGCCGTCTTATCGGCTCTTAACCAGCTATTTTGTTTGTTTTTCCACAATTTTCGAAACTTGTTTTGTACATAATGTTGCTGCTACCGTCTCTTATGACCGAAAAGAGCTTATGGACATCAGAACTGGGATTGCTCACCTCAAACTAGACGAGGAGTTCAGTCGGACGCAAGGGATATACTACAGACACCCGACCAGGCCCAGATCCCCGTGATTTGCTGGAAAAGGAAACGTAGGTTTTGCGGAAAGAGATCAGGATGCCTTGTGAGGATCAAGCGACGAGTGACTAATCTGCCCTTGCCTTCCGTTCTGCTAGCTAACGTTCAATCGCTGGAAAATAAATAGGACGAACTGAAAGCACATATATCCTACTAACGGGACATAAAAAATTGTAATATCTTATGTTTCACCGAGTTGTGGCTGAACAATGACATTAAAAAACATACAGCTGGCGGGTTATACGCTTTATCAGCAGGACAGAACAGCAGCCTCTGGTAAGACACGGGGTGGGGGCCTATGCATATTTATAAACAATAGCTGGTGCACAATATCTAAGGGAGTCTCAAGGTTTTGCTTGCCTGAGGTATCTCATGATAAGCTGTAGACCACACTATCTACCTAGAGAGTTTTCATCTGTATTTTTCGTAGCTGTCTACATACCACCACAGACCGATGCTGGCACTAAAACCGAACTCAATGAGCTGTATTCCGCCATAAGCAAACAGGAAAACGCTCATCCAGAGGCGGCGCTCCTAGTGGCCAGGGACTTTAATGCAGGGAAACTTAAATCAGTTTTACCTAATTTCTATCAGCATGTTAAATGTGCAACCAGAGGGAAAAAAATTCTAGACCACCTTTACTCACCACACAGAGACGCGTACAAAGCTCTCCCTCGCTCTCCATTTGGCAAATCTGACCATAACTCTATCCTCCTGATTCCTGCTTACAAGCTAAAATTAAACCATGAAGCACCAGTGACTCGGTCTATAAAAAAGTGGTCAGATGAAGCAGATGCTAAACTGCAGGACTGTTTTGCTAGCACAGACTGGCCTGTTTCCGGTCACAACTTGCAGACTTGTTTACGCTGCTGTTACTTTTTCATTACCGTATATTTTTACTTTTTCCCTCACTCAACTTTTTTCATTCAACTTTTTCACCCCGGAGGTTTTATCTGGACATGGTTCGTCAGGACTTCAAACAGCCGAAGCTAAGTAACATTAACATGATGCCTTCTAATTGCAGTCGTTGTACTTATAATATACAGGAGAACGATCGCCTTACGGCAAGGATAGCTGTGCTGCAAGCCCAGCTTCAGACGCGATCGTTAGGCAAGGGTAATTTCAGTGTAGGAAAGGATGAAACAGCGTCTGTGCCACCAGTAAGTACAGATAGTAACGTTAGTATAAACCCCCTCGCACGGTCCCCGCAGCCGGACATCTTTCTCATGGCTTCTGGAGGGAAACGCTGTAGGAATGCTCAACCGGTGTCGCTTATTCAGCCGACAGAAACTTTCAACCGGTTCTCCCCATTAAGCGAGTCGGAGTCGGAGGCCGAGACTTCTCTGGTCTCTACTCCTCCCGTTGTGGGGTCTGAGACGCCGACGGCTCCCACCATTAGCTCTGACAAATTGAAAACCCTAGTCATTGGCGACTCCATTACCCGCAGTATTAGACTTAAAACTAATCATCCAGCGATCATACACTGTTTACCAGGGGGCAGGGCTACCGACGTTAAGGCTAATCTAAAGACGGTGCTGGCTAAAACTAAAACTGGCGAGTGTAGAGAGTATAGAGATATTGTTATCCACGTCGGCACCAACGATATTAGGATGAAACAGTCAGAGGTCACCAAGCGCAACATAGCTTCAGCGTGTAAATCAGCTAGAAAGATGTGTCGGCATCGATTAATTGTCTCTGGCCCCCTCCCAGTTAGGGGGAGTGATGAGCTCTACAGCAGAGTCTCACAACTCAATCGCTGGTTGAAAACTGTTTTCTGCCCCTCCCAAAAGATAGAATTTGTAGATAATTGGCCCTCTTTCTGGGACTCACCCACAAACAGGACCAAGCCTGGCCTGTTGAGGAGTGACGGACTCCATCCTAGCTGGAGGGGTGCTCTCATCTTATCTACGAACATAGACAGGGCTCTAACTCCTCTAGCTCCACAATGAAATAGGGTGCAGGCCAGGCAGCAGGCAGTTAGCCAGCCTGCCAGCTTAGTGGAGTCTGCCACTAGCACAGTCAGCGTAGTCAGCTCAGCTTTCCCCATTGAGACCGTGTCTGTGCCTCGATCTAGGTTGGGCAAAATTAAAAATGGCGGTGTTCGCTTTAGCAATCTCACTAGTATAAAGACCTCCTCCATTCCTGCCATTATTGAAAGAGATTGTGATACCTCACATCTCAAAATTGGGTTACTTAATGTTAGATCCCTCACTTCCAAGGCAGTTATAGTCAATGAACTAATCACTGATAATAATCTTGATGTGATTGGCCTGACTGAAACATGGCTTAAGCCTGATGAATTTACTGTGTTAAATGAGGCCTCACCCCCTGGTTTCATTAGTGACCATACCCCCCGTGCATCCGGCAAAGGCGGAGGTGTTGCTAACATTTACGATAGCAAATTTCAATTTACAAAAAAAAAACAACAATGACGTTTTCGTCTTTTGAGCTTCTAGTCATGAAATCTATGCAGCCTACTCACTCACTTTTTATAGCTACTGTTTATAGGCCTCCTGGGCCATATGCAGTGTTCCTCACTGAGTTCCCTGAATTCCTATCGGATCTTGTAGTCATAGCAGATAATATTCTAATTTTTGGTGACTTTAACATTCACATGGAAAAGTCCACAGACCCACTCCAAAAGGCTTTCGGAGCCATCATCGACTCAGTGGGTTTTGTCCAACATGCTCTGGACCTACTCACTGCCACAGTCATACTTTGGACCTAGTTTTGTCACATGGAATAAATGTTGTGGATCTAAATGTTTTTCCTCATAATCCTGGACTATCGGACCACCATTTTATTACGTTTGCAATTGCAACAAATAATCTGCTCAGACCCCAACCAAGGAGCATTAAAAGTCGTGCTATAAATTCTCAGACAACCCAAAGATTCCTTGATGCCCTTCCAGACTGCCTCTGCCTACCCAAGGACGTCAGAGGACAAAAATCAGTTAACCACCTAACCGAGGAACTCAATTTAACCTTGCGCAATACCCTAGATGCAGTTGCACCCCTAAAAACTAAAAACATCTGTCATAAGAAACTAGCTCCCTGGTATACAGAAAATACACGAGCTCTGAAGCAAGCTTCCAGAAAATTGGAACGGAAATGGCGCCACACCAAACTGGAAGTCTTCCGACTAGCTTGGAAAGACAGTACCGTGCAGTATCGAAGAGCCCTTACTGCTGCTCGATCATCCTATTTTTCCAACTTAATTGAGGAAAATAAGAACAATCCGAAATTTCTTTTTGATACTGTCGCAAAGCTAACTAAAAAGCAGCCTTCGCAAATGGAGGATGGCTTTCACTTCAGCAGTAATACATTTATGAACTTCTTTGAGGAAAAGATCATGATCATTAGAAAGCAAATTACAGACTCCTCTTTAAATCTGGGTATTCCTCCAAAGCTCCATTGTCCTGAGTCTGCACAACTCTGCCAGGACCTAGGATCAAGGGAGATACTAAAGTGTTTTAGTACTATATCTCTTGACGCAATGATGAAAATAATCATGGCCTCCAAACCCTCAAGCTGCATACTGGACCCTATTCCAACTAAACTACTGAAAGAGCTGCTTCCTGTGCTTGGCCCTCCTATGTTGAACATAATAAACGGCTCTCTATCCACCGGATGTGTACCAAGCTCACTAAAAGTGGCAGTAATAAAGCCTCTCTTGAAAAAGCCGAATCTTGATCCAGAAATTATAAAAAAATATCGGCCTATATCGAATCTTCCATTCCTCTCAAAAATTTTAGAAAAAGCTGTTGCACAGCAACTCACTGCCTTCCTGAAGACAAACAATGTATACGAAACGCTTCAGTCTGGTTTTAGACCCCATCATAGCACTGAGACTGCACTTGTGAAGGTGGTAAATGACCTTTTAATGACGTCAGACCGAGGCTCTGCATCTGTCCTCGTGCTCCTAGATCTTAGTGCCGCTTTTGATACCATCGATCACCACATTCTTTTGGAGAGATTGGAAACCCAAATTGGTCTACATGGACAAGTTCTGGCCTGGTTTAGATCTTATCTGTCGGAAAGATATCAGTTTGTCTCTGTGAATGGTTTGTCCTCTGACAAATCAATTGTAAATTTCGGTGTTCCTCAAGGTTCCGTTTTAGGACCACTATTGTTTTCACTATATATTTTACCTCTTGGGGATGTCATTCGAAAACATAATGTTAAATTTCACTGCTATGCGGACGACACACAGCTGTACATTTCAATGAAACATGGTGAAGCCCCAAAATTGCCCTCGCTAGAAGCCTGTGTTTCAGACATAAAGAAGTGGATGGCTGCAAACTTTCTACTTTTAAACTCGGACAAAACAGAGATGCTTGTTCTAGGTCCCAAGAAACAAAGAGATCTTCTGTTGAATCTGACAATTAATCTGGATGGTTGTACAGTCGTCTCAAATAAAACTGTGAAGGACCTCGGCGTTACTCTGGACCCTGATCTCTCTTTTGAAGAACATATCAAGACTGTTTCAAGGACAGCTTTTTTCCATCTACGTAACATTGCAAAAATCAGAAATTTTCTGTCCAAAAATGACGCAGAAATATTAATCCATGCTTTTGTTACTTCTAGGCTGGACTACTGCAATGCTCTACTTTCCGGCTACCCGGATAAAGCACTAAATAAACTTCAGTTAGTGCTAAATACGGCTGCTAGAATCCTGACTAGAACCAAAAAATTTGATCATATTACTCCAGTGCTAGCCTCCCTACACTGGCTTCCTGTTAAGGCAAGGGCTGATTTCAAGGTTTTACTGCTAACCTACAAAGCATTACATGGGCTTGCTCCTACCTATCTTTCCGATTTGGTCCTGCCGTACATACCTACACGTACGCTACGGTCACAAGACGCAGGCCTCCTAATTGTCCCTAGAATTTCTAAGCAAACGGCTGGAGGTAGGGCTTTCTCCTATAGAGCTCCATTTTTATGGAATGGTCTGCCTACCAATGTGAGAGACGCAGACTCAGTCTCAACCTTTAAGTCTTTACTGAAGACTTATCTCTTCAGTAGGTCCTATGATTAAGTATAGTCTGGCCCAGGAGTGTGAAGGTGAACGGAAAGGCTGGAGCAACGAACCGCCCTTGCTGTCTCTGCCTTGCCGGTTCCCCTCTTTCCACTGGGATTCTCTGCCTCTAGGTTGAGTCACTGACGTGGTCTTCCTGTCTGGGTTGGCGCCCCCCCCTTGGGTTGTGCCATGGCGGAGATTGTTGTGGGCTATACTCGGCCTTGTCTTAGGACGGTAAGTTGGTGGTTGGAGACATCCCTCTAGTGGTGTGGGGGCTGTGCTTTGGCAAAGTGGGTGGGGTTATATCCTGCCTGTTTGGTCCTGTCCGGGGGTATCATCGGATGGGGCCACAGTGTCTTCTGATCCCTCCTGTCTCAGCCTCCAGTATTTATGCTGCAGTAGTTAATGTGTCGGGGGGCTAGGGTCAGTCTGTTACATCTGGAGTATTTCTCTTGTCTTATCCGGTGTCCTGTGTGTATTTAAATATGCTCTCTCTAATTCTCTCTTTCTCTCTTTCTGTCTTTCTCTCGGAGGACCTGAGCCCTAGGACCATGCCTCAGGACTACCTGGTATGATGACTCCTTGCTGTCCCCAGTCCACCTGGCCGTGCTGCTGTTCCAGTTTCAACTGTTCTGCCTGCGGCTATGGAACCCTGACCTGTTCACCGGACGTGCTTGTTGCACCCTCGACAACTACTATGATTATTATTATTTGACCATGCTGGTCATTTATGAACATTTTAACATTTTAACATTTTGACCATGTTCTGTTATAATATCCACCCTGCACAGCCAGAAGAGGACTGGCCACCCCTCATAGCCTGGTTCCTCTCTAGGTTTCTTCCTAGGTTTTTGGCCTTTCTAGGGAGTTTTTCCTAGGGAGTTTTTCCTAGCCACCGTGCTTCTTTCACATGCTTTGCTTGCTGTTTGGGGTTTTAGGCTGGGTTTCTGTACAGAACTTTGAGAATATCAGCTGATGTACGAAGGGCTATATAAAAATAAATTTGATTTGATTTTGATTTGAAATTTGAATATGTTCCGGGATTCTTTCGATGGCATTGAGGAGTACACCCCATCAGTCACTGGCTTTATCAATAAGTGCATCGAGGACATCGTCCCCACAGTGACTGTACGTACATACCCCAACCAGAAACCATGGAGGTGTCAGAGAGAGGCGCTAAAAATTGTCAAAGACTCCAGCCACCCTAGTCATAGACTGTTCTCTCTGCTACCGCATGGCAAGAAGGACCAAAGCGCCAAGTCTAGGTCCAAGAGGCTTCTAAACCCCCAAGCAATAAGGCTCTTGAACAGCTAATCAAATGGCTACCCAGACTATTTGCATTGTCCCCCCACCACGCTGCTGCTACTCTCTGTTATTATCTATGCATAGCCATTTTAATAACTCTGACACATTGACTCTGTACCAGTACCCCCTGTATATAGCCCCACTATTGTTATTTACTTCTGCTCTTTAATTATTTGTTATTCTTATCTCTTACTTTTTTGGTGTATTTTCTTAAAACTGCACTGTTGGTTAAGGGCTTGTAAGTAAGCATTTCACTGTAAGTTCTACACCTGTTGTATTTGGCGCATGTGACAAATACAATTTGATTTGATTTGATTTGACAGCCAGGACGTGTTGATTGTTCATGTGTTGGGGATTGGCAAGTCTCTGAAATCCACACCCTAGGCAACAGCAGTGACTAGGGTCTGGGATTAATGACAGACTCTTGGTAACTTTGAAGGGGGCAAAAAAAAATCCGGGGGAGGTCCTCTTCAGACAGACAACTCCCCCAACAAATCACGAGGCAGACATGCCAGAACATTGCAATTCGCAAGTTCTTTGCGTTGTTTTAGTGAAGGTAGATGATGCAAACTAGCCATTTGCAGAATGCACTCATTAAAAATAACCTCTGTGATCTTCATCTTCCTAGCTACTATTTTGTGTTCGGGGGATGTGGGCAACAAGCGGATAAATCAATGACGTAGGCAGTAGCAAGCAAACCGGAAGATTGGTACATTGTGGGAGGCACATCTGTCTAGAGAGAGTAGGGATTGGTAGGTGATGGCAGAGGGAGAGGTGGATTGAGGAGCCTTCTGGCCTAACAGGGTCTTACCTTATTTGTTTGATACCTTTTTGTTATGGATTTCCTTTTTGTTTTATTTTGTGTATATTAATATTATTTTGGTCACCATCTAGGAACATTGCAACCTGCTTGGGCTGGTGGACTAAAGAGTCAGGACAGAGCTCGCCCTGGATCCTGGTAAGTAAGCTGTCTTCTTAGGAACATGCCAGCTCTTGAGAACACAAGCCATATAGCCATAGGGTTCTCAGTTTAGCAATTGACCACAGTGGGTAACCAATGTGTACAGCTGTCCCGACGCTCTGTCTAACTGCGTCTAACCGTGTCTAATCACCGAGTGCAATACAATTTCGGGAACATCGAAAAGTCTACTTTCATGTCACTGCAATGCACTTCCTGAGCTAATAGAAACATGGGAGGGAACAAAAAAAACCTGTGGGCTCGAAGCTGTTACACAAAAAAACATTAGTGGAAATCTGTGGTAAAACAGCCAACAGAAAGTGTATCTTTTGTATTTGGAAAGTTATTTTTGGATAATAAGTAGGTTAAGTTGAGTGTTCAAGGTTTCCAAAAACGTATCATGATCAATTGTTTATAGATAGAGCATTTCAAACTTGAATGATCACGATAGGTATTCAAAAAGAACGTAGAATGACTCCAATGCTGTAGCATTTGGAGTCATGAGAAGGGCTAGACACATGCACACTAGTCACTTATGCTTACTTTCACGTTATTCAGTCAGTCAGACAGGTTATGGAACAGCTAGACAGGTCTAAAACCCCACGTAGACTTATTTGTAGACTGGCTAGTTGTTTTCCTAACACAATGTATAGGAGTCATAATGAACTGAACATTTTGATCAATTGCAATGGCTTCTTTTCTCCATTTCCATAGAAATGCTCCGCTGGTTTTAGATCAGGATGTATTGCATCATTCTCAGTGATGCTGTGACTCCACTGAAGATCTTAGTAACACAAAGAAATTGGTCTCTGAATAGGATGTGTGTTGTATTCATCTTCAGCTGAGTACTCCCTACTCAGACAGGAACCATCTGTTCACCCACCACCTCTAAACTGGTTCAACTACAGTAGCCACCAGTAAACTTCAACTCATTGGTCCTCCCTATTTGAACAATGAACAATCATATTGTTCCTAATTCAACTTGCTTTTTGTTTGTAAATGTTCTGTTTTGTTATTGTATTGTTGTTTGAACTGAATTAGTAAATAATAGTAATTAGCACCAACTAAACTCAGCAAAAAAAGAAACGGCCCTTTTTCAGGACCCTGTCTTTCAAAGATAATTCGTAAAAATCCAAATAACTTCACAGATCTTCATTGTAAAGGGTTTAAACACTGTTTCCCATGCTTGTTCAATTAACCATAAACAATTAGTGAACATGCACCTGTGGAACGGTAGTTAAGACACTAACAGCTTACAGACGGTAGGCAATTAAGGTCACAGTTATGAAAACTTAGGACACTAAAGAGGCCTTTCTACTGACTCTGAAAAACACCAAAAGAAAGATGCCCAGGGTCCCTGCTCATCTGCGTGAATGTGCCTTAGGCATGCTGCAAGGAGTCATGAGGACTGCAGATGTGGCCAGGGCAATAAATTGCAATGTCCGTACTGTGAGACGCCTAAGACAGCGGTACTGGAAGACAGGACGGACAGCTGATCGTCCTCGAAGTGGCAGACCACGTGTAACAACACCTGCACAGGATCGGTACATCCGAACATCACACCTGCGGGACAGGTACAGAATGGCAACAACAACTGCCCGAGTTACACCAGGAACGCTCAATCCCTCCATCAGTGCTCAGACTGACCGCAATAGGCTGAGAGAGGCTGGACTGAGGGCTTGTAGGCTTGTTGTAAGGCAGGTCCTCATCAGACATCACCGGCAACAACGTCGCCCATGGTCACAAACCCACCATCGCTGGACCAGACAGGACTGGCAGGATCACCAGGGGTGATGTTCGGATTCACGTTTATCGTCGAAGGAATGACTGTTACACTGAGGCCTGTACTCTGGAGCAGGATCGATTTGGAGGTGGAGGGTCCGTCGTGGTCTGGGGGCGGTGTGTCACAGCATCATCGGACTGAGTTTGTTGTCATTGCAGGCAATCTCAACGCTGTGAAGACATCCTCCTCCCTCATATGGTACCCTTCCTGCAGGCTCATCCTGACATGACCCTCCAGCATGACAATGCCACCAGCCATACTGCTCGGTCTGTGCGTGATTTCCTACTTTTGATTTTGACCCCCCTCTTGTTCAGGAATACATTATTCAATTTCTGTTAGTCACATGTCTGTGGAACTTGTTCAGTTTATGTCTCAGTTGTTGAATCTTGTTATGTTCATACAAATATTTACACATGTTTAGTTTGCTGAAAATAAACGCAGTTGACAGTGAGAGGACGTTTCTTTTTTTGAGTTTACTTCACCTTAATCATGATCACATCAAACCAGGTAAGATACAGGATTACAAGCCTTTTCCTCAAACAGCGTTTCTGCATTTTCGTTGAAGTGAATCTCAAGACCAATATTGGTGGGGGACAAAATTAGAAAAAAAGTAACAACTGCAGCACAGCAGGCCTTATTTTAGAAAGTGAAGTGTGTGCTATTGTCAGGCTCATTCAGTAGTGCTGGGCTAGTCTGGCCCTAATTAAAGTGTTCCGCTCTACAGTGCCAGCTAGCTAGCTAGCTCGACACTGGTCCTGAGCATGCAGAAGCTGTCTCCTTCTCTCCCTCCATCACATCTACTGTAATTACTTTTGTTTACAGTGGAGGAAACGGCGGCAGTCTGATTAGAAGTTATTGAGGAGATAACTCATAGCTAATTCAGCGATGGCGCTCTCTCTCCCTTTCTTCTGGATGCAGATGAATTATTTCCTGTATGAAATGTTTGTGGGGACAGCATAGAGACGCTTGTGGAAAATGACACTGACAAATTGCCACAGGGCTGTCAAACCTCAGAACCATTTGCCTCTAGTGCCATCCCGCATCTTGCCCATTTGTTTTCAGTGTTGTTGTCTTTTCCAAAAGAAATTATAGCTTTTCTATCTTGCACTGAATTGAAAAAGAAGTTCTCAGAAAATGCCAATTAGCTATTCAAATATATTTTGTTGCGTTATAGCCTTACTCTAAAAATCTTCACCAATCTACACACAATACCCCATAATGACAAAGCGAAAACAGGTTTTTTGACGTTTTTGCAAATTCATTAAAAATAAAGAACAGAAATACCTTATTTACATAAGTTTTCAGACCCTTTGCTATGAGACTCAAAATTGAGCTCAGGTGCATCCTGTTTCCACTGATCATTCTTGAGATGTTTTTACAACTTGATTGGAGTCCACCTGTGGTAAATTCAATTGATTGGACATGATTTGGCAATGTCTATATAAGGTCCCACAGTTGACAGTGCATGTCAGAGCAAAAACCAAGCCATGACGTCGAAGGAATTGTCTATAGAACTCCGGGACAGGTTTGTGTTGAGGCACAGATCTGGGGAAGGGTACCAAAACATTTTTGCAGCATTGACGCTCCCCAAGAACACAGTTGCCTCCATCATCCTTAAATGAAAGAAGTTTGGAACCAACAAGACTCTTACTAGAACTGGCCACCTGGCCAAATTGAGCAATCGGTGGAGAAGGGCCTAGGTCAGGGAGGTGACAAAGAACCAGATGGTCACTCTGAGAGAGCTCAAGAGTTCCTATGTTGAGATGGGAGAACCTTCCAGAAGGACAACCATCTCTGCAGCACTCCACCAATCAGGCATTTTAAGGTAGTGTGGCCAGACGGAAGCCATTCCTCAGTAAAAGGCACATGACAGTCCGCTTGGAGTTTTCCAAAAGGCACCTAAAGACTCTCAGACCATGAGAAACAAGATTCTCTGGTCTGATGAAACCAAGATTGAACTCTTAGGGCTCCTGAGTGGTGCAGTGGTCTAAGGCATTGCACCTCAGTGCAAGAGGTGTCTCTACAGTCCCTGGTTCAAATCCAGGCTGTATCACATCTGGCTGTGATTGTGAGCCACATAGGGCAGTGCACAATTGGCCCAGTGTCGCTCGGGTTTGGCTGGGGTAGGCTGTCATTGTAAATAACTGACTTGCCTAGTTAAATAAAATGTAAATAAAAACAATTTGGTCTGAATGTCAAGCGTCATGTCTGGAGGCAAACTGGCTCTGGTGGGAGGCCCTAGTGTGGAAGGGCCTCTCACCAGAGTGGGAGGCCCTAGTGCACAACTGAGCAAGAGGACAAGTACATTAGACTGTCTAGTTTGAGAAACAGACGCCTTACAAGTCCTAAACTGGCAGCTTCATTAAATAGTACCTGTAGAACACTAGTTTCAATGTCAACAGTTAAGAGGTGACTCTGGGATGCTGGCCTTCTAGGCAGAAATCCTCTGTCCAGTGGCTGTGTTCTTTTGCCCATCTTAATCTTTTCTTTTTATTGGCCAGTCTGAGATATGGCTTTTTCTTTGCTAATCTGCCTATAAGAACAGCATCCCGGGTCACCTCTTCACTGTTGATGTTGAGACTGATGTTTTGCGGGTACTATTTAATGAAGCTGCCAGTTGAGGACTTGTGAGGTATCTGTTTCTCAAACTAGACACTCTAATGTACTTGTCCTCTTGCTCAGTTGTGCACCGGGGCCTCCCACTCCTCTTTCTATTCTGGTTAGAGCCAGTTTGCTCTGTTCTGTGAAGGGATTGACACAACGTACAGCGTTGTACGAGATCTTCAGTTTCTTGGCAATTTCTCGCATGGAATAGCCTTCATTTCTCAGAACAAGAATAGACTGATGAGTTTCAGAAGAAAGTTATTTGTTTCTGGCCATTTTGAGCCTGTAATTGAACCCACAAATGCTGATTCTCCAGATACTCAACTAGTCTAAAGAAGGCCAGTTTTATTGCTTCTTTATTCAGAACAACAATAATTGCAAAAGTGTTTTCTAATGATCAATTAGCCTTTTAAATTGATCAACTTGGATTAGCTAACACAACATTCCATTGGAACACAGGAGTGATGGTTGCTGATAATGGGCCTCTGTACGCCTATGTAGATATTCCATTAAAAATCAGACGTTTCCAGCTACAGTAGTCATTTACAACATTAACAATGTCTACACTGTATTTCTGATCAATTTGATGTTATTTTAATGGACAATTTTTTTTGCTTTTCTTTCAAAAACAAGGACAATTCTAAGTGACCCCAAACTTTTGAACGGTAGTGTGTATAAAATTGAAAGGGAAATGTGGACTGTTCATATTTTCTAGTTAATCTACCTTTTTTTGTGGTCGGCCTATACTTCTCTGCCATACAGAGGGGATATTTTCCCACAGGATACAGAGCGAACCCCAACTGATATGCTGTAAAGGTCAAGCCTGCTCTGTGTGACTTAATTGTTTTCATATATGATACATCACCTACTGTACAGTGAGCTCTCTGCTCTGTGGTATTAAAGTTAATGTGGTATCGTAGTTCAATATCCCACTTGGATGTAGTTCTTGGTCATATATGAACCGAGCCATGATTGATCGTTCATTGTTTTATCATGCTTCACCAACCATCTAAGAATTGGAATATAACTATCTTGAATGCTGCTGAAATAGGGGGTCTCTGAGTCGATACTTACTGAGGCAAAAAATTTAATCTGTACTGAATACAAAAGACCCAAAGTTTTCTTTTGTCTGCAAAAAAATGACCTCATGAAGATTTGGGGGAAGGGGGGGTTAGTTTTTTTCTGACAGGGGAATTGTCTGCCAAATATGCATATATCAATCTAAATGTCTCTATCCTCCGGAGGTTGTGTATTTGTCATCGCCACCCTTCAAGTCTAGTTTCCCTGGTGCCATTTCAATAAATGAATCAGATAGTTCTCCTCTCAGTGTACAGTTATTATTTAACCTTAAAATAGTAGGCTACAAGTAGTGTAACTATTCCCCAACACTTTAAATATTATTAAGTCTCATGTCTGTACAGCATAGAAACGGGATCGCCACATAAATTATGTGATTTGTACAGTCACTTAAATGTACACTGTCAACATCAGGTCTTATGATTTGATAGAGGTGGTTTTAAAGGGGTACTGCTAATAGGGATTGAAATTAAATGTTGTTGTCTATGTTGTCTGCAGCAATTAGTCAGTTCAGGTGGGTTCATTCAATGATTAGTTTATATTTGATTATTTAGAATAATATGGAAGATTGACCTGTAACAGTGATTTAAATTAGATTTTTTAATCAATCTGCAACAGTTTGTATAGGTGACTATACAAGTGCTTGCCTTGGGCAGGAGCTTACCGGAGTGCTTGCCTTGGGCAGGAGCTTACCGGAGTGCTTGCCTTGGGCAGGAGCTTACCGGAGTGCTTGACTTGGGCAGAAGCTCACCGGAGCTGAGTACCGGCACCTCACATTTTCTACTGCTTGATCTTCTGTTCCTTTAACATAATATTAGCTTAAAAGTATTGTGGTGCTCCTGCACCTAAATATAAACAGTACCGGCACCCAAAATGAGTACCAAAACCTTTTCAGTCCAAGTCAAGCACTGGACTATTCTAAGTAAAAAGTTAACAGAACTGCGTTACACATTAGGGCTGGTGTCAATTTGAATTGTTAAGTAAACAAAAAAAATATATATAAAAAAGTAGAAAGTATTTACTGTATTTCAAAAATGTTAAAATTCTTTGGATTTTAAGTTTAAGTAACTTCCTGAATTGACTGCCTTCAATTCGAATTCACCCCAGACCTGATACACATTGTATTTAAGCCTACAGAAAGATGGACCTAACAGGTAATTAGGATGTGCCTGATCTTAATGCAATTGTATAAATTACCTAATTATTTCTGTTATTTGCCTTTTTGGGACTGCAATGCTAAGAAGGCTGTAAAATGCATGATAGCCTTGAATAAAAAATGTAATACAGAAATGTGCTAGGCCTATGTGTCTGATTTGTAAGGAACACACAATGGCTGTGCATGTAATGAACAGCCAATTCACCTAGTACCGTAATCATTCAATGCTGCCTCTTTATGGCTGTTGGCTGCTCCATTAATTCATTATTCAGTGTTTGTTCGTGTGCAAATAATGTACCTCAAAAGAGTTGCTATGTATGAACATGTTGTTTGTGCAAATCCCCCTCCCACTCGCAGTCTCTTTAGTTTGCCATGGTGGAAGATTAATTATCTTCCTATAATGGCTCCCAATATTGGGTAGTGGTAATTAAAAGATAATGATTGGTCCCTTTGAGTGTTACAAATAAAGATGCACAAACTTGTTTGTGATATTCAGGTTGTTAAATAAAAGATTAGGCTTTGGTGTGTGTGCAGGAGGCTAAGGAAGTGTGGGGGGGGGGGGACTTTTATGCAGATGCACAGACAGGCCACTGTATTTTTCCCTTCCAAAAACCCAGTTTACTTCCCCTGTGGAACACCTATGCCCACAGCTTTGTTTATCAGATAAACATTAGATTATCACAATGGGTAGAGTAATGAATAAACACAGCTGGTGATTGGTATTCCTCCACATCACCCTTCCTTCTTATCTCCTCTGCCAAATGCATAGGGGGAAAACAAAAGAAAAGATAGGGAACGTCAGGTCATTTCATTTGTATATCTCAGGTCTCATCTCTGTTTTGTTTTCATTCTGTATTTTTTTCTGTGGCTGTGACAGCTGTGGTGGATGATGCAATTAGTTCAGTCCTCCTCACAGGGGAACGGGTGAAACTCCTGACTTCTTCTGCATGTCTCAAAATATTGACCTGCTGCCAATTGCATGAAAGCTGCACCAGAGGAAAGCATGGACGCTATGTGGAACGGCTGTCTTCGTGTGATAGGTGTTTAAAAGGGGCCAGCACGGTGTCATGTGGGGTTTTCACCATGGAGAAATAAACCCTGAAAGGGTAATCGGCTCAACCATATGAGCTAACCTAATGCCAAGCTCAACACAGGTCATGGCAGCATTACTGTCCTCTTCAAACATTGTCTTCAAGCTACTTAACATGCATCGCTATCGTATGTCTAAGTGGCAGTGCAGCTCAACAACCTCACATACTGTAGCAATATGGTTGTAGCACCTTCATACAGTGCAGTAGCTAAAGAGGCTGCAGGGTTCTATAAGAGTTGGGGGAGAGGGCTATCTCAGTATCCACTCCAAGTCGAGAAACAATCTGTTGGGAGTTTGGGAGCGTTCCAGAATTCAGTGAGCTGCGCTGGGTTCCTGATACCCCAACATGCCGTTCTGTTCTTCTCCCGGGACCCTCTGTCCTGAAAGATGAACCCTCTGGCTGCCTCAGGGAGTTTGTTACACCAACACTCTATCTATCCATGCAGCAAAAACTCTGCTTACACCTACAGTACAGTACACTACACTGTTCCAATACAGATAAAACTCCCAGAACAACACCTACAACCGAAAGACTGCAGCCTGTACTCTAAGCATTTTTGTTGCTTTTCTCCCTGCCACTTTGTCACTTTTATGAAGGTTAGGACAATAAACTCAATTGTGGATTTGCAATTTACTTTTCTCTCTACCTTTGTGGATTGTTGATGCATTATTCTCTGCAATCAATCCTCTATTCTTCGGCTTTTTAGGATTTTCTACTAATGATGGTGGATGCTAAATATAGAGGAAAGGCCTATTTACTTCTTGCCCATGTCATCCCAGATAAGAGTGATGGATGACATGATGGCATTACAAACTCAGAGGCTGCAGCATAACAATGACAGAGGAACAAATCACCTTGAGGGGATTTTACATTGTGTATCTATGTGAAAAAGAAAAACACCATTCTCATAATTGACATTGTCCTCACTTAACAATCATCACTTCTCGTCTTGCTTTACATACAGTAAGCAGTCATGGAACATTGTTAGCAGTCTGAGCATTTTGTTGCTTTCAATTTTCCCTTGTCATCCACAAGGAATGTCTGTGGGAAGTTTTAGACTGTTATCATACATTCAGAGTAGGCATGTTAAAGTCATTTGTGGTTTGTCCTCCAGTCTCAGAACATCTCATTTTGTCCTGGCTGCTCTACAGAGGGTCTTGTTTTATGCCATGTTGGACACATGCACAGATTTTAGGGATGAAAAATGATTTTGAGTGAATGTGAATGGAATGAGATAACATGTCTTCCGGTTATTTTTAGGATGTCTAACATAGTCTGCTTCTTAATATGAGATGTGGCACTTAGTTACACATTGGGGGAGGGGGGGTTCAGTATGGCGTAGCTACAAAACACAGGACTAGTGACCTATGGGATCTGTGTAATTGCGTGCTGATCCCTGAGTCATCACGGATCCCAGCCCGCCAGGCCAACCATGATGATGTCGCAGCATTACACTCTATCTACTGACAGCTGGCCAAATGATGCCATAGTGATGAGGGCAGGCAGGCCATGTGACCAACGGCATCCTGGGTAATGACATTCTGGGAGGTAGAGGCGGGGGAGGTCACGCCTGCTTGTTCCCGATGGAGTAGATTCATCATCACAGGAATTAGGAATGAGCCATAGTGGGAGAGAGATGTACTGTATGAAGGAATCTGTTACCAACAGCTAGACATCTAATTAAGGCATAGCACATCATGCATCCACATGACAGGCAACATGTAACATGACAAGTTAGCTCGCCACCAATTGCAATCACATCTCATCAGGGGAGTACCATGAGGCAGAGAACTATTCTGCTCTGTCTCATCCCTCCTCCTTTGGTCAGACCTCACTTGACAGACACTACAGTGGAGGAGATACTTCAGAGCAGAGGTGACAGTTCTGTGTTCTTGATTTTAAAATATGTACCGTAGATGAAGGAGATAATGTGAGGGAAATATTGTTTATTTTCAGAGGAATTCATTGATGTTTCAAAAGAACTGCAAAGTCATGATTTGGAGCTTTTTATAATGCTGAACAGGATGTTGACAATGTACTGTATTGTTTTTAGTCCTTCAACATATTTACAATTCTAGATATTATTTTGATTGAAGGGTGCCATTTCAAATAAATAAGCTAGCTACATTTTTTAACATTAGTAACAAATACAAATATTTTTTAATTTAATTAATAATCTTCAGTATGTTGTTGAAAAAAAACAAGTTTTCATTTCATATAGTATTTAATTTAATGTGAGACATGGTGGGATTTATATGGCAAAGGAAGGGAAATGTGTACATTGGATACATTATATACTGCTCAAAAAAATAAAGGGAACACTTAAACAACACAATGTAACTCCAAGTCAATCACACTTCTGTGAAATCAAACTGTCCACTTAGGAAGCAACACTGATTGACAATAAATGTCACATGCTGTTGTGCAAATGGAATAGACAACAGGTGGAAATTATAGGCAACAAGAAAGACACCCCCAATAAAGGACTGGTTCTGCAGGTAGTAACCACAGACCACTTCTCAGTTCCTATGCTTCCTGGCTGATGTTTTGGTCACTTTTGAATGCTGGCGGTGCTTTCACTCTAGTGGTAGCATGCGACGGAGTCTACAACCCACACAAGTGGCTCAGGTAGTGCAGCTCATCCAGGATGGCACATCAATGCGAGCTGTGGCAAGAAGGTTTGCTGTGTCTGTCAGCGTAGTGTCCAGAGCATGGAGGCGCTACCAGGAGACAGGCCAGTACATCAGGAGACGTGGAGGAGGCCGTAGGAGGGCAACAACCCAGTAGCAGGACCGCTACCTCCACCTTTGTGCAAGGAGGAGCAGGAGGAGCACTACCAGAGCCCTGCCAAATGACCTCCAGCAGGCCACAAATGTGCATGTGTCTGCTCAAACGGTCAGAAACAGACTCCATGAGGGTGGTATGAGGGCCCGACGTCCACAGGTGGGGGTTGTGCTTACAGCCCAACACCGTGCAGGACGTTTGGCATTTGCCAGAGAACACCAAGATTGGCAAATTCGCCACTGGCGCCCTGTGCTCTTCACAGATGAAAGCAGGTTCACACTGAGCACATGTGACAGACGTGACAGTCTGGAGACGCCGTGGAGAACGTTCTGCTGCCTGCAACATCCTCCAGCATGACCGGTTTGGCGGTGGGTCAGTCATGGTGTAGGGTGGCATTTCTTTGGGAGGCCGCACAGCCCTCCATGTGCTCGCCAGAGGTAGCCTGACTGCCATTAGGTACCGAGAGGAGATCCTCAGACCCCTTGTGAGACCATATGCTGGTGCGGTTGGCCCTGGGTTCCTCCTAATGCAAGACAATGCTAGACCTCATGTGGCTGGAGTGTGTCAGCAGTTCCTGCAAGAGGAAGGCATTGATGCTATGGACTGGCCCGCCCGTTCCCCAGACCTGAATCCAATTGAGCACATCTGGGTCATCATGTCTCGCTCCATCCACCAACGCCACGTTTCACCACAGACTGTCCAGGAGTTGGCGGATGCTTTAGTCCAGGTCTGGGAGGAGATCCCTCAGGAGACCATCCGCCACCTCATCAGGAGCATGCCCAGGCGTTGTAGGGAGGTCATACAGGCACGTGGAGGCCACACACACTACTGAGCCTCATTTTGACTTGTTTTAAGGACATTACATCAAAGTTGGATCAGCCTGTAGTGTGGTTTTCCAATTTAATTTTGAGTGTGACTCCAAATCCAGACCTCCATGGGTTGATAAATTGGATTTCCATTGATTATTTTTGTGTGATTTTGTTGTCAGCACATTCAACTATGTAAAGAAAAAAGTATTTAATAAGATTATTTCTTTCATTCAGATCTAAGTGTTCCCTTTATTTTTTTGAGCAGTGTATAATACTATTTACCCTAACCTGAATAAAGAATATATCCGTATTAATGTGGAAGGGTGTTATTGTACTTCTACTTTAAAGTCACAGTGTTATGTGTTCTGTAAATATTGTGTGTGAGGTACTGTATGAAGTGTGTAGATGCAAGTCATTTCAGATAGTGGCTCCCAAGTGGCTTCACAAATGCCTTTTGATTTCCACAACTTGCACAATAACAGAATAGATTCCAATTACCTTATTTGCCAGATAAACATATTTAGGGAGGTAATTATAAATATTTTTCAAGACTAAATCCTAACAGTGCTATGGGTAGAGAAGATGGAGTGTGTTTAATTGTATAGCGTCTGGTGATGGACGAGTGCAGAAGCACATGGCAGGAGGCGTTAGACCCAATGGGTTATGGTAATTAACAGGAACCTTAATGACACTGGGTGAAATGATTCCCCACTAACTCATACAGGATAAATATTTAATCATTCATTATAATAATGATGGGAAAGCAAAATGCCAACCACAAACGGTCTTTAACAGCCCAACTTCATCCTCTTTGTTGTTTCGTAATTAGAACAGGCACTGACAGTCGCAAAAATGTTCATATGTTGCCTGTGTGCCTATATTTGGCTCGAAAATGAAGGGGAAAAGATCAGCATCAAGTTACTGTATTGTGTACATGTTAATGTGTGTGTAAATGTCATGACTGTTTCTCACGTTGAATCCAACTTAAATATGTATTATGGAAAAATATCAAGGAAACAATGAAAACGTGAGTATCTGTTGCACCAATCTAGTATTGCCTTTTTTCTATTGGAGCTGTACCCAGATGGGCTCGAGTGGAAATGGTTGCCGATCTGACAAAGAGGAGTCGAGTGCTCCTATATAAACACATTAGTCAAGTTGTTTTGACCCCCTTTCCACCTCCCCTCTCCACACACACTTGCTTTACACTGTTCAGAAATCCCAGGTCAATTTCCTTCCTCACTGCTTTTACCCACACAGACACCAGAGGGAGCGATGATCAATACACTGGGCATCTGCTATCATTATCGAGACTTATATCCCCTTAAGCTCAGGGCCCATTAAATCAGAGGGCCACGCTCTCCCCGCCCAGTGTCTCACAAAGACTCCAGAGTCACATTTGGGCCTGATTTATACCCCTTTAATGGCAGCCCATCTGTAATTAGCTGACGGTGCGAAAGCAGCATGCAGGGACCAGCTGGAAAGGGTGTCCATCTATGTATCCGGCCCAGGAACAGGAAACAGACATTCCCTCGCTCAATGCCAGTCTCACTCACCCAACCATATCAGGCAGTGCTCACATTGCAAACAGCTTTTACAGTGGCGCTCATACGTCACATCCCGGGGGATGCCAACGACAACAATGAATTCAGCTGACATGCTTCCTTTGCATCACTTTAGGGTATGCATGCAGGCATGCAATGACTATGTCCTGGTACTTGGCTTGTACTATAGATTTTTCTTCAAATGTTTGGCACCTGTCAGTAAACGGATCGCTGCTGCAGATACTGAAGTGTTGGGGTGTTTTATGTGCTCTCTCTGAGTGGACTTGGCTGAGGGTTTCTCCCTCTCTTTGTTTTGGTCACAATCCATTGGTTCCAACTTGAGAGCCCTCTTCTATAATTAGAAAATATCATTTGGTTAGTTTAATGGAGTGACTTAGACTAACAAGTTGTTGCAACAAGAGTACCATGAATTGACTGGAGATGTATTACCATTGTGGTGTCGGCTGCTCATTAGCTTCTTGCAGAGTTATTGCAGCATGGCACATAAGAAACCCGCATAATATCTGTGGCGCGCCAGTTAAAGTGAGACGGTTGATAAATTGCATAATAACCAGATTAGCCATATGTCACACTAAGCCACTGGCAAAAGGCAAGGGAATAGTTGAATATTCTCAGTTCCCTCCAAGATATGCCAAGATATAAATAGAATCCTTGAAGCTCAATTTGTGTAGTTATAAGACCAGAATTATGCATTGTCAAAAGAAAAGTGTAAGGTGCCTTTATCAGATTTTTTTTTAAATCTCCATTCATATTACAAAAGACAATGGTATTATTTCAAGATCTCAACTGATTAAGTTTTAAAGTTCCCTTTATTTGAGCCTTAACACTGATTGCGTCTACCACAAATGAGAAATGTTGTGTAGTACGACAGTGTAACACCATAAAACATGTCATAACAGTTCACAACAACTGAGAAAGGGAATATGAACAGTCAGATTTTGATGTTAATGGTGAGCGTATTGTCATATACTGCTATCACAGGTTTAGACAAGCATACTCTGTCATTTTTCTTTATCATTATGGATGGATGGTGTTGGAGAAGAGCTCAACTCTTCCACTGAGGGCAGGACATGATTTGACTGGGAAGACAAAAAACAATAGCACAACATAGTTAGACAAAATAACTAAGAACGGGTTTGTCCAAGCAAGGGATACAATCATTGATATGTATGTGTATAATTAGATTGTGTTAGTTGCTGGCCAACTCTGGTATTTACCCAAACATGAGAGGGCTACTTACACAGTATTAGGAAGTTATCACAGCAGTGACTGAATGAGGGTATGAGGCATGAGTTGAGGTGTTCAGGGGCTTGATTTCAGTGCAGGACAGGGGTTGAGGTGATCAGAGGCTTCAGTGCAGGACAGGCTCATCATGGATGGATGGTGTCCGAGAAGAGCTCAAATCTTCCACTGAGTGCAGGACAGGATTTGACTGAGAAGACAAAACACAATAAGAACAGTTAGACAAAAAAGCTCAGAATGAGTTAGTCCAAGCAAGGAGTAAAATCACATTGATGTGTAATAATGTTATTGTGTTTGTCTATGTGATTGACACTACATACAGTAATGAGAGACTATTGACAGGGCTACTAACAGTGCTTGAGGCGGGAACATTTAATGTGCCAGTGGATGAGAGGGCACATGACAATGATAGTGGTGTGGAGTGGTCATCCCCTCTTAATCAAGGAACAGGAGGGGACTTAGGTTTTGTAGAGAAGTCAATGTAGCCAGAGGAGGACGGAAAATAGCCGTCCTCCAGCTACACCATGGTGCCACCCTAGAGGGTGTTGTTGAGACTACTATGTTTTAATAATATTTTAGTCATTTAGCAGACGCTCTTATCCAGAGCAACTTACAGGAGCAATTGCTCAAAAACTGATTTTTCACCTTGTCGGCTCAGGGATTCAATCAGGGATTCAATCACCACCTTCCGGAGACACCTGAAACCCCACCTCTTTAAGGAATACCTGGGATAGGATAAAGTAATCCTTCTAACCCCCCCCCCCCCCCCCCAAAAAAAAGATTTAGATGCACTATTGTAAAGTGGTTGTTCCACTGGATATCATAAGGTGAATGCACCAATTTGTAAGTCGCTCTGGATAAGAGCGTCTGCTAAATGACTTAAATGGAAATGGATTAGAACCAGCGACCTTTTGGTTACTGGCCTAATGCTCTTAATTAACTGCTAGGCTACCTGCCTCAGGTATTTGGTGAATATATTTAGTATAGTTCCATCTTTTTATTTTCAATGGAAAAAGCTGTGTCTTGTGAGGGTAGCCATGTTGCTGGGGATCAGAAATGTCCAGTGCGGGAGAGACAGGTTGAGGTTGCCAGGGTGAGAGCAGTGCAGAAAGTGTCATATGATGAGGCAGAGAGTAAAGTAGAGGATGATAGGCAAAGGGTGAGGAAGTCTGAGAGGATCCCTGTGAGTAGTAGGCCAGCACAGAGTGACCCCAACAGTTTGTGATTTAGTAAGGTTGGCTTCTTGGCGTTTATTGCTATGGTTATTAATTGTACCACACAAATGGAATGAAATCCCAGAAGATTGATTTGCTCAATGCAGCAGCAGAGAAGTTTTGGGATGTCACAGATTTTAATGCAAAAGAGCTACAGGGTTTTTTTGAGAGAAGGGGTTCCATCTGATAGGGGTGGTGGGTTTGTTGGGATAGTGGTGTATATGTAAGGTTATATGGTGGTGCAATTTTTTTTTTCTTCCCATTCCCCTGTTCCCTTTTTTTGTGAACAAAATGTGCAATTCTCACTTCGACCTGTGATAGACAGCAATATGCAAAAAAAGCGTCTAGTCTGCCGGAAATCCACAGGAAGAAGATGGAAGAGGGCAGCCATCTTGACTGCATGTCAGATATTTTTGTAATTAGGAAACTGTTTATAGTTTAGAAGCCAATTTTTCACTCAATACAAGTGAGAACTTTCTCAAGGACTTGTAAGGGATATTGTATAGAACATGAACAAAAGTGTCCTTTGTGTGGACTATTGAATTTGGAAGGCTATTTCTAAGGCCTACTTATATATTTGGGGGTTTTATTCTGTGACTACTAATTTACTTTGGATTATTACACAGACGACCAACTTCAAGTATGGCGGCAGAATTATTTGAATTTCTGCTTGTTTTTGGATTTCTTGCTGGATTTTGTGACTGAATTAAACATTTTCTTTCATTGGACAACAGAGACAATACTGCTAAACCAAAATAGACTTGATTTTGCATTTTAATTTGTAATTTGTAATTTATTGACTGAGCCTATACATTTGAGTTAATTTGGGGAAATGTTGGTTTGATTTTGTATGCCAGCTGATTCATTTGTTAATACACATTCTTTACAAAACATTCGTGCCCTCCCTTGTTTTCTATTAGCTGTATTGGGTTTAATGTTGACTGACCATTATAATATGTTTCCTCACAGTTTCTATTGTAAAGCACTGGATGGACACACTCAGGCCCAATCCCTGTCTCTGCAGGGCCCAGGGCCACTTTGTCCTCCCTGGGGTGAGGGAGAGATGACAAACGGTTAGGTTCCAGTGACGATGCAAACAAGCCAGGCCATGAATTCAGAGTAGTGTATTGACTAGGGGGGAGCTGTTTGGAAAGTAATTACATCAAAGGCTGTTGCGCGAATATTTGCCACACAAAAATTGCTGCCAATCCGGCCCGCAGGTGGTTTGAGTATAAAAATGTAAAAAAATTATCACAACTCAATATACACTACCGGTCAAACATTTTAGAACACTTACTCATTCAAGGGTTTTTCTTTATTTGTACTATTTTCTACATTGTTGAATAATAGTGAAGACATCAAAACTATGAAATAACACATATGGAATCATGTAGTAACCAAACAGTGTTAAACAAATCAAAAATATATTTTATATTTCAGATTCTTCAAGTAGCCACCCTTTGCCATGATGACAGCTATGCACACTCTTGGCATTCTCTCAACCAGCTTCACCTGGAATGCTTTTCCAACAGTCTTGAAGGAGTTCGCACATATGCTGAGCACTTGTTGGCTGCTTTTCCTTTACTCTGCGGTTCGACACATCCCAAATCATCTCAATTTGGTTGGGGTGGTGGCATGGTGGAGGTCAGGTCATCTGATGCAGCACTCCATCACGCTCCTTCTTGGTAAAATAGCCTTTACACAGCCTGGAGGTGTGTTTGGTCAATGTCCTGTTGAAAAACAAATGATAGTGCCACTAAGCGCGAACCAGAATGGTTTGCTGTATCATTGCAGAATGCTGTGGTAGCCATGCTGATTAAGTGTGCCTTGAATTCTAAATAAATCACAGACAGTGTCACCAGCAAAACACCCCCACACCATAACACCTCCTCCTCCATGCTTCCCGGTGGGAAATACACATGCGGAGATCATCAAATCAAATTTGAGGGTCAGTGTTGAGGGTCAGCGAAGTGGAGATGTTGTTTCCTACCTTCATCACCTGGGGGTGGCCCGTCAGAAAGTCCAGGACACAATTGCACAGGGCGGGGTTGAGACCCAGGGCCTCCAGCTTGATGATGAGCTTGGAGGGTACTATAGTGCTGAATGCTGAGCTGTAGTCAATGAACAGCATTCTTACATAGGTATTCATTTTGTCTAGATGGGATAGGGCAGTGTGCAGTGTGATGGCGATTGCATCGTCTGTGGACCTGTTGGGGCGGTATGCAAACTGAGGTGGGTCTAGGGTGGCCAGTAAGGTGGAGGTGATATGATCCTTGACTAGTCTCTCAAAGCACTTCATGATGACAGAAGTGAGTGCTTCGGGGCAGTAGTCATTAAGTTCAGTTGTCTTTGCCTTCTTGGGTACAGGAACAATGGTAGCCATCTTGAAGCATGTGGGGACAACAGACTGGGATAGGGAGCAATTGAATATTTCCGATAACTCACCAGCCGGCTGGTCTGCGCATGCTCTGAGGACGTGGCTAGTGATACCGTTTGGGCCAGCAGCACGTTTAAATGTTTTACTCACGTCAGCCACAGAGAAGGAGAGGGGGGGTGCAGTCCTTGTTAGTGGGCCACGACGGTGGCACAGTATTATCCTCAAAGCGGGCAAAGAAGGTGTTTAGTTTGTCTGGAAGCGTGATGTCGGTGTCCGTGACGTGGCTGGTTTTCTTTTTGTAGGCCCTGATTTCCTGTAGACCCTGCCACATACGTCTTGCGCCTGAGCCGTTGAATTGAGACTCCACCTTGTCGCTGTACTGGCATTTCACTTGTTTGATTGCCTTGCGGAGGGAATAACTACACGGTTTATATTCAGTTATATTCCCAGAGCTCTTTCCATGGTTAAATGCGGTGGATCGCACTTTCAGTTTGTGCGAATGGCGCCATCCATCCACGGTTTCTGGTTAGGGTAGGGTAGGTTTTAATAGTCACAGTGGGTACAACATCTCCAATGCACTTCTTTATTAATGCACTCACCGAGTCAGCATATAGGTCAATGTTGTTCTCTGAGGCTGACCGGAATATATTCCAGTCCGCGTGATCAAAATAATTTTGGTCGGACCAGCGTTGAATGGTTCTCGCCACTCATCCTGTTTGAGTTTCTGCCTATAAGACAGTAGAAGCAAGATGGCGTCATAGTCTGATTTGCCGAAGGGAGGGTGGGGTAGTGCTTTGTATGCATCGCAGAAGTTAGAGTAGCCGAGTTAGAGTGGTCAAGAGTATTGCCCATGTGCATAGCGCAATCAATATGCTGGTAGAATTTAGGTAGCTTTGTTCTCAAATTTGCTTTGTTAAAATCCCCAGCTACAATATGCAGCCTCAGGATATATGGTTTCCAGTTTGCATATAGTCCAGTGAAGTTCCTTGATTGCCGTCTTGGTGTCTGCTTGAGTGGGAATGTACACAGCTGTGACTGTAACTAACAATAATTCTCTTGGTAGGTAAAATGGCCGGCATTTGATTGTAAGAAATTCTTGGTCTGTTGAGCAGAAGGACTTGAGTTCCTGTATGTTGTTATGATTCCACCATGAGTCGATAATCATGAAGCATACACCTCCACCCTTCCTCTTCCCAGAGAGGTGTTTATCTCTGTCGGCGCGATGCATGTAGAACCCGGTGGCTGAACTGATTCCGACAACCTATTCCAGAGAGAGCCATGTTTTCGTGAAACAGAGAACGTTACAATCTCTGATGTCTCTCTGGAAAGCAACCCTTGCTTGAATTTCGTCTACCTTGTTGTCATGTGACTGGACATTGGCTAGTAGTATACTCGGGAGCGGTGGGCGATGTGCACGTCCACGGAGCCTGACCAGGTGGCAGCTTCGTCTGCCCCTTCTGCAGTGCCGTTGTTTTGGGTCGACTACTGGAATTAGATCCATTGTCCTGGGTGGTGGTCCGAACAGAGGATCTGCTTCGGGAAAGTCGTATTCCTGGTCATAATGTTGGTACGTTGACGTTGCTCTTATATCCAATAGTTCTTCCCGGCTGTATGTAATAAGACTTAATAATTCCTGGGGTAACAATGTAAGAAATAATACATAAAAAACTAAATACTGCATAGTTTCCTATGAACTCGAAGCGAGGCGACCATCTCGGTGCCATCACTCATCCATTCACCGACACCGCGTCTCACAAAGACAAGGTGGTTGGAACAAAAAGTCTCAAATTTGGACTCCAGACCAAAGGACATACAGTTGAAGTTGGAAGTTTACATACACCTTAGCCAAATACATTTAAACTCAGTTGTTCACAATTACTGACATTTAGTCCTAGTAAAAATTCCCTGTCTTAGGTCAGTTAGGATCACCACTTTATTTTAAGAATGTGAAATGTCAGAATAATAGTAGAGAGAATTATTTATTTCAGCTTTTATTTCTTTCATCACATTTCCAGTGCGTCAGAAGTTTACATACACTATATTAGTATTTGGTAGCATTGCCTTTAAATTGTTTAACTTGGGTCAAACGTTTCAGGTAGCCTTCCATAAGCTTCCCACAATAAGTTGGGTGAATTTTGACCCATTCCTCCTGACAGAGCTGGTGTAACTGAGTCAGGTTTGTAGGCCTCCATGCTCGCACATGCTTTTTCAGTTCTGCCCACACATTTTCTATAGGATTGAGGTCAGCTTTGTGATGGCCACTCCAATACCTTGACTTTGTTGTCCTTAAGCCATTTTGCCACAACTTGGAAGTATGCTTGGGGTCATTGTCCATTTGGAAGACCCATTTGCAACCAAGCTTTAACTTCCTGACTGATGTCTTGAGATGTTGCTTCAATATATCCACATAATTGTCTTTCCTCATGATGCCATCTATTTTGTGAAGTGCACCAGTCTCTCCTGCAGCAAAGCACCCCCACAACATGATGCTGCCACTCCCGTGCTTCGCGGTTGGGATGGTGTTCTTCGGCTTGCAAGCCTCCCCCTTTTTCCTCCAAACATAACGATGGTCATTATGGCCAAACAGTTCTATTTTTGTTTCATCAGACCAGAGGACATTTCTCCAAAAGTACGATCTTTGTCCCCATGTGCAGTTGCAAACCATAGTCTGGCTTTTTTATGGCGGTTTTGGAGCAGTTTCTTCTTCCTTGCTGAGCGGCCTTTCAGGTTATGTCGATATAGGACTCGTTTTACTGTGGATATAGATAGTTTTGTACCTGTTTCCTCCAGCATCTTCACAAGGTCCTTTGCTGTTGTTCTGGGATTGATTTTCACTTTTCCACCAAAGTACGTTCATCACTAGGAGACAGAACGCGTCTCCTTCCTGAGCGGTATGACGGCTGTGTGGTCCCATGGTGTTTATACTTGCGTACTATTGTTTGTACAGATGAACGTGGTACCTTCAGGCATTTGGAAATTGCTCCCACGGATGAACCAGACTTGTGGAGGTCTACAATTTTTTTTCTGAGGTCTTGGCTGATTTCTTTTGAGTTTCCCATGATGTCAAGCAAAGAGGCACTGAGTTTGAAGGTCGGCCTTGAAATACATCCACAGGTACACCTCCAATTGACTCTAATTATGTAAATTAGCCTATCAGAACCTTCTAAAGCCATGACATAATTTTCAGGAATTTTCCAAGCTGTTTAAAGGCACGGTCAACTGAATTTATGCAAACTTCTGACCCACTGGAATTGTGATACAGTGAATTATAAGTGAAATAATCTGTCTTTAAACAATTGTTGTGGCTCAGTTGGTAGAGCATGGTGTTTGCAACGCCAGGGTTGTGGGTTCGATTCCCATGGGGGACCAGTATGGAGAAGGAAAAAAAATGTATAAAATGTATGCATTCACTACTGTAAGTCGCTCTGAATAAGAGCATCTGCTAAATGACTTAAATGTAAATTATCTGTGTCATGCACAAAGTAGATGTCCTAACCGACTTGCCAAAACTGTAGTTGTTAGCAAGACATTTGTGGAGTGGTTTAAAAATGAGTTTTAATAACTCCAACCTAAGTGTATGTAAACTTCAGACTTCAACTTTATTTCCACCAGTCTAATGTCCATAGCTCGTGTTTCTTGGCCCAAGCTAGTCTCTTCTTATTATTGGTGTCATTTAGTAGTGGTTTCTTTGCAGCAATTCTACCATGAAGGCCTGATTCACACAGTCTCCTCTGAACAGTTGATGTTGAGATGTGTCTGTTACTTGTACTCTGTGAAGCATTTATTTGGGCTGCAGTTTCTGAGGCTGGTAACTTATCCTCTGCAGCAGAGGTAACTCTGGGTCTTCCATTCCTGTGGCGGTCCTCATGAGAGCCAGTTTCATCATAGCGCTTGATGGTTTTTACGACTGCACTTGAAGAAACTTTCAAAGTTCTTGAAATTTTCCGTATTGACTGACCTTTACATCTTAAAGTAATGATGGACTGTCATTTCTCTATGCTTATTTGAGCTGTTCTTGCCATAATATGTCTTCTGTATACCTTCTTCTGTATACCTATCTTCTGTATACCTGTATACCTTCTTCTGTATACCTATCTTCTGTATACCCCACTACCTTGTCACAATGCAATTGATAGGCTCAAACGCATTAAGAAGGAAAGAAATTCCACAAATTAACTTTTAACAAGGCACACTTGTTAATTGAAATGCATTCCAGGTGACTATCTCATGAAGCTGGTTGAGAGAATGCCAAGAGTGTGCAAAGCTATCATCAAGGCAAAGGGTGGCTATTTGAAGAATCTCAAATATAAAATATATTTTGATTTGTTTAACACTTTTTTGATTACTACATGATTCCATGTGTCATTTCATAGTTTTGATGTCTTCACTATTATTCTATAATGTAGAAAATAGTAAAAATAAAGAAAAACCCTTGAATGAGTAGGTGATCTAAAACTTTTGACCGGTAGTGTACTTTCAAATGACTAAACCAAATTGAAACTGTTTACAAATCAAAATGGACCTACATTCATACAGTTCCTTGACTGTGTCCAGCGTGCTAATATTCCCCAAAATCAAAGCTAGACCGGCAAGAAATACTATGAGTTGAGGAATTTATTTTGCAAATACTGACGGCAAGGAAATATAACCCATTTTCAGGGCACCTCCAGACCACATTGATGACCGAATGCGCCCCCTGCTCTAAATACTTCTTCTTACATGTGTTATTTGTGGAAGGGTTTAGGAACCTGCCAACATGGAAGGGCTAAGTGCTGAGGGCAGTACGTCATTCTCTCTACACCAGGACTAATGAGAAGAGAAATCAAATTCATTGGCGTTCAAACTGTGATAGGTACGTAACAGGGGTTTGCCGCTTATTATGAATGTAATCATTGTTCATTTATTGTAGTAATTTGTCAAACAGCTGGGGGGAGGTTTGAGTGATGTGTACTTTGCATGAATGTTATCAGAGTATCAGGGCTGAGGTCAATTTGAATTGAAGGCAGTAAATTCAGGAAGTACATTTAAATAACAATTCAACATTTTAATGACAAACTGAGGACTAGATGCTATTTATTTCATACGTTTTTTAAATTTTTATTATTTTAATTAAAATAATTTCTTGAATTGACTTCCTTCAATTCGAATTGACCCAAGCACTGCAGAGTATTGTTTAACTCAGAGCAGGTGGCCCTTCCCTATACATTGCAGGTCTGATTTGGTAGATGGATTAAACTGAGATAAATTACAACTCCATAGGGCTGGTTTGAACAAATAGCAGCTATTATATTTAAATTAATTGCTTTTTCTTTTTTTCACATTTCAAAGGCCTGCAAGTTGCCAACCATGGTGTCTACAGTACAATACATATTCAAATCATTAAAGTAATTAAATAAGAATACTTTCTTACCCTGTCAGATTATGCACACCTCATACACATGTACAGTGCATGTATCTATTCCTCCCGAGTGGCACAGCGGTCTATGGCACTGCATCTCAGTGCTAGAGGCGTCACTACAGACCCTGGTTTGATTCCAGGCTGTATCACAACTGATCGTGATTGGGAGTCCCATAGTGCGGCGCACAGTTGGCCCAGCGTCATTAGGGTTTGGCTGGGGTAGGGGGTCATTGTAATAAGAATTTGTTTTTAACCGACTTGCCTAGTTAAATAAAGGTTAAAAATAAACTATCTGTGGATGTGTATGTATTGGAGCAGTGTGTTTCTGTGGGGAGTGGAGGAGTGTGAGCGTACAGGACCAGATGTTTCCTTAGGGGGTGTGTGGCGCGCTCAGCGGTTTTTGGAAAACGACGCACGCTGTGCTCACTGTAATTGGCGCACATGTTAAAGCCAATCCCTGCTGAGGTCCCTCTTGCAGTTTGTTTTCCAGCATCCCCACCTCGTCCCAGAGGGCCTGGAATCCAGGCCGCCTTACTAGACGACAGACGATAGGAAACATGTCTGCTGATGTCACCAAGGGGAGCTCAAAAGACAATCTGCTAGATTTAAAGTAATTGCTTTTGAGCCCCCCCGCTCTCTGTTCTTCTTTACTGTAATGTTGATCAGCATCTAGGTGTTGGCATTAACTGTTTTTATTTCAATCATTTTCAACATTCCGTTTAATGTGTTACATAAAAGATTTCTGGTGTAGATTAATGATAAAGTCAACATGGCATGGTCCACCTTTGAAAGACAGTGTGCCTTTACCTGTTCTGCATTAACACTAATTAACCAATTAGTTCTTATAGGTCACAGTACATGCTTAACCGAAAATACGGATTGCCTCTTACCCGCTTGTCGTCCCGTTATGCCACAGCTTGTACATCTCAATTGTCAGTAGAAACCACATTTGTTTAAGCAAGTCAGCCATATCAGCTATGTTTTTTAAAAAGGCCGTAAATGAGGCTGAATGAACTGTTTTACTGCCAGACAAGGCTCCGCTGATAGCCAGGTGTAGCAGTGGTAAGGTGTTGGGACTGCTGTTGGGACTCTGCTGTTGGGACAGCTTTATGTAGGCCCTAACAGTTTGTGGGCACCGTTTGTCACCGTTATAGTGCAATAATGTATTGTTTAGTGTTGTGGCTTTACTGGCATGCATTTTTTTTGCCCCACCAAGATTTACATGCAAATATCGCCACTGACGAGGGGATAATGTTCATACACCTAGCCTGGGTACCAGTCTGTTTAGCTTACATTCTACTACTTGTCATGTTTCCAAGATGTTTTGCAATGACAGAGTACAAGGAGTGGGATATTGGATAAACAGAAATTATATACAAATCTACTGTATATTTCTGTATACACAGAGTGTACAAAACATTAGGAACACCTACTCTTTCTGTGACATTGATTGACCAGGTGAACCCAGGTGAAAGCAACTGTATGATCTCTTATTGATGTCACTTGTTAAATCCACTTCAATCAGTGTAGATGAAGGGGAGGAGATGGGTTAAAGAAGGATTTTTAAGTCTTGAGACAATTGTGCCATTCAGAGGGTGAATTGGCAAGACAAAATATTTAAGTGCCTTTGAACAGGGTATGGTAGTAGGTGCCAGGCACACGCACACCGGCTTGAATGTGTCAAGAATTGCAACGCTGCTGGATTTTTCACGCTCAACAGTTTCCTGTGTGTTTCAACAATGGTCCACCACCCAAAGGACATCCAGCCAACTTGACAACTGTGGGAAGCATTGCCACAAACATGGGCCAGCATCCCTGTGGTATGCTTTCGACACCTTGTAGAGTCCTCTCCAGACGAATTGACGCAGTTCTGAGGGCAAAATGAAGGTTAAACTCAATATTAGGAAGGTTTTCCTCATGTTTTGTACACTCAGTGTACATTGTGCACATACGTAAATAAAAATGTGAATGTTCTGTTGTTGTCATTAACCAGAGACAGAGCTATCTTTTGATCTTGTGTTTTCCTTGATGCAGTATAAAATACAGAAATATGTATTGGTGGGATGTTGGCTAAATAAAATTAATCTAAGTAGTCACAACTGAATTGAAGTCAAAGCTTGTTTATTTCTTCTGTTGATATCCAAAGGTCCTATGACCAGCTCCATGAGGGCATTTTACAGAGAAAATGACTTGAGGCATATTATTTCTAAACAAATATTTATCAAGTAGTTGGGGCCTTCAGGGAACTTGTTGCACCTTCTGGTAACCAGTGGAAAATGTATACATTTAATAGGCCACTCAGTTTATAATGACATCTATTCACATTAAATTAATAATAACTATAGACTATTGCCTACAAACGCGCCTTAAGAAATTCCTTATAGCAAAGGTTTTCTGCAGCACTGCCGCTGGGCTAGTTGGCAGTTGCCAGTGACCACAACATCTGGAGAAGTTCAAACAAGAAATTTATGTTGGCAAGTATTTAGATAGCTATACTATTGACATTGCAAACATAATTTGTAAGTAGTTGAGGAAAAAGGGCCAGCCCTGGATGTTCTGCCGCCCTAGGCGAGACAAACAATTGCCGCCCCCTCTTTTCCCCGTTAAACTAGAATAGTGTACAACAGGGGTCAGTAACAGGTCTGGCCTTGGGGCAATTTTTTCTCAACTAATAGTTGGCGGAACAGAAGATAATAGCAGCCCAATTCATAGGCCTATGCTACAAATTAAACAAAATGTTTAACACGTCTGGTTAGTAGGGTATATAATCAATTCAATGTCAATAATATATCCTAATATTTTCTATCTGATTATGCTGATAAAAACACCAATGTCTCTCTAAAAATTGAACATTTAAAAAATGTAAATGTTTTTGTATATTTATTTGTGCGTTGATTGGGGAAAAACAGCTTGCAATCAAGAGAAAATGTTGCTCTGAATTTCTTTTTAAAGAAAGGTGGATAATGAAAATATACGTTTCAGGGAAGAATCGACAGAGAAATAGGCATTCTTGCCATATTTCTCCAGTGTCACATGAGAGTGTCTTGTTTGCAATGGAACAGTCATTGTTTGCAAATCATTAAATCTTAGACATGCTTATGAATCTAAGCATGGAACTTTCAAAAGTTAGCTTTCCATCCAGAGGCTCGACTGCTGGCTACTCGTCTATTGCTTATCCCAACAACAGAAGTGCTTCCCTAAAAATTGCCTGGGTTTAAACATCTCTTTTCAGAAAGTGAAAAGCTCAATTAACCTCTCTGGGGTATGTGGGATGCTAGCGGGACACACTATTCAACAGCCAGTGAAATAGCAGGGCGGCATATTCAAAACAACAAAAATCTCATAATTCAAATTTCTCAAACATACAACTATTATATCCCATTTTAAAGATACACTTCTCGTTAATCCAACCACATTGTCCGATTTCAAAAAGGCTTTACGGCGAAAGCATAACATTAGATTATGTTAGGATAGCGCCGAGACAAGAAAAACCACACAGCCATTTTCCAAGCAAGGAGAGGCATCACAAAAACCACAAATACAGCTAAAGTTAATCACTAACCTTTGATGATCTTCATCAGATGTTACACAATACATGTATGTTTTGCTCGATAAAGTTCATATTTATATCCAAAAACTCCATTTTACATTGGCGTGTAATGTTCAGAAATGTTTTGCCTCCCAAAACCTCCGGTGAATGAGCACATCAATTTACAGAAATACTCATCATAAACGTTGATAAAATATTCAACAGTTATTCAAAGAATTCTAGATACACTTCTCCTTAATGCAACCGCTGTGTCAGATTTCAAAAAAACTTTACGGCGAAAGCAAATTTTGCAATAATCTGAGTACAGCGCTCAGACAACAACAACAAGCAATACAGATACCCGCCATTTTGGAGTCAACTAAAATCAGAAATAGCATTATAAATATTCACTTACCTTTGATGATCTTCATCAGAGTGCACTCCCAGGAATCCCAGTTCCACAATAAATGTTTGTTTTGTTCGATAAAGTCCATCATTTATGTCCAAATACCTCCTTTTTGTTCGCGCGTTTAGTCCACTACTCCAAATGCGCGCAAAATGTCACAATGAAAAGTCAAAAAAAGTTATATTTACGTTCGTAGAAATATGTCAAACGATGTTTACAATCAATCCTTAGGGTCTTTTTATCATAAATCTTCGATAATATTCCGACCGGACAATAGCGTATTCATTACAGAGGAAAAAGAAGGAATGGTGTGCCTGCTTGACCGCGCAGTAAACAACTCATTGGCCTCAGTCCACTTGTTGAGTCAGCTCTTATTTTCTCCCCAGTCACAGTAGAAGCATTAAACAACATTCTAAAGACAGTTGACATCTAGTGGAAGCCTTAGGAAGTGCAAAATGAACCCTAAGTCACTGTATACTGTATATGCAATCACTTGAAAAACTACAAACCTCAGATTTCCACACCTACTGGTTGGATTTTTCTCAGGTTCTTGCCTGCCATATGAGTTCTGTTATACTCACAGACATCACTCAAATAGTTTTAGAAACTTCAGAGTGTTTTCTATCCAAATCTACTAATAATATGCATATCCTACCTTCTGAGCCTGAGTAGCAGGCAGTTTACTACGGGCACGCCTTTCATCCGGACGTCAAAATACTGCCCCCTACCCTAGAGAATTTAATAGGGACAGAATAGTCCATTTTTTGTCTAATTGAATATTGAAGGCTGCAGCTCAGCTTCAGAATGTCATAGAAATTAATCAATATCCCCACATGCATCTGAGTCACATCTTTCGCGAGCATTTTAAAGCTTGTTTCTAGCATAAGGTATCACGGAGTTAAGCATTGTTATTGAACGCTTTAGATAATCTGGATACTTTTAAAAATATATAAAGCTAACAACACAGTATATATCCTTTTTGCCTTTCTTTAACAAATGGTATGGCATACCCTCACTCAAATTCGAGCCCTGGTTTTAAACAAACACACCAAGCCCCTCCCAGACACGGAGGTATTTAAGGAGTGCATGGTGTCAGTATTGGAGGATTTGGCTATACCAACAAATCTATGGGTAGCATAATTGTGTCTGTCAAACATGTACAGTGAGGGAAAAAGGTACTTGATCCCTTGCTGATTTTGTACGTTTGCCCACTGGCAAAGAAATGATCAGTCTATAATTTGAATGGTAGGTTTATTTGAACAGTGAGAGACAGAATAACAACAAACAAATCCAGAAAAACGTATGTCAAAAATGTTATAAAATGATTTGCATTTCAATGAGGGAAATAAGTATTTGACCCCTCTGCAAAACATGACTTAGTACTTGGTAGCAAAACCCTTGTTGGCAATCACAGAGGTCAGACGTTTCTTGTTGTTGGCCACCAGTTTTGTACACATCTCAGGAGGGATTTTGTCCCACTCCTCTTTTCAGATCTTCTCCAAGTCATTAAGGTTTCGAGGCTGACGTTTGGCAACTCGAACCTTCAGCTCCCTCCACAGATTTTCTATGGGATTAAGGTCTGGAGACTGGCTAGGCCACTCCAGGACCTTAATGTGCTTCTTCTTGAGCCACTCCTTTGTTGCCTTGGCCGTGTGTTTTGGGTCATTGTCATGCTGGAATACCCATCCACGACCCATTTTCAATGCCCTGGCTGAGGGAAGGAGGTTCTCACCCAAGATTTGACGGTACATGGCCCCGTCCATCGTCCCTTTGAGGAGATGAAGTTGTCCTGTCCCCTTAGCAGAAAAACACCCCCAAAGCATAATGTTTCTACCTCCATGTTTGACGGTGGGGATAGTGTTCTTGGGGTCATAGGCAACATTCCTCCTCCTCCAAACACGGCGAGTTGAGTTGATGCCAAAGAGCTCCATTTTGGTCTCATCTGACCACAACACTTTGTCCTCTGAATCATTCAGATGTTCATTGGCAAACTTCAGACAGGCATGTATATGTGCTTTCTTGAGCAAGGGGACCTTGCGGGCGCTGCAGGATTTCAGTTCTTCACGGCGTAGTGTGTTACCAATTGTTTTCTTGGTGACTATGGTCCCAGCTGCCTTGAGATCATTGACAAGATCCTCCCGTGTAGTTCTGGGCTGATTCCTCACGGTTCTCATGATAATTGCAACTCCACGAGGTGAGATCTTGCATGGAGCCCCAGGCCGAGGGAGATTGACAGTTCTTTTGTGTTTCTTCCATTTGCGAATAATCGCACCAACTGTTGTCACCTTCTCACCAAGCTGCTTGGCGATGGTCTTGTAGCCCATTCCAGCCTTGTGTAGGTCTACAATCTTGTCCCTGACATCCTTGGAGAGCTCTTTGGTCTTGGCCATGGTGGAGAGTTTGGAATCTGATTGATTGATTGCTTCTGTGGACAGGTGTCTTTTATACAGGTAACAAACTGAGATTAGGAGCACTCCCTTTAAGAGTGTGCTCCTAATCTCAGCTCGTTACCTGTATAAAAGACACCTGGGAGCCAGAAATCTTTCTGATCAAATACTTATTTCCCTCATTGACATGCGTTTTTCAGGATATTTTTGTTGTTATTCTATCTCTCACTGTTCAAATAAACCTACCATTAAAATTATAGACTGATCATTTCTTTGTCAGTGGGCAAACGTACAAAATCAGCAGGGGATCAAATACTTTTTCCCTCACTGTAGGCCTACCTCTTGTTTTTTAATAGGAAGAAATAGGCTCCAACAAAGACCTCATGTTATTAGTGATGTCGAATTAAAATGAAGACAATTGTTGAAATTAATTACTTTCAGCACCATTTTCTGTCCACCACTCTCTCTCCAAAGCCTGCTTGCCTTTTTACTTGACTTTCTCCTGCACTCTCTCTCTTCATTAACTGAAGTTAATGATTTAAAAAGTGTCTGTCTCATGACATTGTAATACATGTGGTCTCCAGTCTATGGGCTACAGAAAAACCACATGGGCTACTACTCTTTCTACCATAAGCTACATGATTTATGTTAAATTAATTTGACTGAGCTTGGGGGAGAGCTGCTGCGCCTCTCCAACAGCACCCTGGAGAGAAACGCAGGTCATGGTCAAGCTAAATATTGTGTGCCCCTGCCTTTGGAAAAGTGGGCACTGCTTTTCTTGGGGTGGCATCAGCACTCACCTAAATAGCCCTTGAGGTGTTATGCGTCTTGGTCAGTTTAACCTAATTCTGCCTAATGGGTGGGCCGGCCATGTGGGCAAATACTACTGACATTACTTGAAACAATTCATGAGACAGCGAACAATAGCAAGACAGGTCATGGGAGACACTGCTCCTGAATGGATTTAGAATTTTGGAATACTGATAGTGGCAATTGGGACTTCAAGTGCGCATTGTCTCAATGCCAAAACACTTGCAGACTCCAGTGATCACCATTGAAAACATCAGTAAGTGGCCACTTGATAAAGGGCTTAGGGGCAGAGGGTTCATACAGCTTGCATTGGCGTTAGCTATGCTAGCTAGCTAGCTAACTAGTACTCAGACCTAGCTAGCTTAGCTAACATACTTAGCACACCTAGATTGAAAGATAGGAAGGCTACATCCAAACATTGTCAGTACTGCTTATAAGACATAAAGTGCCTTCGGAAAGTACTCAGACTCCTTGACTTTTTCCAAATTTTGTTACGTTACAGCCTTATTCTAAAGTGGGTGAAATTAAACAATTCCTCAGTAATCTACACACAACGACAAAGCAAAAACAGTTTTTTTTGCAAATGTATAAAAAAACAATAACAGAAATACCTTATTTAAATGAGTATTCAGACCCTTTGCTATGACACTAGAAATTGAGCTCAGGTGCATCCTGTTTCCATTTATCATCCTTGAGATGTTTCTACAACTTGATTGGTCCACCTGTGGTGAATTCAATTGATTGGACATGATTTGGAAAGGCACACACCTGTCTTTATAAGGTCCCACGGTTGACATTGCATGTCAGAGCAAAAACCAAGCAATGAGGTAGAGATCCGAGACAGGACTGTGTCGAGGCACAGATCTGGGGAAGGGTACCAAAACATTTCTGCAGCACTGAAGGTCACCAAGAACACAGTGGCCTCCATCATTTTAAATGGAAGAAGTTTGGAACCACCAAGACTCTTCCTAGAGCTGGCCACCCGGCCAAACTGAGCAATCGGGGGAGAAGGGTCAGGGAAGTGACCAAGAACCTGATGGTCACTCTGAAAGAGCTCTAGAGTTTCTTTGTGGCCATGGGAGAACCTTCCAGAAGGACAACCATCTCTGCAGCACTCCACCAATTAGGCTTTTTTGGTAGATGGGCCAGATTCTCTGGTCTGATGAAACCAAGATTGAGCTCTTTGGCATGAATGCCAGGCTTCACGTCTGGAGGAAACCTGGCACAATCCCTACGGTGAAGCATGGTGGTGGCAGCATCATGCTGTGGAAATGTTTTTCAGATGCAGGGACTGGGAGACTTCTCAGGATCGAGGAAAATATGAACGGAGCAAAGTACAGAGAGATCCTTGATGAAAACCTGCTCTAAAGCACTCAGGACCTAAGAGTGGGTTCAAAGGTTCACCTTCCAACAGGACAAAGATCTTAAGCACACTGCCAAGACATCGCAGGAGTGGCTTCAAAGAATGGAATTAAGAAATATATAAACATTAGATTGAGCAATGTCGGAGTGGCATTGACTAAAATGCAGTAGAATAGAATACAGTATATACATATGATCTGAGTAAAGCAGTATGTAAACATTATTTAAACATTATTAATGTGACTAGTGTTCCATTATTAAAGTGGCCAGTGATTCCAAGTATGTATATAGGCAGCAGCTAAGGTGCAGAGTTACGTAACTGGGTGGAAGTCGGCTAGTGATGGCTATTTATCAGTGTGATGGCCTTGAGATAGAAGCTGTTTTTCAGTCTCTCGGTCCCAGCTTTGATGCACCTGTACTGACCTCGCCTTCTGGATGATATCAAGGTGAACAGGCCATGGCTCGAGTGGTTAATGTCCTTGATGATCTTATTGGCCTTCCTGTGACATCAGGTGCTGTAGGTATCTTGGAGGGCAGGTAGTTTGCCCCCGGTGATGCGTTGGGCAGACCACACCACCCTCTGGAGAGCCCTGTGGTGCAGTTGCCATACCAGGTGGTGGTCCAGCTCGACAGGATGCTCTCAATTGTGCATCTGTAGAAGTTTGTGAGGGTTTTAGGGGCCAAGCCAAATTTCTCCAGCCTCCTGAGGTTGAAGAGGCGCTGTTGCGCCTTCTTCACCACACTGTCTGTGTGGGTGACCATTTCAGAACATCAGTGATGTGTACACCGAGGAACTTCAAGTTTTCCACCTTTTCAACTGCGGTCCCGTCGATGTGGATGGGGCGTGCTCTCTCTGATGTTTCCTGAAGTCCACGTTCATCTCCTCTGTTTTGTTTTCATTGAGTGAGAGGTTGTTTTCCTGGCACCACTCTCCCAGGGCCCTCATCTCTTCCTTGTAGGCTGTCTCGTCATTGTTGGTAGTCAGGCCTAGTACTGTTGTGTCGTCTGCAAACTTCATGATTGAGTTGGAGGTGTGCGTGGCCACGCAGTCATGGGTGAACTGGGAGTACAGGAGGGGGCTGAGCAGGCACCCTTGTGGGGCCCCTGTGTTGAGGATCAGTGAAGTGGATGTGTTGTTTCCTACCTTCAGGAAGTACAGGACCCAGTTGCACAGGGCGGGGATCAGACCCAGGCCTCCAAGCTTAATGATGAGCTTGGAGGGTACTATGGTGTTGAATGCTGAACTATAGTCAATGAACAGCATTCTTACATAGGTATTCCTCTTGTCTAGATGGGATAGGGCAGTGTGATGGCGATTGCATTGTCTATTGATCTATTGGGGTGGTAAGCAAATTGAAGTGGGTCTAGGTTGTCAGGTAAGGTAGAGGTGATATGATCCTTAAATAGCCTCTCAAAGCACTTTGTGATGACAGAAGTGAGTGCTATGGGGCGATAGTCAATTAGTTCAGTTACCTTTGCTTTCTTGGGTACAGGAACAATAGTGGACATCTTGAAGCAAGTGGGGACAGTAGACTGGGATATGGAGAGATTTAATATATCTGTAAACACTCCAGCCAGCTGGTCTGCGCATGCTCTGAGGACGAGGGACTAACTACACTGTTTGTATTCGGCCATTTTCCCAGTCACCTTGCCATGGTTAAAATGTGGTGGTTTGAGCTTTCAGTTTTACACGAATGCTCCCATCTATCCACGGTTTCTGGTTTGGGTAGGTTTTAGTAGTCGCAGTGGGTACAACATCTCCTATACCCTTCCTGTTGAACTCAGTCACCGTATCCGTGTATTTGTCTATGTTATTCTCAGAGGCTACCCGGAACATATCCCAGTCTGCATGATCAAAACAATTTTTAAGCATGGTCAGACCAGTGTTGAATAGACCTTAGCATGGGGGCTTCCTGTTTGAGTTTCTGCTTATAGGAAGGAAGGAGCATAATGGAGTTGTGATCAGATTTGCCGAACGGAGGGCGGGGGAGGGCCTTGTAGGCATTTTGAAAAGTTGAGTAGCAGTGGTCCAATGTTTTACCAGCGTGAGTACTACAGTCAATGTGTTGGTAGAACACTGGTAGTGTTTTCCTCAAATTTGCTTTGTTAAAATCCCCAGCTACAATAAATGCGGCCTCAGGATATGTGGTTTCTAGTTTGCATAAAGTCCAGTGTAGTTTTTTGACGTAGTACAGTCGCCATTTGATTGTGAGGTATTCTAGGTAAGGTGAACAAAAAGACTTGAGTTTCTGTATGTTATCACAACCACACCATGAGTTGTTAATTATGAAACATGCACCCCGCATTTCTTCTTCTTCGGGACAAGTCTCTAAATGTCCTTGAGTGTCCAAGCCAGAGCCCGGACATGAACCTGATCGAATATCCCTGGAGAGACCTGAAAATAGCTGTGCAGCAACGCTCCCCATCCATCCTGACAGAGTTTGAGAGGATCTGCAGAGAAGAATGGAAGACTCCCCAAATACAGGTGTGCCAAGCTTGTAGTGTCATACCCTAGAAGACTCGATGCTGTAATCACTGCCAAAGGTTCTTCAACAAAGTACTGAGTAAAGGGTTTGAACACTTATGCAAATGTGATATATATTTTTATTTTTGATAAATTAGCAAAAATTCTAAAAACCTGTTTTTGCTTTTTCATTATGGGGTATTGTGTGTAGATTGATGAGGAAAAAATACAATTGAATCCATTTAAGAATAAGGCTGTAACGTAACAAAATGTGGAAAAAGTGAAGGGATCTGAATACTTTCCGAAGGCACTGTAGATAACTTATTTACCATTCTGATACATGTTGGAGTGAGTGTTGAATTTGATCTATTTGTCTATCTCTATTTTTGCTCTCCATCTGTAGACCGGGAATCAGGTTCATGACGATTACCGAACAGTCAACAAGAAAACACAGCAGTATGTGATGTGGGGCAATAGGCGTGTCAATCGGCGTGTCAATCTGAGCTCATTTATAATATTGCTCCCCGCCCCACAGTAATCCAAGCATACAGCCTGACTGATAGTCACAGATGAGAGAGCGGGTTCATTTTCTAAAAGTCTGAGGAATTTAATCGGGCAAAAATACTATGGGTGATGTTTTTGGTCACTCTAAAACTTTTATATGGGAAATAGGATGACTGTGTATTCTCTTTAAAGCAATGTATGTCATCACCCTGCTATGAAAGACAGCACAACAACAGCAGAGAACAGAACAGGGGGCACTAAACAAACACAACAACTAAACAGGGAGTGTAGCTACAATAGGAGGCTGGTATGAGGCTAGTACAGTATAGGGCCAGACAGAGGCAGCCTAGAGTCTCATTAAAACAACTTGGCTCTATTTTTTAAAGCAGAGAGAGAGAGAGAGAGAGAGAGAGAGGCCCATGGAAACTACAAACTGACAGAATATTTCATTAGGAGTCTTGAATATTTCATTTGGATACATGTCCCCGGATGCTTTTCCTCTTTCCTCTCATACATTAGGAATTAGGAGCCCCAACAATTAAAACACACTCATTTGCATATGAAGGGCAGTCCTGTATCATCTGTACTGTGAATGCAGGCAGGCTTGGCCTGGATGGATGCTGTATGAAATGGAAGAGGCCCCTCTCTTTATCCCTGTACTGCTAGGGACTACGGCTCACACCGTAGTCAAATCCCCAGGCCTCCCTGTGCAGCAGCCCCATCCAGCCCTATACAGGCTCATTAACACACCTCACAGTGTACATTACTGCCTGGGCTCCTCTCTGGCTGTTCCGTGCCCAGCCCCAGCCTGACATCCTGCAGGTCCACAGAAACCCACAGCATTCAGCTCTTCAGGCAGGTGCCATTGGAACCCTGAGTCTCTCCTCTGCTGCTCACTGGCTCTTTGTTATTTTTATTTTTTTCTTACCCTTTTTCAGTCACATTTCCTGAAACCTCATGGTTCAGAATGTGACAGCTAGCCATCCAACTATGAGAGCTGTATCAAAAGCTCTCCGAGGTGAAGTTGTGACAAACTGCCATACTGTACTTCAGATTTGGGGTTTAGTATGAAGTAAAGAATGAAGTAAATAATTCGGAGCAGCTGTACTGGTAGCATTTTGGAACTAATCTCATTAGTGAATTAGCATAATGCATGGGAGTTATTCTTTGGAGTTGGCTGAACTATTATTGTATCTTCGCCATTTTGTTTTCCATGTCTGTTTGCTTATTTATGAGGTATTCCAATTTGCCTCAGCATCTTATGTTCAAATCCCTGTTCTGGATTATGTCATTACAATACGAATAAAGGCTTGTGAGTTAAACTAATCACATCATAATGTATTTCATTTCAGTTTTTTTAACAGAAGGAATATATTATTACAATCTCAGTACGGCCTATCACCTCCCCCCTCCACCCCCTCAGTGTGTTGCAGCACAGTTAACCCCTCAAGACTTCAGACAGGATAAACATGCACTACTACTGATGGGTAAGTTAGTGGTCACAGTGACAGGAGAAATATGAATGCAGGGACATGGTTACATAGGGAAGCCTTTTTAAAACAGTCAAATCAGAATAGGATTGTGGGAAAACCACATAGTTAGAGAAAGAGATACATCTTGCTAGCACACTGTAACTGCATTTCAGTAAACTCTACGCATCCTACCAGCTTAAAGGTCCAATACACCCATTTTTATCTCAATATCAAATCATTTCTGGGTAACAATTAAGTACCTTACTGTGATTGTTTTTAATTAAAATGGTCAAAAATAAACACAAATAGCTTCTTAGCAAAGAGCAATTTCTCAAGCAATAATTTTTCTAGGACTGTCTGGGAGTGCTCGGAATTGGGAGGGGAAAACAGAAAACTAGCTGTTATTGGCAGAGCGGTTTGGAACTCTCTTTCTTATTGGTCTATTATTAACTAATTTACTGCTTGGTGATATCACCGGGCAGGCCAAAACACCATCCCACCAAAACAGGCTTTTCAAACAGCTCATACACTAAAGGTACATTATCATAATTGTCACAATTTCACAGTATTATTCCAAATTCATAGTGTGGAAATCTATATAAAACACTGGGAAATATAGTTTTGACTGTACTTTGCCTTTAATGGAACAATTACATGCTGAATTAATTACATATCTAATGGTTACTTCCCACCAGTTGTTGCCTGTTGAGTATGATGAGTTTGGTTTTATGTTGTTTTAAGAGCTCATCACTTTTCTCATCACTTTAATTAAAATGTTAGTATATTTGGCCATTTAATTTCCAGAAGATGTCACACTTCTCTATAATTGACATGTTTGATTGATATGCAATTAAGAATATGAAAAAAGACAGCAATTCATATATACACTGTAAACCCCAAGGCATTTTCTACTCAAATACTTATAGTAATTTGAACTCAAAGTCAAAGAAAAGTCATCATTAAATAAAATGTTTATGAGAAATCACATCAACTCAAATTAACTAAAATTAACTTTTTTTCCCAGCGTGCTCTAATGCTGGTAGAATTTGGGGAATTGTTTTAAATATCTGTGTTTTTGCATGTACAGTTGAAGTCGGAAGTTTACATACACCTTAGCCAAATACATTTAAACTTAGTTTTCACAATTACTGACATTAAATTCTAGTAAAAATTCCCTGTCTTAGGTCAATTAGGATCACCACTTTATTTTAAGAATGTGAAATGTCAGAATAATAGTAGAGAGAATTATTTATTTCAGCTTTTATTTCTTTCATCACATTCCCAGTGCTTCAGAAGTTTACATACACTCAATTAGTATTTGGTGGCATTGCCTTTAAATTGTTTAACTTGGGTCAAATGTTTCGGGTAGCCTTCCACAATGCTCGCACATGCTTTTTCAGTTCTGCCCACAAATTTTCTATAGGATTGAGGTCAGGGCTTTGTGATGGCCACTCCAATACCTTGACTTTGTCGTCCTTAAGCCATTTTTCCACAACTTTGGAAGTATGCTTGGGGTCATTGTCCATTTGGAAGACCCATTTGCAACCAAGCTTTAACTTCCTGACTGATGTCTTGAGATGTTGCTTAAATATATCCACATAATTGTCTTTCCTCATGATGCCATCTATTTTGTTAAGTGCACCAGTCCCTCCTGCAGCAAAGCACCCCCACAACATGATGCTGCCACCCCCGTTCTTCACGGTTGGAATGGTGTTCTTCGGCTTGCAAGCCTCCCCAATTTTTCCACCAAACATAACGATGGTCATTATGGCCAAACAGTTCTATTTTTGTTTCATCAGACCAGAGGACATTTGTCCAAAAAGTACGATCTTTGTCCCCATGTGCAGTTGCAAACCGCAGTCTGACTTTTTTATGGCAGTTTTGGAGCAATTGCTTCTTCCTTGCTGAGCGGCCTTTCAGGTTACGTCGATATAGGACTCGTTTTTACTGTGGATATAGATAGTTTTGTACCTGTTTCCTCCAGCATCTTCACAAGGTCCTTTGCTGTTGTTCTGGGATTGATTTTCACTTTTCGCACCAAAGTACGTTCATCTCTAGGAGACAGAACGCGTCTCCTTCCTGAGCGATATGACGGCTGCGTGGTCCCATGGTGTTTATACTTGAGTACTATTGTTTGTACAGATGAACATGGTACCTTCAGGTGTTTGGAAATTGCTCCCACGGATGAACCAGACTTGTGGAGGTCTACAATTTTTTTCTGAGGTCTTGGCTGATTTCTTTTGAATTTCCCATGATGTCAAGCAAAGAGGCACTGAGTTTGAAGGTCGGCCTTGAAATACATCCACAGGTACACCTCCAATTGACTCAAATTATGTCAATTAGCTTCTAAAGGTTCTAAAGTCATGACATTTTCTAGAATTTTCCAAGCTGTTTAAAGGCACAGTCAACTTAGTGTATGTAAACTTCTGACCCACTGGAATTGTGATACAATGAATTATAAGTGAAATAATCTGTCTGTAAACAGTTGTTGGAAAAATTACTTGTGTCATGCACAAAGTAGATGTCCTAACCGACTTGCCAAAACTATAGTTTGTTAACAAGAAATTTGTGGAGTTTTAATTACTCCAACCTAAGTGTATGTACACTTCCAACTTCAACTGTACATTAAGTGACTGATTGATTCATCTTATGCTACACAAAGATAACATACATTTTTCTAAACTAATTGTGTTCGTTTTTTGCACAGTGACTGAAATGGTTGTTCCAGTTGAAATGGCTTAGGTAGTCACATCACACTGTCAAGAACCCTGGCAGTAATTATGAATGCAAATTGCGGGTGAATTAAAATGTCAACTGTTGAATATCCTAACTATGACTGGATTCCAATAGGAATTACACATCACTTTCCAAGCCAGCATAATGTGACTTGCAGGTAGGTTGCAAAATTATGGTACATTTCTGAAGTTTTCCAGAAATCCTGGTTGGAAGATTATTGGATATTCTTCAAGCAGAAATTCTTTTCAATATGGGAATTTGGAAAAAGTTACTGGAATTTTGCAACTTTACTTGCAGGCCTGATGTGGCCTGTAAACCATGAGTTTCAGGCCAGTATATCAGTGTAAAGCTAGGCCTAAAAATAAGGCCCTGTGAGATATGTAATGTATTGTCATGAAGAATTTAATTATAATGATAACATTCACCTAGGAACTCACTTGGTGAAGGCAACAAGACTGAAAATGAACAAATTCAACAACTATGTCTCTGTCACTAATAAATACAATCATGGGTGGTAACTCTACAATTCACTTGACAAGCCAAGGCACAGTGGGAAATTACATTGGAGGTGTGGCTTAGTGGGGTTACTGAAAATGTTCTAGCTGATACAACTCAAATCTGGACCCCCTACAGCCCTCATACTCAACTCTAGACCTCAAAGCCAGTTCCAGTGCTTGTTTTCATTGTTCCCCTCTAATAAGGGACTGGTTTAGACCTGGCACACCCGGTACAGTAGGTGCAGTTAATTATCAGGCAGAACAGAAAACCAGCAGGCTCCGGGCCTCGTAGGGAAAGAGTTTAGTACCCGTGCCCTACAGGGTCACAGTGACTCGGTTTGAGTAATGACTACAAAATCCCTTTAAGTAACTGTACTCAGATATATTAAGTGCAATGGGTTTCCCTAAAAGCTTTGAGTAATGACAGCACATTGGGGTTTACAGTGTAGTGGTTATATGCAGTGGCCAAATTTGCTCACGCAGATAGCATGTTTGAAATCTCCTGCTCTCTCTGTTGGTATACTGCATGATTTAATCCAGTCTGTCTTCATCTCAGATCAGTGGGAGTCACAGGAGGTTGGTGGCACCTTAATTGGGGAGGACGGCCTTGTGGTAATGACTGGAGCAGAATCAGTGGAATGGTATCAAATACATCAAACACATGGTTTCCATCCATTTGCTCCATTCTGGCCATTATTATGAGCTGGTCTACCCTCAGCAGCCTCCACTGGTGGGAGTACTTAAAGAAAACTATTCATGGAGGAAATACCCTTTTCAAGTTGTGATGCATTATCCCATAACTTAGAAATGGACGAAAGACCCTTTTCAAGTAGCGATGCATTATCACATAACTTAGAAATGGAGGGAAGATCCTTTTCAAGTAGTGATGCATTATCACAGAACTTAGAAATGGAAAGTAAAATAGAGTAGTTCAGCCCATTCACCAGACTCAACAGATCTGGTTGGTTGTAACATCCAGCTGGCATAAAAACAGATAATGTTGGTTTTGAGTCATATATTCAGAATCTAAAAGGATACAAAGTCAAGCAGAAGGACTCAACCTGAGGCTCATAACAAAGAAGCAGACAACAACATTAATCTTCCAATTGAAAGATGGCCTACGTCTGGGGTGTTCAGTTCCTCTAGTGATGGGAATCAGACATAAATGTACTGTAGGTACAGGCATGAGAGCAGCAACAGTTGTCTTGCCTTTTTTTGTGAGTGCTTTTGCAAACAGGGCGTTAGATTAATATTGTATGGCCCACATTTGTTTCATTGGATCAGTTTGTATGGCAGCTGGCTGCACCTCATAAAAATTGAAATGGATCTGGAGAGTGCTGTTGGGTCAGAGATACGTAGATCATGGGACTGAAAAATATGGAAAGAGGAATACACTATCAGACACAGGCCTTTGAGATACAACTCAAAAAAAGAGGAAAGAGAAGACCTTACTATGTTAGAGCTTGAAATATTTATTTGATACAACAGAGGGCTGTGGTGGCCTAGCTCGAAGCACAATATGATTTTCATTCAAACCATAGCAAAGCTTAGATATTTAAACAAATGACAATAAATAACAGGTGAACTTGAAAGGTTTCTGATATACCAAGAAGGTCTTTGAGATAATTCATCATTTTGTTTATTGTCCTCTGTTATTCTCTGGTCTTTGCTGTGAGATGCTCTACACATTGTTAAAACTGAAGGCTCTGCCTCAAATGAATTCTTATTAGTCTTTCTAAAAATAGCCTCCTGGTTACAGGGTCCAAGCTGCCTGTATTCTGACAACCGCTGTGGGATCATCATGACCAGCAGAACATATCAAACCAGCTGCCAGCCTCGGAATGAGAAACATGAGGAAAAAGGACATCTTGTTTATGTGGCAATTTGAAATATCAGATGCATGGATTATGCACATTTTCACATGTAGATCCTTGTGCCTCTTACATATGTTTCCCTTTCCCCACCAGACTTCCTCTAATTAGTAATTCCTCCAGAATACGATCATGAAGCCAGTGGAGCGATATATAGCGATACACTAAAATAGTTAGGAATGCCTCTATAGGCACCAACCCTATACTGAGGACAGAACGCATGTATTAGTACACATTATTACCAGTGGGTTACCCGTCTTTAAGGTTGTGAATACATTCACAACTCCAACTGAATAATCAGGGATACAAACAATGTCAATGAAGTTGATTCACACCGAAGAAGGGGAATGGAAGCCCTATGTTTTAGCAAGATAATTAAGTGAGTTTGTGTTGGGTTCAGCAGGTGCCAGTCTACTTTCAATAACAACTCAGATTTGAAGACAATGTTTCACCCCTCCCCCACCCCTGACCAGCCAACCGTAAGTCTCACTGCTTCATTGCCTCCGTCTCCGACTGACAAAAATAAACATTGACCTCCGTTTAATTCATGCTGCTCTACACATTTCTGCTGTCAAACCGCCAGAAAGGACTAAATTGTTCCTACTTCTTCTCCCCTATATGTGTTTATATATCCATGTATGTTATATCCATGTATTTGTCTGCATTTATTTTTTATCTAATTCGTTTTTTTATTGATTTCATGAATCTCCCAACCTGGTGCTGGGTGATATTCCTCATCTGGGTTGTCAGACAGAGTCACCATCAAGGGGATAATTCAATGATAGTAATGTAGCAGAAAAGCCTGGGACAGTAAACTCAAATGTGAAGAGATTTCCTGCAGAATCTCCTTGCCTTCGTATTAAGACCAACACACTGGGGAGATGGAAGGAAGGGAGAGGGACTTGGGAGGAGGCAAAGGGCTCAAAAAAGAATGCCAAAAATAAAATATCAACTTTGACTTCTCATCTTTCTTGCTCCATCTTCCCATGAGGAAAGAATATATTCTCCCTTTGAAGTGGAAACTCGAAACGGAGTAATTGATTTGGTTCTCATTTGCCAATCTCAAGCTGAAGTTCTTGAAGAAAAACAGATTGAGTCGCGTGTGCAAAAATAACAGAGGCCCCGAACTGGCTGAAACAAAGCCATGAAGTGGAAATCTTAAACGATGAACAGCAAATTCTCACAAAACGATTGCCAACACCATCAAAATGTATTCTAAAAGTGAAATGAAGTCAATGAAGTGAATGAAGCAGCATAGGCTACCTTTCATCAAGTAATGATGGGTTGAGGGCAAACTCTAACCTCCCACTTTCTATTAAACGAAATATCTACTTTCCATTCCATATAATTACTAATTAGGTATTAGAGTGAGTTAAGACATTAATGAGCGAGCTAGGACTGAAGTAGTCAATATAACTATTTGTTCAGCACTTTTGAAATGTACAGCGACAGAATTCAGAACATGGGCCGTTCTTAGTGTTCTCTCTGTACACCTAGTCAGAACCCCAGGATAAATAAAGGGAGCATATAAGTAGACGATGAAAGCTCTTACAATATTCAATGATTACATTTCTCAAAAACAGGTTAAAGGTACATGTGCACCACCAAGTCAGAACTGTAGGCGGAATAAAGAGGTGAAAATAGACCAAATTATTAGAGAGAGGCACATTGGCAACTAACAGCTTACTACACAACATACACTTAGTATTAATTTCCTAGCTACAGTATACATATCTCCCTGGCATATTACATCATTTATGCAGCAGAATACAATACATTTTTGGACTCACCTTGTTGTGCTGTGCTCAATTAAACAGGAAGTTGGTGCTGCGGTCCTTTGTGGGCAAATTTTGTCATCAAACTTTGTCATCAAAGTCTGGCATTCTCTGGATTTATGGTGCTTTCAAGACAACTGGAAACTTGAAGAAAAAAAAGGTTGAATCATGATGACGTCAGTGATCTTCAGGTCGTAGCTCTAGAAAGAGGCCTGAGTTCTGGATTTACAATTCCGAGTTGGATGACAGTTCAAAACTTATTTTCCCAGTCGTAGCTTGTTTTCCCCTAGTTCCCAGTTGTCTTGAACTCACTGAAGTCAGATTTTGCAGTTCCGAGTTAACAGTCGTTTTGAGCGTGGCACAATTCATGCTTCATTAACAGCATGGTCAATGTTGAATGTTTATCATTTTAAACTAGGAAAAGAGACCCTTAATCTTAGACCTGGGACCACACAGCCACTCCACTGAATAGCAGCCTAATGAATGCTTTGCAATGCTTGCAGTTAGCCACTGATTGCATCCAAACCACTCATTGTTGAATATGCAATTTCCAACTTGTGTAATGTTGATGTTCAATGGAAGATGACTACCGGTACATTTTATCCTTAATTTCTCTTCATATGACAAGGATGAAAAAGGATTGGCCAGTAGATTGTGGACTTGATTCATGATTATGACTGCTAGCTAAGATTTTGAAAGCTACTGTAGATATAACGTGATTTGACATCATTTTATCTGTGGCCAATGACCTTGTGCCTTCTTGGATATGCTATTCTTTTTTATTTTTTTACTTTGTTTATTGAATTTTCAACAAGAATTTACAAAATAATTGCACTTGTAAGTTAGTTGGTAGTATTATAAAAGAACATATCAAAAACAACAATACAGCAAAACAAAGAGAGAGACAAACATAAAAATTAAAAATGATTAAAAAGACAAAAATATAGATTTTGATGCAGTTATTACAGGTCAACTAGCACAGATAATACAGTCCTTAACATCCGAGATGTCGTGTATACACATACCAGGCCTCTTACATTTCCAATATATAAATATACATCATTCTGGAACTGCAGGGAAATGTAGTCGTTTAACATAAGAAAAGAAGGGAGCCCACATTGCATAGAATTTGTCTATAGATCCATTGAGTGTGTGTTGAATTTTTTCCACCTTTATGCAATTCAAAACGGATTTAATCCAAAGAGCATGAGAAGGGGGTGCAGAAGATATCCATCTAAGTAAAATTAATCATCTCGCTAACAAAGTGACAACGGCAATTACATCCTTATTCCTTTTGGTCAATTGGGAAACCCCAAATAATGCAATAAAAGGGTCTGACTCGATCTGTGTGCCGCTTAATTCTGAGAGTGTGTTAATTAAAGATGTCTTTCCAGAATCCAACAAGAGATGGGCACACCAAAACACGTGTACATGATTAGCAGGAGACTGGTTACATCGTACACAATTAGGGTTCACATCCTTGTAAATTTTGGATAATCTTGCTTTGGTCCAGTGGGCCCTATGAATGAGTTTGCATTGAATGAAACCATGCCGAGTGCAAATAGAAGAGGTATGTACTCCTTTGAGTGCTCCTTCCCATAGTTCATCAGATATTTCCTCACCCAGTTCCTCCTCCCATGAGGATTTAATATTGTTTAATGAGGTGGTTTGTAGTGAGCAAATGTGACTATAGATTATTGACAAGGTGCCTTTCAGAGTCGGAAGTGGGATAAGAAATGTGTCAAACTGTGTTTCACAGGGGGGAATCGGGGGTCTATGCTGTGGATGGAACTCCGGATTTGTGAGAACCTAAAGAAATGATGTCTGGGGAGACCAAATTTAGCTGATAATTGTTCAAACGTACTAAATGTATTGTTAATATAGAGATCTCTGAATCTTTTAACACCGAGACTAGACCATGTTGAGAAAGCACCATCAACCTTGGTTTGGGGGAAAGCTGGGTTTGAGGCTACCGGAGCAAAAGAAGAGGTTGTCTGAAACCCAAAGTGGCGCCTAAATTGATTCCAGATTTTCAATGTTGTTTTGACACATATATATTTTGGTGAAGGAGGAGTAAGGGCCTGTAACGGAGGAGTGAGTGAGGGAAGACAATGATGACGGTATAGATGAGGCAGCCTCCATCTCTAGCCAAATTGGGGGTTGGAATATCTCTCTGCTCTGCAACCAGTACTGTATGATCCCAAGGTTAGCGGCCCAATAATAGAATCTGAAATCCGGTAGTGCTAGACCGCCGTCTGGTTTGGGCCTCTGCAAAAGCTGTTTTCGTATTCTAGGGGGCTTTTTGTCCCATATAAAAGGCAGAATTAGGCCATCAATCTTTTTGAAAAATGTATTTGGAAGAAAAACCGGTAGGCACTGATAGAGATATAAGAATTTAGGTAGTGTATTCATTTTAATAGAATTAATTATTGCGACTAAGGAGAGTTGTAGCAAAGTGTTCCAAATCGTTCTTAGTACGGGTTAAAAGAGGAGCAAAGTTGGCTTGAAAAAGGTTTTCAAATCTGATTGTGACATGTACCCCGAGATAAATGAAACTATTGTAAGCAATTTTAAATGGCAAGTTATGTAAAGGGACAATTTTTGCAGCCATATTAAGCGGCATCAATTTGCTTTTACTGAGATTCAGTTTATACCCTGATAAGTGACCGAAGGATGTGAAAGTGGCAAGGGCAGCAGGAACAGAGACAGAAAGGTTGGATGTGTATAATAATAAGTCATCTGCATATAAAGACAGTTTGTGTTCGTGTCCGTATCTGACTATACGTTTGATGAGGGGGTTGGAGCGAGGTGCTATTGCAAGGGGTTCTATGGCGAGGGCAAACAGTAAGGGACATAAGGGCAACCCTGGCGTGTCGATCGTTGCAAAGGGAAGCAATCTGATTGGGTGTTATTAGTCCTGACAGAGGCTTGAGGGGATGAGTACAGAAATCTTACCCAAGTTATGAATTTGGAGCCAAATTTATTTAAAGTGTAAAAAAGGTATTTCCCTTCCGAACACTTTCTCCGCATCCAGGAATATAATGGCTTCAGAGGCATTGGCGACAGAAGGATTACATATAATATTAAATAATCGTTGAAGATTGAAGAATAAGTGTCTATATTTAATAAATCCTGTTTGATCCAGAGAGATAATTGGCGGGAGGACTGTTTTCAGATGCGTTGCCACGAGTTTGGCTAGAATTGTATAGTCAACATTTAGGAGGCTAATTGGACGGCGTGATACACAGTCAAGAGGGTCTTTGGGTTTTTTTTATGAATAAGACAAATGGTTGCCTGAGTGAGAGTCTGTGGGAGAGCACCATTTACAAATGCTTCATTGTACATTTCAATTAGAATAGGGACTATTTTGGAGAGAAACTTTTATAAAACTCTGCCGAGTAGCCTTCAGGCCCTGAGGTTCTCCCAGATTGAAGAAATTTGACAGCATTAGACAATTCTTCAAAAGTGATCGGCTGCTCTAATTTTTTAACCAAATCCCAGTGAAGGCACAGCAAGTGAGTGGAAGAAATCATCCAATTCCAATGTATCCACTTTACTTTCAGAAGTATATGAAGACTGGTAAAATCTCTTGAACTCATCATTGATCCCCCTAGGGTCTAATGATATCTCAGACGATGTATGAATTTTAGGAATCTGGTGTGATGATGATAGTTGACGTAACTTGTGAGCTAATAATTTACTGGCTTTATCTCCTTGTTCATAATAAGTGCTCCTAGACTAGACAAGCAGTTCAGTAACTTGGTCTGTTAATAATGTGTCAAATTCTGCTTGCAAAGTTAAACGCTCCTTATAAATATCCAGAGATACAGCGTGTTAACATAGATAGTGATGTGTCTTTGCTATGCCGAATTAAGTGATATGACATGCTATTCTATAAAATAACTTCTCTGTAATTAATATTACCTGATTGAACTAATCATGTAAATGAAATTAACTAGAAAGTCGGGGCACCACGAAATAATGTTTATAGAGCTGTTATCTTCCGAATAAACTCTTAAAGACCTGATAATCTTTTACATCAATAGCGGTCAATTCTTAATCATCACCTTATTCAGTCTCATCTGAAGTCGTAGAATTCTTGGTTATCTTCACGAACCCTGGCTAACAAGTTGAATCAGCAATACAAAATTTGGTTTAATTATTTATTTATTAAATACCTAAGCAATCACACAGGATTACACATACACAGGATGAGTCATACATTGATTACTAATTATGTCATAAAGGAAAACGTCCCTAGTGGACGGAACAGATATGACGGCTGGTTACACAAAGAAAGGAGGTTGGGTTTTGAATGAAAGCGCGGGAAGACTGAGGAACAAAGGAATTTGGTCTCTGATCGGACCTTGTACAGCTATGCATCGTAAATACAGAATCTTGTGCATTCTAAATAACCGCCCATTTGGAAAAGGAAAATGCAATAAATATTTACTCCGAGCCGTGCTTCAATAGGTTGGTCATAGATGGAAGGCCGTGTTGCCCAACAGAGATCTTTCTGTCCTCTGAAGAATGTCTGGTAGAATGGGTGCATTGTGGTAACATCATGTGTTTGGTGGAAGAGATACTTTGTCCGTCCCTTCCTTAGCCCACGTTTACAGCTGCTGCTGCTCACTCAACGGCTAGGAGGTATCACTTCTTTAGTGAATAAGAGTTAAAAGTTCATACCAAGTTGCCATACTTTAAGCTCACGCTGAAGTTGGCTTAGTTCTGTAGTTTGATGTTAGCCCTTTTAACGTATGGACCGTCGTCCTCGGGAACACAAATATTACATTTTCGTAAAGGGCTTATATAGTGGTTGTCACGTCCTGGCCAGTATATAAGGTTAATTGTTTTGTAGTTTGGTCAGGGCGTGGCAGGGGGTATTTGTTTTCTGTGGTTCGGGGTGGTGTGTTTTGTGTAAAGGGTGTTTAATTTAGTAATTCCGGGTTTTGGTTTATGTTTAGTAATTCTACGGTTAGTCTAGGTTGTGTGTTTCTATGTTTGGTTGATTGGGGTTGGGACTCTCAGTTGAAGGCAGGTGTTGTCTATCTGCCTTTGATTGAGAGTTCCATATATTAGGGTGTGTTTGTATGTGTGATTGGTGGGTGATTATTCTGTGTATAGCCTTGTGCCTTACCAGACTGTTTATTTGTCGAGTGTTCGTGTTTTGTTATTTTGTATGGTCATTTTTTAGATTAATTAAAAATCAAGATGAGCATTCACGTACCTGCTGCGTATTGGTCCTCATTCACCGACAACAACTGTGACAGAATCACCCACCACCAAAGGACCAAGCAGCAGAGGAAGGAGCAGACGGAGTTCGAGTTGGACTGGCGGGAGAAGTGGACTTGGGAGGAAGTTCTGGACGGGGCCGGACCCTGGCATCAGGCTGGGGATTATCGACGCCCGCAGGGGGAAATTGAGGCAGCCAAGGCAGAGAGGCGGTGGTACGAGGCCAAGTACGCGCTGAAGGAGAAGCACGAGAGGCACCCCCAAGAAAATTTTGGGGGGGGGCACACGGGTAGTTTGGCTAGGCGTAAGAAGAGCCGGAAGCCAGCTACTCGTGGTTATATGGAGGAGCGTATGGGGTGGAGAGCGCTATGTTTCGCTGAGGAGCGCATTATCTCACCCATACGCACGCACAGTCCGGTGCGCGTTATTCCAGCCCCTCGCAGGTGCCGTGCTAGAGCGGGCATCCAGCCTGGTAGGAGGATGCCTGCGCAGCGCATCTGGTCGCCGGTACGCCTCCGAGGACCAGGCTACCCAACTCCCGCTCTACGCACGGCTACCATCAGGCCCCTGCACAGCCCAGTCTGCCCTGTACGAGCACCCCGCTCGTACAGGGCTACTAGTTCCATCCAGCCAAGGCGGGTTGTGCAGGAGGTAAGATCTAGACCGGCTGTGCGCCTCCATAGCCCTGGGTTTCCAGCTCCTGTCTCTCGTGCGGACCCGGAAGTGCGTCAACCCAGTCCGACTCGTCCTGTTCCCGCTCCCCGCACTAGCCTGGAGGTGCGTGTACATAATCTGGTAATCCCAGTACCAGCACCACGCACCAGGCTACAAGTGCGTCAACCCTGCCTCGCCAGTCAACAGTCTTCATCAGAGCTGCCCGCCAGTCAACAGTCATCGTCAGAGCTGCCCGCCAGTCAACAGTCATCGTCAGAGCTGCCCGCCAGTCAACAGTCGTCAGAGCTGCCCGCCAGTCAACAGTCGTCAGAGCTGCCCGCCAGTCAACAGTCGTCAGAGCTGCCCGCCAGTCAACAGTCGCCAGAGAGGTCAGACTGCGCTGAACTGCCGGAGTGGTCAGACTGCGCTGAACTGCCGGAGTGGCCAGACTGCGCTGAACTGCTGGAGTGGCCAGACTGCGCTGAACTGCCGGAGTGGTCAGACTGCGCTGAACTGCCGGAGTGGCCAGACTGCGCTGAACTGCCGGAGTGGCCAGACTGCGCTGAACTGCCGGAGTGGCCAGACTGCGCTGAACTGCCGGAGTGGCCAGACTGCCCTGAACTGCCGGAGTGGCCAGACTGCCCTGAACTGCCGGAGTGGCCAGACTGCCCTGAACTGCCGGAGTGGCCAGACTGCCCTGAACTGCCGGAGTGGCCAGACTGCCCTGAACTGCCGGAGTGGCCAGACTGCCCTGAACTGCCGGAGTGGCCAGACTGCCCTGAACTGCCGGAGTGGCCAGACTGCCCTGAACTGCCGGAGTGGCCAGACTGCCCTGAACTGCCGGAGTGGCCAGACTGCCCTGAACTGCCGGAGTGGCCAGACTGCCCTGAACTGCCGGAGTGGCCAGACTGCCCTGAACTGCCGGAGTGGCCAGACTGCCCTGAACTGCCGGAGTGGCCAGACTGCCCTGAACTGCCGGAGTGGCCAGACTGCCCTGAACTGCCGGAGTGGCCAGACTGCCCTGAACTGCCGGAGTGGCCAGACTGCCCTGAACTGCCGGAGTGGCCAGACTGCCCTGAACTGCCGGAGTGGCCAGACTGCCCTGAACTGCCGGAGTGGCCAGACTGCCCAGACTGTCCCGAATTGCCAGACTGCCCAGACTGTCCCGAATTGCCAGACTGCCCAGACTGTCCCGAATTGCCAGACTGCCCAGACTGTCCCGAATTGCCAGACTGCCCAGACTGTCCCGAATTGCCAGACTGCCCAGACTGTCCCGAATTGCCAGACTGCCCAGACTGTCCCGAATTGCCAGACTGCCCAGACTCTCCCGAATTGCCAGACTGCCCCGACTGCCCCCCGGCGAAGCCAGAGTGGCCCGACAGCCTGGAACGGCCGGAGCCAGAGCCACCTCCAGAAATAGGTGGGTTGGGGAGGGGGGGTGTAGCACAGTGCCGTCGTTGACGGCAGCCACCCTCCCTTCCCTCCCTTTAGAAAAGGGGACTTTTTGTTGGTGTTGCTTGGGGTTATTTTTTGTTAAGGTGCTTCTGGGGTAGCACCTTTAAGGGGGGGGTACTGTCACGTCCTGGCCAGTATATAAGGTTAATTGTTTTGTAGTTTGGTCAGGGCGTGGCAGGGGGTATTTGTTTTCTGTGGTTCGGGGTGGTGTGTTTTGTGTAAAGGGTGTTTAATTTAGTAATTCCGGGTTTTGGTTTATGTTTAGTAATTCTACGGTTAGTCTAGGTTGTGTGTTTCTATGTTTGGTTGATTGGGGTTGGGACTCTCAGTTGAAGGCAGGTGTTGTCTATCTGCCTTTGATTGAGAGTTCCATATATTAGGGTGTGTTTGTATGTGTGATTGGTGGGTGATTATTCTGTGTATAGCCTTGTGCCTTACCAGACTGTTTATTTGTCGAGTGTTCGTGTTTTGTTATTTTGTATGGTCATTTTTTAGATTAATTAAAAATCAAGATGAGCATTCACGTACCTGCTGCGTATTGGTCCTCATTCACCGACAACAACTGTGACAGTGGTGGAGAGAAGGGCGTGTTTCATAGTTTACAACCAATGTCTGTTCACATGGGCGGGGCCACTGAGTTGAGCCTAGTTCACTTATGAAAACCAATTCTCTCATTTAGAAGCTAAAATTACATTTAATCTTTTCACAAATAGTTTCATATTTAAACATTTAAATTGCACAACAATTCCATGTGAATCTGATAACTAGAATGTGTAGACTTTCCAAGATACAGTTTATGTCATCCTATCATCAGTAATAAATTCTCAGATGACAACTGATCTGATATCGTATTCTTTAAGTACCAACGCATATTTTCAACTGGTTGGATTACCGAAATATGGTTCTGATCCCCACCCTTTTGATGTTTTCAGACTCTCTATGTTAACAAAGGGCTTTCCAAGAGTCACTCTGTACTGTAGAGAGAGAGACAATGGGGGGGATATTTATGGGGGTCATAAACCTCACCAACAGGCCAACGTCATGACAATAGCCTATCCCTTTTCAGTTTGTTCTCATGTGCAGTGTAGGAAATCATTTAACCTCTGATATAAGCTTTCAGAGTTTCCCAGAGAGTAGATGCAGAGATGTTTGCGGTTCTATTTGTACTCATGAAAAAGTCGATTTGACCCAAAACAAAATTGACAAAGTGTTCATTACTGAGTAGTCAAGTATTTATCCGCCAAGGCGGTCGCAGATTGTCAACAGTTTGAAAGACTATTTTCATAGTAACAGGGGCGTGGTCAGATACAACAATGGGATTATATGAACATGAAAATATGGAATGAAGAAGTCTGTTATCTACAAGGAAGTAGTCTATGCGTGTAAAAGTGTGGTAAACAGATGAGAAAAAAAGAGTATGCTTTTCCAGATGGATTAAACATTCTCCAAGGGTCTGAAACTGTGAATTCAGACATAAAGTTTCTGACAACTCTAGCTGAGGTTGACAAGGTAGTAGGTTTAGTGGAGGATCGATCTAAATTTGGGTCTAACCAGCAGTTAAAGTCACCACCTAAGATCAACATATGGGAAGACATATCAGAGTGTAGAGAAAACCGATTTAAAAAAAATCACAATTGTCCCATTTAGGAGCATAAATATTAACAAGAAGTACATTCATATTGAGCAGCCTACCACTGACAATTATGTATCTACCATGGGGATCTGCAATCACATTACAACATGTAAGAGGTACCGATCTGTGAAGTAAAATAGCCACCCCTCTTGCCTTACTCTTACTCTTACACCCCGGCCGTTCTACAATCTAATCTACGTAGATGCCCTCAATCACACACAAATTATCAAGGAACCTACCAGATACAACCCTAAATCCGTAACCATGGGCACCCTCTTAGATATCATCCTGACCAACTTGCCCTCTAAATACACCTCTGCTGTCTTCAACTAGGATCTCAGCGATCATTGCCTCATTGCCTGCGTGCGTAATGGGTCCGCGGTCAAACGACCACCCTCATCACTGTCAAACACTCCCTAAAACTCTTCAGCGAGTAGGCCTTTCTAATCGACCTGGCCCGGGTATCCTGGAAGGATATTGACCTCATCCCGTCAGTAGAGGATGCCTGGTTGCTCTTTAAAAGTACTTTCCTCACCGTCTTAAATAAGCATGCCCCATTCAAAAAAGGTAGAACTAAGAACAGATATAGTCCTTGGTTCTTCCCAGACTTGACTGCCCTTGACCAGCATAAAAACATCCTGTGGTGTTCTGCATTAGCATCGAAAAGCCCCCCCGTCAGGAACCAATATACTCAGTCAGTTAGGAAAGTTAAGGCTAGCTTTTTCAAACAGAAATGTGCATCCTGTAACACTAATTCCATAAAGTGGAAGGTCTAGCAGCGGCTTCTCTTCCAGACCGAGCAGCTCCTGAAGCAGCTGGGCCATGAACTCCGTTGGTCTCGGGCCCTCCACTCCCTCCGGTATTCCCAGTAGACTAATGTTGTTCCTCCGCATTCTACTTTCTATATCTACGCATCTATTGTCGAGGTATGCCACCCTAGTTGTTAATGAGCCAACGTTAGCCTCTAGCTCGCTAATTTGCGTGCTGTGGTCTGTAGCACCGCGCTCCAGCTCCGATAAGGCCACTTTGTGTGCATCGAGCATATTCTGTATACTCTCGATAGATTTTTTAAGCTCGTCTTTGACCATTGATATCTCTGACCTGAGATTGGTAGAGAGAGAGAGTCAATTTTACCGAAAATATCAGTTTTGAGGGTGCCCATCACGGATTGTAGCAGCTCCACAGTCAGTGTTCCCATGGGGCTGGCATTAGCAGCATCCCAGGGCAGGGGTGAATCAGGAGAGGGCGCAGGCTTGCTGCAGCCTGCTCATGCAGACTCCATTTTTGGCCGGGTAGACGACGTTACAAACTTACATTTCTCAAACTTGATCTGAATTGTTTAGGGGTCTCTTCAGACCCCTGACCAAACAGAAATATATACAATTTTGCAAGGTTAAGTATATACATTTGGTCACTAACTCAGGAGCGATAGGGAAACGCGTTCTACATCCTTGGCATAACCTCTTACATCTAGACGTTCCGCTAGCGGAACACCTGATCCAATATCCAATGATAGGCGTGGCGCGAATTACAAATTCCTCAAAAATACAAAAACTTCAATTTTTCAAACATATGACTATTTCACAGCATTTTAAAGACAAAACTCTCCTTTATCTAACCACACTGTCCGATTTCAAAAAGGCTTTACAGCGAAAGCAAAACATTAGATTATGTCAGCAGAGTACCAAGCCAGAAATAATCAGACACCCATTTTTCAAGCTAGCATATAATGTCACAAAAACCCAGAAGACAGCTAAATGCAGCACTAACCTTTGATGATCTTCATCAGATGACACACCTAGGACATTATGTTATACAATACATGCATGTTTTGTTCAATCAAGTTCATATTTATATCAAAAAACAGCTTTTTACATTAGCATGTGACGTTCAGAACTGGCATACCCCCCGCAAACTTCCGGGGAATTTACTAACAATTTACTAAATTACTCACGATAAACGTTCACAAAAAGCATAACAATTATTTTAAGAATTATAGATACAGAACTCCTCTATGCACTCGATATGTCCGATTTTAAAATAGCTTTTTGGTGAAAGCACATTTTGCAATATTCTAAGTACATAGCCCAGCCATCACGGGCTAGCTATTTAGACACCCGGCAAGTTTAGCCTTCACCAAAATCAGATTTACTATTATAAAAGTTTGATTACCTTTTGTTGTCTTCGTCAGAATGCACTCCCAGGACTGCTACTTCAATAACAAATGTTGGTTTGGTCCAAAATAATCCATCGTTATATCCGAATAGCGGCGTTTTGTTCGTGCGTCCCAGACACTATCCGAAATGGTAAATCAGGGTCGTGCGCATGGCGCAATTCGTGACAAAAAAATTCTAAATATTCCAATACCGTACCTCGAAGCATGTCAACCGCTGTTTAAAATCAATTTTTATGCAATTTATCTCGTAAAAAAGCGATAATATTCCAACCGGGAATCTCCTTTTCGGCAAACAGAGGAAAAATCACAAAGACGGGGGCGGCCAGGTCATGCGCCTAAGCCCACAGTCCCTTGATCGGCCACTTGAGAAAGGCGATAATTAGTTTCAGCCTGGGGCTGGGATGACGACATTCAGGTTTTTCCCGGGCTCTGAGCGTCCATGGAAGACGTAGGAAGTGTCACGTTAGAGCAGAGATCCTTTGTAAAAGATAGAGATGGCAAAGGAGTTCAAGAAATGGTCAGACAGGCCACTTCCTGTAAAGGAATCTCTCAGGTTTTGACCTGCCATTTGAGTTCTGTTATACTCACAGACACCATTCAAACAGTTTTAGAAACTTTGGAGTGTTTTCTATCCAAAGCCAATAATTATATGCATATTCTAGGTACTGGGCAGGAGTAGTAACCAGATTAAATCGGGTACGTTTTTTATCCAGCCGTGAAAATACTGCCCCCTAGCCATAACAGGTTAACAGCGCCTCCCTTGGATATGCACTTCTAATGTAACTCTATGGCAGCACCCAAGTGGCTTGAATTTTCTAGCTCTACCCTTAGACTTGGCGGTGACGTAGTGTCCCCATGAGTGACAGAACGCAGAGCCAATCACGGCGCAACACTCCGTATTTTCTGCTACCTTGCCCCACCACCACAGAAAGCACTGAGCTAGGCTGAAACACCTGCATTTTGGAGCTGCCTTAATCAAGAAAACAAAAAAGAGACCATGTTTGTATGTGGCTTTATTAACAATTTTTTTTTTCATTGTTTGCAAACTGATATGTGACGTATTAATGCCAAAATAACATGCAAAACAGGTATGCCTCAAAAAAAGTATATATACACTACCATTCAAAAGTTTGTGGTCACTTAGAAATGTCCTTGTTTTCCATGAAAACATACATGAAATGAGTTGCAAAATGAATAGGAAATATAGTCAAGACGTTGACAAGGTTATAAATAACGATTTTTAATTGAAATAAGAATTGTGTCCTTCAAACTTTCCTTTTGTCAAAGAATCCTCCATTTGCAGCATTTGCATTCTAGTTGTCAGTTTGTTGAGGTAATCTGAAGAGATTTCACCCCATGCTTCCAGAAGCACCTCCCACAAGTTGGATTGGCTTGATGGGAACTTCTTACGTACCATACAGTCAGGCTGCTCCTACAACAGCTCAATAGGGTTTAGATCTGGTGATTGTGCTGGCCACTTCTTCACTAAATATTTCTTGCATAGTTTGGAGCTGTGCTTTGGGTCATTGTCCTGTTGTAGGAGGAAATTGTCTCCAATTAAGCGCCGTCCACAGGGTATGGCATGGCATTGCAAAATGGAGTGATAGCCTTCCCTTTTCAAGATCCCTTGTACCCTGTATAAATCTCCCACTTAACCACCACCAAAGCACCCCCAGACCCTCACATTGCCTCCACCATGCTTGCCAGATGGCGTCAAGCACTCCTCCAGCATCTTTTCATTTTTTCTGCGGCATTTTTTCTGCACAAATGTTCTTCTTTGTGATCCGAACACCTCAAACTTAGATTTGTCAATCTTCCTCTGTCCAGTGGCTGTGTTCTATTGCCCATCTTAATATTTTATTTTTATTGGCCAGTCTGAGATGTGGCTTTTTCTTTGCAACTCTGCCTAGAAAGCCAGCATCCCGGTGTCGCCTCTTCACTGTTGACATTGAGACTGGTGTTTTGCGGGTACTATTTAATGAAGCTGCCAGTTGAGGAATTATGAGGTGTCTATTTCTCAAACTAGACACTCTAATGTCCTCTTGCTCAGTTGTGCACTGGGGCCTCCCACTCCTCATTCTATTCTGGTTAGAGCCAGTTTGCACTGTTCTGTGAAGGGAGTAGTACACACCTTTGTACGAGATCTTCAGTTTCTTGTCAATTTCTCGCATGGAATAGACTTCATTTCTCAGAACAAGAATAGACTGACGAGTTTCAAAAGAATGATCTTTGTTTCTGGCCATTTTGAGCCTGTAATCGAACCCACAAATGCTAATGCTCCAGATACTCAGCTATTCAAAAGAAGGCCAGTTGTATTGCTTCTTTAATCAGCACAACAGTTTTCAGCTGTGCTAACATAATTGCGAAAGGGTTTTCTAATGATCAATTAGCCTTTTAAAATTATAGCTAACACAACGTGCCATTGGAACACAGGAGTGATGGTTGCTAATGATGGGCCTCTGTACGCCTATGTAGATATTCCATTAAAAATCTGCCTTTTCCAGCTACAATAGTCATTTACAACATTAACAATGTCTACTCTGTATTTCTGAATAATTTGATGTTATTTTAATGGACAAAAAAAATTGCTTTTCTTTCAAAAACAAGGAATTTATGAGTTACCCCAAACTTTTGAACGGTAGTCTATATATATTTATTTGTATTTATTTTTTGCAAAAAAATGTTGGGCCCAAAAAGGTGGGGCTCTGAACCACCTGCCCTGAATGACGGGTCGCCACTGCCTCTCGTGCCCCCGGCTGTTGCTGATAATTTAGCATTAGCTCAGTTGTTCTCTTCTGGTGTTACTAGCAGAGATGGAAAAGTAAGTGAGACATCCCACTCGTGAGCCACTTCCTCATTTGTTTGTTTCAATGGAAGTCAATGAGCTAAGTAGACCAGACCAAGGGGCCAGGTTGCCGCTTTAGAAGCACGGTTTTGACTACTCCTACAGTTTATTTTTGTTAACATTTTTTTTCTCCAATTTTATTTGTCACATGTGCCGAAATACAACAAGTGTAGACCTTACCGTGAAATGCTTACTTACAAGCCCTTAACCAACAATTTAGTTCAAGAAATAGATTTTACTAAATAAAATGTTAAAACATTCAATAGAAAATAACACAATAAAATTACATAGAAATAACGAGTCAATGTGCGGAGGTACAGGTTAGTCGTGGTAATTTGTACATATAGTTAGGGGTAAAGTGACTGTAACCAGGTGGTAAAAGCGTGTAGCTGTTGTCATGACGTTGGCCTCTTTGAGTACAGGGAGGACAGTTGACCCCCTCCCCCTTGCACCATCCCCCAACCTACCTTCCCCCACCCAGTCCCTGTGTGAAGGAGTGGTAAAATTCCAGAGAAGAGTCTCTGGCCACATGGCCCATAGAGAGACACAGGAAATTCTTCCAACTCACAGAATTGGGGAGCCAAGCGACATTTGTGTTCTGGAGAAGGTATGAAAGATTGGTGAAGAATCCAGCTACGAACTGGTCCGCTTGGTACAATTTTGTGATACTCAGAAGAGACAATATAGCCATATTACCATAAAACTGTTTATATAATAGCCTCAGCGATGAGACTTGCATCCACATGGTTGTATAGAATGTATTAATAAGGATAGAGCTATTTGTAATACATTGAGATGCTATGTACTGATGTTAATGTGATAGAATTGTATTTCTGTACCAAGCTTAACTCAGTCATCAGCACGCCCCCAGGGACACAGACAGGACCAGGCGTCATGTGACATGTTCACTATAAAACTATACCCTGATTTACTTTCTTCAGACCCGGCCTCCACTCCATTGCGAGTTGGCCAATAGGTTTGACCATCCAAGTACTCTACTGAAAGTGAACTATACCACGTGGTTAACTTTTAGACTATCGATACCGACAGAATAAGAACAAGTCTTTGATATGAATTATTAGTCTGCAGCTAAGTAAATTATATCATTGAACGCGAAGACCAACGAAACATCCATTCTATGACGACATATATGAATGTCGCTTTGAAAGATCCATTCTAACCGTGAGAGAGAGAGAGAGAGAGAGAGAGAGAGAGAGAGAGAGAGAGAGAGAGAGAGAGAGAGAGAGAGAGACTCTCCAACAGAACGACGCTCCAACAAGGATCCCGACGACACACTGAACGTAAATATATATTGATTGCAATTGTTCTCGAATGAGTGAGCGTTCATGTGCAAAGGATTAGCATATCAATTGTTAATATTAATGAACTCTGTAGGGTCTTCTCAGCTGCCCTTTATGATCCATTGTTCAACAAGACACCAGCCATGCCTGTTAGCCACTAGGGCACATTACTCTACCAATTCTTTGTGATGATAATTACTGTTTGTATACTTTCTGTGAATTACTTAGTTTAGTAAATAAATGATTTTAAGACAATTGATGTATGGATGATTTTAGTAAAGACTGGGTTCGTGCAGATACAACAATTTACGACGTTTGGAATGAGACTGGACGCGAGGTAAAATACACCATTTAAACCAGAAGATAATCGGCCTATACTATAATAGAATATAATATATAATGTTATAATATAGGAAAGTTATATTAGGAAAATTATAACTTTGTAATCTGAATATTTTCCTTGGTGCCCCGATCTCCTAGTTAATTACAATTAAACGATGAATCAGTTTGATCGCGTGATAATAATTACAGGGAGTTAATTGATAAACATGTCTTCAGTTTAATGGTACCCCAAAGACACGACACTGTATTCATTCATATCCACTAGATGGCACTGTCCTTTTAAGAGATCCATAAATAAGGTATGCAAACGGTTATGGGATTGAGCATGCGCAGTGTGTAAGAGTGAGAGCAAGCGATTACACTGGGAAGCTGTTGAAATCCATCTTGGGTCCAACATTACTTTAGATGGGTAAATAATTATTTTTTATCTTACTCTTGTACCAGAATATATCATATTTTGCATCATCTGCAGTGTACAAGAGTTTGTTTTGTAATATTTATGCCAGATTGTCATGTTAGCCTGTTGATACTTTCAGATTGACATGAGGATGGTGCTAGCTGAATACCAGTGCTCTTAGAACCACGTTGTGAAGTTGATGATAACATTATTTGAAGCGTGGGTAATTGTCAGAATTACATTCTATTTTGTGTAGAACTTCAGGGTGTTGTATTTAGTTTCATTTTTTTAATTGTAATTTATCTGTTGATATGACATTTCCTCCAGTGCTGTATGGGTGAGATGAGGATCTACTGTTACATGTGGGATTAGGGTATCACGTGGACAGTGAGTTTAAAGTAGAGCCACTACCGTTTATGCATCTCACTTTTGTACTCAGATTGTTTTTATGCACTTTACTCAGTGGGGAACCGTCAGGGCCCTCTACACCCTCAGAGAGGGCCTAAGGATAGACACAAATATGTATATATTTTTAAATATTATTATTTGTAATTTTGTTTTCATTGATTTAATATTTTTTGTCTTAATTGTAATGATCTTCCTATCGATTTTTTTCATTTTGTGTTGGAAAAAGAAGGGTTAATATTCAAGACAAAAAATATCCAAGCAGAATTTTTCTTTGGTAGTCTCTTGGTAGAAATAATCTAGCTCGGCTCAATGCTCATTGGCTAGGCCCTCAGGCTTTGAATAGAAGGCACCAGCCAACGTCAATGACATTGACTACAATTAGAGCAGCATTTTGGAATGACAGTAGAATCAACCAATCACAAATTGTCTTGTAATAGGTGGGACAATTGTATGATGCCTCAATGCCCTCTAGAAGGCCTAAGTATACGTCACTAGTACAGAGCCAATAGCGAGCCTTATCTTGTTTTCTCACACTTGAGCCAAGCTAGCAGGCAAGCTTTTTGCTGTGAGTATGTAACGATGGCGACGGCAACTGCAGAGAGAGTAATCGAGGACGATGTGGTGGCTAAATTGTTAGCATTGTTAGCATTTAGCTTGTTTGACAAAGTCAGCACTTAGACCCACTCCAATTTGCATACTGCCCCAAAAGATCCACAGATGATGCAATCTCTATTGCACTCCACACTGCCCTTTCCCACCTGGACAAAAGGGACACCTATGTGAGAATGCTATCTATGTGAGAATGCTATTCATTGACTACAGCTCACCGTTCAACACCATAGTGCCCTCAAAGCTCATCAATAAGCTAAGGACTCTTGGACTAAACACCTCCCTCTGCAACTGGATCCTGGACTTCTTGACGGGCTGCACGCAGGTGGTAAGGGTAGGTAACAACACAACAACCACGCTGATCCTCAACACAGGGGCCCCTCAGGGGTGAGTGCTCAGTCCCGTCCTGTACTCCATGTTCACTCATGGCCAGGCATGAGTCTAACACCATCATTAAGTTTGCCTATGACACAACAACACAACACTGACAATGACGAGACAGAGGGTAGTGCGAACGGCCCAGTACATCACTGCCATCCAGGACCTCTATACCAGAGGAAGGCCCTAATCCGTATTTTTTTAACTGAATTGTTGGTTATAGGGGCTCATAAGTAAGCATTTCACTGTAAGATCTACACCTGTTGTATTCGGCGCATGTGACTAATAACATTTGATTTGATTTGACACCAAAACTCAACTTCACACCTGCGAGCTACAGTGAATTTAAAAACATTTGGGGAAATAAGAGTAGACATTCTTCTTAACGAGCAGCGGCGCAATGAGACACTTGCTCACAATGATAAAGTAAGGCACAACAGGGAGATTCTAAAACACCTTATTCATCCGGTTGTGTTTTTAGGCAGGCAAGAATTAGCATTCAGAGAACATAATTAGGGTAAAGAATCAGCTAATAAGGGAAACTTGGAAATACTGGATTTCTTGGCTGAGTTTGACAGCACGTTAAACTGCCATTTGGCTACAGCTACCATTACAATGTAATGACATATGTCATGAAGGAAGATTTGAAGAAAACCCCCTTTGTAACCATCATGCTTGACGAGACGACAGACATCAGCAATATAGCCCAAATGTCTTATGTATCGCGTTACACGCTATACTTAAGACGGTGGTGTGAAGGAAAGGTTTTTCAAGTTTGAGGATGTAACTGAGGATAAACAAGCAGAATACCCGAATTATCAGCTTTTTAGAGGAGTGTGAATGCACGGCCAAAGTTATGGCACGGTGTTACGATGGGGCCGCAGTCATGGCCTCTGGTATAAACAGAGTACAAGCCAAGGTGAAAAAAACTATCCCGCAAGCTCTGTTCATCCATTGCTATGCGCACACTCTTAATCTGGTAAACTAAAAGAATGCAAGATTTTTTCTTCTCATCTTGGTGGCCTAGCAGCGTTTTTTTCAAGATCTGTTAAACGAACAAAACTGTTGGATGAAATATGCCTGCGAAGACTAACCAGAGTGGCGCCAACACGATGGAACTTCTCCTCGCGCTTAGTTTTCACTGTGTATGAAAAAAAGGCGGAACTCATTGAACTCTTTGAATACATAGTGGACCATCACGATGAATTTGATGAAGACACTGTTCACAGCACAGATGGATACATGATGCACCTTCAAGTTCTGCTTCCTGCTATCCGCGTTCTACTCCATATTTGCATACTCCGACGTGCTGTTTGGAATATTGCAGAACAGGGAGTTTGACATGCAGTTCTGCTTGTCCAGGGTGGACGACTTCTGCAACACCACATAGAGGGGAAAAGTAAAATTCGATTCCATCTATGAGGACACTGAGTGAGTCCGGAGTTCCAAGGGGGCGCAGGACACATATGCAAGGAGATGTTCGCAGGCAGTACCAACAGCTACGCAGTGCGAACATCAACAACATTGTCATTCAGCTAAGAAACAGGTTCAATGACCATGAAAGGCTCATGTTCCTTGCCCTCCTTGACCCGTAAACGTTCCCAATATATAGGTAAACACCAAACTTTCCAAACGCTGCGTTCTCAAGTCTTGAGGAAAGCTATGGCCCTAATTAAGTCCCTGTTATGTACTCAATGTCTGACTTTGAGGGTAAGAGCCCGGCTGTTCCGCTCCACTTTCTCCAGCAGAAGAGACTATTTGATAGTATCCACCAATTGTATCTGCTTACCAGTCTGGTTTTGACCATTCCAGTGTCCACTGCATCAGTGGAAAGAACATTTTCTGCACTAAAAAGGATCAAGACATATTCCAGGAACACCACTGGACAGGCCCAACTGTCAGCCCTGGCTTTGATCTCAATCAAAAAATAACTTATTTCAGATTTAAAATCAAAACACAAGCTATATGAACCTGCCATTGCCCATTTCAAAAAGAAGGATAGGAGAATGGACTTTGTTTTTAAATGATAATCATAATGGTGAGTGGACTTTTTGTTTTCATCTACAGCCTGCTTTTTGTTGCTATCTCGTTCATATCATTTTGAATACAATGTGGGAAGTATTATTTCAACTTTAGATCACTGGTTGTGTGGTAAAAACAAAGGTAATGAGGTTGCAATTGGAAGTACTGGGTACATGACATTTCGTGTTGTGGTGCATTTTTTTATTGTTGCATCCTGGAGATAGAACATCGAATACAGCGCAACTTTTTTCTCTCTGATAGCATGTTCTGCCCGTGGTCTTGAAACAATGTGAGTAGTTGTGTGGTTGAATTTATTCAGCCACTATTTGAGTGACTGCTTGTTTTGGCAAATGTTCCTTTGAAACGACGCAACCGTATTTTCTTCTAACGTGGTTCCTGTTATCGATATTTGCAACCTTGTGTACGTGTGCTGCTTCTGTGACCGTTTGACTCTGTCATCAAAGAATTGCTTCTCCTACACAGGTCTGCAAAAGAAAGGTCTCAAGTCATGCACTGTATACACAGGCATCAGAGTTCTCTATCTGTATGTATGACGTCAGATCTTTTTCCGCAACTGAGGGCCTAGCTCCAATAGTCACGGTCCGCCACTGACTTTACTAACAGATTTCTTTCACTTGATTGTGATGTCATGACGTGGGCCTGATGTGGGTAAGGTTTATGACCCCCATAAATACCTTTCCCCTTTTTCCTCTCTCTACTCTACCGATGTGACTATTGAAAATCCCTTTGTTAACATGGAGAGTCTGGTGACATCAAAAGATGGGAAACGGAACCATATTTCGGTAATACAACCAGTTGAAAATATGCGTTGGTACTAAATGAATATGATGCCAGATCAGTTGGCGTCTGAGACATTATTACTGATGATAGGACGACATAAACTATATCTTGGAAAGTCTACACATTCTAGTTATCAGATTCACATGGAATTGTTGTGCAATTTAAATGTTTAAATATGAAACTATTTGTGAAAAGATTAAATGTAATTTTACCTTCCAAATGAGAGAATTGGGTTTTCATGAGTGAACTATGCTCAACTCAGTGGCCCTGCCCATGTGATCAGACATTGGTTATAAACTATGAAACACGCCCTTCTCTCCCCTCCTATATAAAGCCCTTGATGAAAATGTAACTTTCTGTTCCGAGGACGTAAGGCGACGGTCCCACGTTAAAAGGGCTCAGGTAATAACCTGTTCCAAGGATGTGTGGACTTGAGGTCCCCACGTTGAAAGGACAAAGACCACCTACAGAACTAAGCCAACCTTAGAGAACCTAATGAAATTAGCATCGAATTTCAATGTGAAGGTGACGACCTACACGCCGGAAGGATGAATTTCGACTATACCAGCCAGAATATTGCATGAGCATATAGCATGGCAACTTGGTATAAACTTTGTACTCTTATTCTCCTAGCCCTAACGGACAGAGTATCCACTCTACCACGCTCCAGTTCACCACTAGACAGTCTTCACAGGACCAGAGATCCATACTGGACAACCCGGCCTACCATCTACGACCAATCTACCGAAATATTTATTGCATTTTCCTTTTTCAAATGGGCGGTTATTTAGAATGCATAAGATTCTGTATTTACGATAGCATAGCTTCTCCCTTTGTCACTCAGTCTTCCCGCTCTTTCACTCAAGCCCAACCTCCTCTCTTTGTGTAACCAGCTGTCATATCTGTTCCGTCCGCTAAGGACGTTTTCCTTTATGACATAATTTGTAATCAATGTATGACCCATTCTGTGTAGATGTAATTCTGTGTGATTATTTAGGTATTTAGTAAATAAATAATTAAACCAAATTTTGTATTGTTGATTCAACTTGTTAGCCAGGGTTCGTGAAGATAACCAAGAATTTTCAACTTTCAGATGAGACTAAACAAGGTGACGATTAAATATTGACTGCTATTGATGTAAAAGATTACCAGGTCTTTAAGAGTTTATTCGGAAGATAACAGCTCTATAAACATTCTTTCGTGGTGCCCCGACTTTCTAGTTAATTATCTACCTGATTTGCTTAATCAGGTAATATTAATTACAGAGAAATGATTTTATAGAATAGCATGTCATATCACTTAATCCGGCATAGCCAAAGACCCAACAGTGATTTAGACTGAACTTTACTTTATGGTGACTTCATCTTATGGTTATTACCCTTCTACGTTATCCTATTTTAAATGTAAGTTTCAACAGAATAAACAACCCCAAATTAGTTTGTGTCCTGTGCTGGGTTTACTTTCACCAGGCTACATGACTATGCATAGATAATAAACAGTGGCCATTTGATTAATTGTTCAACAGTCTTATAGCTTGGAGATAGAAGCTGTTAAGGAGCCTTTTGGACCTAGACTTGGCGCTCCGGTAGCGCTTGCTGTGCGGTAGCAGAGAGAACAGTCTATGACTTGGGTGACTGGAGTCTTTGACAATTTGTTGGGCCTTCCTCTGACACCGCCTAGTATATAGGTCCTGGATGGCAGGAAGCTTGGCCCCGGTGATGTATTGGGCCATATGCACTAACCACTGTAGTGCCTTACGGTTGGATGCCGAGCAGTTGCCATACCAGACGGTGATGCAACCGGTCAGGATGCTCTCGATGGTACAGTTGTAGAACTTTTTGAGGATCTTGGGACCCATGCCAAATCTTTTCAGTCTCCTGAGGGGGAAAAGGTGTTATCGCACCCTCTTCACAACTGTCTTGGTGTGTTTGGACCATGATAGTTTGTTGGTGATGTGGACACCAAGGAACTTGAAACTGTCGACCCGCTCCACTATAGCCCTGTCGATGTTAATCTTACATCAAGACGTTCCGCTAGCGGAACACCTGCTCCAATATCCAATGATAGGCGTGGCGCGAATTACAGATTCCTCAAAAATACAAAAACTTAAATTTTTCAAACATATGACTATTTTACACCATTTTAGAGACAAGACTCTCCTTTATCTAACCACACTGTCCGATTTCAAAAAGGCTTTACAGTGAAAGCAAAACATTAGATTATGTCAGCAGAGTATCCAGCCAGAAATAATCAGACACCCATTTTTCAAGCTAGCATATAATGTCACAAAAAACAAAACCACAGCTAAATGCAGCACTAACCTTTGATGATCTTCATCCGATGACATGCCTAGGACATTATGTTATACAATACATGCATGTTTTGTTCAATCAAGTTCATATTTATATCAAAACCCAGCTTTTTACATTAGCATGTGACGTTCAGAACTAGCATTCCCACCGAACACTTCCGGTGAATTTACTAAATTACTCACGATAAACGTTCACAAAAAACATAACAATTATTTTAAGAATTATAGATACAGAACTCCTTTATGCAATCACGGTGTCAGATTTTAAAATAGCTTTTCGGCGAAAGCACATTTTGCAATATTCTGAGTAGATAGCTCGGCCATCACAAGCTAGCTAATTTGACACCCACCAAGTTTGGTGCTCACTAAACTCAGAATTACTATAAGAAAAATTGGATTACCTTTCCTGTTCTTCATCAGAATGCACTCCCAGGACTTCTACTTCAACAACAAATGTTGTTTTGGTTAGAAATAATCCATAGTTATATTGAAATAGCTCCGTTTTGTTCGTGCGTTGAGGTCACTATCCGAAGGGTGACGCACGGGCGCATTTCGTGACAAAAGAATTCAAAATATTCCATTACCGTACTTCGAAGCATGTCAAACGCTGTTTAAAATACATTTTTATGCTATTTTTCTCGTAAAATAGCGATAGTATTCCAACCGGGCGACGTTATATTCATTCATAGACTGAAAGAAAAACATGGAGTCGTCTCGTGCACGCGCACTCCAGTGTCATTGTTCCCTGCCTGACCACTCACAAAAGCTCCTGCTGTTTTTCGCCCAGAGACTGCAGAGACGTCATTCCACTTTCTGGTGCCTTCTGAGAGCCAATGGAAGCCTTAGAAAATGTCACGTTACAGCAGAGATGCTGTATTTTTGATAGAGATGCCCTAGATGGAGAACAAATTGTCAGACAGGGCACTTCCTGTATGGAATCTTCTCAGGTTTTGGCTTGCCATATGTGTTCTGTTATACTCACAGACACCATTCAAACAGTTTTAGAAACTTTAGAGTGTTTTCTATCCCAATCTACTAATTATATGCATATTCTCGTTTCTGGGCAGGAGTAGTAACCAGATTAAATCGGGTACGTTTTTTATCCAATGTCTTCCATGTTTTTGGATGACGTGATGATGTTGTCGCTGCTCACCTTGCTCCCTGTGCGCACTGAGTCTTAGTGCGCATGTGATGTTGGCCCGTATAAACCGGATGCAACCTTGGATGAAGACGGTCCATTAATCGGCATATGCAAACGTGAGTAGATTACCTTGAAAACTACGGTCAGACATCTTGGACATAGTCTCAGAGATAGATCAGGGGTGATCTCATTGAAGAGGAGATTCAGCAGCTTGTCTATATAGCCTGTAATGTTTGTGAAAATGGTAGATTAATGTAGTCTACAGGAAATATGCATATAAAAATCCCATGTTTATTTTTGGAATGTTTGTGTGGCTGAATGGGGATCAAAAACTATGAAATATGAAGATTATTTACTTGCATTATGCAGCATCCACCATATAGCCTAACATTATACACGATTTTCCTTCTAAATCATAAAAATACCACACATCTCTATCATCATACAGCTAATGTTAGCTAACACAAAAGAGAATACGCTTTACAATCTGATTTCAATATTTTATGCACTGAAAGAGATACATAGTAATCCGATTGTAAAACCTGTTCTCTTCATATATTTTACTAACAGCTAACCTGCTAACTAGCTCAATGAAGGCAAGGTTATGGAGGTTCTTGTCAGAGATATAACATTAGCTCATTGACAAATACATTAGCTAGCTAGCTAATAATCTCTACTATTCCATGTTAACTACTTTCAGGGTGATCCACGCTTGCTGCTGGGACTGTTAGTGGCAACTCAAGTATTGGAACTGCATCAGGCTTCAGTATCAGAAGCTTAGCCTACCCCATCTTTTTTGCAGCAGGTTCTCAAAGCACTCATCTGCAAAATGTGCTCTGCAAACGGTACTTTTTGTGATCAACTTGGGTGCATCCTGAGCTTGGCAAATTAATGTTACCCACTTCTCCCTTATTAAGTCTTCCTTTTTGAGGAAGATAAATAACTGTAAATTGCTTTTACAGCCTACGACCGGCAACTAGCTAGCTAGCTGACTTGTTGCTGAATCAGAAGATGTGACGGCAATTTACAGGTAATGCACGGTACACATTCCAATGAGGGCTGAGGATGACGTTTAAATAAAGCATATCATTGGTAAAGAATGTACAATAAAGGTAAAAAATAAAATCAAAATTGGACGCATTAATAATAAGTAGCTAAGCTCACATCATCCTAGCTGAGGCAAATCGGATCAGAGTGATTCAGCCTCAAGTCAGGTTCTATACTGTGACTCTGTGAGGTTGAAAAGTGTAATTCAAGAGATAACATGCTGCTCATGCAAGTACAAATTAAATTGTAGTATATTTTGTAGCTTATGAAAAGCAATCTCCATATGTAAACATGAATAAATATGCCCTACTGTGTAGATCGACTCATGTTCTGAAGCTAATTTCTTCTTTACAAATCTAGCCTCTCAATTTCCATCCTCATATTGGAGACATGAGAAACGAACGCAGCTACATGAAAGTCATGGGGAAGGTGAGAATGGTGTATTGATTGTTATTGCCTCTGGACTATATTTTCAATTAACAGTGAAATGGAAATTGATACCCTATCAAATTCAATAAACTTTGGGCTAGATTACTCCTTAAGTGTTCCTTTGACTGTTATTAATGGGCTTATCCAGATTTCTTAATCAGAACAGCATTAAATATGTTGATTGTGCTGCGAGGAAAAGAGCTGGAGCGTAAAATTATTTCACAATACACTGGTCCGTCCACACAAAACAACAAAGACATTTTTGAAGGTTGTAAATGTTTGCTTTTTTACTTAATCTTTTTAAACCTTCCAACGGCTTTGTCAGTGTTCAAACCACAACGTCAATTTAAAGAATGTACTGTATGATCAAACTTAGTTCAAGTTTACCTTTTTGGTTTACAATGTGGTTTATTTGACGATATCTGACCCCAATGGATGCTCCCCGTGATAATGTATGATTATCAATCATTGATGCTGAAAGCATATAAGGAATGGGATAGCCCTACAGTATACAATAGTTATTAGTGTCCCATGTGAGGTCAAAATAATTTTATGTTCCTCTAAACACATGCAGACTTACTGGCAACGTTGCGAAAGCTAACTGAAACACCTATGTACCCAGTCTAAGTGTTGAATTAATTCATAGAGCAGTAATTGTCATTGATTTGATGCTTTGGGAGCCAACTAAGCGTGTGATGAGAATTCAGATAAGCAATGGCTTTGATTGAATCCTAGGGTGAAACTATATGCTGCCGGAGAGAGAGAGATTTCTTCGGTGGTTATCATGTTGATTACTAAACGTTTCCTATGCCTGGCCTGTTGTTTAGTAACACAGAGTTTGATAATGCTGAAAACTAAACATGTGATCGACATTATTGCAATGTCGGAGAGCCACACTGAGTATTCATATCTGAACGTTCCAAAACATTACATCCTGCTGAACATTCCCCTGGTTTTGTAGAAGATGGTTGAATTAGCTTGTTCGCTCTTACTCAAACTGCTGCACCTTTTGATTTAGATTGACTATGGAACTGCTTTTGCAAGCCATATTGCCAGACAGAGATCAATTACCTTTCCTATATTAAAATGTGCACACTTGGATTTTCAAAAAAATAATCAACATTCTATTTTAACTAGCTTGTAGTGAACAGATATTTTGTAATAATGTTGTTGATGCATTCCTTCTAAACAAATGAATCACTCTAACCAGAACCAGACTCTATTTATAACGTAATTACCCAATCTCTTTAAATAGAATTCACATTCATTTTGAGTGTTTGCATTGAGTGTTAAGTGATTAAAGTGATTAATTGTATAATTTATTTCAACAACTGTTTTCTTCATTTTCGAAAATGAATCAAGTGATTTCTGTCCTCTCTTTATACAATATACTCAGGGAAAAGCAAACGTATTTTTTTGCCTCAAAGATACATTGTTTGACAATGCACTGTGAGAAAACGTTGTGAGTGATATTAATTGATTTTCCTTCAGGGGCAAAGAAAACAAAGCATTTAATTTGATTTGTAAAGAGAAGTTTTGCTATGTAAAAAAAATAAAAAATAAACACAGTTATTTCAATTACTGAATATTTAACTTAGCATCAGCAATCACCACATCTTCCATCATTTGAATTGCCATTTATTATTGAGCAAACTAATCAGAGTGGAATAAAACCCAATAGAAAGTCGCAAAGGAATTTATTAAATGGAAACTGTAATCTCAATGTCCTGTTGCGAAGAAGCCTAGCTGTATGCATAGTCTTCAATCTAACTAGAAAAGTGGGCAAAAGTAATTGAGGCTCAGCACATGCATATCATTAGGAGATGTGGAATGTTTTTTTTATGTTGATTTGTGAATATTTCATGTTTCCCTATTTGTTTGAGTATTGTGCTATGCATGTGGAGTGTCTGTGTGTGTCTTAAAGCTCCCCTGGATTCAGTCTTAATGGATCCTGATTTATTCCGTCTCTTCCAATATTCAAATCACCCCTGATTTGACATAAAATATGAGGGAAAAGAGAATAGACAATGTGGCAGATTGAGTTTTACAATGTGAGGCAAGAGTGTTGCTTGATGCTTTTATAAGTTAACAAATATTTAATGCATCCTACTGAGGAGAGAGACCATAAATAATGCACGTCTCATAACTAGTTTGTTGTGCTGTTTGGATTGTTGTTAGAAATTTGTTCCTCTGAGATTTGAGGTGATAAACCCACTGGTATGGATGGTGTTTGAAAATGTTAAATGTGACATGGTCGAGTCATCAAACATGACTTGGGTAGCGTGGAAATGATACATGGTGTGGTTTGTAAAATATTTCAAATGAATTACCTTTTTTATTCTTGTTTTTTTTAATGGATTTTAAAACATATTGTACAATCTACCTGCAATGAAGCAGCTCAATATTTACGTTACATTCAGTCATCTAGCAGACACTCCAATCTAGAGCGATCCAGAGGAGCAACCAGGGTCAAGCGCCCTCCCCAAGGGCACAAGGACAGATCCCCCACCCAGTCGAATTGGGGACCCGAACCAGTGACCTCTCGGCCACCGGCCCAAGCTCCCAACCGCCAGGCCACCAACCATCCAAGATCCACCTACAGTTCCCCTCGAGAGCTGACCCTCAAACCATCCAAGACCCCCGTCCCCCCCGTCCCCCGTCCCCCCGTCCCCCCAACAAAACTTCCCCCTCAACTCCCCACCCCCCTCCCTTCTCCATACAGTGTATTTTATAACGGATTAAGACCATCTTATTATATAGTGTTACCAAAACGACTACCAGCAACCCCTCTCCTCTATGCTAACTCTTTGTTGAATATGCTAAGACATCAGTTTAGACTACAGCAAACAGGAGTCTGGTCAGTCAGTATACTTACTTAGTTCGTTTGGTTGGCTTAGGGAGTCCACAGTGACTGACGTAACTCCTGTCTTGCTGAAGGTTATCTATCAACCCCTCCTTCAAAGCCATGGAATGAGTCTCCCTCTCCACCACTATCCATTTCTCTGTCTATGAACTTGATCTGCTACTGGTGCGTGAGCCCCAGCATCCCAGCAGAAGACACAAAGATAGAAGGTACTGCTGCATCATAAGTAGGAAGACTTCTACTTGAAATTGACGTACAGTACCTTCGTGTTATTATATGCATATAGTCCAGGATGAAGACAAGGGCTGTTTGATGGGCAAATTATGATTTTAGGTTACTGCAAGTATGTGTGCTGCTCCTCTATCCCTTTCTTGTTAATTGCCTTCCCTGTGGAGGAGATACACTTTATTAGAGGAGAGGGAAACATGAACACAAAGAGTTCAGATACATGGGACTGCTTAAGGACACACTAAGTGCCTCCCACATTAGCCAAGGCTAAATAACATTAGAAGCTATGCTTTCAGAAGTAGTGTTACTCACTCGAGCCCAGCAGTGGCAGAGTCTGACCCTCAAATAGGGCTCTCATGTGAGAGAGGGAGCAATAGAGCTGCAAAGTGGCAATGATTAGAAAAAAAATGACAAAAAGTTCTCCATGTCAAGGTAATGAGTGCTCTACAGTAGGGGTTCCCAAACTTTTTCACCCAGGATCCCTTCCAGCATTGGGGAACATGTTCATGACACAAACTGTTCACACCCCTGTTGTTGGCAGAGAGAACATTTTGCAGGTTTTAAAGCTTATTTCCTGCAATTCTACACATTTCATCATGGAGTGCAGAGAAAATGTAGTCGTTTCACAGCTCATTTTCTTACAATTCTATACATGTCTAATGTGTATTCATGTGATATTTGAGTGACTCAAACATTCCAACAAAATCTATGGGCTAAAAATCCTAGCTAAAAAACATTAGCTGACATGGGCTAGTTGATCTGGACATTTCTGACAAGTTATAAATAGCTCTCTAAGATATGCAATGACTGATATGACAAGAGGAAAACTGATGATGCACTACCCAATTTTGAAATTGCACCTTGTGCATTGTACTATTACAACTTTCCCACAGCTTGGGAACCACTGCTCTACAGTAGGATGATCACGGCTGCAATACTGTGAAAAAGCCTTCCCCAATGACTAGAATGATGTATGGGAGAAAAAAGTGAGTTGACGTCAGTGTACTCAGGGCAACCACGTTAGGACAGCACCTGAAGGAGATTTGGGAGGTTGCATGGCAATTCACTGGAATTCATTCCTTTAATGTCCTCCTGTTGCTTATCGTGGAGCTGCAGGTGCCAACGTCGTGAATCGCTCCGCCTTTGTCTCTGTGCTGTTGTGCTGTTTGTTGCTACTTGGCTATCTGCCAAACGTTTCGGTTTTTACTTATAATACATTTACCAACGTCTCATACCCTGACTACACCACTCGCGTCGCGTGCGTGAGTGTTGCAAAATAAATTTTGGAATCTATGTTATTCAATTATTGCACCCACACTGCTCGTGCGGGTCAACGAGTGTCTGCGTTGCCAAGGGCTAAAATAAAAGTAATTCCTATTTCTGACGCAGATCGCGCTGCAAGTCCTGCCTCTCCCATCTCCTCATTGGTTTATAGAAGCAGGTACCCACGTGCCATCTCCTCATTGGTTATACCCACGTGGGTGATTGAAAGACAAACTGTTTTGCCGGTTGTCGTGGTAATATTATGAAAGTGTAGATGCCAATCACCATATAAGTTCAAAGATGAAAAAGCCTAGAAGGAGGAGAGATGACTAGAAACGATTCGGTTGACCGTTTTATGTGTGGATTAATTGTCGGAGTAGAGGACCTTGTGCATTTCAGGTAAAATAACAACTCAATGTTTATATCCCAGGATATAAAGGTGCAAGCTATATTGCCATAAATGTTTAATGCTTTTCGACCTGTCCCCAAATTAATGTCGTTGGTTCAGAGTTTGATATTTTAACCTGCGAGTCCTGATCGTGTTTGGTGTAGGTGGACAAAATACATTTCTGCACGATGGCGCACGATGGCGCACGCACGCAGACGGTTTGGGTTCCGTGTTATGGTAAGGATAGCCGTGTTGCAAGCACAGCTTCACATGCAATCATTAGGCAAGTTAAATTTAAATGTAGGAAAGGATGAAACAGCGTCTGGCTGCGGGGACTGTGTGGGGGGATTTATACTACTATCTGTACTTACTGGGGGCACAGATAGTAGTATAAATCCCCACAGCCGGACAATTTTCTCAAAGCTTCTGGAAAGAAATGCTGTTTGCATACTCAACCGGTGTGCTCAATCAGCTGACAGAAACTTTCAACCGGTTCTCCCCATTAAGCAACGAGTCAGAGCCCGAGCATTCTCAGGTCTCTCTTCCACCCGTTACGGGGTCTGAGCCGCCGAATTCTCCAACCATTAGCTCTGACAAATTGAAAACTCTAGTCATTGGCAACTCCTTTACTCGCAATATCAGACTTCAAAATAATCATCCAGTGATCATACACTGTTTACCAGGGGACAGGGCTACCAACGCAATGGCTAATCTGAAGACGGTGCTGGCTAAAGCTAAAACTGGCAAGTGTAGAGAGTATAGGGATATTGTTATCCACATCGGCACCAACGATGTTAGGATGAAACAGTCAGAGGTCACCAAGCGCAACATAGCTTCAGCGTGTAATTCAGCTAGAAAGATGTGTCGGCATCGAGGAATTGTCTCTGGCCCCCTCCAGTTAGGAGGAGTGATCAGCTCTACAGCAGAGTCTCACAACTCAATTGCTGGTTGAAAACTATTTTCTGCCCCTCCCAAAAGATAGAATTTGTAGATAATTGTCCCTCTTTCTGGGACTCACCCACAAACAGGACCAAGCCTGCTGAGGAGTGACAGACTCCATCCTAGCTGGAGGGGTGCTCTCATCTTATCTATGAACATAGACAGGGCTCTAACTCCTCTAGCACCACAATGAGATAGCCTGCTGCCTGGCCTACACCCTGTTAGCCAGCCTCCCAGCTTAGTGGAGTCTGCCACTAGCACAGTCAGTGTAGTCAGCTCAGCTATCCCCATTGAGACCGTGTCTGTACCTCAATCTCAGTTGAGCAAAACAAAACATGCCACAGTTCGCCTTAGCAATCTCACTGGAATAAAGATCTCCACCATTCCTGTCATTATTTAAAGAGATTATGATATCTCAAATCTCAAAATAGACAATCACCGTCAATGAACCAGTCACTGATCATAATCTTGATGTGATTGGCCTGACTGAAACATGGCTCAAGCCTGATCAATTTACTGTGTTAAATGAGGCCTCTCCTCCTGGTGACACTAGTGACCATATACCCGCGCATCCCGCAAAGGCGCAGGTGTTGCTAACATTTATGATAGTAAATGTCAAATAAGACTGCATTTTCGTCTTTTGAGCTTCTAGTCATGAAATATATGCAGCCTACTCAATCACTTTTTATAGCTACTGTTTACAGGCCTCCTGGGCCGTATACAGCGTTCCTCTGTGAGTTCCCTGAATTCTTATCGGACCTTGTAGTCATGGCAGATAATATTCAAGTTTTTGGTGATTTGTCACAAGAAATTTGCTCCCTGGTATACAAAAAATACCCGAGCCCTGAAGCAAGGTTCCAGAAAATTGGAACGGATATGTTGCTCCACCAAACTAGAAGTATTCCGACTAGCTTGGAAAGACAGTACCGTGCAATACTGAGGAGCCCTCAGTGCTGCACGATCATCCTATTTTTCCAACCTAATTGAGGAGAATAAGAACAATCCCCCTCAAAAAATGTTGATACTGTCACAAAGCTAACTAAAAAGCAGCATTCAACGAGAGAGGAAATCTTTCACTTCAGCAGTGATAAAATCATCAACTTCTTTGATGAAAAGCTCATGATCATTAGAAAGCAAATTACAGACTCCACTTTGAATCTGCATATTTCTCCAAAGCTCAGTTGTCCTGAGTCTGCACAGAACTGCCAGGAATTACGATCAATGGAGAGACTCAAGTTTTTTAATCCTGTATCTCTTGACACATTCATGAAACTAGTCATGGCCTCTAAACTGTCAAGCTGCATACTGGACCCTATTCCAACTAAAACTACTGAAAGAGCGACTTCCTGTGTTTGGCCCTCCTATGTTTAACCTAATAAATGGCTCCCTATCCACCGGATGTGTACCAATAGCTTCAGTCATAGCACTGAGACTACACTCGTGAAGGTGGTAAATTATTTTTTAATGGCTCTGCATCTGTCCTCCTAGACTTTAGTGCTGCTTTTGACACCATTGATCACCACATTCTTTTGGAGAGATCAGAAACCCTAATTGGTCTACATGGATAAGTTCTTGCCTGTTTGGATCTTATCTGTCGGAAAGATTTAAGTTTGTCTCTGTGGATGGTTTGTCCTCTGAAAAATCTATTGTACGTTTTGGCGTTTCTCAAGATTCTGTTTTAGGACCACTATTGTTTTCACTATATATTCTACCTCATGGTGATGTCATTCGGAAACATGATGTAAACTTTCACTGCTATGCGGACGACACACAGCTGTACATTTTGATGAAACATGGTGAAGCCCCAAAATTGCCTACACTGGAAGCCTGTGTTTCAGACATAAGGAAGTGGATGGCGGCAAAACAGAGATTCTAGTTCTAGGTCCCAAGTTACAGAGATCTGCTGTTGGATCTGACAATTAATTTTGATGGTTGTACAGTCGTCTCAAATAAAACTATGAAGGGCCTTGGCGTTACTCTGGACCCTGATCTCTCTTTTGACGAACATATCAAGAATTTCAAGGACAGATTTTTTCCATCTTCGTAACATTGCAAAAATCTGAAACTTTTTGTCCTAAAATGACGCAGAAAAACTAATCCATGCTTTTGTCACTTCTAGATTAGACTACTGCAATGCTCTACTCTCCGGCTACCCGGATAAAGCACTAAATAAACTTCAGTTAGTGCTAAACACGGCTGCTAGAATCCTGACTAGAACAAAAAAAATGTATCATAATACTCCAGTGCTAGCCTCTCTACATTGGCTTCCTGTTGAGGCTAGGGCTGATTTCAAGGATTTACTGCTAACCTACAAAGCATTACATGGGCTTGCTCCTACTTATCTCTCTGATTTGGTCCTGCTGTACATACCTACACATACACTATGTTCACAAGATGCAGGCCTCCTTATTGTCCCTAGAACTTCTAACTTCTAGTCTGGCCCAGGGGTGTGAAGGTGAACAGCAAGGTACTGGAACGACGAACTGCCCTTGCTGTTTCTGCCTGGCCGGCTCCCCTCACTCCACTGGGATTCTCTGCCTCCCAGTTAGGGGGAGTGATCAGCTCTACAGCAGTCTCACAACTCAATTGCTGGTTGAAAACTATTTTCTGCCCCTCCCAAAAGATAGAATTTGTAGATAATTGTCCCTATTTCTGGGACTCACCCACAAACAGGACCAAGCCTGCTGAGGAGTGACAGACTCCATCCTAGCTGGAGGGGTGCTCTCATCTTATCTATGAACATAGACAGGGCTCTAACTCCTCTAGCACCACAATGAGATAGGGTGTAGGCCAGGCAGCAGACTGTTAGCCAGCCTCCCAGCTTAGTGGAGTCTGCCACTAGCACAGTCAGTGTAGTCAGCTCAGCTATCCCCATTGAGACCCTATTACGGTGGCTGAGTCACTGGCTTACTAGTGCTTTTCCATGCCGTCCCTAGGAGGGGTGTGTCACTTGAGTGGATTGAGTCACAGACATAATCTTCCTGTCCAGTTTTGCCTCACCTTGGGCTTGTGCAGTGGAGGAGATCTTTGTGGGGTACACTCAGCCTTGTCTCAGGGTAGTAAGTTGGTGGTCTGTTGATATCCCTCTAGTGGTGTGGGGGTTGTGCTTTGACAACGTGGGTGGGGTTATATCCTGCCTGGTTGGCCCTGTCCGGGGGTAGCCACTCTTATCTTTGGTTCAGGACTTCTGGATACCATGTGGTCGATCATTTGGTTTGCCCCAGCACATCGAGAACGGATTGATTGATATGGGACTTAAGTCTAAATATATTTTGATTTGTTTAACACATTTTTGGTTACTACATGATTCCATATGTGTTATTTCATAGTTTTGATGTCTTCACAATTATTCTACAATGTAGAAAATCGTAAAAAATAAAGAAAAACCCTTGAATGAATAGGTGTGTCCAAAGTTTTGACTGGTACTTCCTCAAAATAGTTAGAATGAATTAACTCCGATTAAGTAGTTTACTTGTCCTACTGTAATAATCTGAAAGATTGCTCATGAAACTGTAAAGGTCGTCTGAAGGTGAAGAAGTGGACCAAAGCGCAGCGTGGTAAGTGCTCATGATTATTTATTTTCAAGAAACACTCAAACAAAATAACAAAAGGGAAAAACGAAAACACACCGTTCCGTCAGGCACATACGCTAAACAGAAAATAACCTCAACACAAAACTCAGGTGGAAAACAGACTGCCTAAGTATGATTCCCAATCAGAGACAGCGATAGACAGCTGCTTGTGATTGGAAACCACACTCGGCTCAAAAACAAAGAAATTGAAAACATAGATATTCCCACCCGAGTCAAACCCTGACCTAACCAAACATAGAGAATAAATAAGATCTCTAAGGTCAGGGCGTGACAGTACCCCCCCCCCCCCAAAGGTGCGGATTCCGGACGCAAACCTGAACCTATAGGGGAGGGTCCGGGTGGGCATCTCTGCTTGGTGGAGGCTCTGGTGCGGAACACCGTTCCCCCTCCGCTTGGGACTCCCCCCACTTTCGTGGAACCGGACCGTGGATCATTGTCGGAGGCTCCGGACCCTGGATCGTCGCTGGAGGAACCGGACCGTAGATTGTTGCCAGAGGCTCCGAACTGCCGACTCCCGCTGGAGGCTCCAGACTGCGGACCATCGCTGGAGACTCCGGACCGTCGCTGGAGACTCCGGACCGTCACTGGAGACTCCGGACCGTCGCTGGAGGCTCCGGACTGGGGACCGTCGCTGGAGGCTCCGGACTGGGGACCGTCGCTGGAGGCTCCGGACTGGGGACCGTCGCTGCAGGCTCCGGACTGGAGACCGTCGCTGCAGGCTCCGGACTGGAGACCGTCGCTGCAGGCTCCGCGCCATGGATCGTCACTGGAGGCTTCGTGCCATGGATCATCACTGGAGGTTCCGGGCCATGGATCATCACTGGAGGCTTCGTGCCATGGATTATCACTGGAGGCTCCGGGCCATGGATTATCACTGGAGGCTTCGTGCCATGGATCATCCGGGCTCCGGGCCATGGATCATCACTGTAGGCTTTGTGCCATGGATTATCACTGGAGGCTCCGGGCCATGGATTATCACTGGAGGCTTCGTGCCATGGATCATCACTACAGGCTCCGGGCCATAGATCATCACTGGAGGCTTCGTGCCATGGATCATCACTGGAGACTTTGAACCATGGATCATCACTGGAGGCTTCGTCCGTGGAGCCGGAAAGGTCTCACCAGACTGGGGAGACGCACTGGAGACCGGGTGTGCGGAGCTAGCACAGGATATACTGGGCCGTGGAGGCGCACTGGAAGTCTGGAGCGTAGGGCTGGCACAACCCGTCCTGGCTGGATGCTTACTTTAGCCCGGCAAGTGCGGGGCGCTGGCACAGGACAAACTGGGCTGTGAAGGCGCACTGGCGACACAGTGCGTAGAGCTGGCGCAGGATATACTGGGCCGTGGAGGCGCACTGGAGGTCTGGAGCGTAGGGCTGGCACAACCCGTCCTGGCTGGATGCTCACTTTAGCCCGGTAAGTGCGGGGCGCTGGCATAGGACGAACTGGGCTGTGAAGGCGCACTGGCGACACAGTGCGTAGAGCTGGTGCAGGATATCCTGGACCGAGGAGACGCACCGGAGACCAGGAGCGCTGAGCCGGCACAATCCGTCCTGGCTGAATGCTCACTTTAGCCCGGCAAATGCGGGGAGCCGGCAACGAGCGCACCGGGCTGTGAATGCGCACCGGAGATACGGTGCGCATCACCGCATAACACAGTGCCTGACTGGTCACACGCTCCCCACGGTAAGCACGGGGAGTTGGCTCAAGTCTCAACCCTGACTCTGCCAATCTCCCCATGTGTCCCCCCCTTGTAGCGTCGCCGTTCCTCCTTTGCTCCCTCTTTCTACTCCCTTGAACAGCGATATTCCCCAATCCGCGTCCAGGGCCCTTTGCCGTCTAGGATCTCCTCCCATGTCCAACTCTCCTGGCCACGCTGCTTGGTCCGTCTTTGGTGGGAGATTCTGAAACGGTCATCTGAAGTTGAAGAAGTGGACCAAAGCGCAGCGTGGTTAGTGCTCATGATTATTTATTTTCAAGAAACACTCAAACAAGATAACAAAAGGGAAAAACGAAAACGCACAGTTCCGTCAGGCACATACGCTAAACAGAAAATAACCTCCCACAAAACTCAGGCGGAAAACAGGCTGCCTAAGTATGATTCCCAATCAGAGACAACAATAGACAGCTGCCTCTGATTGGGAACCACACTCGGCTCAAAAACAAAGAAATAGAAAACATAGATATTCTCACCCGAGTCACAATTTTTAGCTGCAACTTCTGAGTCCGTTTTAGAGGGTAAGCTTGAGCAAAGTGAGTTATAGAATCACTGATCTACATATAGTTTTCCCTGTCAAATAATAGGCTTTGTGCAATTAAGATTCATAAAGCTACGTCTCCCCTGGCTTAGGCAATCACCCCAACCAAACACTCTCACAACCAGATATTGATGAATTGATTGGAAACAGTTTGTTAGAATACTTCCTAGGATTTTCTACCTGCATCAGACCTAGTGGATAATGCTGGAAATACCAGTAAAAGAAAACCCACACAAAAACCAACCAAATCAACTGGCCCTACTCATGCTGCACAATATTTACACTCAGTGTAAATGTGAAAATAAAAGGGAAACCTTTGAAAGGTCATGTTCTCATTACAGGTATCTGTGGCATTTGAATTATTCTGTTGTCAGGTTCATTTCCAACCAAAACAAATCTCCCTGGTAATGCTGAGTAATATACATTTTGAAGAATTCCCATGCGAAATAAATGATCCAACTATACCTGAGCCATTCCCCCACTGGGCAAAAACTGGTTGAATCAATGTTGTTTCCACATAATTTCCACCAAATGTTGTCTTTTTTTCACCAGAATTTCCAGCTAAATCCAATGACATGGTGAATATTTTGGGGGGATTTCATATTGAATTCACGTTAGTTGACAACTCAACCAAATGTAAATCAAAACTAGACGTTGAACTGACGTCTGTGCCCAGTGGGCTGTGACTCAATTACAGTATTTTTACCAACCCCATTTTGACAATGCAAAAAAAATAATCTATTGCAATAGACTGGCACTCTATCAAGGGGGCGTATACACTGGGAGGTATGTCTGAATCCAGTGATCTCAGAACTCATGAGTTATAGTTGGGGGAAGGGGCTCTGGCAATGAGCACCTGTTGTTGATCTCCAGGAATGTACAATACTTTAACCTTACTCTTTTTTTATCAGACCTATCTTAAAGAAGCACATTCACCAAGAAGACTACTCTCTGGCCATTGTATGCAATACATCCCTTCATAGCAGGCACCACACTCATGACCTTTACAACCAGGAACCATGACCTTCCAGTGTTTGTTATCTGTGAGAAACTCAGATCCTTTATAGGGTGATCTAATATTTTCTCATGGTGGTGATAGTTGATCATAATACACACTGGACTCTTTTCTCTTTGAATTCTGATGATTGATGTGGAGGACATGAGATATGACAGATTTAATGCATATGACTGATTTAATGCTTTTATTTTATTTATTTAATGCTAAGTTAATGCATATAAATTGATGTGGATATGAAAACCTAGAAAGTCCAAAGAAGCAGTAATAACTACATTTACTTTTAATATAAGACCATGCAAGAGGGTCAGAGAGTGTGACCGATATGTTGCGTCATGCTCCTTCTGCCATGTCCGGTGGCCTCCAAAAGGCCTGCTTTACTGCCCCTCTGACTTCACTACTATGAAAATGCCTAAGAGGGACATGTGAGACTAATGAATTCTCCGTAGTCTGCAATATTCTGGCATAATGTGCTACCCCCATCCTTGTTTGAAATGCTTCGTTTTTTTCCTATTTTTACTGCGTTCAGCATGTGCTTTTGCCATCGCTGCAGGGTGCTTTTGGGTATTTCTCGGCTCTGGTGGAGTTTGATCTGAAAGCTGGATCGGCAGAGGGCTGCTCCAAGTTTTTCAGCTGCGTCGTTGTACTGTAGCCACTGAGAAAGCCAAGACACTGCTCCACATCTAAGAATCATATCTCTGTCGGCCGAATTGGTGCAACATCTTCCCAGAAAAAACCCAGACATGACACTTTTATTACCACACTTTCATTTTGTTTAGATTATCTATGGTTCATCTTTTCTCTGATTGAACTGAGATTAGAGAGAGTTTGATGAATGTGGAGGGAGGACGACAGTCAGGATTGTTGTGAGTGGATGCAAGGAATATCTATCTGAAATAAAAAGCAATGTTTCATGAATGCTGAGTAATCCTGAAACATCTGGGGACAGTTGTTCTACTAGGAACAGAGGAAGCCAGTCATCCTCCATCTTTCTCTCTCTCGCTCTTGCTCTCACTCTCTCTCTCTCAGCATGCTCACCAACACCCGTAGATAAGGCTTCGTCTTGTGTTTTTAAAGCAGATATTTGATGCAAAGATGGCTTGTTTTCTGTGTGTGCAATAGGTGAGTAGTGTAAAATTGGCCAAGGTTGGCTGAGGACAGATAAGAGTTGCAAATGCATTATAATGAAGGAAGCGGTCATGCTCAAGCTGTTCTTTATCTCCTCCTCATTTTGAAATAAAAATTTGTGTTTGGAACGGGACCCGGAGGAATACAATATTACGTTTCCTGCATTAAAGAGGAAGTTGGCGCAAAGGAAGGCATGGCAGAAAATAATAAATAAATATCAATGGTTAAATAATTCAAGGATGATTCATAGGAGTAGAGGAGTCTGAGAACTCAGCAGGGCAAATCTTAGTGCTTGCTGTCAGTACATAATAATAACCTAGCTGAAAAGAAATGTATGGAAATACATGAGTTGTTGTCCTTTGTTGTTGATTAGGACAGCAAGTGTCCCAGTGTTTGGAGTCGAAGCAACCCACTAGGCATAGACATCAGTTCACCATCTTGTTTTGATTTAGCGGCGCAGTGGTCGAAGGCACGACATCTCTGTGCAAGAGGCGTCACTACAGTCCCTGGTTCAAATCCAGGCTGTATCACATCCGGACGTGATTGGGAGTCCCATAGGGTGGCGCACAATTGGCCCAGCGTCGTCTGGATTTGGCCGGGCTTGCCTAGTTAAATAAAGGTTAAATAAAAAAATACAATAAAAAAAGCCTCTATGAATAACATTGACGACTACACTGATACGGTGACTGAGTTTATCAGGAAGTGTATACACTGTAGGAGATGTTGTACCCACGGACACTATTAAAACCTACCCTAATCAGAAACTGTGGATTGATGACAGCATTTGCGCAAAACTGAAAGCGCGAACCACCACATTTAACCATGACAAGGTGACTGGGAATATGACCGAATACAAACAGTGTAGTTATTCCCTCCGTAAGGCAATCAAACAAGCAAAACATCAGTATAGAGACAAAGTGAAGTTGCAATTCAACGGCTCAGACATGAGACGTATGTGGCAGGGTCTACAGACAATTTCGGACTACAAATGGAAAACCACCCACGTTGCGGACACCAACGTCTTGCTCCCAGACAAGCTAAACACCTTCTTCGCTGCTTTGAGGATAACACAGTGCCCACTACCAAGGACTGTGGGCTCTCTTTCTCCGTGGCCAACGTGAGTAAGACATTTAAGCGTGTTAACCCTTGTAAGGATGCCGGCCCAGACGGCATCCCTAGCCGCGTCCTCAGAGCATGTGCAGACCAGTTGGCTGGAGTGTTTACAGACATATTCAATCTCTCCCTATCCCAGTCTGCTGCCCCCACATGCTTCAAGATGTCCACCATTGTTCCTGTACCCAAGAAAGCAAAGGTAACTGAACTAAATTACTAGCTCCCGTAGCACTCACTTCTGTCATCATGAAGTGCTTTAAGAGGATAGTTAAGGATCATATCACCTCCACCTTACCTTACCTGACACCCTAGACCCACTTAAATTTGCTTACCGCCTCAATAGATCCACAGACCGCCCCTACCGCCCCAATTGATCCACTCTGTGCAACTGGGCCATGGTCTTTCTGACTGGCCGCCCCAGGTGGTGAAGGTAGGTAACAACACATCCACTTCTCTGATCCTCAACACAGGGCCCCCACAAGGGTGCATGCTCAGACCCCTCCTGTACTCCCTGTTCACCCATGACTGCGTGGCCACGCACGCCTCCAACTCAATCATCAAGTTTGCAGCTGATACGACAGTAGTAGGCCTGATTACCAACAATGATGAGACAGCCTACAGGAGGAGGTGAGGGCCCTGGGAGTGTGGTGCCAGGCAATAACCTCTCACTCAACATAAACAAAACAAAGGAGCTGATCGTCGACTTCAGGACACAGCAGAGAGAGCACGCCCCTATCCACATCGACGGGACCACAGTGGAGAAGGTGGAGAAGGTGGAAAGCTTGAAGTTCCTCGGCGTACACATCACTGACAAAATGAAATGGTCCACCCACACAGACAGTGTGGTGAAGAAGGCACATTAGCGCCTCTTCAACCTCAGGAGGCTGAAGAAATTTGGCTTGGCATCTAAAACCCTCACAAACTTTTACAGATGCACAATTGAGAGCATCCTGTTGGGCTGTATCCCTGCCTGGTAAGGCAACTCCACCGCCCGCAACCACAGTGCTCTCCAGAGGGTGTTGCGGTCTGCCCAACGCATCACCGGGGGCAAACTGCCTGCCCTCCAGGACACCTACAGCACCCGATGTCACAGGAAAACCAAAAAGATCATCAAGAACAACAACCACCCGAGCCACTGTTGACCCCGCTTTCATCCAGAAGGCGAGGTCAGTACAGGTGCATCAAAGCTGGGACCGGGAGACTGAAAAACAGCTTCTATCTCAAGGCCATCAGTCTGTTAAATAGCCATCAGCAGCACCTTAGAGGCTGCTGCCCTATATACAGAGACTTGAAATCACTGGCCACTTTAATAATGGAACACTAGTTACTTTAATAATGTTCACATATTTTGCACTACTCATCTCGTATGTATATACTGTATTCTATTCTATTCTACTGTATCTTAGTCTATGCCGCTCCGACATTGCTCGTCCATATATTTATATATTCTTAATTCCATTCCTTTACTTTAGATTTGTGTGTATTGTGTGTATTGTGTGTATTGTTGTGAAATTGTTAGATATTACTTGTTAGATATTACTGCACTGTTGGAGCTAGAAACACTAGAGTTTCGCTACACTCGCAATAACATCTGCTCAACACGTGTATGTGACCAATACAATTTGATTTGAAGTACATTTAATGTATATTTCTCATGCATTTTAAGTATACTAAAATGGTATTTGAATTAGAATTCCTGTATTTTCTTTACAACTAAGTATATTCATAATGTGTTCCAAGTATACTTTTACTAATGGACTTCCGCTCATTAACCACATTTTATATTGTAATTAGTTAATGTAAAGGTTACCTTGATCAACCAAGGCATCATCTCAGCCAATGTTAACACGCTATATACAAAAAAGTTGTGACTGGTGCAGCAATTTACAAATATTGTATTTGATAACAGTGCACCAGAGGCATTTCACACTTTAGTTGTTCACATTACGGCGATAAATTAACATTTCAATAAAATGTGTAGTATGTCATGTGTAATTAAAAGTACAACATTATTTAGTTTGAAAATCAACTTCAAAGCATTTGAATAAGCTAAATATTAGGAACAATATTATATTATAAATCAAAACCTCAGCTGCAGAAAAGGAGACACATGTGTTTTTGAAAGTATACTTAAAAAATATTTTGTGGACATTTAAGTTAAATATACTCTTTTGAAGGTTACCTAAGTATATTTTCTTGAGATGTGAAAAAGTATACTCTCAAGGAGGATGTTGCTCAGCTGTGCATGTTCCTTATGTGGAATGAACAATCGTTACCATTATCAACTGGCTCTGCACTCTTCTGAACAGGAATTCAGAAAGTACTTCAAATTCATTATTGGCACTGTACAGTGCCTTGCAAAAGTATTCATACCCCTTGGATTTATTCACATTTTATTGTCACAAAGTGGAATTATAATGGATTTAATGGTAATTTTTGGTCAACAATCTGCACAAAATTCTCTGTAATGTCAAGGTGTGAGATTTTATAAAACATTTTCTAAAGATTGATTGAAATGAAATGACTAAAACGTAGTTGTTGCATAAGTATTCAGCTCCCTGAGTCAATGCATACCTTTGGGAGCGATTACGATGTTCTGTATATTTGTATTCTTTTTTTCAACTCTGTTAGTTCATTATTGTGGAGTCACTACTAAAAATAAAAAACTAATATCATATTTACATAAATATTCAGACCCATCCTGGCCAACCAGGCCAAACTGAGCAATCGGGGGAGTAAGGCCTTGGTCAGGGAGGTGACCAAGAACCCGATGGTAACTCTGACAGAGCTCCTGAGGTGGACTCCAAACAAGTTGTAGGGGTTGGACTCCAAACAAGTTGTAGAAACATCTCAAGGATGATCAATGGAAACAGGATGCAACTGAGCTCAAAGGGAAGGGGTCTGAAAACTTTCTGAATGCACTGTATACTTATAGTGTACTTGATCACTCACAGAGTTTCATAAAAAAATATAAATGATTCATCTTTAAAATAAGTGTATTTTGAACAAATATACGTATACACTTAATATAAAATGTAAGTAAAGTTTTAATGATAGTGAACATATAGTACACTTAAAGGATGAAAAATAATTAATTTAAAGTACACTTTTAATAAGTGTACTGAAATGTGATTATAGCATTTATAGTATATTAAAAGACTGAAAAAACAATAAATATAAAGTACTCTTTTAATAAGTGTGTTGAAGTGTAATTATTGTATAATTAAGATATACTAGAAAAGTACATCTCATATTTGAAGTATATTAATAAAACTTTTGGTATATATAAGTATACTTTAGTATACTTGTAATGTATTAAAAAAAATTGTTTGGGTTAGAGCCACATGACCTGGTGTAAATTACAATGTGATTGATGTACAGCCCCTTCCCACCCATTTTCACATCTATTGTTAAGTGTTTCAGAAGACCAGATTAAGTTTACTATCCACGTCCCTGATGACATCATAGAGAAAATAAATATGAAATCCTCACGTACAGCCACTTCCCATTATCATGGCAAAACCTGGAATATAAAGTCCAGTCAATGTGTGTGAGCACCTGCAGTACCTGCAGTGCATTTGTATGCTGTGGTTGCTGTTGTTGTTTGTGTGTGTCTGTGTGTGTGTGTGACAGGGCTTCCACTCCCATTGAGGAGGCTGTTGGTGTGAGGCATGCATGCAGTCAGGCAGCAGCGTGGTGGGCTGTGTGATTAATAAAGGTGCCGTGTAGCAGGGCTGGAGAGTGATTAATTGGGCTCAGGACCTCATCTGCAATGTTTTGATGAAAATGAAGAGAGGAAGAAGGGTTGAGCTGGAAGAGAAGAGGGGGTGGGTGGCAAGGCACTCTAATGAAGCTGAAAGCCAACTTGATTGTGTGTGTTGGTTTGTGTATTTGTGTGTGTGTGTGTGTGTGTGTGTGTGTGTGTGTGTGTGTGTGTGTGTGTGTGTGTGTGTGTGTGTGTGTGTGTGTCTGTGTATGTGTGTCTACTTGTGTGTGTAGAAGCCAAATCAAAGATAATGCTCTGGATGAAATATTATGACCCATTTTGGCCTGGTTCGTCTCCTGTATACTCTTAACATTATTTACAATAGAAGGTCTATAACCAAAGTTATCTCCCCCCCCCCCCCCCCCCCCCCCCCAGACACAATACCACAGTAGATCTTTCAACTATGCATGGGCCTAGACATAATTTACCTACAAATTACACAATCCCTGTTTTTACATTCACCCTATATAGCTTTTCCCGAAAAGTTTCATTTACCCTTCCTGGAGGGCATACAGTGTTGTATTCTAATATCTTCTAATTTTGTCTAACACCTTTTATGAGTCATGTAAAAAGTCTCATCTGTACAGAGGGATGCTTTTGGTGAACACAGAGCATAGACTCACCTGGAGGAGAAAAGAAAATGGCCTTTTCAGATGAGCTGCATTTATCATTCAGTATGAGAAAGATGTGAATTGTTCTTGTGAAAAAAGTATCTTAGCTGTGTTGATTGCTGATTGCTACTCTGCCCTCATAAACATTGCAATCACCTTTGTTGTTTCCTTCAGTGGTTTATTGGATCTTTAAGGACAGAGAGACATTAGTGACTAACACCCTGGGGAATGTGTGATGACATGGAACAACCCATTAAGCAATGTAAGAGAAAAGTGGCATTCTGTAATTAAGCTTATTTCCTGGTATTTTCCATAAGCTGACATTCTCACTGTTCATCTCAAAGGCTTTCTGGCAATTAGTGAGATACTTCAGGTAGGCAAATGGCATTAAATAAATTATAATTATTTCTTTATTATTATTTCATTCAGAGTGGATGTGTGAAAGTGTTGATAGTATTTCCAGGTATTTTCAAATCTGAACATAAACACTCTTAGTCACACTGTAAATGGGGAAAAGGCTTGTTTCATTAGCTTTTTTCCTAAGGTGTTCAAATATAAATGTCAAATAATTAGCTTGAGATGTGTCACTTGGAATAACCAGTATAGACCTGAGATATGTACTGTAGCTTGGACAGGTACATGATTCCCTGATCAATGCAAAATGTGTGAAATACAGTATTACAGTTTTTGGAAAACCAGACCATGTCTTTGCCGTCAGCTGATGGAAACCATTGTTGAAGATGTCAAGTAAAGTCCGCTCTCTCTCTCCACAGCCTCTCTGGCTCGGAAAAAGGCTCAAATAAGGGCCAGTGACATGATTCCTTTAAGCTCTTCGAATCAATCAGATAGAGTTTTAAATAGCCTTCTTAACCTTACAAATTTCATCAGGGTTACAAGACTGCTCATTAAAATCGCTTTGCACTGAGGATGACCGGCCCTCTGGAATATTACACCGGAATAGGGCAGGAATAGTCCTGAAATGCAGACTGTACAGAAATCTAGAAATACAGTAATACATCATCCTAATCCGCTTTGAAATACCGACAAACTACCTGGAGAATTAATTAATTGCAGGTCAAAGCTACTTAAGTTGCTGAGTCAAACCAGTACAAGATGATGCATCAACATTTAATATTTCAATTCCTGTAGAAAAACAGCACAGTGGAAAATGGACATTCATACCAGCCTCTACCAAAGCAAGGGTAGCATAATGTCTTAAATATTTGTGCTTAGAGCAGGATGCTTGAGTACAGTGAGTCGGTAGCCATATGTCACAAGAAGCACTTATTAGTTAATATTCATTATGCAACGATAGCTATGATAGTCCTGGGAAACATCTCACAGATTAATGATACACCTGACGAGGATTGGGCCCTTTTCATTGTGAATATTATTACTTTGGGGAAAGGAAAAAGCTGAGTTTGTCGACCGTCAGCAGAAGGGTTTCTTATTTAAGACCACAATCGAACCGGCTGGATGTAAATATGGCGTCATGGTAAGGCAAAGGATAACTATTTATTTGTTGGGGTGTAGTTTCATTTCTACTCATTATTGAGATGATTGTATATAACAGGGTTCTATAGACCACTGCTGTTTGGTTGTTCTTTGTAGTGATACAACTGCAACAGAGAGGGAGTAAGAAATGGACGGATGGTGGGAGAAGGGGAGGAATTTGGCTTCTTCTCTGCCTCTGTATCTCAGGCAAGCGGTCCTTAAACCCCCTAAAATGGATCCAATTATGGGGAGGGCTTTTGGTGGCGCGTGTGGAAGTCGATGTAATTGTGTAACCCTAATTTTCCTGGCTGGAGCTGTGGCTCCTCTGACAGAGGTCTGTCATCTCCTCTAAGCCTTTCTCAGGCATGATGGTGAAATGAGATCTCGTCTTAAAGTAAAATTACAAACAGACACCCAGAGAACACAATCATCTTACAGAGAAATCCCTTAGAATGGGTATTTTGGCTTCTATATCTACTGGCCCTTTCTGTTGCAATGATGCAGTAGGAAGGCTGTGTGGTTTTCATTCGCTGTAAATGTTTTCAGATGAAAGGACACTGTAGAAATGCTTCATCACTCAATGTGTGTCTGTCTGTGTGTTGAGTGTGTTTTATTACAGGTCAATGCGTGGCTTAGCAAATCTCTAAAACCTGATACTGTGGTCGGTGATGGTGGAGCAACGGGGGAGGTGTGTGCATTTGCTGGAAGAACTGTTGAAATAATGAAAGATGAATAGAAAGAAAGAACTGCAGGCGTCTTGTAGAGTAGCATGATTGGCTCGATGCACCTGTTGTGAAGCCGCCCATCCGTGACTGGTTCCTAGACCTCACATGCTATTGTCCTTTGGCACCGGAGCCTAATGGCTCGTAAATGTTTTAGTGCTGCGCATGACAGTACAATGACATCTGGCCATTTCCGTGTTTGCCTCTCTTCTATTGCCAGTCCCCGAAGAGGACTTCCCGTCATGTCGGAAAGCTGCCTGTCATCCCTTAAAATGTAATAAGGACGATGAATAGTAAACACAAGCCATGCTGGTAGAAAAAACTATGTACAGAGTAGAGATGCTGTCTGCGTGATTGAAACTGTAGATCTAACAACAAAGATAGTGGCTGTGTTATTTAGAGATTATAGACATCATCATAAAGTGAAACCTGCCTTATCAGCAACATAATTTTATTTATCTTTCGATAAGGAAGCCCACTGTGTAGTTTGCTATTAAACTTGTTTTCTGTGGGGAAATGTGAAACAGATTAAGGAGGAAAGACTACGAAATTACTGCAGATAGTAGCAAATCTACCTCCTTTGATCGTGGCAGCCATCAAAGGGATCCATCCAGTCTCCTAAAGTGAGAGTCCCAGCTGCCTGTGATGCATTTCATATTCCTTAAGAGAAGAGCGTCAGACAGCATCTCTTCTCTTCTGTCCTCAGTCAGTAAATCCCTATCAGAAACTCTGTCGCAGCCTCAGATCAACCAGACTAGTCACTGACCTCTCTCACTCATGTACAATGCCAAAGTTGTCGAGAAGACCCATACCATTTTGAAAATATGGTACATATAAAGATCAAGAATTTAATGGACTGGAGGAAATGGAGGAATATAATTCATGCAGCGGTGGCTCATTTTATCCAATAAGGTAGTGCTGGCTAAAATTGTCTGACATAATGCATTTTTTTATTTGACGTTTACATCTACATTTACTCTCTTCTCCACACTAATAGCTTGAATAATTTTGACTGTAATTTAGATAGAGGGTGACATAACTCTAGTCTAGATTAACCATGCGGCCTTCCTGTGCAAACCTAAGGAGTACAAGTTCTGTGAGGAGGACCTTGAAGATATGCAGTGTGGTGGAATTAATCTTCCTTCACCAAGTGTAGCCTCTTATGCCAATCTTAATTTAGGCGACTTAAAGCCATCTCTGCCAATCAATGGAATTTTAATGAGAAAAAGGGTAACTCGTCACCGTAGTGTGACAGTCTAAATTGTCGTTTACCACCGTGAAGTTCAACATAAACAATGTTGTCTCTCTCTCTGCAACCACTCTGCACATCGACCCGACTTCTATTTGTGAGATTTATTCAAATGATCTCACACCATCATTCCAGGAAATCGGTCACGGCCCGTTGGTTATCATACATGTAGACAGTAATTGCTTGTTTATGCCATAATGGGGATGAGTCGACTGAGTCAAGACACACTTGAAATTGATCCGGATGCTGAGCAATGGAAATCCAACACACAGTGGTAAGGGATGGGATGGGTGGACCGTTTCCTTATTATGATGATGACGGCTGAATCTAATTGCTGTGGTTTGAATCTCAATCCTCCCCTTTGTCTGTTGAATTATCCTGGGCTTCATTATATTGTGGATGTTTCCTGTATTTAGCCATTATCTCAGACAGGAAATCTATTCCAGCCTAATGTTGGTTCCCGAAAGATCACAGGGTGTTGGCAAAGTGTAAATGCCCACTATCTGAAGTCAGTCATGTATGCCCTAACTTGCAGTGAACAGGGCCCAAAGTTGGTTGTCCTGTGAGCAGTAACAAGGCAGAACTATGCCTGAACTTTTAAAGTCTCGCCGACAAGCTGTCCGAAGCCAGTTTTTAGCTGACAATTAATAATGTATTCTTTTGACACTCAAGTGAGGAGATTGCTTATTTCTTCTCTTCAACCTCTTTCTGGTATCCTGTAAACTACTGCTTTTATACTCATTGGTGCATTATACATTCTGTTTAGGCTTAATGTTGCCATTATTTCAGAGATTTGTTGTCTGTCTGGTTGGCATTATAGTCCTCTTGTATCTATTTCAATGGTGTTGTATTGTCATAAAATATACAATGAGATTCTTATCATTAATGTATGACTGACTGGCTTTTTGGTCATAACATTGTATTTTTTTTAGCCTGCGAGCTGTTTCTATGTGAAATATGAAGCATAAAGGTTGTTATTGGACTTGTTTAATGGAGATGTTTCCTCCTTAGAGCCTCTTTGCAACGAATGGGCGGCAGAGGCCAATATCATGTCTGGCTATTAAAAACAGCCTAATTTTGCAGGGCTTTATGTTAGCTTGTTTATGTTTTCCTGCTCTCCGCTGTACTTTGTCTCTCCCTGTGGGCTAACTAACTCCCAGAGCTGAGGTGGCAGTGTAACTTAGTGCTGAGCATCGTGCTGCTGCATAGTCCATCGTGTTTAATTAGCTCCTGATTAAGAAAGGGCCAGGCTCTAATGATGTGAGTCATGCGAGAAGGAGAGCGACAGAGAGTCGGACTGCACTGCAGTAGAGTAGTGCTGACCAGGTGAAGTAGTGTTGACTTAGTCACTCTATCTTCTACTGCACTGTCCAGCCGCTGTATATTGAAGTGAGGTGAAGACTCCCACCTGTCTAGGTCTCTGGGCATCTTGTCTCTCCCAAAGCACAAGTGACAGGTGTCTGCCAATAACAACTAAATCACTCGATAAAAGAGAATAAATAAATGAAAAGGAAATTACCCCCTATGCTCAAGGCGGCATTCAATGCGACATTGGGAGCATACGAGTGGGAATTTATCGTTCAGGAGACATTGATTAATTATGCCACACACAATTAGCCCATCAAATCGAGTGTGTCCTCCTCTCCTGTGGAAAGGTGATGTCAGAATTGTAAGGAGCATTAGGCATTAGTGTTCCTTGTATTTTCTCTCGGAAATCAGCAGAGAGTTAGAGAGCTGGCTATGACTGAGGCACTTTCTCTGACTGGCTGTTTTTAGATGAATAGTCCCACATCCTCAGGCCTTGCGGAGGGTAAACAGGGGACTAACTGGACCTCTTAGGCCTCGTGTCAATACTGATTCTCATCACTATTTGCAGTCTCAGCGGGGTCTTTGGCCTGCCTGTTCCATTTGTCACCTCTGTGATTGAAAAAAGAAATGACAGTGAACCAAAATGAAGAAAGGAATAGGTGGTGAAATGGTAGTAGGGCTTTCCATTTAAGAAAGCAAACTGACTGAAAGCAAATAATGATCTTCTTCTCTTCATTGCGGCCTTTAGATTAGTAAAAGTATGCATTCAACTATTCTCTAAATGACGTTATCATTGTGTTTGTTTTGATTAGCTTGGGGATCCCCAACTGTGGAAATGTGAATGAAAGACAATCTTGTCTGTGGAGACTTGGACCAACACCGTCAGAATTTAGGCTTTTGATGGTGATTAGGGTAGTGGTTCACTTCTGAGGTCCATTCTGAATTCCCTGCTGTCTATTTATTAATGCAATCGTAAAGTGAATATAAATCTCTCAGGGCGCTAATATAAAAGTCCCTTCAGGCAGTTTGAGAGGTTTCTTTGATTGTGTAACACTAGGCATTAATATTCTCTCTGTCTCTCTCCCAAAATGCACCGTAAATGTATTGGGGTGAAGGAGGAGCCACCACTAATCTTTAACTATGGTAGCCATTTTCTTTTGAAGGTGTCTTTTTTTTCATCGGGGTTGGTCTGGGCTGTCCTGAAAGAACAAATCCGCATTAGGGGAAACAGCGCCACTGTTCGCCCCAGTGCCTTTGTTATTGTTTTTGTTTTCTTGATGAAAAACGGAGGAGAGGAGCATTTGGCATCTTGGTGAAAAAGATTGCTACACATATTCTGCTGTCCTATTGAGCGTGCAATGATGTCCGAGGGAAAAAAACTGAGTTTGTTGTTTGATGTTTTTGTTGTAATAACCCACACGGACATGGCAGTGTTACCAATTCAGGATTTCAGCTTTAAGGCCCATTCTTACTGAAATACCGTGGCTATTTACCCCCACAGTAACACTCTCTCTATCTTTTCCTTAACCCTTGCTTTCTTTGATGTGGTTGTTATGGCAATTGTGAGGGACACAGTCAGTGCGTACAAGTCATAGTCTGAGGAAGCATTTCCATGACAACCGTTTGCTGAGGGTCCTACATGCTGACTACACCGGAGCGCGTCGCGCGCATGTTTTGGTCCAACCACACCAGAGGCGATCATGACACGCAGGTTAAAATATAAAAAACAACTGTTAACCAACTATATTTATTTGGCGGAATGGCGAAACACATACTGTATGAAACATTCATAGACATTTAGCTAGCTTGCTAATTACTAGTTCATTTGTCTTGGAAGATCATACAAAAGTCATACAAAATTTGATTCTCTACTACGACTTTTAACACCAGAAAAGCTGGGCATCGAACCATCCCGTTCTGAACCAATGCATTCTAACAGTCTAATAAATACATTTTATATATGCTATTTAAAAAATAATCATTTTGTTGTGTTTATGAAGGTCTTAGGTAATATTATACTATGAAAAAAGCTTTTTCATTCGTTTATGTTATAGCCTATGTAAAAACTAAAAAAACACAAAACATCACAATTCAATTATTATACATCATCACAAAGAAATTCATTATTATTTCTTAAACATTAAACAACTAATAAATTGTATTTCAAATGAACAGAATAGCATGTTTTATATTGGTTTTGTTATGTAACTAGTCTGTGGTAAATAGCCTATGGCTATGGTGCCGCAAGTGCTGATGTAGAATGCATTGAATAGTGGTTATTCTACCCATAAAAGTTATACTTTGAGATAAAGCCCATGCCTTAATTTTTATTTTATTCGTTTGGCAAAAGTAGGTGTTTTAGAAACCTTAGAACCTGCTCTTTCTGAAAAACAGAAAACCCTCTGAAGATTCCTTGTGTGTGTTGGTCTTTCATTCTTATGCCCATTAGAGGCAGCAGACTACCTTTGAATAGCTTTGGATATCTTGCATAGCTTACCGTCCGTGGCTTAATCTACTGTATAACTCTGAGCTATACCAACTCAAGTTATAATGACAGACGCAATATCTCCTTTACAATACTTTAAATGAATTATTTTGTTGAGTTATTTACGCATAAGTAAATACACATATAAAACCAACTTGGTACAGTAAAAATGAGAGCTGGCTACCAATCTGTTTTACACACAGATACAAACTGGGCATTACTCTATATGTAAAAATATACGGTCACATAGTGTAATTGCAGTTCCCTTTCATTTATATTTATGGTGAAGACAGAGCTGGAGAAATGTCAATTCTTATCAACTGAGCCTAAATTGATCACCTATCTACGTTGTTCTCTTTATTACCAGACAATAAATGGGGCACTCAGTGGAACCCGTAATTGTCACGTCCTGACCAGTATTTGGATATTATTTGTATTATATTTGGTCAGGGCGTGGCAGAGGTATGTTTGTTTTGTACCGAAGGGGTCTGCCTGCGACCTGGAACCGAGGGGGTCTGCCTGCGACCCGGGACCGAGGGAATCTGCCTGTGACCCAGAACCGGGTGAGTCTGCCTATGACCCGGAACCAAGGGAGTCGATCAGCAACCCGGAACTGAGTAAGTCTGTTGACAATCCGGAGCTAAATATGATTAACTGTGTATCGAATGAGTCTGCCTACAGTGTGGAACGGAAGAGGTCTGCCTACGATCCGGAACGATGGGAGTCTGCCTACGGCCCGAAACTGAGCAAGTCTGTCTGCAGTCTGGAGGGCAGTAGGCCTGAGCCGGAGCCACCTCCAGTTTAGGTGGGTTGGGGAGGGGGGGTGTAGCACAGGTGCCGTCGTTGACGGCAGCCACCCTCCCTTCCCTCCCTTTAGTTTAGGGGTTTATTTATTTTTTTGGGTTGTCTTTGTTTAGGGGGGGGTATTTAGGTATTATTTGTATTATATTTGGTCAGGGCGTGGCAGAGGTATGTTTGTTTTGTATGGTGGGGTTTTTTTGTGTGTGGTTTAGAGTGGTGTGTTATTTATGTGTTCCTGGGTTTTGGTTGTATGTTTCTGAAGTAGTATGTTCTAGGTTAGTTTTTCTATGTGTAGGTTTGGGTGCTGGACTCTCAATTGGAGGCAGGTGTTTCTAGTTGCCTCTGATTGGGAGTCCTATAAGTAGGTGTGTGTTTGGTTTGTCATTTGTGGGTAGTTATATTTTGCACTGCTAAGCATTCTGGAGTTAGCCTGCAAAACTGTCATTCGTCGTTCTTGTTTTCTTGTTTTTTGTGTACGCTTCATTCTATATAATTAAAAGATGAGCATCCACATTCCTGCTGCGTATTGGTCCTCCATTCAACACGGCAATACTTGTGACAGAACTACCCACCACAACAGGACCAAGCAGCAGAGAAAGGAGCAGCAGGTGGATTATTTGGACTATGATGAGAGATGGACTTGGGAAGAGATTCTGGACGGGGCTGGACCTTGGCACCAGGCTGGGGAATATCGTCGCCCACGGGAAGAGATCGAGGAAGCGAAGGCTGAGAGGCGGCGATATGAGGCCATGAATGCGCGGATGGAGAAGCACGAGAGGCACCCCCAAGAAATTGTTTGGGGGGGCACACGGGTAGATTGGCTAGGCCAAGGAAAAGCCATAAGCCAGCTACCCGTGCTTACATGGAGAGACGTATGGAGTGGAGGGCGCCGAAGTTTGGAGAAGTGCGCACGATCTCGCCCATACGCTTGCACAGTCCCGTGCGAGCTATTCCAGCCCCTCGCAGATGCCGTGCTAGAGTGGGCATCCAGCCTGGTAGGAGGATGCCTGCGCAACGCGTCTGGTCGCCGGTACGCCTCCTAGGACCAGGCTACCCTACACCCGCTCTACGCACGGTAACTATCAAGCCCCTGCACAGCCCAGTTCGCCCTGTACTAGCACCCCGCTCATACAGGGCTGCTAGTTCCACCCAGCCAGGACGGGTTGTGCAGGAGTTGCGAGCAAGACCACCTGTGTGCCTCCATGGCCCAGTCTTTCCAGTTCCCGCCTCTCGTGATGACGCGGAAGTGCGTACCTCCAGTCTGGCACGACCAGTACCAGCCCCACGCACCAAGCTTCCAGTGCGTCAGTCCAGCCTCGAGAGTTCGGAGACTGTGCCCCATCCAGAGGATCCGACACCAGTGTGCAGTCCAGAGTATCCGGCACCAGTGTGCAGTCCAGAGTATCCGGCACCAGTGTGCAGTCCAGAGTATCCGGCACCAGTGTGCAGTCCAGAGTATCCGGAAACAGTGTGCAGTCTAGAGTATCCGGCAACAGTGTGCAGTCCAGAGTATCCGGAAATAGTGTGTAGTCTAGAGTATCCGGCAACAGTGTCTAGTCCGGAACCGAGGGAGACTGCCTGCGACCCGGAACCGAGGGAGCCTGCCTGCGACCCGGAACCGAGGGAGCCTGCCTGCGACCCGGAACCGAGGGTGTCTGCCTGCGACCCGGAACCGAGGGTGTCTGCCTGCGACCCGGAACCGAAGGGGTCTGCCTGCGACCCGGAACCGAGGGGGTCTGCCTGCGACCCGGGACCGAGGGAATCTGCCTGTGACCCAGAACCGGGTGAGTCTGCCTATGACCCGGAACCAAGGGAGTCGACCAGCAACCCGGAACTGAGTAAGTCTGTTGACAATCCGGAGCTAAATATGATTAACTGTGTATCGAATGAGTCTGCCTACAGTGTGGAACGGAAGAGGTCTGCCTACGATCCGGAACGATGGGAGTCTGCCTACGGCCCGAAACTGAGCAAGTCTGTCTGCAGTCTGGAGGGCAGTAGGCCTGAGCCGGAGCCACCTCCAGTTTAGGTGGGTTGGGGAGGGGGGGTGTCGTTGACGGCAGCCACCCTCCCTTCCCTCCCTTTAGTTTAGGGGTTTATTATTTTTTGGGGGGTTGTCTTTGTTTAGGTGCATTCAGTGTATGCACCTTTGGGGGGGGGGGGGGGTAATGTCATGTCCTGACCAGTATTTAGGTATTATTTGTATTATATTTGGTCAGGGCGTCGCAGAGGTATGTTTGTTTTGTATGGTGGTTTTTTTTGTGTGTGGTTTAGAGGGGTGTGTTATTTATGTGTTCCTGGGTTTTGGGTGTATGTTTCTGAAGTAGTATGTTCTAGGTTAGTTTTTCTATGTGTAGGTTTGGGTGCTGGATTCTCAATTGGAGGCAGGTGTTTCTAGTTGCCTCTGATTGGGAGTCCTATAAGTAGGTGTGTGTTTGGTTTGTCATTTGTGGGTAGTTATATTTTGCACTGCTAAGCATTCTGGAGTTAGCCTGTAAAACTGTCATTCGTCGTTCTTGTTTTCTTGTTTTTTGTGTACGCTTTATTCTATATAATTAAAAGATGAGCATCCACATTCCTGCTGCGTATTGGTCCTCCATTCAACACGGCAGTACTTGTGACAGTAATGTGAATTCTTCCACGATAAAGGCTATTGTCTCTGCCATCTCGCTAGTAATCTAGCTACCAGCTATCATACCAGCTACCCACCACAAACGGAACTAAGTTCTATTTTAGCGCCTGCCTATTCAGACGCCCATTGACACGTGTGAGCGGTGTGGATGAAATTATTGAATAACATGTACACGTAAATGTGTTTTGCTACGCTTGCGCACACAATGTGGTCGGTCTTGTTTTTTTTACATAAAAAAAATGTATTTATTACAAAGAACACAAGGAAGGGGTAACATTAAAGTATTAGAACATGAAGGACAAACAATACAGCATCAAGACACTATCAAACATATATCAGTCTTTCCGCAACAGAGCCATCCTTATGTGTGAGGGTGCGTGTGCATGATAGTGATATAAAATATGTCATAATTTCCTTTTTCATGATCACAATCTTGTGAAACCCGAACCCTCCAAGATCCCCCCCACAGTTCCCCAATAGCTGTCCCTCAACCATTCAAGACCCCTCCCACAGTCCCCCCCCGAATTTTTAAAAATAAAAATACAATTAATTCCATTCCCCACCCCCAAGAACCCCCCCAATGCACCAACAACCAAGAGAATGAACTACAGAGAAAAAGGAAAAGACAGAAGAAAACAGCAAACAACAATGCCATTTTTTTAAGCTAAATAATACATTTAAAACAAAGGACATCAAGGACAACTGAAATCATAACAGCAATGCCTACTTTATATGTTTGTGTGCATGTCTGGCACTATTACATGTATGTGTGTGTTCTTGTATGTGTTTATTTGAATGAGAGTGTGTGTATATGTATGTGTACAAACACTGGTCGGTCTTGTTTGGGTGTTACTCTGAAAGCAGAAGATAACTCAGAAATCTGCATACCTTGTTTCGTCTTGAGAAAGTTAGATCAGGCTCTTCAAGCACTATTCAACAGTGCCTAAGAACATGTGCTCCAAATCCAGAGCAATGCACAATGTGCAATCACCTGGCTATTTTTTGTACTGCCTTAGTGAGTGGGCTTGTTCTAATATTCAATAATATTCAGACACTGTCATATTGAATGAAAGTGAACTAACTCTAAGTCAATTACATATCCCCACAATGCAGAGCTAAGTTTGCTTCAGGCAGCTAGCTAGCTGAACCTCTGACATTTTCTGTTCTCGTGTGTTTAACCTGTTGAAATCACCATGAAGCTGGATAGAGGATGTCATTCTCTGGGAAATAGAGCGTGATGGTCAATTTTTGGCAAAAAAAAAGGAGGAAGGAAGGCTCCTTGGGAGAGACGTTAATAATCCATAGATTAATGCAGCTGTCCTCTGGATGAACTGGCCAATGTGGGTAATCTGCAAATGTAACAAGGATAATATACCACATGCTCAAATGGACATTGGATTTCCTGGTGAAGCGTGTGTATGAGGGTCTGTGTGGTGAGGGAGCAAAAGACACTGCATGATTCTCCAGAACAACAGAATGCTCTGGTTAAAGTGGCAGAGCAAAAGCGTTATCAAGCAGATGTTAGCCTGCTTCCTCATCACATGCCTCATGCCCTGAACCTGCTTGTTCTCCTCAGTGGATGGTGGATAGGCTCATGGCCCCCCCAAACTAACTGTCAAAACAAATCCAGATCTCTGACCACACACATCGCACTCAACATCCAAATGACTTCACACCAGCACTAAATTACTACATACACTTCCAGACTCTTAGAAGGCTTCCTCAGTGGGTTAGGTTAAAGAGCGACTGCCCCTAATAAAGCAACTTCCTGTTTTGAAAATGGCCATTTTGGCTTCGATATGAGTCAACAACATTTATTCTAGTGTCGAAATTGACTACAAAGTGTAAATAGGATAATGTTGGTCATAAAGTCAGTCTTGATTTGTAAGATGATAGGATAAAATGAAGGGTACCGTAACAGTTTTCCTTGGGTTGGGTTTATTTTAATCATTAATTAAACATTAATTCGGAGTGCAGCTGCACGTGACCTGATTGTAATGTCCATTGTCAATTTAGTTTGACTTAAAACCTCAAACCAACTATACATTTGTTGAAATTCATATACAAATATCGAAAGCATTTAATGACACCAGATAAAATGTCACCATTTACGTTGTGTAATTTATTCATGGTCCCTAACTATCCCCAGAAATACAGTAGGCTATCCAAAGTTAAACCAACTTTGCCATAGTCGCACACCAGCCGGCTGAAGCCAATTTGCTAAATGATTTGGCTAACTCTTACCACCTGCGAACACACACAAGTGATACCCACAGCAAACCACACTCAGAACCAACTCACATTTGAATTCAGTCTAAAACGAGGTCAAATCAGGAAGTGCAGTTACGCTTTAAAGATTTTAACACCTGGGTTAGTGTGCCCCTCATTCCTCAGTGGAAAGTCTTTGCATCTTTATATATAATGTTATACTTTGTTTATACTGTACGCTAGGGTTTCTTAAACTATGGTTTGGGACCCAAAGTGGGCCCTGAGCATGTGAGAGGTGGATCGTGAGTTATGAGAAAACATTTATAATCACACACTATTTCGTCTTAATTTGGGTCATGCGACGACAGTAAATTTGTCATTTGGGTCTTGAGCCAAAAAATAACCTCTGCTGTTCACTATTGAATGCATTGCCGCAGAGAGCTAGCTGTAAATGTACACTCTAGAGAATTGTGATACATTTAATGAACTCCCAGAGTTGAGAAGGAATCAAGTAGGCTACTCTCTGTGTTTTATTCATAGGACGCCTTGGCTCCTTTCCTCAGAGCTGGGCTAAGAGGGACCAGTGATCATTTATGAGCCTGTAATCTGCTTATTTATTTATCTGGACCCACAGGAGGAGCAGGAAGCAGGCTATGTCCAGGCATGTACTGTACTGTACTGTATCTCTGTATGGTACAGACTAGAGAAGTCCAACTCCTAAATCCTGTTCACTGAGTCCACACTGCCAGGTACTGTAACCTCTTACCACTGCCTCTCAGCCCCTGAGCTCCCCTCTGATTAATCCCAGCAGCACCTGCATACTTTTTTAATGCTAGCATTACTGCACTTGTATCCCTTCCAAAAAGGGTTGAGGAAACTGTAAAAAGCTGCACTTCTAATTTCATTTTTTTGCTAAGGGAAGAGAACTGTACATTTTGGTATTACGTAAAAGTTCCAGGGTTTTAAGAAAAATAAATGTTGTGGTTGCATTTGCAGAATGTGTGTCAGAAATAGTTCAATAGACGGAGGTGTAGAAACAGTAGTCAGCTTTGGGCATTGGGCCAGCCAGAAGATAAATATAGCCTAGGTGTCCAATTCATTTTTGCTATTCAAAAGCCATAATTAAGAGCTGAGAATATTCTCTACAGATCCATTTCCCCAATTAAATATTGCATTATTTAGTGTAGTACATAGCTATTAGATAGTAATTACACAATGTCATTTGAAAAGTGTATACCAGTTGCTGATTATGATCAAAATGTATATATTTATATGGTTGTGCATTAGCACCCTCTGCCCCCAGCTGTGCTCTGGACACCATATGTGAACTGATTGCCCCCCATCTATCTTCAGAGCTCGTGCTGCTAGGTGACCTAAACTGGAACATTAACACCCCAGCCATCCTACAATCTAAGCTTGATGCCCTCAATCTCACACAAATTATCAATGAACCTACCAGGTACCACCCCAAAGCCGTAAACACGGGCACCTTCATAGATATCATCCTAACCAACTTGCCCTCTAAATACACCTCTGCTGTTTTCAACCAGGATCTCAGCAATCACTGCCTCATTGCCTGCATCCGTAATGGGTCAGCTGTCAAACGACCTCCACTCATCACTGTCAAATGCTCTCTGAAACACTTCAGCGATCAGGCCTTTCTAATCGACCTAGCCCAGGTATCCTGGAAGGATATTGACCTCATCCCGTCAGTAGAGGATGCCTGGTTATTTTTTTTAAATGCCTTCCTCACCATCTTAAATAAGCATGCCCCGTTCAAGAAATGTAGAACCAGGAACAGATATAGCCCTTGGTTCTCTCCAGACTTGACTGCCCTTAACCAACACAAAAACATCCTGTGGCGTTCTGCATTAGCATCGAACAGCCCCCGTGATATGCAACTTTTCAGGGAAGTTAGAAACCAATATACACAGGCAGTTAGAAAAGCCAAGGCTAGATTTTTCAAGCAGAAATTTGCTTCCTGCAACACAAACTCAAAAAAGTTCTGGGACACTGTAAAGTCCATGGAGAATAAGAGCACCTCCTCCCAGCCGCCCACTGCACTGAGGATAGGAAACTCTGTCACCACCGATAAATCCACTATAATTGAGAATTTCAATAAGCATTTTTCTACGCCTGGCCATGCTTTCCACCTGGCTACCCCTACCCCGGTCAACAGCACTGCACCCCCCACAGCAACTCACCCAAGCCTTCCCCATTTCTCCTTCTCCCAAATCCAGTCAGCTGATGTTCTGAAAGAGCTGAAAAATCTGGACACCTACAAATCAGCCGGGCTAGACAATCTGGACCCTTTCTTTCTAAAATTATCTGCTGAAATTGTTGCAACCCCTATTACTAGCCTGTTCAACCTCTCTTTCGTGTCGTCTGAGATTCCCAAAGATTGGAGGGCAGCTGCGGTCATCCCCCTCTTCAAAGCGGGGGACATTCTTGACTCAAACTGCTACAGACCTATATCTAAGGCCTTCGAAAGCCAAGTCAACAAACAGATTGCCAACTATTTCGAATCCCACCGCACCTTCTCCGCTTTGCAATCTGGTTTCAGAGCTGATCATCGGGGCACCTCAGCCACGCTCAAGGTGCTAAACGATATCTTAACCGCCATCGATAAGAAACAATACTGTGCAGCCGTATTCATTGACCTGGCCAAGGTTTTCAACTCTGTCAATCACCACATCCTCATCGGCAGACTCAATAGTCTTGGTTTCTCAAATGATTGCCTCGCCTGGTTCACCAACTACTTCTCTGATAGAGTTCAGTGTGTCAAATCGAATGGCCTGTTGTCCGGACCTCTGGCAGTCTCTATGGGGGTGCCACAGGGTTCAATTCTCGGGCCGACTCACTTCTCTGTATACATCAATGATGTCGCTCTTGCTGCTGGCGAGTCTCTGATCCACCTTTATGCAGACGACACCATTCTGTATACTTCTGGCCCTTCTTTGGACAGTGTGTTAACCACCCTCCAGACGAGCTCCAATGCCATACAACTCTTCTTCCGTGGCCTCCAACTGCTCTTAAATACAAGTAAAACTAAATGCATGCTCTTCAACCAATCGCTGCCTGCACCTGCCCGCCCGTCCAGCATCACTACTCTGGATGGTACTGACTTAGTATACGTGGACAACTACAAATACCTAGGTGTCTGGTTAGACTGTAAACTTTCCTTCCAGACTCACGTTAAATCTAGAATTGGCTTCCTATTTCGCAACAAAGCATCCTTCACTCATGCTGCCAAACATACCCTCGTGAAACTGACCATCCTACCGATCCTCGACTTCGGCGATGTCATTTACAAAATAGCCTCCAATACCCTACTCAATAAATTGGATGCAGTCTATCACAGTGCCATCAGTTTTGTCACCAAAGCCCCATATACTATCCACCACTGCGACCTGTACGCTCTCGTTGGCTGGCCCTCGCTTCATATTCGTCGCCAAACCCACTGGCTCCAGGTCATCTACAAGACCCTGCAAGGTAAAGTCCCCCCTTATCTCAGCTCGCTGGTCACCATAGCAGCACCCACCTGTAGCACACGCTCCAGCAGGTATAGCTCACTGGTCACCCCCAAAGCCAATTCCTCCTTCGGCCGCCTCTCCTTCCAGTTCTCTGCTGCCAATGACTGGAACAAACTACAAAATTCTCTGAAACTGGAAACACTTATCTCCCTCACTAGCTTTAAGCACCAGCTGTCAGAGTAGCTCACAGATTACTGCACCTGTATATAGCCCATCTATAATTTAGCCCAAGGAACTACCTCTTCCCCTACATACCTTGTACGTGTGAAAGGTGAGTTCACCTCATAAAATGTACAGTAAAGCACAATGATAATCTTGGAAAAGAGCTATATATAACTCCAATCAATTATTATAATGAATACTATCGATCTCTCTCTCCAACCTACCCTTCTTCACAGAACCAGGAGCCTATAATATAGATTCAGGAGTCAACCAGAGGCTTTCCTCACTCCATGGCCAAAAAGCCTTCAGTCTCAAGACAAAACGACAGAACACTTGAGGGATGTGTTCAGATTAACCAGCTCTGTGCCTGCCTTTGCATTAAACTGGTAAGTAGAGTAAGGGAGTAGTCCTTGGATTCTACTAGAGTTAGGAAAGATCAAGAGTGCGTTCCCTTTTGTTGTTTTCCTGTTAGCTGAATCTGTTTCCTCCATTGGATATGAATACATTTCTCACTGCATGCACAAAAAGCCAAATGATGAAGGTATATGCTAGAATACAGATGAATGAAGTTGCTTGTGGGGGGCTTTGTGAGGTGGTATTTTTGCTAACAGAAATTAGCTTTGGGTATGTCATTGTGCCAGGGAGGTGATGGTGGCAGTCGGGTCCCCAGTCAGACACACGCTGCCAAGGCTCTGGGATGATTCCAGGCTGTTTGCAAGATATTGAGCAACGCGGGTCATGACACAAGCACCCTTCTGGAACACCCTGAAATAGCAACACATATGTCATGTTGCGTATCCCTCCCACCAGAACATACTGTATGGTCTGGCTCAGTCCCAGTCCTGTCTGCCCACAATACCTAAATACATTTCCTTTATTTCCCACCATTTGGATTTGTTTCCATCTGTTGTCACTCAGCGAGGTGCAGCTAGGCGACATCATGACTGGGAGTTCAAGGTAGGGGACATAGCTGGGCAGCCTTGTGAAGTTGAGCAACTGTGCTTATCTGCCAAACATCAATGCCTCAAGTCCCAAGTAAAGGAGAGGGGAAAGGGGATATCTGAGGGGAAAGTGTGAAAACAGCATGTCTGACAAATCACAGAGATGTTCTGGTAAGAAGGTAGCATGTGCCTTTTAAAGTAATTGTGTCATACATTTCCCCAAAGGCTGTGCATCAGACCCTTATTTTCAGCTTTTGACCTCAGTGAAATTCATTTCTTTATCCTGCTGTTCAGTCTCATGACCGGCATGTAACCCTTTTAAAGATTTACAGATGTCCCGTGAACAAAACAATTACAAGTGTTTCATTGAAAACCCATCAAAGTGAGAGGCAATCCCTTGATGAGTTGGAGGAAGAGTTCAGAAAGCCAAGAAATGACAGAGCTTCAACTCTGCAACACTGTCTGTTTGATTTTTTTTGTCAATATGGGTAATTCTGCTAATTTCCTCTCTCACTGCCGCTTGCATCAATTACGACAGATGGATCGGAGAGAATTCAAAGGCTTATTGGACCTTGGTGTCAGAACGTTGGCCAATCAGATTGAGATAATGAGTAGCCTGTTGTCAGGAGATGAGGGTGTTGTCCTCCCAGGCTGTGTTGTGTTAAAGCGTGTTCTACTGTATCTGAAACATCTGGGCTTCATCATGTGACTGTCACTTCACAAATACTGATGTCACTTGGGAACCGTAGGAACAGCAGGCATCAACCTCTGCTCGTCCAGGTGATCTGACGTGAATAGGACAGAATGTACAGTAAACGTGGGTGGGTGTGGTATTCATCTGCGGATTCATTTATTTATGTCTATGTGATAGAAGTCACTCTTGCCCCAGATAGCACCTGTCTGCCTTGTATCTCAGCCTCCCACATATAACAAGCACAGGAAGCTGATATGAGTATATGAGTAGTATGTTATACTGTGAAGTGGACGGAGCTGAGCAAACTCTAGTCCCTTTATTAGGGCAGAAAGGTCTCTTTGCTCCTATAATCAGATTTTTAGTTTCAATATAATTTAAAATACGTTTTGATTAAAAAGAGAAATTGATATATTCATACTATGAATTCCCACTCCCATCATCCAATAACTAGAAATGCGGAACGGAGATTGGGGAGGGTGGCAGGTTGCTATGATTCGGTCTAAAAACGCTAAATAGAATTTTCGCTAACCCGTCTCTCCCTGGTGTGGCATGCTCTGAGCGGGACTGCCATGAGTTGTTAGTGTTGCTCTCCCTCTCGCCATCCATCCGTCTCCACCAGAGGGTGAAGCGTGTGGGAGAGCATGCATGGGTTAATTTTTCTCTGCTTTCATTGGAGCAGGGACATAAATAGTCTTAGTGTAATTTCATTACTGTTCCTAAGCATGTGTATTTACTTAGCAACATTACTGTTCTCAACGTTCCCCTCTCACACAGTGCTGTCTGTGCTATACATCTGAACATGCACCTTGTGTTTGTCTAATAAGATGTGTACTTTGCACTTGTTCTAATTAGCATAATGCAGTAGTCTAACTAATGCAGATTTGGGTTGACATCGGTTGTATAATTTACCATCACAGCTTTTAATAAAACCTCCTCTTCATACTTCATTTTAACTGGGAGAAAGATGTGCTGCTTGGTTATTCACTGATCACCAGCTGCAGGGTCAATTGAATAATTAAGATTTTAATTAAGCACTGGGGTTGGATTGGGAGCTCACGATGCAATCATGGTGCTTCACGCATAGCATGAGAAGAAATATGAGGGTAGCAGGGATAGGATGGAATCAGTAGAATGATAGAACTGATAAAACAGAGTGCTCTCATGCACTGAAATGGAAGTTCTAAAGTGGCTTATCCATGTGATCTGTGCTCTATCCTCCAGTTCCATTCCATGGAGTAGTGTGGTTATTTCATCAATCCTTCCTTCCCCATATAATACTGCACAGTGCACACTCCAGTCCAGGTCTCAGAGGTATGCACGATTTCAGGCAATAGGATCCCCCTCAGACTGTTCACCCCATCATTGCCAGCATGTAATACAATACCTTGTATCGACTTCCTGGCCACTGGCTCTCACAGAAAATGATTCATGCTGCTTTGGCTAAAAGCAAGCTAATTCCACTCAATGGTGCATAAGTAAAAGTTAAATGAAGCAAGCCAACCATACAATAAGGGAATAATGTAGTCCTCAGTAGTAGACCTGAATATTTTAGTACACTTGTTTTCATGTCCCCCCACATTCTGAAATTGCAGTTTTATCATTGGAATGTGTTGCGAAAACGAGCCAACGGTGTGCTTTAGGACGTCACCGAGGGGTCGGGTAGGCTGTTTGGAGTGTTCATCTGACTGAATTTTTTTAAATTTAAGTAAAATTTAAAAAATGTATGTCCCCCCACTTCCAAAATCAAAGTTGCGTCCCTGCTTGTTTTAATGTATCATGTTTGTTGTGTAGTGTACATGGCCAATTGTCCAGTGGGATGTTCCATAGCTTAGATTGGATATACCATTAAGGAGAATGGCTTAGTGCAGACCTGTGTTTGGTAATGAATTAACCATAAAACCAAGTCATATATCGTCTTGTAAGACACGATCAATGCTATTTTTTGCAAGGACCTGTCTTTTGAATATTTTATACCCATCAAAGTAGCCTGAAGAGAAAAGTGATGAGAGTGGAAAAATCAAAGGAACTGACATCATTGTAATTCATTTTAGAAAATGAATACAGGGTTTTCAGAGTAGCAGGTCGGGATTTAGTGTTAGATGTCTGTAGTCAGCCATTGTCTGTGGTAAAGTGTAATACCAGGGCAGTAGCTGTAATTTAAGAAAGACTGGAAGTGGATTACTAGTCTTCTAAGCATCCCAGTCCATTCCACAGGGACTGACAACTCTGATATAGAATCACAATCATCTCCACCAACACACAGGCCACGAGATGTCTGGAAACACAATCAAAGCTAGCTATCATGTTTCAAACACTCAAGCCAATATTTACTGTAAAGCCTTGTAACTCAGTTACGACCCATAACTCAGTTATAAAGAGTGAAATATAGAGTGAAATGTCAGAACTGTCACGTTGGTAAAAAGGGATCGGGAGACAGGCGCAGGAATGCGTAATAGAGGTTGTTATTTACCCAAATTTCAGCGTGCCATGTAAAGGCACGGGGACGAAGACCAAACAAACACGTACACAAAACATAGGGTTGAAATACAAACAAAAGAGAGAGGAGTACCTCGAATAAATACACTGGGGCGAGACCCGTAACATACACGCACACAATGATTCCACATGGGACAAAACCCGTAATCATCTGCACAATACAAGTGGCTCGAAAGCCAAAACAACACAACATAGCTACTCACACGACCAACGGACATTGTAACAATAATCGACAGGACAATGGTGAACAAAGGGCACACTTATACAATTACTAATGAATGGGAATAGGGACCAGGTGTGCGTAATGACAGTTCCGGAGGGATCCTTGACAAGAACATTGGAGAGCTGTACCCCTACGGTATTACATCATTAATTCAGGTTGTAAAGACACAAATGTGGAATGACATGAAAATTACATGCCACGCCAAATGTACATCAAATACATAATCTTATTTTGTTTTACATTTGGGGATTTGAATCCAATCAGAAATAGTCCCTTTCTCAGAAAACTATTATAATGAAGAGCCTCATGTCACTGAGATTGACGTTTGTGTTTTTTTTCTGATGAGCTATTCTGAATTTAGTATGTAGAATTCACAACAGAGCAGTGTGAATGGATGGAGCGTCAGGCCCCAATGATATTTAACCCAGTATACAGAGACGGGAAAATGGAATGTGGTTTCGCATGCTTTCAGCTCATTGTGCCATGCGATCTAATCAAATATAATTTATACTGTGATGGGTTGTAATGGGGAAAAAGGCTCTTGTATCATATCCCGTCCTGCCTCAGTTGCACAAACACACATCAGCTGCAGCAGAAGCACCTCCTCCTCAGTCGCTGCTTCCTTTGTCTCAGAGACGTTTTTACAGCATTCCAACTCTATTATGAAGTGCACTCTTTGTAAATGAATACCATTAGTATGCGCTAAAGAATTAAATGACAAGGCAGCGTTTAATCAATTATAATCGCTTCCTCGCTCTCAACTTAACGTCTGCCGCTGCCCCTGACAGCGCCAGCGCAGTGTGCACATACCCCTCTCTCCCTCTGTACACACACACACTCTCTCTCTCTCTCTCTCTCTCTCTCTCTCTCTCTCTCTCTCTCCCTCTCTCTCAGCCCATCTGATTTACTGCTCTGTAGACACTGTGCTGATACTGAAAATCACACCATGCATCCCGATGCCTGATGAATTGAGCTGGTGTGAAGTTACAGTTGGGATGTAAAGCCTGTGATATACAGTATATGCATGTACAAAGCTATGTGATTCCCCCACCAGCCCTCCACCCCAACCACTTACACACGCATATTGCTAGAGCAACATTATGGAATGCAGTTCAATATACTGCTGGGTCATGGCCTTATAACAGGGAGTTGAGTTGAGTCATGGTGCAGCTGCTGTATGCAGCATAAAGAGATCACTTCTATATCACACAACCCCAAGAGATGCACTGAATGACAAACACATGGAAATGAACCACATTGTACTTTTCTTGGAGAGCTTTTTGTGTCTTTTTGCTCAAAGCGATGTTGTGTTGCATATGAAATACTGGCACTACTGTAAACGGACTGTTTTCTATTGAATCATTTATGTATGCATTCATTATTAATGCATTTATTTCAGTTTACATCCAATAATGAATTCATACTGAATATTGTCCTGATTTCCACTGACTTAACCAAGGCCTTTTCTACTGGTGCTATTGGTTTTCCACACAAGTGGAACCATGTTCATTACTGATGGAGTCTGACAGCCAATAAGAGATGATCTGAGCATGACCTATACATACGGTGCTGTATGTCAACATGTGGCCGTAATGGCTGCTCCCTGTGCAGTTATTACTCTATGGAGGTAATTTGTTGCAACAGTTGTCAGATGTGTTCATAAAAACACAGAATCATGTCTCCCACCTCAGGCAGAGGATAACAGGCAGATATTATTCACTGTGTCATTCCATTGTTCTTTTCGTACCCCTAAAAACACATGCAACACGTCTAATTCTCTCAGCATATTTAGTTGTTTGCTTATTTTTGCCAGTGAAAAATAAAAGAACTATGACACGTGCAATCACAAGCCATTTCCGTGGGATTATGCAAGCTTCTCAGCTGCTAAAGGGATTTAAGACACGATAATAAAGATAAGAAGGAACCATTAATAATTTTTTGTTCCGTTAATTAAAGGCAAGAGGATTAGTAACAACGCAGAAACAACATGTAGGGCAACAAACAGGCAGGCTGAGGCTACGATAATGTTTCAGAGCCATTAATAAAACGTGCCTTCAGTCTCCGCTGTGATCAAACAAGTTCATCTGGGAGCCAAAAAAAACAAAGATTCTCATTCCACAAGTGTAAGTTAGAATTCCAGAATCTCAGAGCAAGTATAGTCAGTGCACAGAATGTGCCCTTATTACTTCATCAAATATTATTGTCTAACCATCCTCTTCATCCGTTCGGTTGAATGGGCAGGAAGATGGTGTACCATTGTGGCATTCGCTTGATTGCAGGCTTAGGACCCCAGAAATTGATCTGCTCCATGTTGCAGGGAGAGAGAGGCTGGTGATTAGAATATGTATCATCCCATTAAAACTCACTCCTAATCCCACTCGTGTGATGCTGCTGGGAGCTTGACTTCTGGCTGCTGGAGGAAGCCACGCACATAGCCTTTCAGAGTGTGGGGGCTCTCTCTCTCTGCTCTGCTCTGTGCGTCACAGAGATGATGGAATGTGCGCTATAAATACTGTGGATAAATAACATTCACATTAACAGGCTGGCCAATGATGACTCCTAATCTTCAGCATCAGGACTATGCCAGCAACCCAGGTGTGGGATTGCTGTAAGGCAGCCACTCTGAGAGAGAGGGAGATCTGAATGGTGTGAAACTCACACTTCTGTACCCTGCATATTATGCTTTCTTCATGCCAGAGAGGGGCTGGAGCTGGTATTAGAGTATTATACTTTTAAAATGGCTTCCATTTGAAGGGGGTTATTGTATCAGGATGTATGAAGTAAATGGTTGGTGTCTGATGTGTAAAATCTGAGGATCAATGTGGAATGGAGCTATTTCTAATGCAACTGGAATGTGCAATAGGTCCATGTATCACCTCTACATTTCTTCTCCATGACAGAGTCTAATGTGAGGGATTTAGAGCAGCCTGTTCATGTAAACCATTACAATGCTCCTCTAGGGTTACTACTGTGTCGAGGAGGTGTGTGATGTCTCTCTTACTGTACTCTGGCTCAATCAGAGGGCAACCTAACAATGACTACTCCTTCTCCTCATCATTATCGCTTCTTCCCTCTCCTCTTGTCCTTTCTCTCTACCCTCTCCTTTTCTCTCCCATCTTGAGATGAGAGAGTGGCTTTGACACCGCCTCGACCTCAATGTGACCTGCCATCACAAAGCAATCGTGTAGCAACACACACGTAAGGGTACTAGTGGTGGCTAACAGGGCTCTGTGTTTTGGTAACCCCAGATAGTACTGGATGTTAAAGATTAAATTATACTGTCAGAGCGATGGACACACACAGCGCCTTCAGAAAGTATTCACACCCCTTGACTTTTTCCACATGTTGTTGTGTCATAGCCTGAATTTAAAATGGATTCAATTCAGATTTTGTGTCACTGGCCTACATACAACACCCAATAATCTCAAAGTGGAATAACGTTTTTAGAAATGTTTACAAATGAATTAAAAATGAAAAGCTGAAATGTCTTGAGTCAATAAGTATTTAACCCCTTTGTTATGTCATACCTAAATAAGTTCAGAAGTAAAAATATAAAAAAAATATATATTTTTATTATTAAAAAAAGTGAAATATTTTACCCCCTTTTCTCCCCAATTTTTGATCTTGTCTCATTGCTGAAACTCCCCAACAGGCTCGGGAGAGGCAAAGGTGGAGTCATGCGTCCTCCGAATCATGACCCACCTAACAGTTCTCCTTAACACCCGCCAGCTTAACCCAGAAACCGGCCGCACCAATGTGTCGGAGGAAACGTTATTCAACCCGGCCCGCCACAAGGAGTCGCTAGAGCGCGATGAGCCAAGTAAAGCCCCACAGGCCAAACTCCCCCAGAACCCGGACGACGCTGGGCCAATTGTGTGCCATCCTATGGGACTCCCGGCCACGGCCGGTTGTGTAGTAATGCCTCTAGCACTACAATGCAGTACCTTAGACCGCTGCACCACTCAGGAGGCCTGGAGTAAAAAAAATGTATGACTATGTCATCTGTGTACCCCACACATACAATTTATGTAAGGTCCCTCAGTCGAGCAGGGAATTTCAAACACAGATTCAACCACAAAGACAATGGAGGTTTTCCAAGTCCTCGCAAAGAAGGGTCAAAATAAAAAAAACAGATATTGAATATCCCTTTGAGCATAGTGAAGTTATTAAAACCTCTTGGGGATACCCTAGGATAGGGGGCGCCACAGCGCATTTTGAAAAAAATTCGTTCCCATTTTCAACGGCCTACTAATCAAACTCAGAAGCTAGGACATGCATATACTTATTATATATGGATAGAAAACACCCTAAAGTTTCTAAAACTGTTTGAATGGTGTCTGTGAGTATAACAGAACTCATATGGCAGTCAAAACCCCGAGACCGATTGAAACAGGAAGTGGAATTCTGAATTGTGGACTCGACTTCTCATCTTTCCCTATTAATCACACCTTTAACAATGGTTCAGTGAGCACTTCCTATTGCTTCCACTAGATGTCGCCAGTCTTTTCACAGTGGTTTGAGCCTTATACAGTCGAAACTCAGTGAATGAGACGCATTGGAAATTGGTCACAGGGGATGGGCCATCACCATTATGACGCCGGCGGCCCTGTCTACCCCCACCTTTGGAAACGTTTTAAAACAAATCAAATCAAAATCAAATTTATTTTTATATAGCCCTTCGTACATCAGCTGATATTCTCAAAGTGCTGTACAGAAACCCAGCCTAAAACCCCAAACAGCAAGCAAAGCATGTGAAAGAAGCACGGTGGCTAGGAAAAACTCCCTAGGAAAAACTCCCTAGAAAGGCCAAAAACCTAGGAAGAAACCTAGAGAGGAACCAGGCTATGAGGGGTGGCCAGTCCTCTTCTGGCTGTGCAGGGTGGATATTATAACAGAACATGGTCAAAATGTTAAAATGTTAAAATGTTCATAAATGACCAGCATGGTCAAATAATAATAATCATAGTAGTTGTCGAGGGTGCAACAAGCATGTCCGGTGAATAGGTCAGGGTTCCATAGCCGCAGGCAGAACAGTTGAAACTGGAGCAGCAGCACGGCCAGGTGGACTGGGGACAGCAAGGAGTCATCATACCAGGTAGTCCTGAGGCATGGTCCTAGGGCTCAGGTCCTCCGAGAGAAAGACAGAAAGAGAGAAAGAGAGAATTAGAGAGAGCATATTTAAATTCACACAGGACACCGGATAAGACAAGAGAAATACTCCAGATGTAACAGACTGACCCTAGCCCCCCGACACATAAACTACTGCAGCATAAATACTGGAGGCTGAGACAGGAGGGATCAGAAGACACTGTGGCCCCATCCGATGATACCCCCGGACAGGGCCAAACAGGCAGGATATAACCCCACCCACTTTGCCAAAGCACAGCCCACACACCACTAGAGGGATGTCTCCAACCACCAACTTACCGTCCTAAGACAAGGCCGAGTATAGCCCACAACGATCTCCGCCATGGCACAACCCAAGGGGGGGGCGCCAACCCAGACAGGAAGACCACGTCAGTGACTCAACCCACTCAAGTGACGCACCCCTCCCATGGACGGCATGGAAGAACACCAGTAGGCCAGTGACTCAGCCCCTGTAAAAGGGTTAGAGGCAGAGAATCCCAGTGGAAAGAGGGGAACCGGCAAGGCAGAGACAGCAAGGGCGGTTCGTTGCTCCAGCCTTTCCGTTCACCTTCACACTCCTGGGCCAGACTATACTTAATCATAGGACCTACTGAAGAGATAAGTCTTCAGTAAAGACTTAAAGGTTGAGACTGAGTCTGCGTCTCTCACATTGGTAGGCAGACCATTCCATAAAAATGGAGCTCTATAGGAGAAAGCCCTACCTCCAGCCGTTTGCTTAGAAATTCTAGGGACAATTAGGAGGCCTGCGTCTTGTGACCGTAGCGTACGTGTAGGTATGTACGGCAGGACCAAATCGGAAAGATAGGTAGGAGCAAGCCCATGTAATGCTTTGTAGGTTAGCAGTAAAACCTTGAAATCAGCCCTTGCCTTAACAGGAAGCCAGTGTAGGGAGGCTAGCACTGGAGTAATATGATCAAATTTTTTGGTTCTAGTCAGGATTCTAGCAGCCGTATTTAGCACTAACTGAAGTTTATTTAGTGCTTTATCCGGGTAGCCGGAAAGTAGAGCATTGCAGTAGTCCAGCCTAGAAGTAACAAAAGCATGGATTAATTTTTCTGTGTCATTTTTGGACAGAAAATTTCTGATTTTTGCAATGTTACGTAGATGGAAAAAAGCTGTCCTTGAAACAGTCTTGATATGTTCTTCAAAAGAGAGATCAGGGTCCAGAGTAACGCCGAGGTCCTTCACAGTTTTATTTGAGACGACTGTACAACCATCCAGATTAATTGTCAGATTCAACAGAAGATCTCTTTGTTTCTTGGGACCTAGAACAAGCATCTCTGTTTTGTCCGAGTTTAAAAGTAGAAAGTTTGCAGCCATCCACTTCTTTATGTCTGAAACACAGGCTTCTAGCGAGGGCAATTTTGGGGCTTCACCATGTTTCATTGAAATGTACAGCTGTGTGTCGTCCGCATAGCAGTGAAATTTAACATTATGTTTTCGAATGACATCCCCAAGAGGTAAAATATATAGTGAAAACAATAGTGGTCCTAAAACGGAACCTTGAGGAACACCGAAATTTACAATTGATTTGTCAGAGGACAAACCATTCACAGAGACAAACTGATATCTTTCCGACAGATAAGATCTAAACCAGGCCAGAACTTGTCCATGTAGACCAATTTGGGTTTCCAATCTCTCCAAAAGAATGTGGTGATCGATGGTATCAAAAGCGGCACTAAGATCTAGGAGCACGAGGACAGATGCAGAGCCTCGGTCTGACGTCATTAAAAGGTCATTTACCACCTTCACAAGTGCAGTCTCAGTGCTATGATGGGGTCTAAAACCAGACTGAAGCGTTTCGTATACATTGTTTGTCTTCAGGAAGGCAGTGAGTTGCTCCAGTATGCAGCTTGAGGGTTTGGAGGCCATGATTATTTTCATCATTGCGTCAAGAGATATAGTACTAAAACACTTTAGTATCTCCCTTGATCCTAGGTCCTGGCAGAGTTGTGCAGACTCAGGACAATGGAGCTTTGGAGGAATACCCAGATTTAAAGAGGAGTCTGTAATTTGCTTTCTAATGATCATGATCTTTTCCTCAAAGAAGTTCATAAATGTATTACTGCTGAAGTGAAAGCCATCCTCCATTTGCGAAGGCTGCTTTTTAGTTAGCTTTGCGACAGTATCAAAAAGAAATTTCGGATTGTTCTTATTTTCCTCAATTAAGTTGGAAAAATAGGATGATCGAGCAGCAGTAAGGGCTCTTCGATACTGCACGGTACTGTCTTTCCAAGCTAGTCGGAAGACTTCCAGTTTGGTGTGGCGCCATTTCCGTTCCAATTTTCTGGAAGCTTGCTTCAGAGCTCGTGTATTTTCTGTATACCAGGGAGCTAGTTTCTTATGACAGATGTTTTTAGTTTTTAGGGGTGCAACTGCATCTAGGGTATTGCGCAAGGTTAAATTGAGTTCCTCGGTTAGGTGGTTAACTGATTTTTGTCCTCTGACGTCCTTGGGTAGGCAGAGGCAGTCTGGAAGGGCATCAAGGAATCTTTGGGTTGTCTGAGAATTTATAGCACGACTTTTAATGCTCCTTGGTTGGGGTCTGAGCAGATTATTTGTTGCAATTGCAAACGTAATAAAATGGTGGTCCGATAGTCCAGGATTATGAGGAAAAACATTTAGATCCACAACATTTATTCCATGGGACAAAACTAGGTCCAGAGTATGACTGTGGCAGTGAGTAGGTCCAGAGACATGTTGGACAAAACCCACTGAGTCGATGATGGCTCCGAAAGCCTTTTAGAGTGGGTCTGTGGACTTTTCCATGTGAATGTTAAAGTCACCAAAAATTAGAATATTATCTGCTATGACTACAAGATCCGATAGGAATTCAGGGCACTCAGTGAGGAACACTGCATATGGCCCAGGAGGCCTATAAACAGTAGCTATAAAAAGTGAGTGAGTAGGCTGCATAGATTTCATGACTAGAAGCTCAAAAGACGAAAACGTCATTGTTGTTTTTTTTTTTGTAAATTGAAATTTGCTATCGTAAATGTTAGCAACACCTCCGCCTTTGCCGGATGCACGGGGGGTATGGTCACTAATGTAACCAGGGGGTGAGGCCTCATTTAACACAGTAAATTCATCAGGCTTAAGCCATGTTTCAGTCAGGCCAATCACATCAAGATTATTATCAGTGATTAGTTCATTGACTATAACTGCCTTGGAAGTGAGGGATCTAACATTAAGTAACCCAATTTTGAGATGTGAGGTATCACAATCTCTTTCAATAATGGCAGGAATGGAGGAGGTCTTTATACTAGTGAGATTGCTAAAGCGAACACCGCCATTTTTAATTTTGCCCAACCTAGATCGAGGCACAGACACGGTCTCAATGGGGAAAGCTGAGCTGACTACGCTGACTGTGCTAGTGGCAGACTCCACTAAGCTGGCAGGCTGGCTAACAGCCTGCTGCCTGGCCTGCACCCTATTTCATTGTGGAGCTAGAGGAGTTAGAGCCCTGTCTATGTTCGTAGATAAGATGAGAGCACCCCTCCAGCTAGGATGGAGTCCGTCACTCCTCAACAGGCCAGGCTTGGTCCTGTTTGTGGGTGAGTCCCAGAAAGAGGGCCAATTATCTACAAATTCTATCTTTTGGGAGGGGCAGAAAACAGTTTTCAACCAGCGATTGAGTTGTGAGACTCTGCTGTAGAGCTCATCACTCCCCCTAACTGGGAGGGGGCCAGAGACAATTAATCGATGCCGACACATCTTTCTAGCTGATTTACACGCTGAAGCTATGTTGCGCTTGGTGACCTCTGACTGTTTCATCCTAACATCGTTGGTGCCGACGTGGATAACAATATCTCTATACTCTCTACACTCGCCAGTTTTAGCTTTAGCCAGCACCGTCTTTAGATTAGCCTTAACGTCGGTAGCCCTGCCCCCTGGTAAACAGTGTATGATCGCTGGATGATTAGTTTTAAGTCTAATACTGCGGGTAATGGAGTCGCCAATGACTAGGGTTTTCAATTTGTCAGAGCTAATGGTGGGAGCCGTCGGCGTCTCAGACCCCACAACGGGAGGAGTAGAGACCAGAGAAGTCTCGGCCTCCGACTCCGACTCGCTTAATGGGGAGAACCGGTTGAAAGTTTCTGTCGGCTGAATAAGCGACACCGGTTGAGCATTCCTACAGCGTTTCCCTCCAGAAGCCATGAGAAAGATGTCCGGCTGCGGGGACCGTGCGAGGGGGTTTATACTAACGTTACTATCTGTACTTACTGGTGGTACAGACGCTGTTTCATCCTTTCCTACACTGAAATTACCCTTGCCTAACGATCGCGTCTGAAGCTGGGCTTGCAGCACAGCTATCCTTGCCGTAAGGCGATCGTTCTCCTGTATATTATAAGTACAACGACTGCAATTAGAAGGCATCATGTTAATGTTACTTAGCTTCGGCTGTTTGAAGTCCTGACGAACCATGTCCAGATAAAACCTCCGGGGTGAAAAAGTTGAATGAAAAAAGTTGAGTGAGGGAAAAAGTAAAAATATACGGTAATGAAAAAGTAAAAAACCGTCAGGTATCAAAGTAAGATCGGCAACAAAAACGCACAGCAGCGTAAACAAGTCTGCAAGTTGTGACCGGAAACAGGAAACACCTCAACAAAACACTCTACAACCGTCCCCGTTGAATCTTATTGGCTCTCTTGGTGTTACAGGCCCTGAAGATTAATGTTTTACAACGTTTGACATGTTTGAACGAACCTAAAGGCGGGAAAATCTCATTTTATCCGAAACTGCAGCCCTGCGCACGTCGGAGAATTTGGAGCCAGCCCTAGGACGCGCTACCAACAGCAGGCTAATGGAAATGAAGGATGGACTTTTTCGACCGAAAATACATCTGTTGTGGACCTGGGATTCCTGGAAGTGCTTTCTGATGAAGACAACTAAAGGTAGGCGATTATTGACAATATTATACAAGATGAGATGTGACATGCGATTGTTCCAAGATGGCGCCGAGCTCGGTATATTAGCTCATTTTCTGAGTATCGCATCTCCTTTTATCGCAAAGTGTGATTACCCAGTAAAGTTAATTTAAAATCTGGTATGACAGGTGTTCTCAAGAGATATTCATCTGTAAATGTTAGATCGACAATATAAATTTAAAAAATCGTTTTCGAATAGTAATTTAGGGAATTGTAGCACTGTTTCCCGGGACGCATTTGAGGGGAAAATAGTTAGTCAACGTCAGACGCCGATGTAAAATGCTGTTTTTATATATAAATATGACCTTTATTGAACAAAAGAATGCATGCATTGTGTAACATGATGTCCTAGGTGTGTCATCTGATGAAGTTTGTAAAAGGTTAGTGCTGCATTTAGCTGTTTTTTGGTTATTTGTGATGCAAGTGGTTGGTCGGAAAATGGCTATGTTGCTGCTTTTTACGATGGACTCATCTAACATAATCTAATGATTTGCTTTTCCTGTAAAACCTTTTTGAAATCGGACGACGTGGGTCGATTCAGGAGAGGTGTATCTATAAAACAAAAACAAAAATTATTAATAAAAAAAAAAAAAGTATTAATTTTTTTTATGCTAATTGGCGATATGATTTTTCGCTGGATTTTGATCCCGCTGACGGGATGAGACGCTGAAGAGCACTACAATGCAGTACCTTAGACCGCTGCACCACTCAGGAGGCCTGGAGTAAAAAAATGTAATGACTATGTCATCTGTGTACCCCACACATACAATTTATGTAAGGTCCCTCAGTCGAGAAGGGAATTTCAAACACAGATTCAACAACAAAGACAATGGAGGTTTTCCAAGTCCTCGCAAAGAAGGGTCAAAATAAAAAAAACTGATATTGAATATCCCTTTGAGCATAGTGAAGTTATTAATTACACTTTGAATGGTGTATCAATACACCAAGTCACCACAAAGATACAGGCATCCGTTCTAACTCAGTTGCCGGAGAGGAAGGAAACCGCTCAGAGATTTCACCATTAGGCCAATGGTGACTTTAAAACTGTTATTTCGTTTAATGGCTGTGATACAAGAAAACTGACATTGTATTGTAGTATCTCCACAATACTAACCTAAATGATGAAAAGAGTGAAAAGAAGAAAGCCTGTACAGAATAAAAAATATTTCAAAACATGCATCCTGTAAGGCACTAAACTAAAACTGCAAAAAAGAAAAGAAAAAGGAACTTTATGTTTTGAATACACAAAATCCAACACAACACATCACTGAGTACCACTCTTCATATTTTCAAGAATGGTGGTGGCTGCATCATGTCATGGGTGTGCTTTCCATCGGCAAGAACTAGGGAGCTTTTCTTAGCTTTCCAACAGACACTGGGAGGCAAATTCTCCTTTCAGCAGGACAATATCCTAAGACACAAGGCCAAATTTAAACTGGAATTCATAGGATGTTGGTGGCACCTTATTTGGGGAGGATAGGCTCGTGGTAATGACTGGAGCGGAATCAATGGAATGGTATCAAATACATGGTTTCCAGGTGTTTGATGCCATTCCATTTGCTCCGTTCCGGCCATTATTATGAGCCGTTCTCCCCTCAGCAGCCTCCACTGCTGGAATTGCTTACCAAGATGACATTGAATGTTCTCGAGTGGCCTAGTTACAGTTTGGACTTAAATCGGCTTGAAAATCACTGTCTAGCAATAATCAACAACCAACTTCACAGAGGTTGAAGAATTTTTGTAATAATAATGTGCGAATATTGTACAATCCAGGTGTGCAAAGCTCTTAGAGACTTACCCAGAAAGACTCGCAGCTGTAATCACTGCCAAAGGTGATTCTAACGTATTGCCTCAGGGATGTGAATACTTATGTAAATGAGATATTTCTGTACGTGCTAGTAACGTGCTTGTAAACTCTCCCTGACCTCCCCGCTCCAGTAAGGCCTGGCTTACACATGGAGAAGCCCAGATGCAGCTGAAAGTGACCTGAACTCCGATGACCCCGCTGACCTAAAAAGAAGGAAAAGAGGACATGAACATTATGGCGGTTTCCCTGGGTCAAACACTTTCTTACAATTAGCTAGCAATGTCTCTGTACTACAAAATGTATCAGATTGTTGGGTTTGTGGGTTATTATCAGATAGTGCCGAGACTATACCATAGCTTGCAACACTCCTTAATGCTTATGAAATATTGATGTGGACCAAAGAAGGTAACCTAACAGACCGAGAGCTTGGTTGGGTAGAAGATGAGGTGTTTTATATGAGAAGATTTGATTGACTAATCACACCTCCCTGCCTAAACAACCAATCATCATGGCCTATTTACCCCCAGGTTATTTGTGTTATATAGCAAATGGAACCGCTCCATAAGTATAATCTTTCCGTCTACAATAATCTCACCCTACCCCTGCTGTTGAAAAATGTAACATTCCAAACCTATCATGTCATTGGGAATACATTATAAGCTTAAGAATACCAATGTGTATGCTAAACCAACTTCCTCAGTAAATGGAACAATGTGTGTGGGGGGAAAGCTTATCATTATATACCTACACCCTGGTCAGGATCATGCTATGCTGCCTATGTTGTTCCTGCTGTACGTGCTACCCCAGAACACCCAAATCATCCTTTCTCCCACTTGTACAGGAGGACCATTGTAGCCGGCCCTGTAAAGCTTTTTTTTCCCTCTGCATTAATTCTCGATTATGACATGGCAATTGTGCTTGACTCCATTCGAGAACTGGCCAGAGAAGTAGAGAGGATGGGTAAGGATACTGCTAAAGATATAGAGGAGCTGACTGCTGCATGCAGACAGATAACTGGCGTAGGAGTCTATGAAATGCAGTTCATGCAAGGACAGAATACAACTTTCAAGAGTTTCAACTTAGCTTATCCCCCAAATTCTGCCACCACAATTCCCCCTTTGATGCTATGGAAACCGTAAGCATCACCGTACATGATATCTGAGCTGTTGTCAGACAGAACTTAAAACCCTCTGGTTTCTGGGAAATGTGTATTTTTACACAAAAGGGGGTAATCTAAATGGAACTCCTGAAGGATAACGTATTAATAATAATCTAGGAAAGAAGGAGGGGCGTAGGGATCAGGCTCTTTTCAATGACAGTAGGCACTATCGTCTCCCATAGGGAAACCTGGATCTCCAATGAAGGGGGAGAAGGTGGCGAGATCAATCAGGTCATTTAAATTCACCACTGTCATGACCATCTGGTGGGAAGGAGATATTGCTGTTTGACACAATCTCCTCACCAAGGCCAGGCATGAGAACAGACAGAAGGACAGCAAAAGGAATCCAACCAGCACCAGGAGACACTGCAACGCAAGGTTTCTAAAGTTCCCCATGCTAGTTTTTACCCATGCAAACAGGTCCCAGCCTCATTCTTGATCTCTCTTTGCCACAGTAGCAACTTCCTATCTGATAGTAGCAACTGCCTCAGCCAGCCTAGTGGAGATGTAAGTACGGCATTCTTGACCCACCACCGCACAAGTCCCTGCTTTTGATGCTAAGAGAATATCTAGAGCCATTCTGTTTTGTAACACCATAGTATGCATAGCTACTACACCCTAAGAACAAGGACAATGTTTTCTGTAACTAACTGTTGCTTGCATAAAAAAAACTGTTGTGTAACTAATATGATTGTATTATCACCTCTCTCTCTATGTGACGGACATGCAACTATCTGTACACTGAGTTATTTCCTGGCTACTCCCACAGACAGACCTCCCTAGCAAGTGCTTGATTAAAGGTTTACTATTATACTCATAGTATTTGCCTACTCTTTGGATACGTTTTCCACAACAGTGAGAAAAAACAACTACAGTGCATTCGGAAAGTATTCAGACTCCTTGACTTTTTCCACATTTTGTTACATTACAGCCTTATTCTAAAATGTATTCAATTATTTTTTCCCCCTCATCAATCTACACACAATACCCCGTAATTTTAAAGCCAAAACAGGTTAAAAAAAACCTGAAACATCACATTTACATAAGTATTCAGACCGTTTACTCAGTACTTTGTTGAAGCACCTTTGGCAGCGAGTACAGCCTTGAGTCTTATTGGGTATGAAGCTACAAGCATGACACACCTGTAAGTTCTGTCAGGTTGGAGGGGGAACGTTGCTGCACAGCTATTTTTGGGTCTCCAGAGATGTTTGATCCGTTTCAAGTCTGGGATCTGGCTGGGCCACTCATGGACATTCAAAGACTTGTCGTGAAGCCACTCCAGAGTTGTCTTGGCTGAGTGCTTAGGGTTGTTGTCCTGTTGGAAGGCAAACCTTCAGTCCAGTCTGAGGTCCTGAGCACCCTGGAGCAGGTGTTCATCAAGGAACTCTCTGTACTTTGCTCTGTTCATTTTTCCCTTGTTCCTAACTAGCCTCCCAGTCCCTGCCGTTGAAAAACATCCACAGCATGATGCTGCCACCACCATGCTTCACCGTAGGGATAGTGCCAGGTTGGCTCCAGACGTAACACTTGGCATTCAGGCCAAAGAGTTCAACCTTGGTTTCATCAGACCAGAGAATCTTGTTTCTCATGGTCTGAGAGTCCTTTAGGTGCCTTTTGGCAAACTCCAAGCAGGCTGTCATGTGCCTTTCACAGAGGAGTGACTTCAGTCTGGCCACTCTACCGTAAGGCCTGATTGGTGGAGTGCTGTGCAGAGATGGTGGTCCGTCTGGAAGGTTCTCCCATCTCGACAGAGGAACTCTGGAGCTCTGTCAGATTGACCATCGGGTTCTTGGTCACCTCCCTGACCAAGGCTCTACTCCCCCGATAGCTCAGTTTGGCCGGGCGGCCAGCTCTAGGAATAGTCTTGGTAGTTCCAAACTTCTTCCATTGAAGAATGTTGGAGGCCATTGTGTTCTTGGAAACCTTCAATGCTGCAGAAATGTTTTGGTATCCTCCCCCAGATCTGTGCCTCAACACAATCCTGTCCCGGATCTCTACGGACAATTCCTTCGACCTAATGGCTTGGTCAACTGTGGGACCTTATATAGACAGGTGGGTGCCTTTCCAAATCTTGTCCAATCAATTGAATCTCCCTCAGGTGGACTTCAATGAAGTTGTAGAAACATCTCAAGGATGATCAATGGAAACAATATGCACCTGAGCTCAAGCAAAGGGTTTGAATACTTATTTAAATATGCTATATGTGTTTTTATTTGCAATAAATGTGCCAACATTTCTAAAAACCTGTTTTTTCTTTGCGTGCAGATTGATGAGGAAATATTTTTATTTAATCCATTTTAGAATAAGGTTGTAATGTAACAAAATGTGGAAAAAGGGGTCTGAATACTTTCCGAATGCACTGTATTTAATACATTTTGTATTCCGGCTGTAACATAACAAAACGTGTAATAAGTCAAGAGGTATGAATACTTTCTGAAGGCACTGTACGTGTGTCATACGTTGGTGTCAGTCATTACAGTATATTGCCTCCTCGATCCCTTTCTGTAGCTTTGTATCACCTGACATGACTGTCCACACTCTACTAACATACCGTACATGTACTACATGGAGGGATAAAAACAGATTGAAATGCTATCTAAGCGACATTACCAGAGATGAATTGTGCAATAGATGACCCACTGTAAGAAATGACCTATTCCATTGTGGCTGCCTCTCTCACTCATGATGTCATGGCTAAAGGAAGTTCCCCACAGTGACAGACGCTTGGGGGGCTATTCTGGGGCTGACATATGAGACCTTAGCTGTATGTTCCACTCAGAGGTGACCTCCACATTCGAGGGGTTAATAGTCCAGGCCAGAGCCTGGTGCTTTCCTGCTTGTTGAAAGCTGATTGATATGTTGATTTTGCATTAGTTAACATAATGACATGGACTGATTTAGATGATTTTGGGCAGTTTGGTTATTGACAGTGAATAGCTCATGAAAATTTAACATGGAAACCTGTGTTTGCTGACCCTTGGAAACGTAGTGCTGATTACAGATGAAATGGGGCGTCCGCCCAAGCTACCCAATGGAGGATTACATCAACTTCCACTGATGACACCACTCCAGACTGGCTGGAGGTTGGAAATGGATGTGCTGTGAGTCACACCAACCCTTCCAAACTGATAATGGCATTGTGAAGGACGAAAAATATGTCTAATCTAAAACTCCATTTGGCAAACGTTGGGAGTACCAGATTAAAAAAAAAGGAGAGAGAGGAGAAAAAAACACTTTATGATGAAAGGGCATTAATGATGTTTTGCATGGAGGCTTCGAATATAGGATGCTTAGCAGATTTACATTTTCAGATGGATTTTGGAACCGGGCTACAAAGACGTGCAATTGTGTTTAATTGATTTTATTTATAGGCTGTGGTACCGTGGGTGTTAAAACATATTATCAGAGAGAGAGATAAGGCTCATTCTTTTATTAATGTTGTGACCGTTGTTCTCTGAGGAACAACCTGACCCTGGGCCTGTGTGGAGTCACAATGCTGGCGGTGTAGATGAACAGCTGTGCTTGTTCAGAGAACAGAGAGCGTTATCGAAATCCTATATACACCTGGGCAGTGGGTGGCCCTCTCCATTTAAGTGGTCTTAATTTCCCTGCGATTTGAATGAATTTCAGAAAAGCTCACTGCATAACACTACTCTCAGGAATGGAATGTGTGCCTAGCTGGAACAGCTGGCACAGAGTGCTTATCAATGCCCGGGCCTCCGTCGATCTCCTCTTGCCTTTTTCACATTTTTTGGAAAGGACGATAGGTGGATGGTTCCCCCCACATCCCATCTCTGAAATGGGCAGCGCATTTGTCTCCCCAACATGCTATCAAATCAGGCAGCTAGCCTAGGTTGGGAGGCTGAGAGGAGAGGGATATCAGGGAGTGTGTATCTGATCATGAAGCATGACACGGTTAAAGATCATGTTGTTGAGGAGTGAGGCCAAGAAGCATAGAGGAAGTGACTTAGGGGGACTAAAGTCAGATGGTCAGAAGTGAGATGCCCCTCCAGGGAGCACCCCCCGCCCTGGACATATCCATAAAATGTATGAAAAATGATTAGGCTGTGACTAATTGCCCATTTAGTGTCGCGGAAAGTTGTTAAACAGACCATTGGCTTTTAATACCTAAAATAAGGAATGGGATTAATTAAGCAGAAATGTATTCTTCTAGCCTGCCAAGTACCTTTCTCTACACTCTCTAAAAACACTGTGTGATGGGACTCAGACCGGACCTTGGGGAAATAGCTGGTAATGGTCTGAGAATGGATCTCCACTCTCAATTCACCAGTCCAGTCAGAGTGAGGGGATGAATGAGGGCAATGAGTACATGAGCCACTGACACTAAAAAGGTAGAGGAAGCAGAAAATGAAAGTGGAAGCGAAGGATGTAGGATATATTACCATCCAGTTCCTGTTCCTGTTCCCTATAATCATAATCCATTAATTTTGATAGGAGAGAAAAGAGAACATGATACACAGAACTGCTTCAAAGAGACAGGCCTGAAATGAACAGTGACTTCTTAGAATAGCTTTTTTACAGCATGTAAAAATGAACACTGGACAGCTAGGCTATTGTAGAGTATATGAGTATTTTGAGGAAACAGATTATTTGGCATTAAACCCAGGTCAGGACATAATGGTTAGAATTTTTGGGGGTGGGTATTTCAATACTTCAGCATCACGTTTTCTACAGGTTTCCTCATGGTTCTATTTCAAGTCATGTTCTCAGAACGTTCAGAGAACTTTAAGAAACAATGTTCTTGTGGGAATTTTAGTACTTAAGCATAATATTTTCGTCAGGTTTCCTCATGAAGGAGTGGGTATCTGATCATGAAGGAGTGGGTATCTATTTAAAGACATGTTCTCAGAACATTAAGAAAAATTTCCATAAAAACCACAAGAAAAAGTGTGTAACATTCAGAGTTATATTTTTTTTAAATAACATTCCTAGAACTATAGATTACATTCTCAGTATCATCAAAACTCTCTATCCTCTGTCTTTGTCACGTCCTGACCAGTAAAGGGGTCATTTGTCATTGTAGTATGGTCAGGGCGTGGCAGGGGGTGTTGTTTTTGTGTGTTTTGGGGTTGGTTTATTTAGAGGGGATTTGTTCTAGTTTTCATTTTCTATGTTCGTTTTCTATGTGTGCCTGAGTATGGTTTCCAATCAGAGGCAGGTGTCTTTCGTTGTCTCTGATTGGAAGCCATACTTAGGCAGCCCTTTTTTCCTTTGGGTTTGTGGGTGGTTGTTTTCTGTATAGCCTGTATGCCTTACGGAACTGTTTTGTTGTTCGTTTATTTTGTTTGAGTGTTCTCTCTTAATAAAAAGAAGGAAGATGAGCACTATACCCGCTGCGCCTTGGTCTGTCCCTTACGACGCTTGTGACAATCTTGTTAAGTGTGATCTTAATGAGTGCTTGTTTTCTTTGAAATTGGGTCTATTTGAATGGACAAAAATTTATAGCTTTGTATGAGTTAAAAAAATGACATGCTAGCACATTTCTTGTGACGCAGTGGACTAATTACATTATTAGGGACCAGAAAATCACAGGTTCGAATCTCACTTAAGCAGTAAAAAGAAATGTGCTTACATGATTAATGACTAAGCAAACTAATTTCCATGTGTCCTATCTGTGCTTGGAGTGCAAAACAGTTATCGTAAACTAGCAGTCTTATTGAAACATGTTCTCAGAAGGTTATTTAATTACAGTCACACTGGTATAAAGGATTTGGAGACAGGCGCAGGAATACACAATAAGTGTTTTTAATACCCCCAAAACAAACACGTATACAAAAACACTGGGCTATACACAGACAAAAGAGCGAGGGTAAACCTTGTTGAATGACACGGGACGATACGCGTAATACACAATACATAAAGCACGCAGCATAACAGCTGAACCAACGCATAGGTACTCACATGACCAACGGACATGGGAACAATAACCGACAAAGACAGAGGGAACATATATAACATACTAATCAGGGTAAATGGGAACCAGGTGTATGTAATTAGACAAGACAGTCAGGGGTGATGATAATGAATCCCGTTCAGTGAAGCCTAGAAAGCCGGTGACGTAGACCTCCGGAACTGGTGAACAGAATGAGCAGCTCCCCTGGTGCAGTGGGATGAAACGGGACGACCACAGGGGTGCGGTGCTTGTCGGTCTGGGCGTCGACGGTGAAAATCCATGGTCAGCGAAGCGTCCAGGATGTCCACCGCAGGAACCCAGCACCGCTCTTCTGGGCAGTACCCCTCCCAGTCGATGAGGTACTGGAGACCCCCCCCCCCCCCCCCCCGATGCCTCGAATCCAGGACCTCCTGGACTTTGTACGCCGGACCTCCCTCGATGTCCAGAGGAGGAGGCGGGGCATCACTGGGTCCAGCCTTAGCGAGAGGACCAGGCACCACTGGGATGAGGAGAGACACGAAAGGTTGGGCAGGTGGAGGGGCAGGTTCCGTGTGGAGAGCCAGACCCGGTCACCTGGGGAGAAAACTCCTCATCGCAGTTGCGGTCGGCCTGTTCCTTGTGTCGATGCACGGTGCGCTGGAGACAAGTGTGCGCAGCTTTCCAGATCTCCTCAGTGCACCAAAACCACTCGTCCACCGCAGGAGCCTCGGTCTAGCTCGGATGCCAAGTTGCCAGGGCCGGCTGATACCCCAGCAAACACTGGAAAGGAGTGAAGTTAGTGGAGGAGTGGCGGAGGGAATTCTGTGCGTACTCCGCCCAAGGTAGAAAATCCATCCACTCCCCCGGCCAATCCTGACAGTAACACCGCAGGAACCTGTAAAAAATGTAAAAAAAAAAAATGTAAATGTAAATGTAACCTGCCCACCTCCTGGTTGACCCTCTCCACCTGCCCATTTGCTTGAGGCCGATACCCAGAGGTGAGACTGACCATGACCCCCAGGCGTTCCGTGAACACTTTCCATACCCGTGAGGTGAACTGAGGGCCACAATCTGACACAATATCCTTCGGGATCCCGTAGTGCCGGAAGACGTGCGTAAAAAGAGCCTCCGCGGTTTGCATGGCCGACGGAAGCCCAGGCAGAGGAAGGAGGCAATAAGCTTTGGAAAACCAGTCCACAATGACGAGAATGATGGTGTTCCCCTGGGAGGGGGGAAGGTCAGTGACAAAGTCCACCGAGAGGTGAGATAAGGGTCATTGTGGAACCGGCAGGGGAAGGAGCTTTCCATAAGGGAGGTGTCTGGGTGTCTTTGACTGAGCACAGGGAAGAGACGTCCCTAGCCAAGGTGGCTACCAGTACTTCTCCATTAGGCAGGCGATGGTACAGCCTATCCCAGGATGACCCGACACAGGCACCGTGTGCGCCCAACAAAGGAGGCGGTCCCGCACCCCTGTGGGCACATAAGCGCGGTTCTCCTGGCACTGTGCAGGTGCGGGTTCCGTACACAGGTCCTGCCGTATGTCGGCATCCACGTCCCATACCACTGGCGCGATGATGTGGAACGGAGGGATGACGGGGGTCTCCTCTCCCTGCCTCTCCTCTGTGTCATAGAGGTGAGACAGGGCAACAGCCTTCACATTCTTCGAACCTGGCCTATCGTGAATTGGAACCTGATGAAGAATAGCGCCTACCTGGCCTGTCTCGGGTTTAGCCTCTTCGCTGCCCTGATGTACTCTAGGTTGCAGTGGTCTGTCCACACCAGGGAAGGGTGTTTGGACCCCTTCAGCCAGTGCCTCCACGCCTTCGGCCTTCGACCGCCAAGAGTTCCCGGTCCCCTACGTCGTAGTTCCTCTGGGTGGGGTTCAGCTACTTAGAGTAAAAAGCACAGGGCCGTAGCTTTGGAGGGGTTCTGGTATGCTGGGACAGCACTGACCCAAATCCAACTTCGGAGGCATCCACCTCGACGATGAAGGGGATTGAGGGGTTGGGATGTGCCAACATGGGAGCAGTGGTGAAACGTGCCTTCAGCGTCTCGAACGCCCTCTCCGCCTCCGCCATCCAACGAAGCCGCTGGGGACCTCCTCTCATCAGGGAGGTAAGAGGCGCGACCACCGTGCTGAAGCCCCGGATGAACCTCCGGAAATAGTTGGTGAACCCCAGGAATTACTGGACTGCTTTCACGGAGTTGGGGATGGGCCATGACCTGACTGCGCTGACGCATTGCTCCTCCATCTCCACTCCCCCCGTGGAGATGAGATAGCCCAAAAAGGACACGGACCCCTGGAAAAACAAACATTTCTCATGTTTAACATATAGATCATGCTCCAACAGTCTTCTCAGCACAGACCTGACTAACGAGACATGCTGGACACGATCACCAGAATAGATCAAAATGTAATCTATATAGACCACTACTCCCCATCCCAGCAAGTCCCGAAATACTTTGTTGATGAAGGCCTGGAAGACTGAAGGAGCATTAGACAGGCCAAAGGGCATTATGAGATACTCGTAATGACCCGTGGTCATGGAAAAAGCAGTCTTCCATTCATCGCCTGCACGAATGTGCACCAGATTGTAGGCACTCCTCAAGTCCAGCTTAGTGAAGTACTGCGCCCCGTGCATTTGTTCGATGATGGTTGGGATGAGGGGTAAAGGATAGCTGAACTTGATGGTGGCCTTGTTCAGTGTTCGATAATCAACGCAGGGGCGCAGTCCCTCATCTTTATTCTTGACAAAAAGAAGCTTGAGGAGGCTGGTGACTTAGAGGGGCAGATAAAACTCTGCTGGAGACTCTCCTGTACATAGGTCTCCATGGCCTCGGTCTCCACATAGGAAAGGGGATAGACATGTCCTCTCGGGAGGGCTGTGTCAGACAACATGTCAATGGCACAGTCCCAGGGGTGATGGGGAGGCAGGCGTGTAGCCTGGGTCTTTGAGAAACCCTGGTGCAGATCCTTGTACTCCTCCGTTAAATCCACTTGAGAAGCACAGTCTGGACTTTCCACCGTAGTGGTGTTGACAGACACTGCGGGACACCTCCCCTGACACTCCTGCGACCAACCCAGCAATCTCCTCCTGGACCAGGAAATAACCGGGTTATGCAAACTCAACCAGGGGAGACCTAAAACAATGGAGTGTGTGGGGATGTCTATAATCAAGAAAGTGATCTGTTCTGAATGAGTGTCATGGGTCAGCAAAGAAACAGGAACAGTAATGTGATGTACGAGCCCTGTCCCTACTGGATAATTATCCAGGGCTCGAACTGGAATGGGTGCCTGTAGGGAAACCAAAGGAATGCGTAATGCAGTGGCCAGTGTGCTAAGAGATTCCCGGCAGCTCCGGAATCAATCAGAGCTAACGGGAGTGAAGGGCTAGGGTACTCAGGGAATTTAACGGGAAAACACACTGGTTGATTTGACAGACAAGGAGAGGAGACCTTGCCTCCTACCTGGGTTGCAGCAGGGGAATTCCCTGGCTTGTCACTTCCTCGCCTCCTAGTGGATAGAGAGCAGGTCAGGGAGAAATGACCCCTTTCTCTACAATAGAAAGAGAGGCCCAGATTCCTCCTTCTCCTATGCTCTGCCTCGGGCAAATGTGCTGAGCCCACCTCCATTGGCTATGGACACGGAGCAGGGATAGCCATGGGCCCAAATTCCGTGCAGCTCTTCTTCAGGACCGCAGGAGGTTGTCCAACAGGTTCACCATCGAATGACAGGTTGTCATCACGGCAGGCTAACTCCAGCTGTACCTCCCGCAGTCCGCTGCGGAAAACGGTGACCAGAGCCAACTCGTTCCATCCGGTGGAGGCCGTGATGGTCCGGAACTCCAGGGTGAACTCCGATGTGGTCCTAGATCTCTGGCGTAGTTGGAGTAGAGGCTCCCCATCCTCTTGGCCCTCCACAGAATGATCAAACACTGAGTGGAAGAGGAGGGTGAAGCGCTCATAGGACTCGATCTCAGGTCCGCCCGTCTCCCCAGTCCAGAGCCTGTCCGGTCAGTGCCGAGATGACGGTGGCAACCCTGTCTCTTCCGGAAACATCCCCAGCGTAGCGAGCGAGGTATAGGTCGTATTGTAGAAGGAACCCCTTGCATCTTGCTGGTGCGCCATCAAAGCGCTCCGAGAGGGACAGGGGTATTCCATGGACCGGCTCCGATGGAATGGAGGTAGGTCAAATCAAATCAAATGTATTTATAAAGCCCTTCTTACATCAGCTGATATCTCAAAGTGCTGTACAGAAACCCAGCCTAAAACCCCAATCAGCAAGCAATGCAGGTGTAGAAGCACGGTGGCTAGGAAAAACTCCCTAGAAAGGCCAGAACCTAGGAAGAAACCTAGAGAGGAACCAGGCTATGAGGGGAGGCCAGTCCTCTTCTGGCTGTGTCCTGGGTGGAGATTATAACAGAACATGGCCAAGATGTTCAAATGTTCATAGATGACCAGCAGTGTCAAATAATAATAATCACAGTGGTTGTTGAGGGTGCAACAGGTCAGCACCTCAGGAGTAAATGTCAGTTGGCTTTTCATAGCCGATTATTGAGAGTATCTCTACTGCTCCTGCTGTCTCTAGAGAGTTGAAAACAGCAGGTCTGGGACAGGTAGCACGTCCGGTGAACAGGTCAGGGTTCCATAGCCGCAGGCAGAACAGTTGAAACTGGAGCAGCAGCACGGCCAGGTGGACTGGGGACAGCAAGGAGTCATCAGGCCAGTTAGTCCTGAGGCATGGTCCTAGGGCTCAGGTCCTCCGAGAGAGAGAGAGAAAAGAGAGAAAAGAGAAAAGAGAGAAAAGAGAGAAAAGAGAAAGAAAGAGGTCGTGGCGTGGGATGGGATGGGAGCTGGTACCAGGCTCGGTGCAGGAGACTGGAGGGACTGCACACTCCCCTACAAGCGCAGGATGGTTGCCAGCACACTGTCCATGGCGATACCGAGTCTGGAGAGACAGTCCTCGGGGTGCTGTACTGTCCCTACACTGGTCGCCAGCTCGGCCTTTCCTGCTGTCTCTGTTTTGTGGGTCGGTTATTCTGTCGCGCTGGTATAAAGGATTTGGAGACAGGCGCAGGAATACACAATAGGGGTTTTTAATTCACCCAAAACAAACACATATACAAAAACACTGGGCTGTACCCAAACAAAAGAGCGAGGGTAAACCTTGTTGAACGACACGGGACAATACACATAATACACAATACATAAAGCACGCAGCATAACAGCTGAACCAACACATAGGTACTCACACAACCAACGGACATGGAAACAATAACCGACAAAGACAGAGGGAACAGAGGGAACAGAGGGCACATATATAACATACTAATCAGGGGTAATGGGAACTAGGTTTGTGTAATCAGACAAGACAGTCCGGGGTGATGATAATGAATCCCGTTCAGTGAAGCCTAGAAAGCCTGTGACGTAGACCTCCGGAACTGGTAAACAGAATGAGCAGCAGTACCAGGGGGATCCGTGACAATTACCTTCAAATAACTTATAATTTCCTTTCTCAGAAAGTTAATAAAAACTTTACATTTTACTGGTCAGGAAACGTATGGTTACGTTCAGTCGTGTTTTTGGCATCATTTAATTGAAGACTTATTTTATCAAATCTCTGTAATTATTATTACGTGATTAAACTGATCATGTAAATGCAATTAACTAGGAAGTCGGGGCACCAAGTAAAATCTTCATATTACAAAGTTATAATTTTCCTAATATAACTTTTCAGATATTTTAATATCTGATCAATTAGTCTTCTAATCAATTAATTATGCTTTACCACACGTTAGTCTCATTCCAAACGTCGTAAATTGTTGGTTATCTACACGAACCCAGCCTTTATTATGAATCATCCATACACCAATTGTCTTAATAATTTATTTACTAACTAACAAAATAATCACAGAAATGCATAAACAAACAACACAGTAGATATGGTTACAAGGAAATGATAGGGAGGTTCCCTAGTGGGCTAAGCCGATATGACGGCCTGGCGGACAAAGGGAAGTGGGTGTGGACTGAGAAGGGCGGGAAAGACAAAAATGAGTCACTACACAGTTGATAATTATATTAATTGAAATGCTAATCCTTTGCACATGAATGCTCACTCATTCGGGAATAATTGCAATCAATATATATTTACGCCCAGTGTGTCGTCGTGATCTCTGTTGGAATCGTCAGTCCTTCTGTTGGAAAGTTCATCCGAGCGTCTCTCTGTCTTTCGTGGTTAGAATGGATACTTCAGAGTACCATTCAGAAATGTACTTACAGAATAGATGTTTCGGCGGTTGTCGGTCTTCGCATCTCCGGTTGAAATAATTTCTAGCTGCAGACTAGTAATTAGTATCTAAGATTTGCTCTTATTCTGTCAGGATCGATAGTCTCAGAGTTTAACCATTTCCATCCGTGAAGCCAATGCTCCATGTGGTATGGTTAGGAATTCAACAACCATTACAACCTTAGCTTCTACTGAGGTTTTTGTGGTCTAAACTCAACCTGTGCCCCCTCAGCTGACCGAGGTATGCGTGGTCTGAAGAGGATTTCTTCAGGTGGGGGTTTTATTCGTAACAGTAGAAAAGGGCGGTTCCATGACGCCAGATCATGTTTGTCCTCATAGGGGCGGGCCAATGGCTTAGTTAAACTTTAAAGGGAATACAATTCTCTCACATTAACATCATTACATCATTTCACAAATAGTTTCATCTTTACTCATTCATTTTATACAGTAATTAGATGCAAACCTCATAATGGAGGCATTTGTGCATTCATGAGGTCACAAACATGAAACAAAACAAACCGGGTCGTAGCTGGCTTCTCCACCAACCGTTTACACATTCTCCAAAACATGGATATTGTTCAGTTCTCAAGTTCTGTGATGTAGAAGAAGTTCCTTTGTTCTATTGTGAAACTCTCTCTCTCAATACTGAATGGCCAGGAGGAGAGAGTCTCCTCCAGGAATTTACAACCTGAGATAACAGAACCTGGGGATAGGAGGGAGAGAGAGGAGGATGCCACACTCTATACCCAGAAAGGGCCACGTCATGACAGTTCCCAGAACCAATGGGAAACCAAAAACGTGCGTTCCCACAACTTCCAAGGAGCCAAATGTGCTAGCTGGGGAGACAAAAAAGGACAGGGTCTGGACAGCACTTGTGCCAGTTGATTTAAATTGGGTATTTGTCATTACTCAAACTCAGACCTTCTTGCTAAAAGGCTAATTAAATTTTACTCTGCCTAAAGTTGCTGCCAGTCTTTCATTCGTTTTGTGATTTGATGTTAGTCTATAGTCTTTATCCTTGCAGTGAAGCACTTTAGGAGAATTTTAGTGCAAGCTCTGTTTTTGTTCTTGTGGTGTTGTTTGTTGACCTTGCAGTTTCTTCAGCCTCACACTCCTCGCCTTTGGTCTTTTTTCATACTTTATTTGTATATGTGGTAAACTCTGCCTTAAATATTCCCTTTTCTTCCCAAAAACTGCCAGTGACAGTTTTGTGACACATTCACAGAGGAATAAAGCTTTAAATGGCACAGTAAACCATTAGCCAAAGTGAATGTTCCACTGTGTCAAAAATACTTTGCCTCGGTTTTAAAACCACTGTATACGGACTTATGTAGAATTTTAAGGATTTTAAGTCTTGTTTGAATGATCAATGCTTGATTGTTAAGTGTCTATTGCACGTAAAACAATTATTGATCTAATCACTCCGTGTTGCTTGGCATCTAGCGAGGTTGGCCTCTCACTGCCTCTCTCTGTGCAGCTGTTAAATCCTAGCTGGAGACATGGGAGATCAGTCAGCCTGGAGATTTACACCTGACATGCTCTTCAACCCCCTGGCCTAACACTGAGGGTGGCAGAGGGCTTGATGCCAAACACCAGGCCTACTCAGACCCACAGAGCAATTTAACTGCTGTGTTTGATAGGTTTTATAGGTGCATCAGGCACAGGCTGAGACTGATGCTGGGGCGCCGCACTGAGCGAGGACACAAGCAAAAGAGAGCATTGATTGACCAATTCACTAGAACACACTTTTGAAAGGGTGCCAAAACGCCATAACTTACAGCTGCTCTCTGAATGCCTTTCCCTAAGGTGACATTCAGGCTAAAGCACTATAGTACAATGCTGGGAGCGGAGACCATGTTGATCGTATTAAAATCAGGGGCATTTCATAGTGTATTTTATGATACTATTAGCATGTCACTACTACTCTGAACTAGACGGGTATATGGCTGTATTAGTATTGTCTGGCTGCCTACTCAGGATAGGTCGATGCCTCTGAGTGTTCAAGTGTCACCGGTGCTCAGTGGCTAATTATGAAAGAAACTTAGGATATATTATTTATTTGTTTATTCGTTCTGTTCTATTGAAGCAAGATGACTTAATGACATCCCACAGCTATTCATCTTTAGACATACCTCTGAGCGACTTGTCAGCAAGCCACCCAGAGAGTGCGAGCCGGAACCTGACATTTGACTAATTGCTCTCATTTGAGAATAATCACTGCTCTGATGTATTGGCGATGCACAACAGCGACAACATAACACACAGGAACCCCTGTCAGGCTGGTGACCGGCTTCACTCCCTGAATCCAGGAGAAACGGCTAAAACCACCAAATTACACCAATAAAGAACTGCATTAATTAGATAGGAAAAGAGCAGAAGAGGTTAATAGAATGGAAGGGGGCCCTGCTGGGGACCCCCAGGTTGGCAGTAATTATTGCAATCATTGCTTATTTCAGGGAGATTCTCATTGGAGCCCTGCATTGTCTCTATGTGTATCAATGAAGGGCGAGGCTAATCCATACAACAATCATTCATCTCCCTGTAACATCTGCTATTGTAGAATACTCAGCTATACCATCTCTCCTTCTCTCCTCCTCTGTGCTAGTCCTGTTTGAGTGACTCTTACCTGTCTTTGGCCCCCTGTCGATCACTTTATGTTTGATGAAGACCTCAGTGATGGGCCTCCAGAACTGGAATGGAGGAGACATTAAAGTTAGAGGAGGCAGTAAAATAAATGATGTACTACAGAGAGGGTTGTACAGGAAAACATTTCAAGTAAGAGATGGGGAAAGCCCTCTCCTTGAAGGTGAACATAAGGGCCACTTGGGGAGTGCCTTGCACATAGCATCTGTCTTCATCATCATTTAACTGTTGTTTGCCTGTTTTACTAAACTGTCAGCAACGCTCTGGCCTCCTGGCCTTTACCTGTAAATGCCATGAAAATGCTGACAGTCTGCCAAAGCAGAGCTCCGAGGAAAGAACTGCTGCCTGCGTCTTCTTAGAATTCTACAGTGCTTTGTCAGAATTAGAGTTGCCTACCTGCACTTACTATAGCTGCTGCTGCACTTAGCTGGTCTGGGCATTTATATTCTGGAGTCATCTATAACCATGGGCCTATTGACAATTAATTTAGTAGTGGTTTTCTGTTAGTGAAATTGACTGTGTATTTAGGTCAACCAGGTTCCACTCTTTCTCAATCAGGCCTAATACAGGAAGTTACTGGAACACATTACCAGACCACCATATAGTTGTTTGAGTGTCATCCATTTCTCCATCTCCTACAGTATGTTATTTAAAGTCAAGGACATTCCATGGGGACTGTGTGTCTGTTCTTTGTTGCAATTGTACTGTTTTTTCATGATGTCATCATGAAACTGTCGCCCGGCTGCTGAATATAACATTATGCCTGATTTCTGAGCAATTTCATGCAATATATAACTTGTATGCATCTGTATGGCTGGATCATTTGAGCAGGTGCTGGGTTTTCATCAGTTACAATCGTCTTTCTCTCTCTACAGGAAATGGCTTCTGCAAATGACTCCCCACTTTTCTCTCTTACTTGCTTATCCTGAATCGTAAATGCACTGCATGTGATTTTTTTGGAATCGTCAGTCAGAAAAGGTACTTTCAAACAAGAAATAAATTATACCGGTACAGTAAATGTATTTATGACAATCAATTGATTACTTGCAGATGAACTATTCAGAAAGAAACTGAAGTCAGTACCTAGTAGAAATGAATTGCATATTGTGATTGCTTTGAGCCCATTTCATTGGGTATTATACAGTACTAAGTTGATTTTGGGGTAACACTTTACTTGACACCTAGCGTCATAACATGTTATGACACGGTCATAATCATATCATAATGTGTCATAACAGCTGACATAACTGTCATAACCTGCCATAATATGGTCACAACACTGTCCTGACACATATATGTATACCTGTTGTGACATATATTGCATTATTTTATGGCTGGTGACACCTACATAGTTCAGTTTCTGAAGTGTATTTGTTCGGTCCTTTGTTTTGTGGCTCTACTGCTCTAATGATGCAGTCCATCTGATTGAGTTCTGTTGGATGGGTTTTAGGTTCTGGGTCCAACATACTGTAGTGATGAGGCTGAGAGAAGCATGGTTGGGGCACCTTGTTTTTTAGAGCTCAGTCTCTCCACTCCCCAATGCCAACAATTTTTCTACCATTCCACCACTGAGCTGAAATGACACGTTGTAACCTTCTTCACTTATTTTTCTATTTTGTTGTTTGTTCTGCATAAGTCACAATTTAAATCTTTATCATTTTTTTATGGACAGGGTTTAAATTATTGTGTGCCAATTTAGTAGACTTGTAATCTCTCCCCCATTGCCACCACCACTACCACCACAGCCCCGCTCCATGTGCTTCATCACCTGTGAAGGTCTTATCTTATCTGTGGCTGCTCCGTGGCTGTTCATTAATCACTCCGAGAGCCCGTGGCCTTGTCCAGCTCCCCCTCCCCATATAAGCTCTGACTAGGCTGGTTGGAGGGAGCCCTCCATGTATGGATCCAGTGCCCCATTGTGCCTGTCAGACACATGCCCACATCCCTACCTGGTTGCTCCCCGATATGGGCTCTCTGTATGCCAACCCTGTGCCTGTGGTTATCAATCCAAAGACCCTTCCTTGGTTCCATTTAATGCGCTGCTGCAGCCCTTATCCGATCTGTATGTAGTATTTTCCAAGATACGGGCCTATGCCACTTTATATAGGAAAATTACCTGCCACACGGGCAGCTGTCTGATAGTAAGAGGTCTTAAGTTGAAAGCTTTCCCTCTTTCCAAGGCTTTTCTTCCAAACTGTAGGCAATATCTATACAATGATATATGAATTTGATATAGTTAAGGGGCTCTGAATTTGATGGCTGCTCACTGACACATTGCAATGTCTTTGTTCTTGTTGGACCAACATTGCAGTCTCAATTATTGTCTTCTCACTGGTGAGGAGAGTAGACGTGAGTCGTGCGGTGACTGAGTGCCAAATTCAAAGATGTCACAAATTGGAATGTGTGGGCGGCAGAGGAGGATGGAGGATGGAGGGATGACGGAACATAAATAGTTTGTTCTGGAAGCAGCAGGAAAGTTATGACACAGAGATTAAACAAATCGACCCTCAGTATCCCCAGCCGTTAGCCAATCTATAGTAATCAGTGTGACTGTATTGAGTTCTCCACTTCATAGACCCTTACCAATCAGCAAAGAAAACACAGTTCTGTCATCCATTTTCTTCAAGGGATCTTTAAAGAGAGAGAAAGTGTGTGTGTGTGTGTGTGTGTGTGTGTGTGTGTGTGTGTGTGTGTGTGTGTGTGTGTGTGTGTGTGTGTGTGTGTGTGTGTGTGTGTGTGTGTGTGTGTGTGTGTGGGTGTGTGTGAGGGACAGAGAGATATCTGTGTGTGTGTGTGTGTAATTTTACTAGGGTGGCAAGGTAGCCTAGCAGTTAAAGCATTGGGCCAGTAATGAAAAGGTCGCTAGTTTGAATCTCCGAGCTGACAAGGTGAAAAATCTGTCGATATGCCCTTCAGCAAGGTACTTAACCCTAATTGCTCCAGGGTTACTATTGATAACGGCTGGCTGTGTGTGTCTCAGGGTGAGTTGGGATATGAAAAAAACACCTTTCCAGTTCACACATGTATAATACACACTTCTACATGTGAAATCAGACAAATATAAGCACCCACTAAATTCGTATTTTTAAGATCTACAGTAATTACAAAAGTATCACAACCTATTCAGATTGTCGTAAAATGGTCACGTCAACTATTTGCATAGTGATACATGGAGTAGATCAGTGTAACAGTGCTAATTTGTGAGCTTGTGGTGATCATTGAAACAGAAACAGTGCCCTCTGGGCAGTGATTAGAGCATTGATCAGGGTGCTGCCTGGCTCTAAAATTGATCTGCTGGTGACGTCAAATCAAATCCTATGACTCGCACGCACGCACACACACACACACACCACACACACACACACACACACACACACACACACACACACACACACACACACACACACACACACACACACACACACACACACACACACACACATACACATAGTATTGCTATAACTCCTCACATTCATTAAACACCACCACAAAACAACCTCACCTGCTTGTCCAGTAAGCATTGGCATCAGTGTGCTTACATTCTTTAACCTTTGGATGCCTCTCCAGTTTGTCCTACAGAGGACCAGGGATGATGAAATGCCCTATTACAAATAAATAATGAGCCTACTGGCAAGAGAAACATTCCTAATGTTTTGTCCAAATATCTAGCATTCATCGTCAATGATAATGTATTCCGCTCCAGTGCCAAACGGCTATATACTTGCAGCCAGGGGTGATTTCATCATGGATATGATTAATAAAAGACTGGAAGTTCAAATTCCTTCCCTATAAATGAAATGCCCTGGGGCTGTATAGGCATCACAATAAGGGCTTAGTTTGTTTTGGTCTGATTGATGCTTTTTCTGCGTACTGCTCCAGCTTTGTTTGTTTATGCTAATGAGTGTGATGACCTGTTGGTGTTCCGTCTAGCAGTGAAATGGCAGCCAATGCTGCGGGAGTCATCCATTGATCTCTGTTCAATGTATCTTTCTCATAGACAGACACAGACTGTTTCCTGGATTAACAGAGCAAGACGGAATGAGAATGTGAAAGCGTGCCACAAGACAAGTGCGTCCCTGCTGCTTAGATAATTTATACATGATTCCATCCTCTCCATTTTGTCTCAGCATCACATTTGAAATGATCGTTTCACCGATTAAAGAGGCTAATTTCATTTCTCACTCATCACCAAGATGTCTATGCCCGTTGCCATGTGGGTTTGAAATGTATCCTGACCTAAAGGAGAGGTTTTCCATTGAGAGAAACTGCTGTGTTTATACTGTATGCTGTGGTTATTACCTTCCTTTAGTGCAGTGCTTATCAGCTGATATTAGGTTTAGAGTAAAGACATAGGCCTACTACTCTATACACCTCTAATTTTCTCAGTCAAAACCCACAACCAAAATTGCTGTGTGTGTGTGAGCTTGGACAAAATACCTATGCATTCTTGCTGGACTCAGAGGAACTGATAAATGTTTTTGCATTGCGTTATTCAAATGCTCATTTTTTGACATTACCTTGCAGTCACACAAAGTATTCTCAGCTGATTCACCAAATACAGGGAGGGCACTTGCATGCCATATAATGAATTAATAGATAATTATTTAAATTTACTTTTTGTCAGAGAGTGTATTATAATGGGTAACCATTTTAAAATAGCATGATATTGTCTCCCTTATCTTTGATTATTGCGCTGCATTACTCAGTCTGTTAGGTGTTGCAAACTAAAGTTCAACTTTTACTTGTTCACCAGCACACCACTGAGACTAGAGGCATGACCATGTTTCTCGTATCAGGGGACCAGTCAAGATACTGTGCTTCACAGAGCAAAATATTTGGTTTTGTCTCAGGCTATGCTGCCTTTACTCCAGCCTACAGATCAATAATCTGCCTTTCTTTAGTAGGAAATCAAGATTGTACCGATAGAGATGGCAACTCCACTTCAAGTCCTTAGGAAACTGTGCAGTATTTTGTTTTTTATGTATTATTTCTTACGTTGATAGGTCCAGAAAACCTTAAATGTTATTACAGCCGGGAAGAACTTTTGAATATCAGAGATGTCAACTTGCCAGCCCAACTAGCGCTACGACCAGGAATACGACCTTCCCAAAGCGGATCCTTTGTCTGCACCTCCCAGGGCATTTGAACTGATTCCAGAGGCCGACCCAAAACAACGCCGGAGGAGGAGAGGGTGCAGTAGCGGTCTTCTAGTGAGGCTTCAGATGCGAACACACCACCCACCGCTTCCGAGTATATTATTCGCTAATTTCCAATCCATAGTTACAAAAGTTGAGAGATGCTTTCCAAATAAATATTTGGGATTGTAGTATACTCTGTTTCACGGAGACATGGCTAGCTGAGGACATGCTGTCGGAGTCCATGCAGCCAACGGGATTTTCAGTACAATGGAAATTCCTCACAATCAAAGCCAACCATATTATCTCCCAAGAGAACTGTCCTCGGTTATCGTCACAGCCGTGTATATCCCCCGCAAGTGGAAACCAAGATGGCCATCAAGGAACTTTACTGGACTTTATGCAAACTGGAAACCATATATCCTGAGGCTGCATTTATTGTAGCTGGGGATTTTAACAAAGCTAATCTGAGAAGAAGGCGACCTAAATTCTATCAGCATATCGATTGCAGTACGTGAGCAAGTAACACACTCGACCACTGCTACTCTAACTTCCAGGAAGCATACAAGGCCCTCCCCCACCCTCCTTTTGGAAAATCTGACCATGACTCCATCTTGCTGCTCCCCTCCTATAAGCAGAGACTAAAACAGGAAGCGCCCATGCTTAGGTCTATCCAACGCTGGTCTGACCAATCAGATTCCACACTCCAAGATTGCTTCAATCACATGGACTGGGATATGTTCTGGGTAGCCTCAGACAACAACATTGATGTATACGCTGACTCGGTGAGTGAGTTTATAAGGAAGTGTATAGGAGATGTTGTACCCACTGTGACTATTAAAACCTTCCCTAACCAGAAACCGTGGATTGATGGCAGCATTCGCGCAAAACTGAAAGCACGTACCACCGCATTTAATTATGGCAAGGCGACTGGAAACATGGCCGAATACAAACAGTGTAGTTATTCAATCAAACAAGCAAAGCATCAGTATAGAGACAAAGTGGAGTCGCAATTCAACGGCTCAAACACGAAACGTATGTGGCAGGGTCTACAGACAATCACGGATAACAAAAAGAAAACCAGCAACGTCGCGAACATCGACATCTTACTGCCAAAAAAGAACTTCTTTGCGCGCTTTGTGGACAATACAGTGCCACCGACACGGCCCGCTACCAAAGACTGTGGGCTCTCCTTCTCCGTGGCCGATGTGAGTAAAACGTTTAAACTTTTTAATCCTCACAAGGCCACCAGCCCAGACGGGATCACGAGCCGCGTCCTCAGAGCATACGCAGACCCGCTGGCTGGTGTGTTTACGGACATATTCAATCAATCCCTATTCCAGTCTGCTGTCCTCACATGCTTCAAGATGGCCACCATTGTTCATGTTCCCAAGAAAGCTAAGGTAATTGAACTAAATGACTATCGCCTCGTAGCACTCACTTTTGTCATCATGAAGTGCTTTGAGAGACTAGTCAAGGATCATATCTTCTCCATCCTACTTGTCACCCTAGACCCACTCCAATTTGCTTACCGCACCAATAGGTCCACATACGATGCAATCGCCATCACACTGAACACTGCCCTATCCCATCTGGACAAGTGGAATACCTATGTAAGAATGCTGTTCATTGACTACAGCTCAGCAATTAACACCATAGTACCCTCCAAACTCATCATTAAGCTTGAGACCCTGGGTCTCAACCCCACCCTGTGCAACTGGATCCTGGACTTCCTGACGGGCCGCCCCCAGGTGGTGAAGGTAGGAAACAACATCTCCAATCCTCTGATCCTAAACACTGGTGCCCCACAAGGGTGCATTCTCAGTCCTCACCTGTACTCCCTGTTCACCCATGACTGCATGGCCATGCACGCCTCCAACTCAATCATCAATTTTGCAGACGACACTACAGTGGTAGGCTTGATTACCAACAACGACAAGATCGCCTACAGGGAGGAGGTGAGGGCCCTCAGAGTGTGGTGTCAGGAAAATAACCTCTCACTCAATCTCAGCAAAACAAAAGAGATGATCGTGGACTTCAGGAAACAGCAAAGGGTGCACCCCCCATCCACATTGATGGGACAGCAGTGGAGAAGGTGGAAAGTTTTAAGTTCCTCGGTGTACATATCACCGACAAACTGAAATGGCCCACGCACACAGGCAGTGTGGTGAAGAAGGTGCAACAGCGCCTCTTCAACCTCCGGAGGCTGAAAAAATGTGGCTTGTCACCAAAAACCCTCACTAAGTTTTACAGGTGCACAATCGAGAGCATCCTGTCAGGCTGTTTCACCGCCCACAACCGCAGGGCTCTCCAGAGGGGGATGCAGTCTGCACAACGCATCACCGGGGGCAAACTACCTGCCCTCCATGACACCTACAATACCCGATGTCACAGGAAGGCAAAAAAGATCATCAAGGACAACAACCACCTGAGCCACTGCCTGTTCATCCCGCTTCCATCCAGAACTCGAGGTCGGTACAACTGCATCAAAGCTGGGACAGAAAGATTGAAAAACAGCTTCTATCTCAAGGCCATCAGATTGTTAAACAGCCACCACTAGCACAGAGAGGCGGCTGCCTACCTACAGACTTGATATCACTGGCCATCTTAATAAATGGAACACCTGTCACTTTAATAATGCCCCTTTAAGTATGTTTACATATCTCACATTACTGATCTCATATGTCTATACAGTATACTGTATACTACACTATCTATTCTATACTATCTATTTCATCTTAGCCACGCTGTCACTGTTTTGTTGTGGAATTTGTTAGATATTAGGTTTTGTTGTGGAATTGTTAGATATTACCTGTTAGATACTGCTGCACTTTCATATCTAGAAGCATAAACATTTCGCTACACTCGCAATAACATCTGCTAACCATGTGTATGTGACCAATAACATTTGATTTTATTTGATTTGAAAACATTATAGATGTGTTCATTATGTGTGTTTTAACAAAATCCCTTTACAAAAAGATATTGAGATGTAAAATATGTGATAAATATATGGAATATGTAGTCAAGGATAGTCCTTGAAAGAGTCCAATCCTGATTATGTGTGTGTTCTCTTCTGTACTATAACCTGGGGCCCAGGGCAGTTGGGGGCCTATGGACAGTAATTGATCTGTATCTGGGAGGAGAGTTCTCTCTGGCCATCCTCAGAGACATGAGTCAGCACCTGGTGATTAGAGGGGAAATGATTGTGTTCCGAGGGTTGATTAACAACAATCTAGCAGCACATTTTCCTTGTGAGGTCAGCCCTTTACCCTCTCCTGCATTCTCCAATGCATTCACTCTCCCACCTCTCTTTCTTCCTCTCTCTCCTCCCCCCTTTCTCTCTCTCTCCATCTCTCTTTCTCTCTGTCTGAACCCACTCTTTCACGTCCGGCCACACATTTCTTAAATGCCAATCTCTTTCTTGAAGGCTGTGTCTGTCCATGTCTGCCACTAATAGCAGAGGAAATAGATGGAGGTCTAATTGTGAGTTTTTGTTGTGGGCCCCCAGGAGCAGGGTCTGCCTGCTCAGCAGAGAGACCTCACAGCACTCTCTCAATCAGCCTTATTGATCAGCACTGCTATTGGCATAATCCCTGTGAATAAAATGCTGCTCTATTGAGTCCAAATCCCTACTGGGATTCAGAATGGAGAGACATAACCTTTTGCATCTTGGCTTTGTGCACTTCTATTCAAGTCCTCACCCCTAACAACCTTGCTCCCTTGCAGAGAGGAACGGATAGATAAAGTGGAAATGTCACAATGTGGAGTTGGAGCACAGAATCTCGCAAAAATACCTGTTTTTTGTCTTACTTTCCACAACTACAGTTTCAGCAGCAGACCAAGAGATAAATTATTGAAATTATTAATAAAATCAAGGGCAGGTCAAATCATGTTTTTCTGGGCCTTGACTCACTTATGATGACATCAAAGAGAGAAGAAGGCTTGACTTGTGCATCTAGATACACTCCCTGTTGTTACACCAGGAACCCCCTTGACATAAGAAATAATTGGAAGATGAAAAAGACAATGTTTATACAGATTCTCAGTGTACAGAATGTGCAGTGTTTTTTTAACCACATCTTAAAGAACAAGCATTATATTTTCTCGTGATTTATACTGGTGTACGAGGAGGGAAACTACCTCTTCACATTTACTTTCCGATTTCAGAATAATTTCAACTTCCTAGAAAAAAGATTGCTTTAGTAATCTCAATAAGTGTTGCAAATGGTTATAAATAGGGAATCCATTCGGTACATTTCTTAACATTAGCAGGCACTAGCCTTTTGGTCCGTCAATATCCCTTTTCTCTCTGTTACTGCCATAAGGAACTGCCATTATCCTTTATTTCCCTGAGCCTCAGAATGACTTTAGGTAGTCGAGTAATTTCCCATATCATGTATTTATTTAGTAATTAATATGTATTTATTTATTTATTTGTGTATTAATCTATGATCTATGTATTTAATATTAAATAGTACACAGTCCTTTTTCATTAGTTCTGTTGTTGTAAAGTTACTGTTTCTCAGTGGTCCTTTGTTTTCTGTTTGGCTGGAATATAGGGCAGTACTGTTTGGGTGCTTTTATCTGAAACAGTCTGTGTGCTGCTGTTCCGTAGCAGTTTTTTCCGGCAACTTGCGGGATTAAGAAGACCCTTTCTGGGCAACGTGTGAGTTCCCGCTGCCACGTTCAACGGGAACGAGACATAAGAAGGGTCCAGACAGTTATGGAGGACGGAGTGCTCTGAGGAGGAGAGCGGTGGTGTGGGCGAGCCGGCCTGACTAGGACTGGGCTCACTGTCGTCAGTGTCTGGGGTCGCACAGCCGCCCTTCTCCTCATCTCCCTCCTCTTCATCCTCCTCGTCATCATCACAGCACAGCGCGTGGTATAGGATCTTGTCACTGAAGCGGACTCGCTCTCTGGTGCCAGACGTGCGAGAGGTCTTGTGGCTGTGTGTGGAGCTGGAGGCCTCTTCGCTGGCGCTGGACGAGTCTGGGGTGACTATGAGAGGTCCGTTAGGGATGGGCAGCCCCCCATTCATTTGGGAGTAGGCTGAGGCGGTTGTGGGGGGTGGGGTTGGGGTCTGGGTCTGGGTGGGGATGCACCCACGCCCCGCCCCCGGCTCTAGCCCTGCATCCGTGGGCTGCTCTGTTGGCGCTCCTTTGTGGGCGGCGTTTGCTGCAGCGACGGAGGCCTCCAGATAGCTGCAGAACTCCCAGCTGTCTGAGAGCACGTCAGGATTGAGGAAGTCCAGCCTGAAGGCCTCTCCCAGGCCCCTCTCACTGCTGGACGTGCTGCTCGCTGTGGCCACCGTCCAGTCATCCGGCTCCAGGTCAAAGTCAAAATCTGACGTCAGCTTGTCGATCTGACCCACCACCTAGAAGAGTAGAGAGAGGGTAGAATAGTTGTTTAGAAGATATGGTCTACATCATTATACATTATGATCTTGACTTAATATGTTGTTAACTATACATGAATATGCTTTCCACTATGAAGACAAATACTTCACACACCACCGGGGATAGCAAGGAGGGAGGCAAGAGGGGGGGACGGATGATTTGAAGGTATCGACATGTTTTTAAACACTACTTTACAATAATATGATGTTTTAACGTCCACTATGAAGACATACAGTGAGGTCTGAAATTATTGAAACCCTTGATAAAGATGAGCAAAAATGACATGTTTAAAATCAATAATTCAAATACTGAGCTATATTGTATTGTCATTTCTAGTATTTTACTAGAAATGCTCAGAGAAAGAGATTTTGTTTAGCAAGTAATAAAACAAATATCAAAAAGGTAGGGTTAAAAATGATTGACAACCTTTCGATACTTCACCTTGCGAGGATAACGGCACTGAGCCTTTTTCTAAAATGTTTTATGAGTTTGTGAACGCAGTGGGAGGGATCCTACACCATTCCTCCATACAGAATCTTTCCAGATCCTTGATATCCTTCGTCTGCACTTATGGACTGCCAATTCAAACCACAGGTTTTCAATGGGGTTCAAGTCCGGAGACTGATGGCCATTGCAAAATGTTGATTTTGTGGCCAATTCACCAATTATTTATGGATTTTGTTGTGTGCTTGGGGTTATTGTTTTGCTGGAAGATCCACTTGTGGCCAAGATACAGCCTCCTGGCAGAGGCAACCAGGTTTTTTGCTAAAATGTCCTATGCTGGGTAAAGTTCGTGATGCCGTTGACCTTAACAACGGCCCTAGGAACAGTGGAAGCATAACATCAAAGATCTGCCCTGAATTTTAAGACACTGTCACTAGCTGGCTACCACCTGGTACTATACCCTGCACCTTAGAGACTACTGCCATATGTACATAAAATCATTGAACAATGGTCACTTTAATAATGCTTACATACTGTTTTACCCACTTTATACTGCATTCTAGTCATGGCTCCTACTATATAACTACTGCTGTACCCACCTTTTCGATTCATATACTGTCTATACACACCATTCACATACATACATGTACATATTTATTTATATTCCGGACTCTGACATTGCTTGTTTTGATAATGCTCATTCTGATGTCTTAATTTATTGTTATTTTTTACAAAATAAAAAAATTGTGATTAGGTGTGTATTGTTATTGTATTGCTAGATATTGATGCATTATTTGAGCTAGAAACATAATCCTTTCGCTGTACCCGCGATAACAACAATAAAACTGTGTTCGCGACAAATAAACTTTTATTCGATTTCGCTGCTCTGGCACCCCAATGGTGGAACAAGCTCCCTCACGACGCCAGGACAGCGGAGTCAATCACCACCTTCCGGAGACACCTGAAACCCCACCTCTTTAAGGAATACCTGGGATAGGATAAAGTAATCCTTCTAACCCCCCCCCCCCCCCCAAAAAAAGATATAGATGTACTATTGTAAAGTGGTTGTTCCACTGGATATCATAAGGTGAATGCACCAATTTGTAAGTCGCTCTGGATAAAAGCGTCTGCTAAATGACGTAAATGTAGATTTGATCTAACAACATATTTTACAGTAGGTATAGGGTTCTTTTCTGCTCATATATTCTCATTTCGATGCCAAACCCACCACTGGTGTGCGCGGACAAAAAGCTCATTTTTACATCCAACAAATGTAAATGCCTGGAGTTTGCTAAATGGCATTGGCACTTGGATTGGAAACGGTGCTTTGGTCAGATGATATGAAACTAGAGCTCTTTGGCATCTCACACCAGTGGTGGGTTTGGCGTCAAAATGATAATGTATAAGCAGAAAAGAACCCCATACCTACTATAAAATACGGTGGTGGATCTTTGATGTTAAGGAGCTATTTGCTTCCACTGGTCCTAGGGCCATTGTTAACAGCATCATGAACTTTATTCAGTACCAGGAGGCTACCAGGAGGCTGAAATTTGACCACAAGTAGATCTTTTAGTAAGACAATAACCTCAAACACACATCAAAATCCACAAAGAAATGGTTAACTGGCCACAAAATAAACATTTTGCAATGGCCATCTCAGTCTCCGGACTTGAAACCCATTGAAAACCTGTGGTTTGAATTGACGAGGGTAGTCCATAAGCTCAGACGAAGGATATCAAAGATATGGAAGGGTTCTGTATGGAGGAATAGTCTAAGATCCCTCCCAATGTGTTGTCCCCAAAAAAATGTAAAGGCTCAATGCCGTTGACCTCGCAAGGTGAGGTATTAAAAGGTATTAAAAACAGGGGTGTCAATAATTTTGACCCCTATCTTTTTTGAGAAAGAAAATTATCATTTGTTTAAAATAATATAATTTCCCTTTTTTTTAAGCGTAGGTCTACAATATAGTTCAGTATTTGCATTATTTATTTTATACAGTCATTTTCACTTTTTACACGATTTGGTTTAAGATACCTATACATTCTACTAGTATGAAGAAAATGTACTTCACACTAAATCAAGCCGTAATGAAGCTTGACTTTCACCCTCTGTACAGGGAGTCAAACTAGCAGGGTAGTTTATCAACCTGGCTTGGCAAAATCAACCTCAATACTCCTCATCAGCACCCACCCATGCTGTATGAGTGTTTATGGTCTCATGAATAGAAAGCACTTGAGCCCACAACACCATTGATTTTGTTGATTTGCTGATGGCACATAAAATTCGAGCCTCAAACACTTGACATTTGAGCACCTTAATCAACACATCGCGCTCTCGTAAGCAATCTATTGTAAAATGGAAAAATGCTCAGCATTCATGTAGTTTGTAAGTGATACATTTCTCCAAACCGTTCCACAATTAATACTAGTGTTTCTCAGAACATGTGCATATGGAATTGGAACAACATTTTTGTTGAAGAGCTGAGTTATGCTGATCTTTTTTGCACCTAATTCTGGTATTTGCTATTTGCCTCTGTGCTTTCAACTGCTCATTGTGACATCAAATGAGCAGTATCAGAAAAACTATCCCCTGTCTGCATGAGGGATTAAAACCCTAATTAATTATTTCAGCACAATGACTTTAAAGGAGCAATTAACAGTCCCAAAGACCTGACTACACAAATACCCTGATTAAAAACCCAGTATCATTCAGCTGATGTGCTGATTGCTCAGGTGATATCTAGTGCAAACACAGCCATTTGGCATCAAAGAGCTTCATAATCTCTGACAGATCGCGACAGGACTGAATCTTACATAAATATGTAGTGTCTATTTAGAAAATAGAAAAAGAACAAAGCCTTGCATTGCCCACCAACAACTGTTCACAGATGGAGGAAACCATTTTTGAAGGTCTCACAGGGACTATAGGGAGGCTGCAGCACATCATACAACAGAGGAGCGATGGAGGGTATTATCATGCAATATTTGTCCAAAATGTACCGATTTGTATTATTTACCAAACCAAAGCGTCCTGTTCTTATCATAGTCCATATCATGGTAGTGAGCTCAACCATCTGCATTTGAAAATGTAAACGTAACCAGTCTTGGAACAGCCCATCCTCATTTTCCTGATTTCAATCATTCTGTTTCTTTGTAGTATATCTAATGCAGGCATGTGACGTGTGTATCTGTATAGGGCTTTGGGTAAACAGATTGTCAGGTTTGTGTATGGCGTGCATAGGTTTCTGTGTGGGTGAGCCAGGCCTGGCTGAGCAGCTTTGCATGCCACAGGAGCTTCAGTACCAGGACTGTGTTTTCCTCTATTGACAGTCAGCCCTGTGGGAGCAGATCCTCTGTGGGGGCACTAAGCGGTGAGCTGAATGGGTAAACCAACCTGTCTGTTGAATGATTTGCAGACTTTAAACTAATGCGGGATGATTCTCACACCCAGAGGGAATGGAATGGCTTTGTTTAGTTGATTACTCATCCTGAAAAAAAAAGGATTTAATTTAATCAATGTGTTTAGAAAGTATGGTCTGTCAGAATCATTTCACGAGTCCGCTTGAACGCCTGACGCTGACCTAATTTAACTGCCTTAATTGGATATCAATTAATAAAGCACCCAAGAACAGAGGCATATAATTTCCAGTCATAATATGTTAAACAAATCCCTTGTGTAAAAAACAAAATGGATTTGAATACAAAGGAATGGCAAACACTGACTACCAACCAAAGCCTTTTTGACTGACACATCTGCTAAGATAAGATACTTAAATGCTGCAAATTATGTTTATAGTCGTTAAACATCATTGGTGGCCCAGCTCACATCCTATCATGAGATATTCTCCCAGGATTAACCCACCGTGAGCCCTCTCTCCCAGGCACTGTTACACCGTCATCAGCTTCCAGCATGTACGCTAATTTAGCTTGATAACAGTCTAGGTCACATATGGGCTCAATGCAGCAACAGTGATCAGTAATCTCAGTCTTTTCTTCCAGGAAGAAAGAAAAATGTGGGATGAGTGAGCTATAGAGTGAATTATTGGGTAAACAGATTGCCTAAGCGTAAAGGATGAATGAACACATCAGGAACAAGTCATTAGCGAGGGACACACTGTGTTTGGAATGGAGAGAGTACAATGAGGACCAGCAACAGTAATTACAAGCTTCAGAGTAAAATCACATCCTTTTGTTGGGTTCCATAGCTCATGATGTCACAGCAGATTGCAGCTGGACCACGACACAGAATCGGCTTTGAAACATTGTTTGGCTTAACACCTGACTTGTAAAAGAGCACTTTTTCTTTTGAATAGAGCTAAACACTTTTCATATTTACAAATGCTGACAAGTAGAATATAACAGGCAACCTTGTGGCACAATTGTTGGACCTCAGGGTGCAAGGCCACTGGTTTCCATCCAACCCTCGCCATTTTCTATGGAATTGTTATTTGGTCCTTTGTAGCTCAACTGCAATACAGTTGTAGCTACAGTGACCTATCCAGTCCACTTATTACTGTTTCAGTAACAACATCAAGGTTTTACTGCTAACCTACAAAGCATTACATGGGCTTGCTCCTACCTATCTTTCCGATTTGGTCCTGCCGTACATACCTACACGTACGCTACAGTCACAAGACGCAGGCCTCCTAATTGTCCCTAGAATTTCTAAGCAAACAGCTGGAGGCAGGGCTTTCTCCTATAGAGCTCCATTTTTATGGAATGGTCTGCCTACCCATGTGAGAGACGCAGACTCGGTCTCAACCTTTATGTCTTTATTGAAGACTCATCTCTTCAGTAGGTCCTATGATTGAGTGTAGTCTGGCCCAGGAGTGTGAAGATGAACGGGAAGGCACTGGAGCAACGAACTGCCCTTGCTGTCTCTGCCTGGCCGGTTCCCCTCTCTCCACTGGGATTCTCTGCCTCTAACCCTATTACAGGGGCTGAGTCACTGGCTTACTGGTGCTCTTCCATGTCGTCCCTAGGAGGGGTGCGTCACTTGAGTGGGTTGAGTCACTGACGTGGTCTTCCTGTCTGGGTTGGTGCCCCCCCCCCCCCCTTGGGTTGTGCCGTGGCGGAGATCTTTGTGGACTGTACTCGGCCTTGTCTCAAGATGGTAAGTTGGTGGTTGAAGATATCCCTCTAGTGGTGTGGCGGCTGTGCTTTGGCAAAGTGGGTGGGGTTATATCCTGCCTGTTTGGCCCTGTATCATCGAATGGGGCCACAGTGTCTCCTGACCCCTCCTGTCTCAGCCTCCAGTATTTATGCTGCAGTAGTTTATGTGTCGGGGGGCTAGGGTCAGTCTGTTATATCTGGAGTATTTCTCCTGTCTTATCCGGTGTCCTGTGTGAATTTAAGTATGCTCTCTCTAATTCTCTCTTTCTCTCTTTCTTTCTTTCTCTCTCGGAGGACCTGATCCCTAGGACCATGCCTCAGGACTACCTGGCATGATGACTCCTTGCTGTCCCTAGTGTACCTGGCCGTGCTGCTGCTCCAGTTTCAACTGTTCTGCCTGCGGCTATGGAACCCTGGCCTGTTCACCGGATGTGCTACCTGTCCCAAACCTGCTGTTTTCAACTCTCTAGAGACAGCAGGAGCGGTAGAGATACTCTCAATGATCGGCTATGAAAAGCCAACTGACATTTACTCCTGAGGTGCTGACCTGTTGCACCCTCGACAACTACTGTATTATTATTATTTGACCATGCTGGTCATTTATGAACATTTGAACATCTTGGCCATGTTCTGTTATAATCTCCACCCGGCACAGCCAGAAGAGGACTGGCCACCCCTCATAGCCTGGTTCCTCTCTAGGTTTCTTCCTAGGTTTTGGCTTTTCTAGGCAGTTTTTCCTAGCCACCGTGCTTCTACACCTGCATTGCTTGCTGTTTGGGGTTTTAGGCTGGGTTTCTGTACAGCACTTTGAGATATCAGCTGATGTAAGAAGGGCTATATAAATACATTTGATTGAATTTGATTCATAATGACTACAGAGAAGATAGATTAGTTGTTTTCTTTCTTATTTCGGGAGATACATCCACACTCTCTATTTATCCATTGTCTGTGCCGGCATGATTGTGGCAGCCTGTGACTGTGACTGACTCAAAACAATCCCAGCTCGGCTCGAAGCACATGATCATAATTGGGCCAAGTACTCAAAACTGAGCCTCGTCATTTTGGAGTGCTCAAAGGTGGCTTTGTGAGAAAGGCTGTGTGTGAATGTCAGCTGAGGTTTACCGCCCCCAACTCTCCATCTGCCATGATTGGCCTGCTGGGTAATTGATGGTCAGGCTGAAGAAGGGCACTTGGAGCACAGCCTGTGACAGAGCCTTACAGTGAGGAGGGGGAACCAGGAGGGAAGTATTGGAACATGGAGTGATGGTTGATGCTGTGATTCTCTGTTAAAGCCTTAACTCTGCTCTGTTCTGCAAAGAGCTGTCTGAGGCAGTGCAGTGGTGATCTCTGAATTCGATTCAGTAGTGTCCTCTATTAAAGGGCCAATCTTCAGTTGAAACAATGAACAAAGTGGACACCCCGCCTCTGTTTTGGTAAAAAGCTGAGGGATTTATAGACAGAACTACGGAAGCAAGGACCAACCAGCCATGATATCAAAATGATAGTTTTAACCATGTTTTGAATCTATGCAGTGTTTGTTTACATTTACAATGTTTACAAACATTTGAGTAAAACAAACTTATATTTGGGGTTTTAACTGGGTGTGACAGGAACTAAGTTTATGAGGCATTTATAAGTTATATTCTTCAAGAATCAATGTGTATATATCATTGATTTCTAAGACAAAAAAATGGATGTAGCTACTGCAGATTGCTCATTTAAACCCCCTGGGCTTTCCTAACGTTCTCCGCTACATAAAATGGTAATGTAGCCAATTATATATCAGGGGTGTTGAGGCTTTATTACTATTACCTGTCTGTGTGTAATGTCCTGTCTCGTAGTTGTGCTCATTTTATACTGTTTTTCTTGTTGTACCAATCATTGGATTTGAAGTAGCAACATGACCAAGCTGTTGAGGTCAAAACCAGCAAATGTGATAATGAGTGTTTGAATTGCCTGTTGACAAGGAGGCTGATATTTACCGCATGCTCTTATCACTCCATTGATGTATTAACAGATGTTTAATGTGGTACGTTTGCTTCGGTATGCATTGGTGGTTTTAATGTAGGAAAACATTCCAGCAAGCTGTCTGTCTAGTAAACAAAGGAAATCCCTCATCTCTTGAAAATACTTTGAATACATGTAATCTAAATAGGTTATATGTATTCGTTTTGTAATTCACTTCATAGATCAATATGAATAATTCCAACGTAATGTCTACAGACCATTTTGTATGACTGTTGGTAGTAGCAGTGTAGAATGACTTACAGAGGTCAGAGTCTGGAAAAAAGAATAGTGGCTGCCAGCTACTGCCATGCTTTTAACCACTGTCATCATTCCTCTATTCATTTTTTACTACACTACCACTTCTATAATCTACTACTACTACTACTACTACTACTACTACTACTACTACTACTACTATTACTACTACTACTACTACTACTACTACTAGTACTACAACTACTACTACTACTACTACTACTACTACTACAACTACTACTACTACTACTTCTACAACTACTTCAAGTGCCAGTTTTATTGCAACTACTGTACTACAATTGCTGCTATGCAATCAATGCAGTATTATTTTAATGAGACATGCAAAACACATTAAATGTAATAACCATCTCTGAGTTTTCATGAGACAGATACACATGCTGTATTAGTGAATCCTTCCTCTGTGATGCAGACTATCTGATTTAAAACCATTACACAATATTTATGTGACCCTCCATCTGTTCCTGTGTCTCTCTCTCTGTATTTCCCCCTGTCATTTTTTCAAGTTTACTTCGAAAAGTTTGCAGCGCTAACTCGTTAATTATGTTACATCAAGCGTCTGGCATTGATTTTATTTTTCCGAGCGAAAATGTGAAATGTGTTCAATAGCACAATTAAAACGTCTCAATGTCATTTTATTCTCAACATGTCACAATGGATTCCCAGCCTGTCCTTGTTCAGCACTTCTAGTGTTAGGAAGCAGTTCTGTCACAAGGTGTATAGGAGGCGAAGTCAGGTGCAGGAGAGCAGAGTATAATGAACAGGTGCACTTTTATTATAGTTCCAAAACGGGAGCACGACATAAATCAAACGCGCTCAAAAAACGGAACATAAAAGTAAAGCGCATAAATTAACACCACATAACATGAAACAATTACACACAAAACATGATGGGAAACAGAGGGTTAAATACAAGTAGCTTAATTGGGGAAATGAAAACCAGGTGTGTATGGAAACAAGACAAGACAAATGGATATATGAAAAATGGAGCGGCGATGGCTAGAAAGACTCCCGAACAAGGAGAGGAGCCGACTTCGGCGGAAGTCGTGACAAGTTCATGCCAATTAGAAAGCCTCAGCAATTACCAAAATGGCCTAGCATGCTGACTCTGAAGTGAAACGTTTGCAAATATAGTTTTAATGTATTTAGTTCCTGCAGCTTCCCAGCTCCTCCTCACCCAGTGCCCCATGCCTGTTTCCACATAATTTAGCTTTCCTCAAGACAAGGATAGCAGAGCGTCCTGTAGTCGGAGTATCTCTGAGATACTGTTTATCACATCCCACTGAAACTAATTCATCATCCTAGCTCCAATCTGAAAGGACATGTTTACTGAATTCCCTTGAAAAATTGCTTTTTATTGTCCAATGAAAATTGTAGGTCTGCCGTGCTTCTGAAACATAAATAGTTCTGTATTTCATATTTTTTAAACTCCTAAAGGGCACCTTACTCACAATCTATTCAATCTAAATATTCACTTTTCTCTGGTAAAGTTTTCTGTCAGCAAAATTCCATAATTGACCCTGCAACGTGTGAGGTTTGAAAAGGGAGGAGGAAAAAGTCACAACAGCCATGTTAGAAAGACCTGCCTGATTTTGGTCAACCTGATTGGTGAGACTGTGATGTTTCTCGGTGATGGCACCGGCGGGATAAACTATGTCTTTGAAATGCTCCCTGCAAGATGTAATTATCCTGTCATGAGAGAGGACTATAAGCCTGGAAGTTCACGTGCATCCCTTCCTCCCTCATTACACGTTTTAATCTTTCCCTCCAAAACACTCATCTTTATGGAAGCCTTAAAGGGGCTGTGCATATTCACAAACAACACGGTCGCCGTGATGAGGATGAGAGCACAGCCGGCGACACTCCCTGACAACTCACTAATCAAACTCAGCATCACAATCTCACTGCATAATGGACATCAATCAAGACAGGACAGAACCAAGTTTAGGATTCCGACTGCAGCCAGAGTGCAGTCCTGGAGGGCTGATACATCACATCCACCACTCTTTTTACTCCACTGCTCTCAATAGCTCAATCCAGGTCATTATTTTGGCCGACTGATCCCCCCACCTGCCGTTTGGTATATACTGTAACTAATTGGGATGTTTCTGTATAAACATAGTGGGAGATTGTAGGGACCAGAGATGTAAGGCATAAAACTGAAACACTCTGTGGAGGAACAGACCATGCTTTTAGTAGTACCACAGAGTGTGTTCCACCGACCAAGGCATGGCTGTGTACTGTAGCAATGCATGCTGGACATTTATGGAGGTTCTCCTTCATTGGTTCTATCTTTGAGGAGCCCCAGCGCTTGTAATGACCTGAAATAGATGGAAGCGCCACGCTACTGGGCTTCTCACTGTGTCTGCTTCCCAGAGATAGCGCTTGGATTAAGCACCAGGCAGCTCGTGTGGCATCAGGTCACGCTGGGAGCAGCCTAGGAAATGAGTGTGCTGTGAGAAGCAGTCAGGCCAAGCTGACCCTTTTAATGACTTGGTTGCCGAGCAGTTTCTACTGTACCAGGCAGACACATCCTAGACACTCTCTTTCTGTGGGAGGGACAGTAAAGGCCTGGCTGCCAGTGATAGTTTGGGGTGTGTTGGACTAGGGTTGGGGAGAGTAGGGACATAGGGATAGGGCAGGGTGTTGTTGGTAGAGAGGACTTTGCACCACAGGAAGAAGCTCAGCCCAATCCAGCGGGAAATCTTCCAACCTCGCTGACAGAGAGAGTGGAAGTCTCACTGAAAGCAACAACCTAGTGAGCAGACAATTCCCCCAGTCAAGATTATCTCAAAACCAGCTCAGTTTAATGAAGTCTTTGGTTCAGAGATTGCCTGTGTGGTTTGTGTGCGTGTCCACGAATGGGTGTTTGAGTGTCTGTGGGGGTGGGTATTGGGCAATATTTGTACATGATCGTTCCTGTTTACAGTACAACAGTGTCACCATAAGAAAACGTCTGATCCATACATTGAGCTGCCCTAACCCTATTCCTCAATGAGACCCTGGTCTGTGTGTGTTCTCATTGTTCTGGGGGCACAGGGGGCTCTAGGAGACATGCACAGGAGAAAGAAAAGCAGTATGCACTTTCCTCTAAATACAGGGCACACGATCAATATGCTACTGGCATTTCCAGGTTTCCTTGGCCCGCTACGCTTATCTTAATGGGAGTGCGGCCCCATTTTATTTTACTGTGTGAACCCCATATATCATTACCCAACAAATGTAGCCTGCTCGACCATACCGAAGTAGAAATATTGAAGCCTAGAGAAATACTATTTGCATATTTCTTTTTTGTTTCACTGTGCACTACTACATATCTGTGGCGAATCCATTTCTATTCCATCTTGTTTGTCTTTGTTTTGTTCACTCAAGTAAAGGTCTCTGTAGCCATTTCCACGGAAACACTTACAGGAACATCCTACAATCAATGATATGTTACTAGTCAGAGTAGCATGGCATGGTTCCCATACTTATCAGATATGAGTTTCCATCTAGGCAAATCCGCTTATGTTTACAATGCCCTGGTGCCTTTTCCCTCAGTTCAGAAAGTTCTTTACCAGCCTATGAACATGAGTCTCCCTGCATGGACAGCAATTTACTTATTGGTGGATAGATTTGATAGGTAGATTTGAACATTCAACAAAGTGTACTGTAGATAACAGGATGTCCAAGAGGTCATGAAACCAGAAAATGGGGCATGATGCGTACTCTGCATAGGGAATTCAGTGCTTTGCTAGATGGTGCACTCCTCGCCATAGTGAAGTAGAAAATGGATATATTGAAATTACTAAGCAATTTGTCTTCGCTTCCAGCTTTTCGCCATTTCTATATGTGACAATCTGTAGGGCGTTCTTCTCAACTAGTGACAAAACCTGTCACAACGCGTCTCCTTCACGCTCTCTCTCCTACATGCAGTAGGATGTCTTTGAAGCTGCAACACCTTTATCAGACATGGCAGTTCCTAAAACTCTCCCTCCCTATAATACAGGGTTAAACTGGAGGGGAGAAGCGGAAGATTTTACAGAGGGCTATTTGCAAACAAAATCAGTAGCAGACATCCTGCCGTCCCCAGCGAGGCACCATCTGGCCACCACATACCTGTCTCACCTCCACAAAATAACTGATTTCTACTATATAGGGAGCCTGTCACTCCCCACTCACACCACACACTGCGCCTGGATTAAATTAAGTCCTATAGCCACATACGTAGGTAGGATCTCATTTGAACAATGAAACTTCATGACGACCAATTTTAACATGTCAGGTGAAACACTCAAACAGCTGATTTCCAATACCGCACTGTATGTCATTACAAGCTTCAGACAACTCTTCCCCAATCAACTCCTTTGGGAGGTAGAGGACCTGTCAGCCAATCAACAACCTACTTGGTCCTTTATAAATGTTCTCATGTGTTCTCAGGAACCTCTCCCAAAGGAGGTACTGCAAACAAATTAACATTGAGATAGATTGATGACTCGCCATATCAGAACAACAAGGGTGCTCTTGCTTTATGCAAAATAAAAAAGGTTGGCGGTGTAGGTGAGGTGTCACAGTGAAAGCAGTTGTGTAAGCCATCAGTGGGATGTCAGAAATATCAATATGCACTCAATGTATCATCTCCAGCGGGTTTAACTAGGTTATTAGGGATTATGTTGTAGAACAAGATAACCTTTGCCATCAAGGAAATAACACAACGGCCCCCATTTTGACAACACAAAAAAGTGGGGCAAAATAAACTGTATCACTCCAAATAATTATAGTGACATTTATTTAATTGTATGCCAACCTACAGAGGGTGAATTTATTGTGTCTGGGTTTAAAATTAAACTGGAGATTCATGATGCGTGATGCACTCAGTATAGTCAGACATTTCAAATATGTTTTGAAATACGAGCTACGCTGAGAATTCCAAGAGTTGCATTCTTGCTTGACAACATCATTACTTTAATTGCACTGTCAAAACATCACCCATGAACTGCATTGAAGCATATAGAAAGTCAAATGTGAATGTGAGTACTACCACTACAGTAGCTGATATCATCACAGCTAGTCAGAACCAGATTTCTCTTTCAGTTTGTGTTAGCAACATTGAAACGTTTTCCCATTTCTCTTTGTGTCTCTCTCTGTATCCAAGGTTTTACACTTGGAACAAGAAAAAAACATTTATTTCAACAAATATTTGCTGGATGTAAAACGTTAGCCTTCCAATGTGAGGATGAGTCATTAGTGATGCCCAGGTGTGCTGGCACAGGGCTCCTCTGTGGGCCGTTTATTTCTCCCCTGCTTTGTATGTATTTTATTGGAGACCTCTCCTGGTGGGAGTCATTAGTCAATGAGTATGGATCCAGTCATACTCCTTTAATTACATGTTGAAATATGTGGATGCTATGACCTGATACATATTAATCGCTTGCAGACTTAAAATCTTTTGAGGATATATACATGCTCATTCACAGAGAAAACATCTTAATTACATAGCTCCCTTTTGGCATTTTTCTCCCAACAATCCTCCTGATTTGTTTTGTTCAGTGTGTATGTGTATGTTTTGTGTGTGTGTGTGTGTGTGTGTGTGTGTGTGTGTGTGTGTGTGTGTGTGTGTGTGTGTGTGTGTGTGTGTGTGTGTGTGTGTGTGTGTGTGTGTGTGTGTGTGTGTGTGTGGCATGAGTGTGTGTGTGTGCATGTGTGTGTATGTGTGTGCATGTGTGTGTATGTGTGTGCGCACGTGCATGTGTGTGTGTCCCTTGGTAATTACAGGTTGCAGCGGTTGGCATGGAGTTATAATAGAATAGAGGGGGTGAAGGGGGAGGGAGAAGTGGTTGTGATGTCTGCTTGCCAGAGTGTGTGGGAAGGACACCAGCACATTGACTTCTTCTCCAGTGCACATCAATAACTCTGGTCTGATATGACAGAGTGGACCAGGCTACCCTGGCTCTATGGTGAGTAAAGTAGCCTAGCTAGCAGTCTAAAACACATGAACACATCAACTTATAGTGAGGCAACCTTGTGTGCATTCATCAGATTCCCTGTCTTAAGCCTGCTACATTGTATGTTTCTCTCCCCTCATTACAGATAAGGAGTCCTCCGCCCTTAGCCTGTATGTGTATTCTGTAGGAATGTATTTAAAGTGGGCAATTAACAGAGAGAGATAAGCAACATACAGTACTGTGTGGGGAGAAAAGACAGGAGAAGTCATTTTCTGTCTCTTCTCTCTCACTCCATCTTTTCTCTTTCTTTCTCTTAAAAATTGCCAGTACAGTCCATAAACAGTGGGGCTATTGTTGCCGTGCTGTTGACCCAAATTGGAGGGAATGGAGATGTATTGTTCCATGTAAAAGCGTATTCAGCTTTTCAATAAAGTCAGTGTTGGCACGGGGAAAAGTGTGAAGCCGGGCCTGCAGCTAATTAGCAGGTAGAAGCTAGCTAGCTACGAGGCTTCACCATGCCATCTGCGTGTTGGAGGTTTCTGTGAGTCACTCTTGGATGAGCCTTCCTCACATTCTTTCTATGAAGTTATCTCTATCATCTCTCCTTTCTCCCTGACCCTAGCCTGTCCTCCGTGACCCTAGCCTGTCCTCAGCCTGCCAATGAAAACGCCTCTCTCTAAACCCGCGCTGCTCCACTATCAGTCCAGGTGATGCAACGCCTACCTTTCTCTAAGGAAACACTGATGCAACCTCCTCACTCACTTATCGTACAGTGTTCTGCAGAATGTTTCTAGAAATATTTGAAAAGGCTGCATTAATAACCAATGGAATCCATGTCCATGCTTTAAGTAGAATGGAGAGTAACGAGAAATTAGTAACGCACGCTGTACGCACACCATACACCCAGGCACTCAAAATCAAATCAAATTTTATTGGTCACATACACATGGTTAGCGGATGATATTGCGAGTGTAGCGAAATTATTGTGCTTCTAGTTCCGACAGTACAGCAATATCAACAAGTAATCTAACAATTCAACAACAACTACCTAATACACACAAATCTAAGTAAAGAGATGGAATAAGAATATGTACACTACCGTTCAAAAGTTTGGGGTAACTTAAAAATGTCCTTGTTTTTCAAAGAAAATAATTTTTTTGGTCCATTAAAATAACATCAAATTGATCTGAAATACAGAGTTGACATTGTTAATGTTGTAAATTAATATTGTAGCTGGAAACGGCTGATTTGGGCGGGACCCATGTTGAGACCCAGGGCCTCAAGCTTAATGATGAGCTTGGAGGGTAATATGGTGTTGAATGCTGAGCTGTAGTTAATAAACAGCATTCTTACATAGGTATTCCTCTTGTCCAGATGGGATAGGGCAGTGTGCAGTGTGATGGAGATTGCATCGTCTGTGGACCTATTGGGGGGGTATGCAAATTGCAGTGGTCTAGGGTGACAGGTAAGGTGGAGGTGACTCTATTATCCTCAACGCGGGCAAAGAAGGTGTTATGTTTGTCTGGAAGCAAGACGTCAGTGTACTGTGACGTGGCTGATTTTCTTTTTGTAGTCAGTGATTGTCTGTAGACCATGCCACATACATCTTGTGTCTGAGCCATTGAATTGCGACTTCACTTTGTGCGTATACTGACATTTAGCTTGTTTGATTGCCTTGCGGAGGGAATAACCACACTGTTTGTATTCGGCCATATTCCAGGTCATCTGTCCATGGTTAAATGCGGTGGTGCGCGCTTTCAGTTTTGCACAAACCACAGTGGGTACAACATCTCCTATGCACTTCCTTATAAACTCACTCACTAAATCAGCGTATAAATCGATATTATTCTCTGAGGCTACCCGGAACATGTCTCAGTCAACGTGATCAAAACAATCTTGAAGCGCGGATTCCGATGTGTCAGACCAGCATTGAATAGTCCTTGTCACGGGTACATCCTGTTTGAGTTTCAGCCTATAGGAGGGTAGAAGCAAAATGGAGTCGTGGTCAGATTTGCCGAACGGAGGGTGGGGGAGGGCATTTTATTCAATGCGGGAGTTAGAGTAGCAGTGATCCAGTGTTTTGCCAGCCCGGATACTACAATCAATATGCTGATAGAATTTAGGTAGTTTTGTTCTCAAATTTGCTTTGTTAAAATCCCCAGGTACAATAAATGCAGCCTTAGGAAATATGGTTTCCAGTTTGCATAGAGTCCAATGAAGTTCCTTGAGGGTTGTTGTGGTATCGGCTTGAGGGGGGATATATAAGGCTGTGACAATAACCAACGAGAATTCTCTTGGCAGATAATACGGTCGGCATTTGATTGTGAGGAATTCTAGGTCAGGTGAACAAAAGGACTTGAGTTCCTGTATGTTGTTACAATTACAGTGGCTTGCGAAAGTATTCACCCCCTTGGCATTTTTCCTATTTTGTTGCCTTACAACCTGGAATTAAAATAGATTTTTTTGAGGGGGTTGTATCATTTGATTGACATAACATGCCTACCACTTTGAAGATGCAAAATATTTTTTATTTGCGAAACATGTCTGCCGCAAAGAAATAAGACAAAAAAACGGAAAACTTGAGCATGCATAACTATTCACCCCCCCAAGTTGATAATTTGTAGAGCCACCTTTTGCAGCAATTACAGCTGCAAGTCTCTTGGGGTATGTCTCTATAAGCTTGGCATATCTAGCCACTGAGATTTTTGCCCATTCTTCAAGGGAAAACTGCTCCAGCTCCTTAAAGTTGGATGGGTTCCGCTGGTATACAGCAATCTTTAAGTCATACCACAGATTCTCAATTGGATTGAGGGCTGGGCTTTGACTAGGCCATTCCAAGACATTTAAATGTTTCCCCTTAAACCACTCGAGCGTTGCTTTAAATGTATGCTTAGGGTTATTGTCTTGCTGGAAGGTGCACCTCCGTCCCAGTCTCAAATCTCTTGAAGACAGAAACAGGTTTCCCTCAAGAATTTCCCTGTATTTAGCGCCATCCATCATTCCTTCAATTCTGACCAGTTTCCCAGTCCCTGCCAATGAAAAACATACCCACAGAATGATGCTGCCACCACCATGCTTCACTGTGGGGATGGTGTTCTCTGGGTGATGTGAGGTGTTGGGTTTGTGCCAGACATAGTGTTTTCCTTGATGGCCAAAAAGCTCAGTTTTAGTCTCATCTACCCAGAGTACCTTCTTCCATATGTTTGGGGAGTCTCCCACATGCCTTTTGGCGAATACCAAATGTGTTTGCTATATTTTTCATTAAGCAATGGCTTTTTTCTGGTCACTCTTCCATGAAGCCCAGCTCTGTGGAGTGTACGGCTTAAAGTGGTCCTATGGACAGATACTCCAATCTCCGCTGTGGAGCTTTGCAGCTCCTTCAGGGTTATCTTTGGTCTCTTTGTTGCCTCTCTGATTAATGCCTTCCTTGCCTGGTCCGTGAGTTTTGGTGGGTGGCCCTCTCTTGGCAGGTTTGTTGTGGTGCCATATTCTTTCATTTTTTTTATAATGCATTTAATGGTGCTCCGTGCGATGTTCAAAGTTTCTGATATTTTTCATAACCCAACTCTGATCTGTACTTCCCCACAACTTTGTCCTTGACCTGTTTGGAGAGCTCCTTGGTCTTCATGGTGTCGCTTGCTTAGTGGTGCCCCTTGCTTAGTGGTGTTTCAGACTCTGGGTCCTTTCAGAACAGGTGTATATATACTGAGATCATGTGACAGATCATGTGACACTAAGATTGCACCCAGGTGGACTTTATTTAGCTAAATATGTGATTTCTGAAGGTAATTGGTTGTACCAGATCTTATTTAGGGGCTTCATAGCAAAGGGGGTGAATACATACAGTATGCACGCACCATTTTCGTTATTTAATTTAATAGTAATTTTTTTGAAACAAGTAATTTCTTTCACTTCACCAATTTGGACTATTTTGTGTTTGTCCTTTACACGAAATCCAAATAAAAATCAATTGAAATTACCGGTGGGTAATGCAACAAAATAGGAAAAATGCCAAAGGGGGTGAATACTTTTGCAAGGCACTGTACACCATGAGTCGTTAATCATGAAACATACACCCCCACCCTTCTTCTTCCCTGAGAGATGTTTATTCCTGTCGACGCGACGCACAAAGAATTCCGGTGGCTGTACTGACTCCGACAGCATGTCCCCAGGGAGCCATGTTTCTGTGAAACAAGAGTATGTTACAATCCCGGATGTCTCTCTGGAAAGCAATCCTTGCCCTAATTTCGTCCTCCTTGTTATCTAGAGACTGGACATTAGCTAGTAATATACTCGGAAGCGGTGGGTGGTGTGCGTGCCTCTGAAGTCTGACCAGAAGGCTGCTCTGTCTACCTCTTCTGCGGCGACGTTGTTTTTGGTCAGCCTCTGGAATCAGTTCAAATTCCTTGGGTGCTTCGAACAAAGAATCCACTTCGGGAAAGTCGTATTCCTGGTCGTAATGCTGGTAAATGAACTCTGATATCCAATAGTTCTTCCCTGCTGTATGTAATAACACTTAAGATTTTCTGGGCAAAAAATGTAAGAAATAATACATAAAGAAACGAAATACTGCATACTTTCCTAAGGACTTGAAGCGAGGTGACCCTCTGTCAGCGCCACTCTCTCACTCTGGCAGGTACACATACACCCACACATCTCAATCATCAATCAACTTGCTCTCTTTTTCTCACACATATAAACACACATGTGCACTGTCATGAACACACACAATATGGATACCTTTTATAGACAGTATGGGCCAGACACTGCCTGTCTGTCTGACTGCCTGCCTGCTTGTATGCCTGTTTATCTGCCTCCCTTCCTGTTTGCCCACCTGCCTCCCTCACTGCCTCCCTGCCTGGCTGCTTGGCTATCGCTGGTCTAATCCTGGTGTGAGGTAGCTAGAGATTATTCTAGTGTCAGTATATTCCGTCTATTAATAAGTCAACAAAACTCAACAAATAAGTCAACAAAACCCTTTTGTCCTGCCCATTGAAAATGCACATGTGCAGTTCTTCTCTGCTCTGCTCCATCTTAGTCACCAGCCAAACCCACATGTTTGACCTTGGCTTTTATCCACTGACTGTACACAGCAGACATTGATGCATCATGCCTTGCAATATGATCAGGTTACTCATGCCTGTGGTGGAATTATTCCCCCTCACTTCCCTTCCAGTCATTTATGCCTCTTGTTTTTCAATCAAAAGCTGATGGCCGCTGATGATGTCATGATGTAGGAGGGGTTGTGGTGTGTGTGTGTGGACAGTGGTCGTCGGTGTATGGCATTGTACGGGGGGCTTGGCGTGCTCTCCCTCTTTAAATAGCCCCAGATCTAATCTGCAGACAGCAGCAGAGTTCTGACAGCTTCTGCCTCCGCTCCGTGCCTCCTCCCACTAGGTGACACATTCTTTATTTATTTTCTCTCTCTCCTCCGCTCTGGTATTCACTCCATGAAGCTCTGGCCCCTGAAGCCGTTGTCAGTTCCATTCTCCCTCCATGTCGGAAAAACCCAATGGAATTACAGGGTTTACTGTCAACCCTTCTTCCCGTTGCGTGGCTCTATGAATCTAGCGTGCCTCATCTATTTCCTCTCTTTATTTCCACGCCACTTCCTCCTCATGGTGACATTGTCATTATTATCATTATGGGGCTCTGCCATGGTGGCTGTGTCTCTGTCTAAAGTGTGTGTGTGTGTGTGTGTGTGTGTGTGTGTGTGTGTGTGTGTGTGTGTGTGTGTGTGTGTGTGTGTGTGTGTGTGTGGGGGTGGGGGGCGTGCGTGCGTGCGTGCGTGCGTGCGTGCGTGCGTGCGTGCGTGCGTGCGTGTGTGTGTGTGTGCGAGCATGCAACAACTGCATGGCACTATACTGCTGGTGTGTGTTGGGTGGTCATGCTGCACTGTGTTAAGAGACAGAAAGCAGAATTGAACAGCTTGAACATACTGTCTGATCTTCCTCTGAGCTGAACTGAGCTTTACGGAGCTGCTTTAGACAGGCTCGGGCAGCTTCTCCAGAGACTAACTGTGATCCACCACTCAACCGTACTGATTCCTCAAAGCCCTACAGACTGTGTAAACTGGCTCTCCTTTAACACCCCGTGACTCATATTCACCTGCTGGAGAGCTCACTTAGTTAAGACTTCATTTGTGTATTGTCAAACCAACAAGTTATTGATTTACAGGTAAATGTCTCTGCTCACTAGAGTAAAAAAGCGGAACAGTAGAGTGTGCCATATCTCAGTTCCGTAATAGAACTAAGGGAACGTGTTGGGGTTCTATATCCTCCAACGTGTGGAGATGATGCCTCCACCCGGAGATGCAAGGCGACGTATAAAGAAATGACTATGTAGGCTATTGAAAAGATGCATAAACCTGAAATCAAGTGTGGAGCATGTGGTTCTCTCTACAGTTCAATTGTGCAGATACGTCTGTGTGTTTTCGTGGTTCTGTAGCACAAGGACGGCTCTACAGTAACCGTCAATACAACCCTCAAACTAATGGTACAGTGGTCTATGAAATGTGACATGCCATTCCCCGTCCCCACGGAGGTGACTCCCAAGCCATAGACACGCGCACACACACACTAAGAAACTCTCACTCACATACTGTACACTACATCGCTGTGCACGTCACACACTTTACACACACACTGTACAAACACACAACGTACACTCACACTGCCTGTCTGGGGAGTTATCTGCAAAAAGGCAGCAGGAACACTCATGGAATTTCAGTTAGTGGTGGATTCATTTGCACTTAAAAACCAACAGAATCCAAGCAGGTTAAAATTAACAATGCAGGAACATCGCACAAAAGTCATATTTTGGGAAAACACAAAGGTAATTGCCGAGCTTTTTGATATGACACTCAGGGAAGGTTGTGCGTTTCAACTGAGGTACCTACAATTCCACAAAGGGAATAGTCAATACTGCAAAGTAAAAAAGGATATTTGACAACTGAAAAGAGGAAAGTTCTGTAAAGAAAAGCAACAGGGTTTCCCCCATGTAAAATAGGGTAAATGTAACGCATTAATAGACAGGTTGACTTGATTGACATTGCTTCTACATTATTTGCTGAATCTTTTGTCAGGGAAACATGGGGAAACATGATAGCTCTGTGCATGTGAGCTGATTACACCTTCATGTAGGCAATGCAAAGCATTATTCTGTAGAGGATTTCAGTTCTTATTGTTGAACCCTGCAGAAAACATCAGGTCAATGCTGCAGGTGCACATCAATTCGGAAAAACAGTATGGCCGACTTACACAATTGCACAATTACCCATCTACTGCACTGTGTTCTGAACACTGTCCACATCAATGACATGTGATCATTACCCATCTACTGCACTGTGGTCTGAACACTGTCCACATCAATGACATGTGATCATTACCCATCTACTGCACTGTTCTGAACACTGTCCACATCAATGACATGTGATCATTACCCATCTACTGCACTGTGTTCTGAACACTGTCCACATCAATGACATGTGATCATTACCCATCTACTGCACTGTGTTCTGAACACTGTCCACATCAATGACATGTGATCATTACCCATCTACTGCACTGTTCTGAACACTGTCCACATCAATGACATGTGATCATTACCCATCTACTGCACTGTGTTCTGAATACTGTCCACATCAATGACATGTGATCATTACCCATCTACTGCACTGTGTTCTGAACACTGTCCACATCAATGACATGTGATCATTACCCATCTAGTGCACTGTTCTGAACACTGTCCACATCAATGACATGTGATCATTACCCATCTACTGCACTGTGTTCTGAATACTGTCCACATCAATGACATGTGATCATTACCCATCTACTGCACTGTGTTCTGAACACTGTCCACATCAATGACATGTGATCATTACCCATCTACTGCACTGTGTTCTGAACACTGTCCACATCAATGACATGTGATCATTACCCATCTACTGCACTGTGTTCTGAATACTGTCCACATCAATGACATGTGATCATTACCCATCTACTGCACTGTGTTCTGAACACTGTCCACATCAATGACATGTGATCATTACCCATCTATTGCACTGTGTTCTGAACACTGTCCACATCAATGAAATGTGATAATTTCCCATGTACAGCTATGCTGTGGAACTCAGGATGATAAGTCAATGTACTGTTAACCCACACTATATTTCTGCATTTCTTTCACATTTTATTTCACTGTGGACTATCTGCTGAGAGGAAGTGAAAAAAACCCCAGAGTGAGACGATTTTTATTTTAATGCAATTTTATGATGACAAGGTGAAATCCATTTCTATGAGCTATTGGCTTGACCCTCCCCTCTCTACGCACAATTAGTTTGATACAAGCTGGGGGCATAAATCCTAGATGGTTATTCTGTGTTCAGGATGAGAGCAATGAGCATTTTCATCCTCTCTGGAACAGCAGGCGACAAGGAAATTATTTTTGTTGTATTATGCAGAGGTTGATACATTTTGCACCATCGCCAAGATCCTGCGAGGGGCAGGGAGCGAGAGGAGGGAGTGTGAGGGGGATAAGATATTCAATTAGAAAGTGGATGACATAATATATATTACTTGGTTTTTGATGAAACCTCCAAAAGGCAATCCATTTATGTTTTGCATTGTTGCTTTCACTTAGAATTACGATGCTTTAACGACGGTGGGCTTTTCCCCACCAAGGTTGCAGTGGTTGTTATTTATCAACAATAACTCTGGAGCTTCCCCTCTCTCTGGAGATGAGGCTCTTCACTCATGATCAAAATGTAAATGTAATCGAAGCAGCCCCTCCAGAACACAAACGCAATTAAAAGTGCCGTAGCCTCCCCTGGATGTGGGCCAGCAGCTGTTGCTGTTGGTGGGATAGAGGACAGGATAGATGGTCTTGGCCAGACGTCTGAGTGGAGCGAGGTGACCGCTGGCAGCCTGGCAACCTGGCAGCCTGCTGCTTGCTGTATGAGGGTGCAGATTGCACATGGACATGTGCTCCGCTTCCCACTCTGTGTGCTACGCTTGTCACTGGGGATGATGAAGCACCCTGACACTCCCCTTGCTCTCTCTCTCTCTCCCTCTCTCTCTCTCTCTCTCTCTCCCTCTCTCTCTCTCTCCCTCTCTCTCTCTCTCTCGCTCTCTCGCTCTCTCTCTCTCTCTCCCTCTCTCTCTCTCTCTCTCTCTCCCTCTCTCTCTCTCTCTCTCTCTCTCTCTCTCCCTCGCTCTCTCTCTCTCTCCCTCTCTTCCTCTGTCCCTCTCCATCTTTTGCTTCCTGTCTCGTCCTCTCTCTAACCCTCCCCTCCCCATGGCCAGTGTAATGGTAGTGTTGAAATGTAGGGAGGGAGCATCTCTGCTGACTACGGAGGAGAGTGCCTGTTTATTAAATGGAGTCAGGGGAATTCAAGGACTGTGAGACAGTGGAAGAGGCCGGGATGTGCTCTCTTATGATAACTTCTTCTACCTGCCTACCATATGTCTGAATCCCCCCGGCAGGCAGGCAGGCAGACAGGGGAAGATGCACAATTGGCAACAACACATCCTGTCACTACTACACTGCACCTCTCACTCCAGCACTAAGCCTTCTTCTTCACTGGAACCAGGAGACATTCTCCTCTGTAATAATAAACTATGACCTGGAATGACATGATAAAATGCGTAAGTTGCCCTAAAAATTCACTCAGAATGTCCCTGATGCAGCCTCGTTCTTAATTCAGCACTGCTCTGCCTAGTGCTTTCATTTGGCATCTGGATTCATTTTGAGAGGGAGAGGGAGAGGGGCGATAGATTAAAGAAGAGAGGGATAGAGATAGGGAGATTGTGAGAAAGAGAGAGAGAGAGAGAGAGAGAGAAAGGGAGAGAGGGAGAGAGATAGAGGGGGGAGAGAATGAACAAGAGAGAGCGTTGGCCAGCACTGTAAGCTGAGAGAGAAGCTGTGTTATCCCTGTTCAACGGTGGTCAGAAGGCAGGAAAGCCAGACGCAAAAGATGCAACCCATTTCACCTTGCCTGCCGTTTGAGTTCACATTCCCCCTGCAAGCTGCTCAAGATACCCTGAATTATCCATTTGACGTGTTATTAAAGTATTTACTCACTCTAATACATAATGGAGAGTAATGATGACACTATGATAATAAATAATAGGCAATGCTTTAGAGAAGGCTTGAATTGTTAATAATAGATAATATTATAGATCCATCCCGTTCGGAGGCCATCACTTTAAGTGATATCATTGGTATGCATATTGAATAATTGTTTCATGCTCTATACTTTATGCTCCTTGTCTGTGATATCACTGCATCCATATTGTTTTCCTTCATAGCATTATATATGAAGAGCAGTACTGCATTAGATATAAAATATATCTCAAATACACGTGTGAGAAACGGCAGATTAACGTATCAGAGAGAGATGGCCAGTAACTCTCTCTCTCTCTCTCTCTCTCTCTCTCTCTCTCTCTTTCCTCTCTCTTTCCTCTCTCCTCTCCTCTCTCTCTCCTCTCTCTCTCGCTCTCTCCCTCTCTCTCTCTCTCTCCTCTCTCCTCTCTCTTTCCTCTCTCCTCTTTCTCTCTGGTGTTGCAGTGGCCTGATTAGCACTCTATCTGCAGAGAAGCAGACTAGTCTAAATATAGCCAATAAAAACAGAGAACCAGCCTCACCATCCAGCCTGCCCATGATGGAGAAGGGGGAGGCCATGCAGACTGGACCCTAAAGTGGGCCTACCTGCTGGGGGATCATGTTTTTGTTTCATGCCTCTGGCGGGCAGCTAGCTAGCTTGGCACTCAGACAGAGTGGACCGTGACTGTTCTGTGCTGCTGTGTCTGGCCTTGATTAGACCCTCCTAATGATGTGCCTCAGTGCTGCCAGCAGGGGGCTGGAAGCCCACACTCACACACAGACACTAGAACAGCCTCCCTACTGCTATGCTGCTGGGGTGGGGACACAGGCTCATCTCAGGCCATCCTCCTTGTGAAGGACACTTCTCCCTCTAGTTCACTATAACAATAAGTAGCACTTTAATCAGTAAGGTAAAATGGACTCCACACCCGGGGAACAATGAGATTATGTAAAGGACTCTTACGTTGGGTGCAGAAGCCTCTTGATTGATTCAACATGGTCCCTATAAACTACTAGGATGTGCATCAAATCATGCCCTTCAGTCTAGAACAAACAGTTGGTTAATCATACACTTAGAGGTGACTTGGAAATGGTTCCACGAGAGTAAATGACAACAAAAGGGAAAACAAACTTTGCTGCTGGGGCTGTGGAGAGCAAGGAGAGGATGGCAGACTGGCAGCCTGTCTATCTGGGATTTGTAATACATGACCAGGAAGTGGAAGGTGCAGTCCATCATCGCTCTGTCCTCAGTGTGGAAGGTGATGAAGATGATGTCGTAGAAGTTCAGGGGTACAGTAGCAGGCAGATGCTCCTACACACTAGAAGCCAACCAATACATTTACTCGCCTCAAGACATTCATCCACCACATATTACAGCAGACAACAACAACACTCTGTTCCTACTAATGAAGTGGAGACAAATGGATAGCTTTTTCAGAAATAACCCCCCCAATGAAAACAAATAGAATAGTTACAATGCATTCGGAAAGTATCCAGACCCCTTGACTTTTGCCACATCTTGTTACGTTACAGACTTATTCTATTATTCTTATTCTCATCAATCTACACACAATACTCCATAATGACAAAGCCAAAACAGGTTTTCAGACATTTTGGCAAATGTATTATAAAAACATAAATACCTTATTTACATAACTATTCAGACCCTTAGCTATGAGACTCGAAATTGAGCACAGGTGCATCCTGTTTTCATTGATGAAACTTGATTGGAGTCCACCTGTGGTAAATTCTATTGATTGGACATGATTTGGAAAGAAACCTGTATATATAAGTTGACAGTGCATGTCAGAGCAAAAACAAAGTCATGAGGTCTGTAGAGCTCCGAAACAGGATTGTTTCAAGGCACAGATCTGGGAAAGGGTAGAAAAAACATTCTACAGCATTGAAGGTCCCCAAGAACACAGTGGCCTCCGTCATTCTTAAATGGAAGAAGTTTGGAACCACCAAGATCTTCCTGGCCAAACTAAGCATTCGGGGGGAGAAGGGCCTTGCTCAGGGAGGTGACCAAGAACCTGATGGTAGCTCTGACAGAGCTCCAGAGTTCCTCTGTGGAGATGGTAGAACCTTCCAGAAGGACAAACATATCTGCAGCACTCCACCAATCAGGCCTTTATGGTAGAGTGGCCAGACAGAAGCCACTCCTCAGTAAATGGCACATGACAGCCCGCTTGGAGTTGCCAAAAGGCACCTAAAGGACTCAGACAATGAGAAACAAGATTGTCTGGTCTGATGAAACCACGATTGAACTCTTTAGCCTGAGTGTCATGCATCAAGCCTGGAGGAAACCTGGCACCATACCTACGGTGAAGCATGGTGGAGGCAGCATCATACTGAGGGGATGTTTTTCAGCTGCAGGGACGGGGAGAATAGTCAGGATCGAGGGAAATATGAACGGAGCAAAGTACAAAGAGATTCTTGATGAAAACCTGCTCCAGAGCGCTCATGACCTCAGACTGGGGCGAAGGTTCACTTTCCAGCAGGACAACAACCCTAAGCACACAGCCAAAACAACACAGGAGTGGCTTTGGGACAAGTCTCTGAATGTCCTTGAGTGGCCCAGCCAGAGCCCGGACTTGAATCTGATCAAACATCTCTGGAGAGACCTGAAAATAGCTGTGCAGTGATGCTCCCCATCCAACCTTTCAGAGCATGAGAGAATCTGCAGAGAAGAGTCTCTGTATTTGGCACACCAAATACAGGTGTGCCAAGCTTGTAGCTTGTAGCCTCATACCCAAGAAGACTCAAGGCTCTATCCACTACCAAAGGTGCTTCAGCAAAGTACTGAGTAAAGGGTCTGAATACTTATGTAAATGGGATATTTAAGTTTGTTTTGTGTTATAAATTTGTAAACATTTCTAAAACCTGTTTTTGCTTTGTCATTATAGGGTATTGTGTGTAGATTGATGAGGAAATTTTTTTAGATTAAGGCTGTAACCTAACAAAATGTTTTAATAAAGTCAACGGGTCTGAATACTTTCCAAATGCACTGTTCTTCTCTCATTGCAGATCATTGAGGGATGGGCCTGGATAAATGTAACTACTCTCAAATGATAGACAGAGCTATGGATGAAATAATTGCCTATCCAAGATATCAAATGTATAGTTTTCAGGCTATACAGTGTGTGTTTCCATTTACAATGTTTATCAATCATTGGAGTAAAGCAAGCGTATATTTTGGGTTCTGATGGGGTACAACAGTTGAACTAAGCTCATGAGGCATTTACTGTATAATTAATATTATTCAAAAATCAATGGGTAAATATAATGAATTTCTAAGTCCAAAAATAGATAGCAACTGCATTGCCCTTTTAAAGCTGGCTTAATGGCTTAATGCCCCTTCCAGAGATGTTGCCTGGGGCAGTGTCCCAACTCTGTCCTCTGGCTGATGATTGCTCTGACATCTTTTGGCTGTTGGTTTGTTTGTCAATTCAAACCAAATTAAATAAGGAAAGATACATATTTGCCTTGTGATATAAACAGAACAAAATCCAAATTTTGAAGCTGTTTGGATAGGTCTTTATCAACAAAACGTCACAATACAGTGCAGAGCGTTCAATTTGGATGCTGGGGGGCAAGAAAACCCACAGCTCAGATAAAACCATTGATAATGTGCCGTTTTCAGGGGATTGTTAAATAAATGTTGGAACTATTTGGTTTTAATATCATCACATCTTGAAGAGCATAGTCAGAACAACACATTTTCGATTATACAGCAAGTAACTGCATGCTTTTCACAATTAGTAAACATCAATTGATCACGTATTTTCAGATAGGTGAGTGTAGGGTATCAATTTGGCATGTAGCTAGCTAAGCAAACAACGTGTCATTTAGATTGCTTCATCAGAGAATAGACTTCAAGAAAGAGATTGATATCGGCAAGTCCTCATCCTGGTAAAGTTGTCAGTCACACTACTGTCATCACCACTATAGATGGCAAGCAAATCAAACAATATTTGATAATCTAGCCTTCTAGTTTATCCCTTGAAAGTTATCTTATTAGATGCAAGATGGTGCGGATAGAGATGGCAGCTTGGCTTCAAGTCCTTAGGAAACTGTGCAGTATTTAGTTTTTCTATGTATTATTTCTTACGTTGTTAGCCCAAAAAACTTTAAGTGTTATTACATACAGCCGGGAAGAACTATTGGATATCAGAGAGCCGTCAACTGACCAGCACAACCAGCGCTACGACCAGGAATACGACCTTCCCAAAGCGGATCCTTTGTCTGCACCTCCCAGGGCATTTGAACTGATTCCAGAGGCCGACCCAAAACAACGCCGTCGGAGGAGGAGAGGGTGCAGTAGCGGTCTTCTAGTGAGTATTCGGATGCGAACATACCACCCACCGCTTCCGAGTATATTACTCGCTAATGTCCGGTCCCTAGTTAAAACCTGTTGAGGTGTAGGGGGCAGTATTTTCACGGCCGGATGAAAATAGTACCCAAATTAAACTGGTTACTACTCTGGCCCAGAAACTAGAATATGCATATTATTAGTAGATTTGGATAGAAAACACTCTGTAGTTTCTAAAACTGTTTGAATGGTGTCTGTGAGTATAACAGGACTCATATGGCAGGCAAAAACCTGAGAAAAATCCAACCAGGAAGTGGAAAGTCTGAGAATTGTAGTTCTTCTTTGAATCTTTATCAAAACTACAGTGTCTGTGGGGTCACGTTGCACTTCCTAAGGCTTCCATTGGCTGTCAACAGCCTTCAGAAAGTTCTTTCAGCATTCTCCTGTCACTGGGCAGAGAATAGTAGCTCAGTCAATCAGTGGACTGCCTGGGGACAAAGGGATTGGATATGCGCGATCCCGCGAGCGCGCCGTTCCTTGTTTTTCTTCTTGAATGAATATGCTATTGTCTGGTTGGAATATTATCGCATTTTCACGTAAAAAATACCATAAAGATTGATTTTAAACAATGTTTGACATGCTTCTAAGAACGGTAATGGAACATTTAGACTTTTCGTCTCTGGTACCGCGCGAACGTTATGCCTTTGGATAGTGCTCTGTAGGCACAAACAAAACGGAGGTATTTGGACATAAATATAGATTATTTCGAACAAAAACAACATTTCTTGTGGAAGTAGCAGTCCTGGGAGTGCATTCTGACCAAGATTAGCAAAGGTAAGAGAATATTTATAATACTAATTCTGAGTTTAGGTGACCCCGAATTTGGCGGGTGTCTGTATAGCTTGATGTGATGGCGAGCTATGTACTCAGAATATTGAAAAATGTGCTTTCTCCGTAAAGCTATTTTAAAATCTGACACAGCGGTTGCATCCAGGAGTAGTCTATCAATAATTCTTTAAATAATTGTTATATATTTTGTCAACGTTTATGATGAGTATTTTTGTAAATTGATGTGCACATTCACCGGGGGTTTTGGTGGGAATACATTTTCTGAACATCACGCGCCAATGTAAAATGCTGTTTTTGGATATAAATATGAACTTTATCGAACAAAACATAGATGCATTGTGTAACATAATGTCCTAGGAGTGTCATCTGATGAAGATCGTCAAAGGTTAGTGCTTCATTTAGCTGATTTTGGGGTTTTTGTGACACATGTCCTTGCTTGGAAAATGGCTGTGTGGTTATTTTTTGTCTATGTACTCTCCTAACATAATCTAATGTTTTGCTCGGACAATGTGGTTACATTAAGGAGAAGTGTATCTTTAAAATGGTGTAAAATAGTTGTATGTTTGAGAAATTTGAATTATGACATTTTGTTGTTTTGAATTTGCCGCCCTGATATTTCACTGGCTGTGTCCCACAGGTGGTCAACGAAAATAGGGCAAGAGTTGCTTTCATACTCTGTTTCATGGATACATGGCTAGCTGGGGACATGCTGTCGGAGTCTGTACAGCCAACGGGATTTTCAGTGCATTGCGCCGACAGGAACAAACATCCCTCAGGTAAGAAGAAGGGTGGGGGTGTATGTTTCATGATTAACTGGAAACAATATATCCTGAGGCTGCATTTATTGTAGCTGGGGATTTTAACAAAGCTAATCTGAGAACAAGGCTACCTAAATTATATCAGCATATCGATTGCAGTACATGAGCGAGTAAAACACTCAACCACTGCTACTCTAACTTCTGTGATGCATACAAGGCCCTCCCCCGCCCTCCTTTTGGCAAATCTGACCATGAATTCATTAGTGGCTCCCCTCCTATAGGCAGAAACTAAAACAGGAAGCGCCCGTGCTTAGGTCTATCCAACGCTGGTCTGACCAATCGTATTCCACACTTCAAGATTGTTTCGATCACATGGACTGGGATATGTTCTGGGTAGCCTCAGACAATAACATTGACGTATACGCTGACTCAGTGTGCGAGTTTATAAGGAAGTGTACAGGAGATGTTGTACCCACTGTAATTGTTAAAACCTTCCCTAACCAGAAACCGTGAATTGATGGCAGTATTCGAGCAAAACTGAAAGCAAGTACCACCGCATTTAATTATGGCAAGGCGACTGGAAACATGGCCGAATACAAACTGTGTTGTTATTCCCTCCGCAAGGCAAACAAACAAGCAAAGTGTCAGTATAGAGACTAAGTGGAGTCGCAATTCAACGGCAGGGTCTACAGACAATCACGGATTGCAAAAAGAAAACCAGCGGACATCGATGTCTTGCTCCCAGACATATTAAATAACTTCTTTGCGCGCTTTGATGACAATGCAATGCAACCAACACAGTTCATTGACTACATCTCAGCATTTAACACCATAGTACCCTCCAAACTCATCATTAAGTTTGAAACCCTGTGCAACTGGATGTCCTGCCGGCCCGCCCTCAGGTGGTGAAGGAAGGAAATAACATCTCCACTCCACTGATCCTCAAGACTGGGGCCCCACAAGGGTGTGTTCTCAGCCCTCTCCTGTACTCTCTGGTCACCCACGACAGCGTGGCCATGCACGTCTCCAAGTTTGCAAGTTTGCAGACGACACTACAGTGGTTGGCTTGATTACCAATAACGACGCGACAGCCTACAGGGAAGAGTGAGGGCCCTCGGAGTGTGGTGTCAGGATAATAACCTCTCACACTATGTCAGCAAAACAAAATAAATGATTTTGGACTTCAGGAAACAGCAATGTGAGCACCCCCCTATCCACATCGACGGGACAGCAGTGGAGAAGGTGGAAAGTACATATCACTGACAAATTGAAATGGTCCACGCACACAGACAGTGTGGTGAAGAAGGCACAAGGCGCCTCTTCAACCTCAGGAGACTGAAAAAATGTGGCTTGTCACCAAAAACCCTCACTAACTTTTACATGTGCACAATTGAGTGGATCCTGTTGGGCTGTCATCCAACACTTCTCACTCTCCCCCTACTCGGATGGTATTGCGCCGTCCCAACCTTCGCTCTCTCTCTCCCGCTACTCTCTCCTCTTCCATCCTATCATCTCTTCCCTCTGCTCAAACCTTCTCCAACCTATCTCCTGATTCTGCCTCCTCAACCCTCCTCTCCTCCCTCTCTGCATCCTTTGATTTCCTCTGTCCCCTATCCTCCAGGCCGGCTCGGTCCTCCCCTCCTGCTCCGTGGCTCGACGACTCACTGCGAGCTCACAGAACAGGGCTCCGGGCAGCCGAGCGGAAATGGAGGAAAACTCCCCTCCCTGCGGACCTGGCATCCTTTCACTCCCTCCTCTCTACATTTTCCTCTTCTGTCTCTGCTGCTAAAGCCACTTTCTACCACTCTAAACTCCAAGCATCTGCCTCTAACCCTAGGAAGCTCTTTGCTACCTTCTCCTCCCTCCTGAAATCTCCTCCCCCTCCCCCCCCCCCTCCCTCTCTGCGGATGACTTCGTCAACCATTTTGAAAAGAAGGTTGACGACATCCGATCCTCGTTTGCTAAGTCAAACGACACTGCTGGTCCTGCTCACACTGCCCTACCCTGTGCTTTGACCTCTTTCTCCCCTCTCTCTCCAGATGAAATCTCGCGTCTTGTGACGGCCGGCCGCCCAACAACCTGCCCACTTGACCCTATCCCCTCCTCTCTTCTCCAGACCATTTCCGGAGACCTTCTCCCCTACCTCACCTCGCTCATCAACGCATCCTTGACCGCTGGCTACGTCCCTTCCGTCTTCAAGAGAGCGAGAGTTGCACCCCTTCTGAAAAAACCTACACTCGATCCCTCCGATGTCAACAACTACAGACCAGTATCCCTTCTTTCCTTTCTCTCCAAAACTCTTGAACGCGCCGTCCTTGGCCAGCTCTCTTGCTATCTCTCTCAGAATGACCTTCTTGATCCTAATCAGTCAGGTTTCAAGACTGGGCATTCAACTGAGACTGCTCTTCTCTGTGTCACGGAGGCTCTCCGCACTGCTAAAGCTAACTCTCTCTCCTCTGCTCTCATCCTTCTAGACCTATCTGCTGCCTTTGATACCGTGAACCATCAGATCCTCCTCTCCACCCTCTCCGAGCTGGGCATCTCCGGCACCGCGCACGCTTGGATTGCGTCCTACCTGACAGGTCGCTCCTACCAGGTGGCGTGGCGAGAATCTGTCTCCGCACCACGTGCTCTCACCACTGGTGTCCCCCAGGGCTCTGTTCTTGGCCCACTCCTATTCTCGCTATACACCAAGTCACTTGGCTCTGTCATATCCTCACATGGTCTCTCATATCATTGCTATGCAGATGACACACAATTAATCTTCTCCTTTCCCCCTTCTGACAACCAGGTGGCGAATCGCATCTCTGCATGTCTGGCAGACATATCAGTGTGGATGACGGATCACCACCTCAAGCTGAACCTCGGCAAGACGGAGCTGCTCTTCCTCCCGGGGAAGGACTGCCCATTCCATGATCTCGCCATCACGGTTGACAACTCCCTTGTGTCCTCCTCCCAGAGTGCTAAGAGCCTTGGCGTGACCCTGGACAACACCCTGTCGTTCTCCACCAACATCAAGGCGGTGACCCGATCCTGTAGGTTCATGCTCTACAACATTCGCAGAGTACGACCCTGCCTCACACAGGAAGCGGCGCAGGTCCTAATCCAGGCACTTGTCATCTCCCGTCTGGATTATTGCAACTCGCTGTTGGCTGGGCTCCCTGCCTGTGCCATTAAACCCCTACAACTCATCCAGAACGCCGCAGCCCGTCTGGTATTCAACCTTCCCAAGTTCTCTCACGTCACCCCGCTCCTCCGCTCTCTCCACTGGCTTCCAGTCGAAGCTCGCATCCGCTACAAGACCATGGTGCTTGCCTACGGAGCTGTGAGGGGAACGGCACCTCCGTACCTTCAGGCTCTGATCAGGCCCTACACCCAAACAAGGGCACTCCGTTCATCCACCTCTGGCCTGCTCGCCTCCCTACCTCTGAGGAAGCACAGTTCCCGCTCAGCCCAGTCAAAACTGTTCGCTGCTCTGGCACCCCAATGGTGGAACAAGCTCCCTCACGACGCCAGGACAGCGGAGTCAATCACCACCTTCCGGAGACACCTGAAACCCCACCTCTTCAAGGAATACCTGGGATAGGATAAAGTAATCCTTCTAACCCCCCCCCTTAAAAGATTTAGATGCACAATTGTAAAGTGGTTGTTCCACTGGATATTATAGGTGAATGCACCAATTTGTAAGTCGCTCTGGATAAGAGCGTCTGCTAAATGACTAAAATGTAAAATGTAAAAATGTCTGTATCACCGCCTGGTACGGCAACTGCACCGCCCACAACCGCAGGACTCTCCAGAGGGTGGTGCAGTCTGCACATCGCATCACTGGGGGCAAACTACCTGCCCTCCAGGACACCTACAACACCCAATGACACAGGAAGGCAAAAAAGATCATCAAGGACAATAACCACCCGAGGCACTACCTTTTCACACCACTTCCATCCAGAAGGTGAGGTCAGTACAGGTGCATCAATGCTGGGACAGAAAGATTGAAAACAGCTTCTATCTCAAGACCATCAGATTGTTAAACAGCCACCACTAGCACAGAGAGGCTGCCTACATACAGACTTGACATTATTGGTCACTTTAGTAAATGGAACACTAGTCACTTTAATAATGCCACTTTAAGAATGTTTACAAATCTTACATTACTGATCTCATATGTATCTGTATCCTTCACTATCTATTATTTACTATCTATTGCATCTTAGCCGCTCTGTCACTGCTCATCCATATATTTTATACTTATATATTGTCATCCCATTCCTTTACTAGATTGTGTGTATTAGGTTTTGTCGTGGAATTTGTTAGAAATTACCTGTTAGATACTGCTAAACTGTCGGATCTAGAAGCAGAAGCATTTCACTACACTTGCAATAACATCTGCTAATCATTTTTATGTGACCAATGAAATTTGATTTGATTTGTAACTATCAATTTTGACATGATCTGCTATTTGCTAGCTAGTCAATTTGATGTGGTCAATCAATCAATGTAGCCCATGTCTGTCAGCAGCAATCGTGACTAAAGACTCTTAAAAAAAATTGGACAGGTGATAATGTTTGCTAACTTCGTTAGGTAGGCCTACATTGGTTGGAGAAAAAGTACATTAGGTCTACTTACCACTATGTTTAGCCAACTGTACACATTTTCTACCGGTAGCTTGCAAAGTAAACATTATCAGCTAACAGTAAATGCGGCCTTCTGCTGCTTGACAGGAAGAGCCTACAAAGGATGGGAAATTAACCTAATCTACTTATATATGTCAGGTAAAGTTCACTTTTATTTTATGTCACTCAAATATCCAATTAATGTTGGCCAGTATTGAGATATGCAGTGCCTTCGGGAAGACTTCAGACCCCTTGACTTTTTCCACATTACACTTTTTTCCATCATCAATCTACAGACAATTTTAGAAATTTTTGCACATTTCTGTAATATACAAAAATTAAATATCACATTTACATAAGTATTCAGATCCTTTACTCAGGACTTTGTTGAAGCATCTTTGGCAACAATTATAGCCTTGAGTCTTCTTGGGTATGACGCCAGATTGGCACACCTGTAGTTGGAGAGTTTCTCCTATTCTTCTCTGCAGAACATCTCAAGCTCTGTCAGGTTGAATGGAGAGAGTTGCTGCACAGATATTTTAAGGTCTCTCCAGAGATGTTCAATTGGGTTCAAGTCCGGGCTCTGGCTTGGCCACTCAAGGACACTCAGAGACTTGTCCCGAAGCCACTCCTGCCTTCTCTTGGCTGTGTGCTTAGGGTCGTTTACCTGTTGGATGGTGAACCTTTGCCCCAGTCTGAGGTCCTGAGCGCTCTGGAGCAGGTTTTCATTAAGGATCTCCCTGTACTTTCCCTCGATCCTGCCTAGTCTCCCAGTCCCTGCCGCTGAAAACACCCCGACAGCATGATGACGCCACCACCATGCTTCACCGTAGGGACGGTGGCAGGTTTCCTCCAGACGTGAGACTTGGCAATCAGGCCAAAGAGTTTAATCTTGTTTTCGTCAGACCAGAGCATCTTGTTTCTCATGGTCTGGAAGTCTTTAGGTGCCTTTTGGCAAACTCCAAGCAGCTGTCATGTGCCTTTTACTGAGGATTGGCTTTCATCTGGCCCCTCCAACATAAAGGCCTGATTGGTGGAGTGCTGCAGAGATTGTTTCCCTTCTGGAAGGTTCGCCCATCTCCACAGAGGAACTCTAGAGCATTGTCAGAGTGACCACCGAGTTCTTGGCCACCTCCCGATTGCTCAGTTTGGCTGGGCTGATAGCTCTAGGAAGAGTCTAGGTGGTGGCAAACTTCTTCCATTTAAGAATGATGGAGGCCACTGTGTTCTTGGGGACCTTCAATGCTGCAGACATTTTTTGGTGACCTTCCCCAGATCGGTGCCTCGACACAGTCCTGTCTCGGAGCTCTACGGACAATTCCTTCGACCTAATGGCTTGGTTTTTGCTCTGACATGCATTGTCAGCTGTGGGACCTTATATAGACGGATGTGTGCCTTTCCAAATCATGTCCAATCAATTGAATCTACCACAGGTGGACTACAATCAAGTTGTGGAAACATCTCCAGGATGATCAATGGAAACAAGACGCACCTGAGCTCAATTTTGAGTTTCATAGCAAAGGGTCTGAATACTTATGTAAATGTGATATTTCAGTTTTTTATTTTTAATGAAAAGGATTGCCTCACGTATCTGAAAATACATGATCAGTTAATGTGTAATGATCACGAAAAGAATACAACCTTCCCATAACTTTCTTGGAATGGTGCAGGATAGTTGCTTGGCTTTGGAACATTTGCAGCACATTTAACAACTCTCTCTATCCTCTATTTTGTAAAGTGTGTTCAATCTAATTGACCACACCTGATGATAAGGAGTGCTTGTTTCCTTTGAAATGGGGTCTGTTTAAATAGACAAAATTGAACAGCTTTGTATGCATAAAAAATAACTATGCCCACTAGCTCCCTCCTGGTGGCACAGTGAACTAATTTCATGGATAGAAAACAGAAGATTATAGTTTTGAATCTCACTGATGCCATGTCACAATAAAAATGTGTTTGCATGATTAGTGCCTAAGGACATTCATTTCCCTGTGCCCTATCTGTGCTTTTGGAGTTTGGAGTTCTAAAAAGTTAACCCTAAATGAGCTAGCAGGTTTATTAAAAGTCGTACTGAAACATTCAGTGAATTTTTTAAGGAAGTTATTAAAAAAACTCAAAATAACCTATAATTTCCATCCTCAGAGCAGTAAAACCTCCCAGAGTAAAACCTCCCTGCAACCTAAAAATAAACCTTCCCAGAACAAGCAAAATTTTCGAATTTTACCGGTCAGGAAACATATGGCTTCCTTCCCAGAACCAATGGGGAACCCAAAACGTACGTTCCCACAACTTCCAAGGAATCAAATGTGCTAGCAGGGTTTATTGTAGTGTTAAATACTGGCTGTGGTCTGTGCATGTTTTTAAAGGCTTCACACAGCGGGTGGATGCTGTCTGGTCTTGATTTGCAATTCAATGATCCGCTACTGTTTCCAAACATGGTTGTTAGACTATTAGACAGTGTGCAAAGTTAAGGGTTGAATGTAACTAACTAAGTTTGTTATTCTTCAAGGATACTCTGTGGTGTCCTGGAGTCAGAGATCAATAAAGTTTATTCTGTCTGAACTAGCCTCCCAGATAAAAAAGAACATCTTTGTGAATAGAAAAGTAGGGTATATTGATCTTGTTATCCTTTTTTTCTATGTTAAGATTGGCTCTAAATGCATCAACCATAAAGCTATGACTATTCCAAAGGTTAGTTCAGATCAGTGTGTGTGTGTGTGTGTGTGTGTGTGTGTGTGTGTGTGTGTGTGTGTCTGTGTGTGTGTGTGTGTGTGTGTGTGTGTGTGTGTGTGTGTGTGTGTGTGTGTGTGTGTGTGTGTGTGTGTGTGTGTGTGTGTGTGTGTGTGTGTGTGTGTGTGTGTGTGTGTGTTTGACATTGCCTGGGCAGAATAAAACAAGCTTGCTGAGAGCCATTGAGTCATTAAAAAGTCAAGCTGAAGATGAAAGATTGGTATGCAGAGTGATTTTGGATAGAGACTCGGGGGCACTCAAGTTATAGACATCCTCTGTTGTACATTATAACCCATTAGGCCAGTTTTGTCACGAAAGAGTGACTCCGCAGCAACAGGTATGGGTATGACAATAGTTTGGCATTTGGATGGTTTATTTAGTCCCTCCCTACATTTCAGCTTTAACTCATACATATTTATTGTGCAGAGGCAGGCAGGCAGGCATGCAGCAATGGGTTGAGAACAGCATGAGGTAGTGTTTCACACAGTGTCTATCTAATTGCCTGACCAACAGTAGCTACAGTAAGGCCTCGTTCTAACCAGATACAGTCTCCACACTAGGCCTAGTTGTAACCAGATACTCTGTGTCTCCACACTAGGCTCCATTCTACCCAGCTAGCACATAACATTTTGAGAACCATATGTTTCTTAGAGCTTGGTGAGAGTTTGGTTGTATTATGGTTGTTTTGCATGCAACTTTCCTATAATTTTTCCTACAGGTTTCCTCATGGTTATATTTAAAGTAATGTTCTCAAATTGTTCAGAGAACTTTAAGAAAAAACATTTTCTAAGGGAATTTTAGTACCTAAGCGTAACGTTTTCTACAGGTTTCCTCATGGTTCTATTTAAAGTCATATTCTCAGAACGTTCAGAGACCATTAACCCTTAGAGTCGATGTCTAATTAGAATTCTAATAAAAGAACAACAAAATCTGTCTGTTTCAGGTAGAGATATCACTAGTTGCTTGGGCTGTGTCTCAATCCACTGCATCCGCCAATGCCGGCCTTCCGATTCTGCGGTGAAAGCTGGCAGAACTACAGTGGTGATTGTCAAACCATAAGACATCCCGAACACCGGTCTTCTCACAAAAACGTCTGTAACGTCAGAACCCTTAGGGCTAAAAACTAATAATACCCCTCTGTGGAAAGATGAGACTCTCCGTTTTGCTCTACCACCCCCACAAGCATCACGGGACTCGTCTAAAGTCGGTACCGCTGATCTGCCAGCTTCTGTCTGTAGCGCCGAACAGTTTGGGCTACACATTAATATGAGCCCTCCATCAAAAGGTGAGACTCACAAACACGTACGTACATGTTGGTTGTTTTGCTCTAGGATGCCCACAAGCCTCATAATTCTCGTCTGATGGTAGCCGGTACCAGTTAAAGAAATGCATTTTTTTATTTTACCTTTATTCAACTAGGCAAGTCAGTTAAGAACAAATTCTTATTTTCAATGACGGCCTAGGAACAGTGGGTTAACTGCCTTGTTCAGGGACAGAACAACATTGCCAGCTCGGGGATTCAATCTCGCAACCTTTCGGTTACAAGTCCAACACTCTAACCACTAGGTTACCTGCCACCCCAATGGATGGAAGAATATATGGAAGTAATTTAGTGCCCAAAAAAGGAGTTCAATATGGGTAAAAATAATGAAAATAATTTCCTGATCTCTCAGATATAGGACAGACACTTCAAAACAAACGTTATTTTGATAATTATTTTGACTCTCTGTTTTGCGGTGTATGAATATGTTATTAAATGTGTTTGTATGGGATAATAGCAGTGAGGCCAAATTCAACGTTTAATCAAATCATTTTTAAATACATATTTTTTTTATATCTACAGGGGTCTTTTTACAAAATGCATTTTAACACTGCATTGTTCTTAGCCCCGGGCTAGACTGGCTCCAGGCTAGATTTGCCTGTGTTCACGCAAGCATTTGTTAACCCTGGGCTAAGCTTTAGCCCTGGGATAAGGATTCACACTTGTATTCCAAAGCCTTGGGCTAACGGACAAACTCAACATGTGACCAACATTCTGTCTCTGAAACGCGACCAATGTTATAAGCAATTTAACACATTGTTTCTTCTTGCTTCTAGCCTAGTATTTTACTTCCAACAGTGATGGTTTGTATAAACCTTGCTGTCTGCTTGTCAGACCCCGGAAACAATGTTTCACTGTTAAAATTCGATCTCGCCCTTGTACGGAAAATGCTGTGCATGAACGAGACATTAACATTTCTGATCCAGGCAAAAACATGCAACAATATTATTATCATGGATAAATCCAATTGAATGACAATAGAAAGCTATGAAAAATGACAAAAATGGAGGGTTTGCTGCCCTTCCAACTATAGAGTTTGTAACTTTAGTTGGCTAGGTGAGAAGACATTAGCCAGCCTGCGTAGCAACCATTTTTGTAAGGCATAGCAACCAATTTTTTATACGGATGAAAGTTTTTGTTTTTGTCTTCAGATGGAAGGATGAAATAATTTGAATTTATTTATCAAAATGCATTACAGGCATCACGAGCATATGTAAATAAAGTGATAGTGCAGCTTTTGTGGTTGGACAGTGAGCTTTATAGGTATTGTTCTTGACCCTGTTTCACACTGGCTATTTTGGCACTGTGTTTCTGGGGCTAACCACAAAAAGTCAGTGCTAACCCTCCTCCGGAGCAGGGCCCGCTAGCCCTGAGCTAAGGTTGGTGCTAGCCCACCTTAGAATGTGTAAATGTGAACACTCGCTTAGCCCTGGGCTAAAATCTCCCTTAGCCCAGGGCTAAGGAGGCTCTTTGCCCTGTGCTAATGTGCAGTGTTAATGCGCCTAAATAACTTTTGTAAGAATGTTATTTGAAAACATCTACATTCCATTCTCAGCATCAACAAAACTCTCTCTATCCTCTCATGTTAAGTTTTTTGATCTCAATGAGTGTGTGTTTCCTTTGAAATAGGGTCTGTTTGAATAGTCTAAAATGAACAGCTTTGTAAATTATTATTGAAACATGTTCAGAACGTTATGTAATTACCTTCAAATAACCTATAACTTTTGTTCTCATAAAGTTAATTAAACCTCCCAGGAAATCTTTCAAGGAACCACATAAAAATGTTATCAGACCCTCCCTGCAACCTAAAAATGTACATTCCCAGAACAGACCAAAATTTCACTTCCGTTCTCAGAACGTTTAAAAACTTTCCGTTTTAACCATCAGGTAACTTATGGCTTCGCTCCCAGAACCAATGGGAAACCAAAAACGTACATTCCCACAACTTTCAAGAAACCAAATGCGCTAGCTGGGCAACTAGATACTCTGTGTCACCACGCTAGGCCTCATTCTACCTAGAAACTCTTCACACTAGGCCTCGTTCTAACTAGACACTATGTCTCCAGAGCTCTGCTCCACTCTTCAACCCAGAACCCAGAGCTCTTAACCTCGGAAGCCCTGGGGAGGGAAAGCCCCACACGGCCCCTTCATCCCTCCCTCCTGCAGCTAGGAGAGGCCAGAGTGAGACCGTATACAGTATCATCTAGTCAATCATCCAGAGATATGCCCTTCACTTTAACAAGTCTGAGAGCATGGCTGCCATAGTCTCTCTGCCACTTTTTCTGCAGAATTTAGGTTAAGAACAGTTTGCGTTGAACTGGGCTGAGATTTAGAGAGTCTTAAGACACTTCCTGCCATAGTCTCTCTGCCACCTTTTCTGCAGCATTTGGGGCTCAGGACACTTTTGAAAGGAGGCAAAGTTCTGTCCCAGCAATCAGCAGTCAGAAGAAGTAATGGTGTTAACCTGGTCCAGTTGTCTGGCTGGCCGTCCTGCCTTCTGCTGCTGGTCCAGGCAGTTGGGGAAAGTTTTTGACGGTGTGTGAATTTCCCACAGGTGCATGCATCTTTGCGTGCCAGTGAAAACCTTCTGCAAAGGTGTCATAGCCTACAACGCTGAAGATTATTTTTGCCACAGGCATCAATTAGTGTTGCTGGAAAGGAGTGTGTGAGACATTTACAGAGACATTTACAGCTAGCGTGCGTGCAAAGGGCACAGTGTCTCCTGTTGGTGTCAAGGTAAAGCCCTGTCAAACAAGCTTTTAAAACAGACACCACTCCTGACTGTCTCTCACGTTGTGTTTTTCCCATTGTGCAGATTTACATCATCCCTACATCAGCACAACTGTCTTTTGTTCTTCACACACCATTTTCTTCTAAGTCCTAACCAAAGAACAACGCCTTTATAAAAATACCCCAGATACTGCTCTGCCCTGCACCACAATTCATTTTAACTCTCTCTACAACTCTTCTTTACCTAATAACTTGATTCAATTAAAGGAAAGAGGAAAGAAACTATCGAGGTTAGCTAGCCAGCTACATTTTCAACAAAGTCAACAACGCAGCCACTGCTAGCTAGCCAACTTTACCAGCTAGCAGTACTGTATCATTTTAGTCAATAAGATTTTTGCAACGTAAGCTTAACTTTCTGAACATTTGAGATGTATAGTCCACTTGTGTAGCTAGCAGGACTGACTTTGTGTTAGCTAGCCAACGTTTAATTACTTCTGCGTTATGAAAGGAACTAGACACGGACACGAATGATCCATTGGTAGTTTGTTGTAACAAAGTATTGGTGCTAACCGTGTGTTATTGGAGGCTAGCATGCTAGTTAGCTGCGGCGTCATAGGATACGGTGCACTGGGTGGGTTTCACGGAAGAATACTGTACCAAGTTATCTAGCTGAATAAACTAAGTTTGAGCCTATTCCTGGAAACATTGAACCACTGTAGTTTACATCAATTATAATTTCTAAAGTGGAAGTTGGAAGAGTTTTATTTGAGTGTTCCAGTGAAAGGTTAGTGAGGGAGGCCCTGCTCTCTCGCTTCCCCAGTTGTTTAGTTCATTTTCATTCCAATCTCCTTTGCATTAGCGTAGACTCTTCTGTAGCCTGTCAACTATGTGTCTGTCTATCCCTGTTCTCTCCTCTCTGCACAGGCCATACAAACGCTTCACACCGCATGGCTGCTGCCACTCTAACCTGGTGGTCCCAGCACGCGCGACCCACGTGGAGTTCCAGGTCTCCGGCAGCCTCTGGAACTGCCGGTCTGCGGCCAACAAGGCAGAGTTCATCTCAGCCTATGCTACCCTCCAATCCCTCGACTTCTTGGTGCTGACGGAAACATGGATTACCACAGAAAACACCGCTACTCCTACTGCTCTCTCCTCGTCTGACCACGTGTTCTCGCATACCCCGAGAGCATCTGGTCAGCGGGGTGGTGGCACTGGAATCCTCATCTCTCCCAAGTGGACATTCTCTCTTTCTCCCCTGACCCATCTGTCTATCTCCTCCTTTGAATTCCATGCTGTCACAGTCACTAGCCCAATCAAGCTTAACATCCTTATCATTTATCGCCCTCCAGGTTCCCTTGGAGAGTTCATCAATGAGCTTGACGCCTTGATAAGTTCCTTTCCTGAGGATGGCTCACCCCTCACAGTTCTGGGTGACTTTAACCTCCCTACGTCTACCTTTGACTCATTTCTCTCTGCCTCCTTCTTTCCACTCCTCTCCTCTTTTGACCTCACCCTCTCACCGTCCCCCCCTACTCACAAGGCAGGCAATACGCTTGACCTCATCTTTACTAGATGCTGTTCTTCTACTAATCTCACTGCAACTCCCCTCCAAGTCTCCGACCACTACCTTGTATCCTTTTCCCTCTCGCTCTCCTCCAACACTACTCACTCTGCCCCTACTCAGATGGTATTGCGCCGTCGCAACCTTCGCTCTCTCTCTCCCGCTACTCTCTCCTCTTCCATCCTATCATCTCTTTCCTCTGCTCAAATCTTCTCCAACCAATCTCCTGATTCTGCCTCCTCAACCCTCCTCTCCTCCCTTTCTGCATCCTTTGACTCTCTATGTCCCCTATCCTCCCGGCCGGCTCGGTCCTCCCCTCCTGCTCCGTGGCTTGACGACTCATTGCGAGCTCACAGAACAGGGCTCCGGGCAGCCGAGCGGAAATGGAGGAAAACTAGCCTCCCTGCGGACCTGGCATCTTTTCACTCCCTCCTCTCTACATTTTCTTCCTCTGTTTCTGCTGCTAAAGCCACTTTCTACCACTCTAAATTCCAAGCATCTGCCTCTAACCCTAGGAAGCTCTTTGCCACCTTCTCCTCCCTCCTGAATCCCCCTCCCCCTCCCCCCTCCTCCCTCTCTGCGGATGACTTCGTCAACCGTTTTGAAAAGAAGGTTGACGACATCTGATCCTCGTTTGTTAAGTCAAACGACACCGCTGGTCCTGCTCACATTGCCCTACCCTATGCTTTGACCTCTTTCTCCCCTCTCTCTCCAGATGAAATCTTGCGACTTTTGACGGCCGGCCGCCCAACAACCTGCCCGCTTGACCCTATCCCCTCCTCTCTTCTCCAGACCATTTCCGGAGATCTTCTCCCTTACCTCACCTCGCTCATCAACTCATCCTTGACCGCTGGCTACGTCCCTTCCGTCTTCAAGAGAGCGAGAGTTGCACCCCTTCTCAAAAAACCTACACTCGATCCCTCTGATGTCAACAACTACAGACCAGTATCCCTTCATTCTTTTCTCTCCAAAACTCTTGAGCGTGCCGTCCTTGGCCAGCTCTCTTGCCATCTCTCTCAGAATGACCTTCTTGATCCAAATCAGTCAGGTTTCAAGACTGGTCATTCAACTGATATTGCTCTTCTCTGTGTCACGGAGGCTCTCCGCACTGCTAAAGCTAACTCTCTCTCCTCTGCTCTCATCCTTCTAGACCTATCTGCTGCCTTTGATACTGTGAACCATCAGATCCTCCTCTCCACCCTCTCCGAGTTGGGAATCTCCGGCGCGGCTCACTCTTCGAATGCGTCCTACCTGACAGGTCGCTCCTACCAGGTGGCATGGCGAGAATCTGTCTCCGCACCACGTGCTCTCACCACTGGTGTCCCCCAGGGCTCTGTTCTAGGCCCTCTCCTATTCTCGCTATACACCAAGTCACTTGGCTCTGTCATATCCTCACATGGTCTCTCCTATCATTGCTACGCAGATGACACACAATTAATCTTCTCCTTTCCCCCTTCTGATAACCAGGTGGTGAATCGCATCTCTGCATGTCTGGCAGAAATATCAGTATGGATGACGGATCACCACCTCAAGCTGAACCTCGGCAAGAAGGAGCTGCTCTTCCTCCCGGGGAAGGACTGCCCGTTCCATGATCTCGCCATCACGGTTGACAACTCCATTGTGTCCTCCTCCCGGAGTGCTAAGAGCCTTGGTGTGACCCTGGACAACACCCTGTCGTTCTCCGCTAACATCAAGGCGGTGACCCGATCCTGTAGGTTCATTCTCTACAACATTCGCAGAGTACGACCCTGCCTTACATAGGAAGCGGCGCAGGTCCTAATCCAGGCATTTGTCATCTCCCGTCTGGATTACTGCAACTCGCTGTTGGCTGGGCTCCCTGCCTGTGCCATTAAACCCCTACAACTCATCCAGAACACCACAGCCCGTCTGGTGTTCAACCTTCCCAAGTTCTCTCACGTCACCCCGCTCCTCCGCACACTCCACTGGCTTCCAGTTGAAGCTCGCATCTGCTACAAGACCATGGTGCTTTCCTACGGAGCTGTGAGGGGAACGGCACCTCCGTACCTTCAGGCTCTGATCAGTCCCTACACCCAAACAAGGGCACTGCGTTCATCCACAACTGGCCTGCTGTCCCCCTACCTCTGCGGAAGCACAGTTCCCGCTTAGCCCAGTCAAAACTGTTCTCTGCTCTGGCACCCCAATGGTGGAACAAGCTCCCTCACGACGCCAGGACAGCGGAGTCAATCACCACCTTCCGGAGACACCTGAAACCCCACCTCTTTAAGGAATACCTGGGATAGGATAAAGTAATCCTTCTAACCCCCCCCCCCCCCCCCCAATAGATGTACTATTGTAAAGTGGTTGTTCCACTGGATATCATAAGGTGAATGCACCAATTTGTAAGTCGCTCTGGATAAGAGCATCTGCTAAATGACGTAAATGTAAATGTAAATGAAAGAACATGAACATATTTGATGCACTTTACAGATGGCATCCTTTTGCCTTTTTGGATGAATCAAAAATGCGAGACCAAAATGGCAGTTTTGCTGTTCATTGATCACTCTGCAGGACTGAGCTCCCAAGAAATCTCTCATTGATCTTACCAACATGGTATGATAAGTAGAAAGATGAGGTTGTCATTTACATAGCAAATGGGAAAAGATAACATTGCTGCTCACATCAAGGCTCGTTAAGGAAAGCTTTAATTAATTGGGGAATGTGGGCAGTTCACTGAATGCATAATGCTCCATGAGTTGAGCATGCTGGACAAGTCAACAACCCAAACTAACCTGCAGTTCATGACCACTTTCGGATTTACCTGATTAGCATGACTACGGACACAGATTGATTGTTGATTGGGTAACTTGCATTTATGTCACCACTCGATTGTTCCCTCACAAGCCAATTAACCTGCTTTCCTTATGGTCCATAGCAGATGGGAAAGGATAGAGTTATGCTATTTTTGTATTGTCAACCATGGCACACACAAGTGAGGTTGAGACTACCGTAATTTCCGGACTATTGAGCGCACCTGAATATAAGCCGCACCCACTGAATTTTTTTTAAATTATTATTTTGAACATAAATATGCCGCACATGTCTATAAGCCGCAGGTGCCTACCGGTACATTGAAACAAATGAACTTTACACAGGCTTTAACGAAACACGGCTTGTAACAAAAATAAATAGGCTTTAACGAAACACGGCTTGTAACAAAAATAAATAGGCTTTAACGAAACACGGCTTGTAACAAAAAATTAAATATTAGCAGTAAGCTTTAGTTGTCTTTTTGCACTGAGTCAATTCCTCACGCTGCTGTTTCCAACGCCTTATCATCGACTCATTAAGACCAAGCTCCTGTGCAGCAGCTCTATTTCCTTTTCCAACAGTCAGATCAATCAACTTCAACTTGAAAGCTGCATCATATGCATTTCTCCATGTCTTTGTCATGATGAGGGTGACAAAATGACTACCGTAATCAGAATGATGGGAAGTTTGAGAGCGCTCGATTTAATCTAAACAGTAAACAAAAAAGTTGTTTGACCTTAACCCGTTCGGCAATTTCATTGGTCTAATGAAAGCTTCATGCCGGCAAAAAACTGAGCACGTCACAGAATGTGTTTTTTTGGGGGGAAAAAAATTGAAAGTGGGAAAAATCCATATATTAGCCGCGTCATTGTTTAAGTCGCGAGGATCAAAGCGTGGGAAAAAAGTTGCGGCTTATAGTCCGGAAATTATGGTAAATGGATGGGTGGATATGGATTTGGTGCTCTGTAAAAGTGAATGTAACATATGCATGTTAAAGGCATTAAAAAGTATATCTGCCCTCAATACTTGAATAGCTCTGCTTAACATGAAAAACAATCATGCTTTTGCAGTTTCAAATATGTGAGTACATTCATAAAGACCTTAGTTTTGTCAACATCAACAGTGAGATTATTTTTGTCTACTAAATCCTGTATCAGGAAGTCAGCGACTACTGTGAATTCCCAGTGTGGATGCAGGAATAACAGGTGTTTAATAGTCAGGCACAGTTTTATTGTCATGCATCTGCCACTGACTCACATCCATAGAACTGTAGACTGAAACATGCTGACCCTCCCTCCTGGTCCCAGGCATGGTTCTGGGAGTAACTGCAGTCTGCAGCCAGAGATAAGCTCCTCTCTCTCTCTCTCTCTCTCTCTCTCTCTCTCTCTCTCTCTCTCTCTCTCTCTCTCTCTCTCTCTCTCTCTCTCTCTCTCTCTCTCTCTCTCTCTCACACACACACACATTATCTTGTCCTTTCTCTGTTTTTCACAGTTTTCTGCAACATCCACACGTATACTGTCTGCACACTTGCAGCGTCGTTCAGTACAGGAGATCTGATGCTGTGCCATTGTCCCCCTGTAGCCTGCTCTTTGTTTTTTGTGCTGATACAAACCGACCCCCAAACACAACAATGTGTTGACCTGGGTGTCTTCACCCAAGCCAAAAATCCTGACGTTGGGCAAAGCACTTCATCACCCTAGACTTTCTGCTCTGCCAACAGTAACAGCTGATTCTGGGGTTTCATAATTCAACCCATGACATTAGCACAGTGGAGATGTCCATTGCATCGTTGTGGCCCGCCCCAACCCCCATCCCTCCATCCTTTATTTCATCCCATGTCAATTGCAGCAGCTCTCAGCCAAACAAGGACAGCTAGACTTTAAACGCTCTGCCAATGAGTCATGTAGTTTGCCTTTTGGCAAGTGACAAGAGCACACAGAATGAATAATCAAGTGAAAGCTCTGGGTCGGAGGCTGAGATTTATTTGACAGGGGGAGAATATTTAGCTCTGTGAGGGTCATTGTAGTCATGATACCCCTAAACTCCATCATCCCTCACCCTCGCCACGGTGTGCTTCTACATCCATCCATATCCCTCTCTACTCCCACTGTATTGATTAAAGACTCAGGCAACCTAACGCCACGGATGGACGTGTTATGTCTCAGAACATGATCAGTGATACCACAGGAAGAATGGGAAACGAGTGACACGCTAAAAATATTAATGTACCTCCGCTTTACTTGCTGACACAGCTGCACTTATTATTTGTTTCACCCCCAAAATCAGAACACATTAAGTCATTCTTGCAATATCTCCATCAGCTATCTATATAATTTCCACTGAATAATCTCTGCACCAGAACCAAGAGCAATGCAAGGGAGACGTGAGTCATAGTTGAAAGGAGGACAGTGGAGCTGCTTTTCTTGTCAGTCTCTTGTCAGCCTCTGTAACTTTACATACAGAAAGGGATGTCACTTTAGCAGGGGGTGTGTTTGCACCCCCTAGAGATCCTGCATAAATTCTGCCATGCCACCTGGAAGTAAGCTCAACTCACCCTAGACTATTAACAACACAGATACAATATAACCAAATATTCACTTCCAGCCTGCAGATGTAAGAGTATAGGCAGAGAGGGACTTGGTATGAAGGCTGTGCTCGTGGCCCTGTCGCAGGTTGGGGTGAGTCTAGGTTCACTGAAGGTGGAGGTGAACAGGTGACTGTTAGAGGGTGACTGAGTACACACGCAACCCTAATGCCCTTTCATACCCTCACCACCACTGTCAAATGATCCGGGACAAAAATATTAATCATCAAAACAGTTTGTTGACACATCCTTTCCCCGCTGTCTGCTCTTACCTGTGTCGCTGAATAATTAATCTGTCCCCTCGTCTGTCTGTGCATCTTTCATCTCCCTCCCCACCGCCCGCCTGGTCGCCTGCCTGCCTGCCCGCCCGCAGCTGACGCCTGCATCTGAACACTATTGACAATGACAGTGGTGGCAGTCATCCATGTGGAGCCAGGTGGCAGGCGGAGTGTGACTGCTACCACAAGGTTACAGCAGCATATAAATAGTCAGAGAGAGAGGGAGCTTGGATCTCTCTCTCTCTCTGGGTGGAAGGAAATGTCTGGCTGAAGTTCCAGGCCCATGCTCCTGCAGTCAGTCACCAATTGTACACCTATCTCTATCAACTGATCTGAGGTGGGTTTCTCAAAACGTTTGTGCACTAAGATCGTTTGCCTACCAATAGATTTCAGATGATTTTAGTGCTTCAGAGGTTTTGGGAAACTCACCCCTGCCTTCTAAGACCCTACTTAGATTAAATATGCACATATGCTTCTCAAGACTAGAAATTAGGTAATGAATGACATTTTAGTTTGGGGATTCTGGGAATAATGCTACATTCATAACCAACTGTGATAAATTCCAGTTGTGAAGTCATAATTACTGAGTTGGGTGCATTCACGCGCTTGAGCTGGGAAATGCCATCAAACACGGAGGTCATTGAAAGGCTTGTGATTTTTAAAAATATTTTTCACCCATAAAAAGCTGCTTTCACTTTCTAAATCAATAGGAAGATGAACGGAATCAATTTTGTATTAACAATTTGTATTTTGTTTTTACTATAAACCAAAACTGCTGAAGATGCTGCCATGCTTGCTGTCTTATTGACAAATGATGTCAGAGGTTACTAATAATCAGTGGTTGGAGGGGCGTTCAAGGGGATTTTACGAGATGTTGTGAACGACATTATAAAAAGGTACAACAGTATTGTTGGCCTGCTAAAATGTTACTGAAACATTGTAGAATAGTGAACCACATGGTGTTGTCAGGAGGGTGTGAAGCATTAGGATTCAGGTGCAAAATGGTGGTATACAGTCAGGTCCATAATTATTAGCACCCTTGATGAAGATGAGCAAAAAATACTGTGTAAAATAAATAACACATAATTATTGGCGCGCCTATTTTCAGTACACCAGCACCCTACCCTTGTGAAGATAACGACACTGAGTCACACAAGAATCGTTAGAAGGTAAGCGGTTCGTCTACATAGAAAATCATAGGAAATCCCAGGACAAACTGTCTATAATACTGTAATACGCTCACGTAGATGCTGTCACAAACTCCAAACTCTACACAGTTGTCACTGACTAGTTGGATATAATTTTAAGCTCGGCGGACCTGATTTGTTTATTGACATTTTTCAATAAAACTCATGAATGAAACTGTTTATGTCAAACTGTTTTGTGTTCTACTTGTAGCCCTTAAAATAAAATGTGAGCTTTTTCTTCAATGTGAGCTTTTTCTTCACTCAAAAGGGACCAATGGAGTTAAGGTCAATGGCATCATGAACTTTATCAAGTACTAGGACATTTTAGCCAAAAACCTGATTGCGTCTGGCAGGAGGCAGTTGGCCACAAGTGGATCTTCCAGCAAGACAATAACCCCAAGCATGAATCAAAATCACAAAATGGTTAATTGACCACAATATCAACATTTTGCAGTCTCCAGACTTGAACCCTATTGAAAACTGGTGGTTTGAATTGAAGAAAGCAGCCCATAAGAACAGATGAAGGATATCAAGGATCTGGAAAGATTCTGTAAGGCGGAATGGTCTAAGATCCCTCCCAATTTCTTCTCCAATCTCATAAAACATTTAAGGCTCAGTGTCCTTATCCTCGCAACGGCGAGGGTGCTAGAGTATTGATAAAAGGTGTGGCAATAATTTTGACCTCTATATTTTTTTCTTTAAATTACTTTATAAACAAAATCCTTTTATCTGAGCAATTGTATTAACATAAAATAATAGAATTCACAAATGTTTTGGAGCATACAATATAGCTCAGTATTTGTATTATTTTATTTCACATGGTCTTTTTTGCTCATCTTTACCAAGGGTGACAATAATTATGGCTGCGTATTTACAGGTGGAGAAGGTGAATAAATCTGCATCCAAAAAGACGTTGACAGACACTAACAAACACATAACAAACAGATAAACAAAACTGTCCATTCACTGAAACTAAGGCATTGTGCCTTCAAATTAGCTTGAGCACCTGTAGATGAGGCAGAAAAAATTGCTTCCACAGCTGCGTTCAGCAGAACCCTGGGACAACATGTCACTCCAGCCTAAACTCTCTTAAAAACCCTCTAGATTCTAAGCTTTGATGAAACATTGAATATGGCCTTACTACTATTAGCCCACAGGAATGCTTTAAAAACCACATTCATACATGGCAAAACAGTCCCAAAATAAATCTAAAGGATATTTATTGTGTGTGTGTGGGGGGGGATTTCGTTGGATGTGGGGGATTGGACGGAGACATGTTGGGCAGTGTGATCAATATGATAATTTCTCTGTATGTATATATTACTTTTTTATTATTTCATGTGGCAGCCTATGAGTACATATGGTATAAAGTGTGTAAATTGACATGAATACTGTACCTGTAACCCCCCCAACAACAAAAAATAACAAAGCAAACAAAAATGTTTAAAAAAGTGAGTAGGATTTGAAGTGTCTGTCCTATATCTGAGAGATTTAAAAAAGCTTTTTGTATATTTATTTTTAGCAAGGAATGACCCATATACCTTTAACGTGGAAATTCCCTATCCAATTCATCAAATGTTTTGCCACCGTGTGCGTGTTCGTAAGGGGCTCAACGTCCGATGGTGGGGTCACATTAGTTTGTAGCCCAAACCATTCGGATACTACAGACAGAAGTTGGCACATCGGCGGTACCAACTTCAGACGAGTCCCGTGAAGCTTGTGGAGGTCCTAGAGCAAAACGGAGAATACCATCACGTTTGTGACAGTCTCAACTTTCAAGCCCAAACCTGTAAGGACTCTGCAAAAGATTTTGTGAGAAGACCAATTTTCGGGATGTGTCCTGGTCTGGCGAACAGCGCTGTAGCCCTGCCACCTTCCACCACAAAATGTGAAATGTCAGAATAATAGTAGAGAGAATGATTTATTTCAGCTTTTATTTCTTTCATCACATTCCCTGTGGGTCAGAAGTTTACATGCACTCAATTAGTATTTGGTAGCATTACCTTTAAATTGTTTAAGTTGGGTCAAACGTTTCGGGTAACCTTCCACAAGCTTCCCACAATAAGTTGGGTGAATTTTGGCCCATTCCTCCTGACAGAGCAGGTGTAACTGCGTCTGGTTTGTAGGCCTCCTTGCTCGCACACGCTTTTTCAGTTCTGACCACAAATTTTCTATAGGATTGAGGTCAGGGCTTTGTGATGGCCACTCCAATACCTTGACTTTGTTGTCCTTAAGCCATTTTGCTACAACTTTGGAAGTATGCTTGGGGTCATTGTCTATTTGGAAGACCCATTTGCGACCAAGCTTTAACTTCCTGATTGATGTCTTGAGATTTTGCTTCAATATATCCACATAATTTTCCTACCTCATAAAGCCATCTATTTTGTGAAGTGCACCAGTCCCTCCTGTAGCAAAGCACCACCACAACATGATGCTGCCACCCCCATGCTTCACGGTTGGGATGGTGTTCTTTGGCTTGCAAGCCTCCCCCTTCTTCCTCCAAACATAACAATGGTCGTTATGGCCAAACAGTTATATTTTTGTTTCATCAGACCAGAGGACATTTCTCTAAAAAGTACGATCTTTGTCCCCATGTGCAGTTGCAAACCGTAGTCTGGCTTTTTCATGGTGGTTTTGGAACAGTGGCTTCTTCCTTGCTGAGCGGCCTTTCAGGTTATGTTGATATAGGACTCGTTTTGCTGTGGATATAGATACTTTTGTACCTGTTTCCTCCAGCATCTTCACAAGGTCCTTTGCTGTTGTTCTGGGATTGATTTGCCCTTTTCGCACCAAAGTACGTTCATCTCTAGGAGACAGAACACGTCTCCTTCCTGAGCGGTATGACGGCTGCGTGGTCCCATGGTGTTTATACTTGCGTACTATTGTTTGTACAGATGAACGTGGTACCTTCAGTTGTTTGGAAATTGCTCCCACGGATGAACCAGACTTGTGGAGGTCTAAAATTTTGTTTCTGAGGTCTTGGCTGATTTCTTTAGATTTTCCCATGATGTCAAGCAAAGAGGCACTGAGTTTGAAGGTAGGCCTTGAAATACATCCACAGGTACGCCTCCAATTGACTCAAATTATGTCAATTAGCCTATCAGAAGCTTCTAAAGCCATGACATCATTTTCTGGAATTTTCCAAGCTGTTTAAAGGCACAGTCAACTTAGTGTATGTGAACTTCTGACCCACTGGAATTGTGATACAGTGAATGATAAGTGAAATAATCTGTCTGTAAACAATTGTTGGAAAAATGACTTGTGTCATGCACAAAGTAGATGTCCTAACCGACTTGCCAAAACTATAGTTTGTTAACAAGAAATTTGTGGAGTGGTTGAAAAACGAGTTTTAATGGCTCCAACCTAAGTGTATGTAAACTTCCGACTTCAACTGTATCAGGACATAATATATTCTGTATAACAACTGCAATGCATATTAGTCTACAAAGATTTTAGTAAAAGCAATACGCTTGAAAACAAAAAAAAGGAATATGTTTGGTGCCAAATGAGAGGATATGAATGGAGTGGAATGTCTCACTTAAAGGGCACTCGTGTGAATCATCAAAAACATTCATAAAACCGGAAAAGAACCAGACAATGCATGCCCTGTCAGGTAGGCCTACAACAGAATTGATCAAATGAATCAAATGCCTGATTGAAAGGTCTTTAAAGGTTTGATGCTTGGTTGCCTGCTGTTCAAGCTTTTGATATGACGTTGGGCTTCTCAGAACAATCACATTATAGGCTCATTCTAAACTGGGTCGATTCATGTTACCCAATCATAGCAAAGCAGTTATTAATAGTTTGGCCAAAACCACGTGAATACTGTAGGTTCCTCAGTCTGTCACAATGAACCATAATGTAATAGTGATCTAGCTGCCCTGAGCGTTTCCCTGGTACAGCCGATGGAGAGAAAAATTGGTCTCTTGAGAAGTAGGTCACCTACTGTATTAATTTGGGTTGCTATTCATACTTTTAGACACATTCATAACCTACATGTCTCCAATTTCTTCTTCGGTATTTCAGTGTAGTGACATTCAACCTTACAGACATTTCACTGGAAGTCCAATGAAAATGGTTTTGTCAGCGTGTGTACAATATGCTCAGAGACAATCAAGTAATGTAGCTATTCTATTCCTGGGGCTTGCTTGTGCACTTCAATGGATGCCATTTTTCACACCATTAACTACAGCCCACTGGTTTTATTCACAGCTCAAAGATAGGCCAAAAACAATCCTAAAAACGCCCACAAGCACAATTGCAACAATTGATATAAGCTGTTTCAACCGGTCTGTCGCCAGCCTGTACAGCAGGAGGAACCATTATCTCTCTCTCTCGCTCTCTCTCTCTCTCCCTCCCCTCTCTCTCCTTTATCCTCCCCTGGAGGAAGGGGAAGGGTTGCAGCTTCACATTATGTACAAAGATGCATAGCAAGCCCCCTCAATCCTCTACCTCATGTAATGGTATCTAGTCCCAGATAGCTGGCATTGTAGAAAAGATATGTGGCTTACCAGGTTGATTTGGTATGATGACTGATTTGATATAAGGGCCAATTTTGTACCTTGCCTGGGCTATAACCAGGAACTTTCATTATCATCTATGCTGAGTGCAAGGTCCACAGAAAAGGAGAGCTCAAAGGGCCAGCTAATCCACTGGGTTTTACAGGCATGCTGGGCTGGTCAACACACTGGCCCTGCATCTTAAAGTAGCTGTAGCTCCACAGCGGTGCTTGGTAAAAGAGGCTCAGGGGAATGGTATGCCAGCCTGGTGCAGTTTTCTTTTCTCTCTCATCTCCACAGCTCCCTCTCAAGGTTAGAAGCCACTAAAGCTTTAACTCTTTATGTCCCACTGCTAAAGTGTCTCTCTGTTTTATTATAGGAGCGTTATGGGTCATTCTGAGGAGGAACTAGCCTGGCTAGGTCAATGAGGTCCATCCAAAGGTCACTTCTGTGTCACGTGACACTGACTGAGGAACACAGGTATGGAGATGGGGGGGGGGGGCTGTTGCTGACTGAAGTCAATACAGATGATGCTGAAGTGGCTCTGTCGTGTTGTTCATGTGTGGAATTTAAGGAACTTTGCTGGAGGCATAATATCACCAAGTTAAATTGGAGAATTTAATTTCAGCACAGAAAGGAGGTCAAACAAGGTGGAGAAATTGACCTAGTATTGCTTCACTGCTGTTTTATCTCTGGTTGGATGTGAAGCTATAGGAAACCCTTTGGCCCAGTTGTGGCAGGTTTAGTGATCCTATCCCCTCTCAGAGGTGACGGTAAGCCTCCAGCATAGCCCAGTGAACTCCACGTGCCCGCTGGGCGGCTGGTGAGCGTTTCTCTAGCCCCTTAGCTTGGCCAAATCCTGCCCTTAATCTGCAGTAAATTGCCTCGCTAGTCACTACCAGGGTGCTGGGCTGGGGCACCCTCACTGGAGAGCACTAGAGCAGGCCAGGGTAGACTGGGCAGTCAACCTACAGTAGGGAACTGGCAAGGAAATGGAAACAGTTGCTTTCTGGGAAACGGTCCACCAGGGCACAGAGACTGATTGTAATGTGTGATAAGTGGGCTCAGGTAAACTCAAGGAAACCAGCATCACCACCTGCAGCGCTAACACATGATTAGTTTGTGGCCACAGGGGCATCTTTTTAACACATACACTGTATATTTTATTTTTTATTCAACGAAGACCTTTCCAATTAAGGCACTGATCATCTTTTTTTTCAGACCTGAGAGGTTGGGTTGGTGCACCAATTTACAACTGTCATAATTGTGCTGCTAGGCAAGGAGTGTCACTGTGACTGCACACCTAGTGTCCAACCTTTGACACTACAGCCGTCAGGTGGCCTCGTCCCTGGCTGGCCTGCCATGGTGGCACTGTCGGCGGGGGAACGGAGAGCAAACAGAGGAGAGGATAGACGTCCCATGCAGAAACAGCAGCCTTTGATTTGGATTTAGGGCCCTCCTGTGACTACCTGACCAAATTTCAGCAGTGCTGAGCTCTGTGGCAGTTAGCCGAGTGTGCCGACTCCCTTGCCGTCCCCCACCGTGGTGCTGGGGCCCGGTCCAGACTGGATCAGGACGGTGGCTCAGTGGCTCTCTGACTGATCTTCAGCCAGCTGTTTATGTGTTGTATTCCTCCCACCACATCACACGGGCCCAAACAATGCACCGTTTATAGTACGCCACGAAACATAAAAGTGCTCCTCTGGAAACTGCTTTCTAATCAGATCATTTTCTTTTGTCCGTTTTCATTTTTGCAATGATCCCTTGATTGTTAATAATGAATCAGAGGGTGCCCTAGCTGCTCGGGGATCATTGAGCCACAGTGAGAATTGGTAGCTTCTTTCAGCAGCCTGTATAATGCAATATTCATATTCAGACCCAGTGCATGTGAATGGGCATAGTCCAATAAAGCGAGCTTAGCTTAACTGTCCATTTGTTAGAGAAACAGACACAGCTTGGGGGAGAAGATGGATAGTGACGCTGCTGATGCAATCATGCCCTGTCTCTGGAACAAACTGGAACTGCACAGTAACAGCCAATCTCCACAGCCACGCTTATGAAATGGATCTGCTGTTAGACGAGCTAGCTACCCTACCATGGACCCTCTGCTTATCACTGATAGAGACAGCTGTCCTGCTCTCCCAGATCAATGATTGGGCAGTCAGACTCCGAGTTCTTGGAAATGGTGCACATTGCTCTGCCAGTGACCGTCTTTCTTTCTTCACCCCTCTCATTAGCTACGTTAATTCTCGCTACTGGTTTTCATGGCCGCCCTATTTGCATTTTCCTCTCACTGAGCATGGAAATCTTCCGTCCTCTGCTCTTCGTATGATTCTACATAATGACTAGTTCCACATAATAACAGTTCCCTATTCCCTTTTGGTTCCATCTAAAGATGTGCCTACCACTCGTCTCTCTCTGTATTGCAGCATGCCTGCTCTTCCCCTCCACTCTCCAATTTTTCTGTCCTTACCGCCTCATTTAATGCTTTCAATTTACCAGTCTTGTATCTCTCTAATACCCAATACGGATGTTTTCTTACATTTGCTATTCCTCAGCTATTTGAAATAGCTTTTTATTCTTTGGGATTCAGTTTTAGCAAAAATTATATTTCATACTGAAAATAGCAGAGGATGCTGTGATTTTCATTTGGTTCCATTTTTTGGGCTGTCAGAGATTGTAAGGGTAATGTTGACATGATACCCCGATTTAAAACATTCCTCTACAGCTGCTATTGCTGTTGATGTGTGGAGAGTATATTATCAGTGTATTTCATTTTGGAGTCTTCTTTTAGATTCTGTTTTATTCTTTCTGTGATATTGCATAATGGGATTCAAAAATGTGACACAATTGAATGGTAATGCTGGAAACATCACATCTTGAAGCGCGGCGAGTATATAGCTGCTGTAATACATTTCTCAATTGGATGTAAATAAGATCAATGGCATCTCTCTATGTGATTGCGCTGCCTTCTAAACTGACAGTTGTTATGATGACTTCTTCTCTACGGCTTGGTTTCGTTTTATGTATAGTATGCAACGTTGTTGTATCATGCCTCCATCTCCTCTCCTGTCTTCACACCTCCAGCACAGACCAATGGCTGAAGTGAGATGAGGAAAGGCTGTGGGTCTAGCTATACTATAATTGCCAGTTTTAGATCCACTTCCAAAAACACTCTCTGTTGGCTCTGCCATGGTGCCACTACTTTAACCTCCTTCTCCTCAACTCTGTGAAGGCATGATGTGACGGTATGATAGCCTCCCCTGCTGTGGCCATGGAGCATGTCTGAGATAACTCACATACAGGGCTGGGCCCAGGGCCACGTACTGTCCTGGACCTGTATGACCAGGGTTCAAGCCTGGCTGTGGAGACAGTCACTTTTGAGCTGTTGGTACAGTATGTGGACTGACGGGAGCTCTGCTTGTCTATAACCCTGAGAGCTCTGAAATCAGCCCAGCTCCCTACGGACCTCTAGAGATAATCCGATCTTTACATCTACTGCCATAAGCCATCCGGCTTCTCCAAACACCATCCTCCAACATGGAGTGATGATCCGGCGGCAGCACTGATGGGGCGGCAGTGTAGCGTAGTGGTTAGAGCGTTGGACTAGTAACCGAAAGGTTGCAAGATCAAATCCCTGAGCTGACAAGGTACAAATCTGTCGTTCATCCCCTGAATAAGGCAGTTAACCCACTGTTCCTAGGCCATCATTGAAAATAAGAATTTGTTCTTAACTGACTTGCCTAGTTAAACAAAGGTAAAAAAAAATAATCTGTCAGTTCACTTTCAGTCACCCTGACTTCTGTTATTTATTCGTTTTTTTTAACAAATCCAGTAATTCATAATTTATTTATGTGACAGATGTTATCTATTATCTATTTATACTGTATATGTTAGTGCTGGCAGAGCTAGACAGAGGTAGCTAGTGTTTTTGTTTATAAATAGCTCCAGCCAGCATTATTCCACTTGCAGGCGTCCCATAATCATCAATCACTAGAGCACCCGTTGTGTTTTTCTGGGCTCAGAGGGAAGCGTGAGCTGTGTGTGAGCGCTGCGGAGCGGTGTGAGCCGTGCCTTTGCACCTCTCCCCATGTGAGTACATGAAGGAGGGAGAGGTGAGGTGAGTGGGCGAAAGACTGGGGAAGTCAGGGGATGGTGGTGGTGATGGAGTGAGTTATGATCCCTCGCCCTCCCACCCTCCCCTTGGTCTGGTCGGACTCTATCCTCCCCTGGGTCTCCAGGTCACTGGGTGTGCCCCCGGCCCCCCGCTCCTGGCCCCCTGATCAGATGGAGGTTGGGAGGCAGCTGATAACAGACAGGGTGGGGTTGGAGTGGGTATGTGTCAGAGAGCCACTATTTACTCTTGAGAGAGAGAGACATAGATAGAGAGATGGGGAGGGAGAGAGGGGGAGGGAGAGATGGAGAGGGGGGAGGACATCCTATGAAGGAGGGTTTAATAAGAACCCTTTGCTCTTTTTCCTGTTTTGACGAAATTTACAGGAACCTATTGAACCTACTGTACCAGTGATGGGCTGGTACAGATTAATTGAATTTACACATGTGTATGCACATTGCACACACAGGTATATACACATGGACACGCACAAAAATATACACACACATACACACACACCTACCCTGCATTCTAATATCAATGAATTTTCGAAAGTACAGTAGACATTCCATAGAGACCCACACACTGTCACCCATTATATGTTCCACATACATATTCTTCCTGTTTGTTCATCCCTTTTTGATGCAGACACGCACTGATCTTTTCATCGCGTTACCATGGCAGTTGTGAAAATACAGTAGATATCCAGCTGACAACAAAATGGTTACATAACTAGTGCAGTGCCAAGTCCTGTGTCTTACCTAAGCACACCTCTTCTCTCCCCTGTGTTTCTGTTGCAGCCCTATTCTTAACTCTGCCCTGCTTCTTCTGCAGCCATTATTTAAAGAGGGTTTCATAGGACGCCGAATACATCTGAACGACACGTATTGTTGTGTACTTGATGATATCGGAATTAGCCCTTGTATGCCAAAAGGAAGATGGTATTTCTAATTACGGAAGCAGAAACCAATGTTTTCCTGCCACCTGCACCAAAGCCAAAGTTATGTCATCTCGTTGAAATCCTAATTTAAAGCATCTCTATTCCGTGAAATGCATTCTATACACTTCATTCAATGCAATCCTCTCAAGGAGTAACTCCCCCATCAACCTCCCCCCTGCAGCCCCCCACCCCCATCCCCGGAACCTCGTCCCCAGTAAGGTGAGACAGTGGCGCATGCTGCCCGCTATAGTGCCTCACCTCCCGGAGTTCCTTGGCCACATCCTTGAGCTCTTTGAGAATGCCGTCCAGCTGGTTGATCACCATCTTCATGTGGCTGCGGATCCGTTCTCTGGGGGTCTGGCTGGGGGTCTCAGAGGTGTCCCGGGCCGGAGCTCTGCTGAGGGACATCCTTCACAGGGCGACTTGGGGCCAGGGGCTGGCGGGCTGAGGCTGAGGGCAGGGGCGGGGGGGAGCCGAGTCGGGGTCCATGTCTCTGGCCGCGAGAAGCCTCAGTGCTACTGATCCGAACAGGGGCCCCGGCCACGCAGGGAGACCTCAACATCTTAAAAGCCCCTGGACAGCCAAAAGACCTTGCCTGGCCTGAGCGCTCAACCCCCTGGCGTTACCCTCCTCCATCCATGGCTCCAGGATGGATAGTACCAAAAATGAAACCAAAAGAAACATGAAAAAACTCAAGTTAGATCCACGGAACAGGAGGAAAAAGAGAAGAACAGGAGCTAAGATGGTGTGTGTGAAAACACCTTATATAATAGTGTTGAGCCAGAGAGCCTACTCATCTCATGTGTCAGTGCATACGTTTGCATCGGTCTCTGAGGAGGATATTTATTTAGATCGTCTGTATGAGGAAGTTGCTCTTTTCCCCTCCCACTCACCTCCCTTTACAATCTTATTTAGCGGGTACGATGCAGTGACATGGTGTCAGCCAGGTTACTGTAAAAGAGTGCATCCCAGGTTGTCAAGCTGAACAAGGGGTTCATGTTCAACCTCCCCTGTAGATCAGAATATCCAAGCATATTAGAAAAGTAGAACTCCCAGCAGTTGCTATTTTCTTGTTCATGATCTTGGTCTACATTATTGGTAGGCAGTAGGGACAAGCTTTGCCTTCTAAGTATACTCCCTCAGTTTGGCTTCTGTCTTTTTTAGGGAGAGAGGAGGACAAATCCTTTTGAAAACAAGAGATATTCCTCCTATGTCCTCCGCCGTGCAGTGTTCCCTTTCTCTCAGAAGTGACGGGAGAATAAACTAATCTCGAAGGAATAAAGAAATAGCCCACATCAAAAGCAACTTCTGCACACATCCATTTTATGCTCAGATGATGACCGACATGTGTTGTTCATTTCTCGTCAAAGAGAGGAGGAAGGAAGGTAGGAGGAGGGGTGAGAGTCTCTCTGTGCTTGTTTGTGTGCGTGTGTGAAGAATGTTCAATATTTTCTTCCGTGGCAGGGCTTATTCCAGTTGGCAGGAATGAGGATAAGCGGATGTCTTAGCGAGTAAAATGTGACTAATGAATAGAATGTGCAGGGAAGAATGACAAACCAACATGGTGATAAACAGGAGGAGGTGAAAGAGAAGGAGGAAGAGGAGGGTCCTTCCCCTGGCGTTAGGGTGACTTGCGTGTCCTTCGTGCTCTTGCAGTGCCCCTTGTCTTGCCCTTTCAGATCCGACTGTTGGTCCACTCTGGTCTGCAGGGGTGCGCCCAGAAACCAGACACCAGAGAAGATATGAAGAGACGATTCACTTCTCTCTTATGCTCCCTGAGTTGTTGCTAAGGGAATCCAGCAGTCTGCCTGGTTGTGCTGCTGATTGATTCATTATATTTCCTTATTCTTTTTATCTGTGCATTTCTCCTTCTGTGAACAGTTTTCAAAAACGCTGAGAGCCCTGCGCCATCTCCATCCAGCAGTAAGAGGTAAATCCCAGTAGCGCGTCCCTAGGGACACCCGGAGCCCAGGCACAGGCAGGGGGACGAGACACACTGAATCCAGGCTGATGCTACTGCCAGAGGGCAAGCTGGCCAATCACACATGACACCTGGAGAGACGGGAAGGAAAGCAGTTGTTTTTTTCTTCCTCTCTCTCTTTTTCTGTCTCGTTCCCTCTCTCTTTTCTCCTCTCTAGGCTCAGCAGCACTGCAAATAGAACACAACAGCAATAGAGCAAGGAAGAGAGAGGAAGAGAGAGGAAGAGGGAGGAAGGCAGGGAGATAGACAGGAATTAACTGCGGTGCTGGAACTTGACGATTTTTTTTAGCTGCTGTGAAAATGCACATCTAGTATCAGCAAGACTCTCCCACCTTCCAATAATCAACACGCACACACACACACACACACACACACACACACACACACACACACACACACACACACACACACACCACACACACACACACACACACACACACACACACACACACACACACACACACACACCACACACACACACACACTTACCTTCACTCTACATCAGCAGCTGTAGCTGTGTCCAGGGCTTACAGTCTATGCTCCTCGGTGATACTGACTGATTAAATCCACAGGAGGATCATCCAAGCCACACACATCCTGCTAGTTCTCTTGCAGTTTCAATCTCTCTATCAAAACACACACTGACACCCGCCTCTCTCTCTCTTTCAGTCACACACTCACATGCACGCACACACGTATATTATGCTCCCCCACTTGTTCTCTTTGCATCTTTCGCTCTCCCTATATCACTTACTGTCTTCCCAGAGAAAGCAGCTCCAGTCAGAGGGTGAAGAATTCATTCAGCGCCGTGGCTCAACGGAAGGAAGGAGAGCATGTGGAGGATGGAGATGTGGAGGAGGAGGTGGGATGGAGGAGGAGGCAGGCTGGAGGCGGAGGCAGGAGGAGTCGGAAGAGGAGGTGGACTGAACGGCCCTGACAGCAGCCCTCTTAGACACCAGAGAGAGGAGGCGGCTGAAGAATAGGGACCAGCAGCAGAGTATAGATCCGGCTGCTGCTGCTACTGATGATGCTGAGGCTGAAGCTGTTGCTGCTGTAGATGCTGATGCTACCGTTGCTCTAGTGACGATGCTGTGGAAAGGAAGAAGCCACCCGCCATCCTCATCAACCCTGCCGGCGTCGGGAAACAGCAGAAAGAGCTACTGCGTACAGAGCTGTGGAGAGGATCTGTATCAGTCAGAGCCCTCTGGAGGCTGCTCCTGACGCCACTCTCTCTCTCTCTCTCTCTCTCTCTCTCTCTCTCTCTCTCTCTCTCTCTCTCTCTCTCTCTCTCTCTCTCTCTCTCTCTCTCTCTCTCTGTCTGTCTCACTCTCTCTCCGTCCCGTCACTCTGCCCCTGCGCCCTGAAGTGTCCTCGCTGACTGCCGGATGAAGGCAGGCTGATGCCAGGGTTTATCGTGGGGCTCAGGCTATTGCCAGCACAACTTGCTTTGCTGCTCCGCTCTGACTGTGCGGAGGGAGGAGGGGCCTAGTGTTTTAAAGACACAGCACTAGTTAGGTAGCTACAGTGTCCTCTGCCTGGATCCTCTCTCCCCTCTCTCTTTCCCCTCTATGTATCGCTCTATCTCTCTTTTCTCATGATGGACTCTTCCTCCGCTCACAAACAACCGACCCTTCACTAAGGGAACGAGTGTCCAAAAATTGCTGGCTGTTGCATCATTAACACACAAAGCAGGTTGGGGTTGTTATGACCTCATCAGGGAGGGACTGCATTAACTTCCCTCTCCCTACTCTCCTCATTAGGATGTTTTGATCATAGCATGTATCTAACCCCTCCAGAGGCAATTATCTTAATGTGAAATTTGTAACAAAAGCACGATGTGTGTCTTTTAGCAAAGCAACAATGGCGTGTTTTAGCGGCAGTTGTCAGCAGGTAGTGAATGTAGGTTTCCTGTGGGTAAGTGTGGGTAAGTGTGGGTAAGTGTGGGTAAGTGTGCTAAGAGGCATTCTTTTGCATAATTGTTAAGGGAGATGTGCTGTGGATCCAGGTCCAGATGAGATTGTAGTGAGGACCAGTGTGGTTTGGACTTCCAGGATCACAGACAGTGTACCACTTATTTGAAGGGCTAATTGGGAGGATTCTACAGTAGAACATGTATTCCCTTTGTACATTTGCTTTGATTAATAAAACATCAGGTTTGCGTGTTCTCTTTCTCCTTTTGAAAACATCAGTGATAAATACTATACCATATTGAAATACGTCTCTGTGTTCCTGTAATGGTATATCAATTCTTCATTTACATATGTTTATCAAAGCATTGACTCACTCCTGCTGGTTCATGCTCTACAATATCCATAGAGTACAACCCTACCTCACACAGGAAGCGGTGCAGGTCCTAATCCAGGCACTTGTCCTCTCCCGTCTGGACTACTTCAACTCGCTGTTGGCTGGGCTCCCCGCTTGTGCCATCAAATCCCTCCAATTTATCCAGAACGCAGCAGCCCGCCTGGTTTACAACCTTCCCAAGTTCTCTCATGTCACCCCGCTCCTCTGCTCGTCCCTACACTCCATTGGCTTCCCGTCGATGTTCGCGTCCACTACAAGACAATGGCGCTGCCCCTCTGTACCTTTAGGCTATGCTCAAACCCTACACCCCAACCCGATCACTCTGTTCTGTCACCACAGGTCTCTTGGCCCTCCTACTCATACGGGAAGGCAGCTCCCCCTCAGCCCGGTCCAAGCTCTTCTCTGTCATGGCACCCCAATGGTGGAACCAGCTTCCCACTGAAGCTAGGACAGCAGAGTCCCTGCCCATCTTCTGAAAACATCTGAAACCCTACCTCTTCAAACAGTATCTTAAATAATCCTCCTCCTCCTCACCTCGACCCCCCCCCCACAAAAAAACATTAACCAACACTTGCACTTGACCACACCTCCCCCTCCCCCTCCTCCCTTTCTAGCTCTCTCTACTGATAGTTACAGTACTGAGGAAAAATGTACTTTCTATGTCTGTGATATGTGATTGTCCCACCTAGCTATCTTAAGATGAATGACTAAAATGTAAACATTTAAATTATTGACACCCTTGATAAAGGGAAAGCATTTTTTTATTTTCTTTAACAGGTAGGGGTCAAAATTGTTTTGAATACCTCACCTTGGGAGGATAACGGCACTGAACCTTTTTCAAAAATATTTTATGAGTTGGAGAATGCATTGGGAGGGATCTTAGACCACTCCTCCATATAGAATCCTTCCAGATCTTTGATATCCTTCGTCTGTGTTTATGGACTGCCCTCTTCAATTCAAACCACAGGTTTTCAGTGGGTTTCAAGTCCGGAGACTGAGATGGCCATTGCAAAATGTAGATATTTTTGGCCTATTAACCATTTTGATGTGTGCTTATGGTTATTATCTTACTGGAAGATCCACTTGCTGCCAAGTTTCAGCCTCCCCACTTGGCGCACACTGGTTGAATCAACGTTGTTTCCACGTCATTCCAATGAAATTACGTTGAACCAAAGTAGAATAGATGTTGAATTGACGTCTGTGCCCAGTGGGTCCTGGCAGAGGCAGCCAGGTTTTTGACTAACATGTCCTGGTACTGGATAAAGTTCATGATGGTGTTGACCTTAACAAGGCCCCCAGGACTAGTGGAAGCAAAATAGCCCTATAAACTGATATTTTACAGTAGGTATGGGGTTCTTTCTGCTTATGCATTCTCATTTCAGCATCAAATCCACCACTGTTATGCGTGGCCAAAGAGCTGTATTTTCATGTCATCCGGCAAATGTAATCGCTTGGAGTTTGTTAAAAGGCATTGGCACTTGGATTGGAACCGGTGCTATGGTCAAATTACATGAAAATAGAAAGTATAAAATAAATAATTCAAATTCCGAGCTACAGTGAGATCCAAAAGTTTTGGGACATATACTTTTGGACCTCACTATATATAGCTCAGTATTTGTACTATTTATTTTATACAGTCATGATTGTTCTTCTTTATCGAGGGTGTCATTAATTTCGGACTCCACTGTATATGTATACGGAAGAATGTGTGTGTGTGTGTGTGTGTGTGTGTGTGTGTGTGTGTGTGTGTGTGTGTGTGTGTGTGTGTGTGTGTGTGTGTGTGTGTGTGTGTGTGTATGTGTGTGTGTTTGCGCAGAGCCAGGATTTTCACAAGTAGCTCTCTTTTTGAAAAACAGGTGTCCTTAAACATGTACATTATTTGACTTGGATGGGTTTACTCTTAAACGCAATAACTGTTTTCAATATAATTTTTTGACATAATTGCATTTGTTATGAACAGTGACCACATCTATTGCAAGTGTATTCATAGTCTATTTTAATGGATTTGTCACTAGTGGAATTCCAGTGGGTTGAAAATTGTTCTCTCTCAGGGATGCCTTCAATGGAAAGAAATGCCATTATTTCCTGCGGCAATATATATTTTAACGGTAAGGTCATCCTGACTATTTGGTTTTACTATGAATCTGGAGTGAGTCCAGAGAAATATTGGTTCCACTTAATATTTCTACCCTGGATTTATTGTGCCTGGCCATTTATGGAGAAGTTTTATAGAACACAATATTTTTCTTGAGGGGCACACACAAAGACGTGCTTGAGCGACCGTTGGTCCAGGGGAAATCAGCCTGTTAATGTAGACCTATAACGAGTCTGGGTCTGGGTGGGGTGTCTTGACTGCCTCTGTTTACCTCACTCATAGTCTACTAATATGATACTTCAAGGATCAAGGCTCTTTTTATTACAGTTCTTTTCTTGGCTGTCTTCCTTTGGCTGCTGTCTACACTACAGGCCCCTGGCTGGCTCTGCTCAGGACGCGTGCAGTAGGATTTATTTTTCCTAATAAACCTGAGAGAGGTGAACACAGAGGATCAATAAAGGTAGTCTATCCTCCCTCTCCATGTTAAAGTATCTGTCCAGTAAAAAGCTCACTTTTAAAATGTAATATTCTGTTAACTCACACCCAAATAATGTTGTTGACTCATCCTATAATCATATTTGTGGTAAAAGCATAAATTGGAGTAAAAACACTTTAAAAAAAAAATAACACCTCAAACTTGTTTCTCAAACAGACTGTTTGGAAAATGCTTGCTATTTCCTCAGAGAGGATGATGTCATCCTCCTGAGGAGGATGAGCTGGCCAATCAGCGGTCTGCTCGCATGACTGGTATATACCAATACCATTCTGTTGTTGGGGTACGCCCACACCATTCCAACACAGAAAGCTGCTTTTTAAAATGCTTAATAACCCTTTTTTGGAAGGAAAACAATTTCACTCAAATTGTAGTTAATTATAGGTCATATTTAATAGAAATCTGGAAATGCTGGACAGTTACTTGGACGGCTGAGCAGAATGATTTGTGAGTGTTCTAGAGTATCAAGCACCACTTAGATTGAACTTATCATGATTCCCTTTGGAGAGTGATCAAACTTTAGCAGGAAAAGGACATGCCCATAAAAATCCCTCTGTGGCATAATCTAACAGTCATTAATTGATTTTATTTAGAGAGGGGTTTGTTGTTCCTCTCTTCTCCACTGTGTGGCACTGTGGTGTAGTTGTGACGTGGGTAGCTTTTTCTTCACTTTGTCAGTCAATAGCAAAATGGTGGCTTGAGAGAAGCATCAGAAGTTCACAAAAAAAAGTATATTTGAAAATGTTGTTAAAATAGCAATACAAAACAGTGGATATAATCATAGGCAACAATAATATGCTTATGATACGCTTGTACAAGGATTCATCATTTAGTATTACAGGATACATGAATTCACAAATCTCTTGGAAGACATTGATAAAATAACGTGCTATTTTGGAGAAGCAGGTTATGTCTACATTAGAGGCATATGAGTAAAGGGTCTATACTCTATTGTGGAGGCACCAATCATTTCCTGTAATATCATACCAGTTTGTGAAGACGCGGTGCTTCACAGTGTCTACGGCCTTTTCCCAGACCCCGGTGTTAATGTGTTGTGTTGAGTCTCTGTCATGTTGGGTCTGTCTGTTTTTATGTATGGGAGTTAAAATGAGTCTGAGGTTTGATTTCCCGGCCCAGTTTGGTCTGTTTGTTTCTGTACCTCAGGGACAGCTCTCTGTCAGGCGCCTGCCGGGGGACAGGACGCGATGGCGCATCTGGCTGCTGCACTACGCTTGGCCACACTCAGTCATGACCTGTTTCCTGTGCTCTGCCTGCCCTGTTCTTTACTCCAGACCTCCCACACCACACACCCACAGAGGGACACAAACCCAAACGCCTTTCCTGCAATCACACTGTGGCCTATTCTGTTCCTCAATTACCTTTTGGTTGATGCTGAGTGTGTGTGCGTCTGTGTGTGCGCGCGTGTGTGCGTGTGTGTGTGTGTGTGTGTGGAAAAGCAGCGAGAGCAGCGTGCAGGGCAGGTCACACACACACAGGACACAGTGTGATGGATCACTGCTAACACTGCATCGGGGGTTACCTCCCTGCAGACTAGCCTCGTTTATTTTAAGGCCAGGTACAAATGGAACCAGAACCATGTGTTTTACACATCTCTCTCTCTCTCTCTCTCTCTCTCTCTCTCTCTCTCTCTCTCTCTCTCTCTCTCTCTCTCTGTAGTAAGAAGGCAGAATATAAAGGTCGTCCTCTCCACCTGTTGTACTTGTATGTGATTTGTATATGAGTGTGCAGTTTAACAGGCTATAAGAAACTCTTGCAATTACTGGCCGTTCCCCTCTTATGCTTATTACATCTGTGTCATGCCGTGTCAAGCTTCTTGGTCACGCAATAGTGTGTGTCCGTTGGTCATGTTCTCTTTCTCTCCCTGTTTTTCCTTTCCTACTCTTTTCCCTGTGTGCCCTCTCTGTCTCCTTGTGGGATGCTACGTAGCAGTCCCCCTTTAACCCCACCGTTCTCTCAGTATCTTTGGTGCACCGTGCATTTGCCAAGAGCTATAAACTAGTGTAATAGAATTGCAGAGGGGTTAGCCGAGATAGCCCCTCACCCCTGCCCCTGGCTTCCCAGACGAGTGCTAACAAGCCCAGCGGCCTCATTGTGCATTCTTAGAGAGGGAGGCGTGCCAACGCGGTTCATCGGCCCTGCCGTTATATCGCTCTTCTCTCTCTCTCTCTCTCTCTCTCTCTCTCTCTCTCTCTCCCTCTCTCTCAGACACACCTATTCCCTTCTCCTGGACTAGCTGGCATTATACTCTTGGCTGTTCTTTCCTTGTGTCTCTGATGAATCAAATGTAAGACTAAAAGTCCTGCTTTAAACTACAGTTGTGTTGTTGTTGGTTACTTGGGTGACTTTGTTGAGCCCAGGGAATAGTGGCAGCCAGGTGAGATTTAGGTGAGATTCAATGTAATAGGAATATGTCAATTCGATCACCTGTAGTTAGACAGTGCACTTTATCTCAAACACATGTTCTTTAGCACTGCAATGAAAAACCATTAGACACGTATTCTATTCATCTTCATACGTAGGCCTTACTCTTTAGCCTATTTGTTGATGGCAGACTTCATTCGTCTTCTGTCAAGGTAAAACGTTGTCTTCTTCACTTACAGATGAGTGGTATGTTTCCCACTGTTCACCTGATGGTTTTCCAGATCGGATCCTCTAATCGAAAGAATTGAAAGACTGGTGCTACTCTAACATAAAAGTCACTCACGAGACTGAACTGCTCACGTGTGTGTGTGGCGCTGAGGTAAATGTAATTTACCTGAGGCTGTCAGTCCACTAAAATAGCTTTTATTAGTATTTTTCCCCCCAACATTTACTGTATGTCCAGTATCTGTCTCTTCTTTGAATAACACCACCAGTATCTATACATGTTGTGTGGCATCGTATTGTTGGCATTGTGCAGTAGGCTACATGTATATGTACAGATGGCTGACTGTCCTGTGACTGTGGATGTGACAGTATACTTGGGTGTCACAGTATGTCAGCAGTCTTTCAGCACATGATCCTTTCTTACCAGGGAAGCTGCCATTGACCTCTGAACCTTTTGGAATTATTGACAATTGCAGGCATTGCCATCTGTAAACAGGTGCCTGTGTGACCGGTGTAGATTGCCTCTGATGTGTTTTGATCGGCGTACATATGACCAAAGGATCAGGTTTGGTGTTGATCTTTTAATCTCTGATAATGACAGGTAAAACTTCAATGAAGACATACTGTGTACAGTATAAAATATAGCTAATGTACAGTATAGCCTATGGGCCTGGGCTAGCCAACTTTCATAAATAACAGCCGTTAGGTACAGTACATGATGTGTTCTTGCAAACTAACAGTAAAATATCTTCAACATAACTTGACAAACAAAAACACATGGCACATGGCTGCCCTAACATGGCAAACTCCTTTGCAAAGTACAAATTAACAAAGTAAGAGGACATGAATAGCCATGCTAGCCCAATGACAACATGTAGCCTACGTCAGAAAGTGCAGAAGCTAGCTAGCATGTACAGCACTCACAAATCAACAGATAAAAAGTTAATACATGACTGAAATACAATATATTGGTGGGAGACCATTATAAAACACTGTCAGTGACCATATAAACTCATTCTCAGTGTTTTAACATTATGATTTCATGGGACAACATTTCATTAACCTACCTCTTCCACATGGGAACAGTAGAAAGGGATGAGGTAAGGGGAGTTTTTATTTCACCTTTATTTAACCAGGTAGGCCAGTTGAGAACAAGTTCTCATTTACAACTGCGAGCTGGCCAAGATAAAGCAAAGCAGTGCGACAAAAAGGACAACACAGAGTTACACATTAACAAACGTACAGTCAATAACACAATAGAAGACAAAAAAAATAGAAAAATCTATGTACAGTGTGTGCAAATGTAGAGTGGGGTGGTAGGCAATAAATAGGCCATAGAGGTGAAATAATTACAATTTAGCATTAATACTGGAGTGATAGAGGTGCAGATGATGATGTGCAAGTAGAGATACTGGGGTGCAAAAGAGCAAGAGGGTAAGTAATAATACGGGGATGAGGTAGTTGGGTGTGTTATTTACAGATTGGCTGTGTACAGGTACAGTGATCGGTAAGCTGCTCTGACAGCTGATGCTTAAAGTTAGAGAGGGAGATATAAGACTCCAGCTTCAGAGATTTTTGCAATTCGTTCCAGTCATTGGCAGCAGAGAACTGGAAGGAAAGGCGGCCAAAGGAGGTGTTGGCTTTGGGGATGACCAGTGCAATATACCTGCTGGAGCGCGTGCTACGGGTGGGTGTTGCTATGGTGACCAGTGAGCTGAGATAAGGCGGGGCTTAACCTAGCAAAGACTTATAGATGACCTGGAGCCAGTGGGTTTGGCGACGGATATGTAGCGAGGCGAGAGCAAACAGGTCGCAGTGGTGGGTAGTATATGGGGCTTTAATGACAAAACGGATGGCACTGTGATAGACTACATCCAGTTTGCTGAGTAGAGTATTGGAGGCTATTTTGTAAATTACATTGCCGAAGTCAAGGATCGGTAGGATAGTCAGTTTTACGAGGGTATGTTTGGCGACATGAGTGAAGGAGGCTTTGTTGAGAAATAGGAAGCTGATTCTAGATTTAATTTTGGATTGGATATGCTTAATATGAGTCTGGAAGGAGAGTTTACAGTCTAACCAGACACCTAGGTATTTATAGTTGTCCACATATTCTAGGTCAGAACCGTCCAGAGTAGTGATGCTAGTCGGGCGGGAGGGTGCGGGCAGCGAACGGTTGAAGAGCATGCACTTAGTTTTACTAGCATTTAAAAGCAGTTGGAGGCCACGGAAGGAGTGTTGTATGGCGTTGAGGCTCGTTTGGAGGTTTGTTAGCACAGTGTCCAAAGAAGGGCCAGATGTATACACCAGATGTATACATTTATGAGGGAGAACGCAGAAGGAGAAGGAAGTGTGCGACATTAAAAAGGGCACTTACAACAACAAAAGGAAAGCCCCTATAACAGGTGTTTGAACTGTTCAATTATACAACATGAAATTCAACATGAAATTCTGTAAAATGCATGGATTGGGTGATGGATTTCTATTTAAGTGACAGACAGGGGTACCACAGTTCAATTCAACAAATAGTGTTGCCACAGTCAAAACTAATGTGGGTGGATTTTCTCCCCCCTCTCAGCGTCAGCTAGAACATTCTTCTAGCAGCACATCAGATGTGGCCTTCAGGTGCTGGCTAATGATGCCTTTTTAATTCCTCAAGAGGAGTCATTACTTTACTCAGATATGCACTGGGTTTGAAGTGGAAGGTGTGTTGAGACAGCGAAGGGAGGGATTACAGCAGAGGTGTGGAGAAATGTTCCCAGTCTAAAGATGAATATACATACGAGCTGGAGCCTTGATCCATAGGCTAAATTATTAAGCCGGGAAAGGGTTTATGGGAGCTGAAGGGTGGGACTAAAAATAACACAAAAAAACAAGATAACAAATGTAAAATATACTCTGTCAATAAAATGTATTTAGTATGTATAAGCTGGAAGTAGAAGCCTAAGTGTTGTTGTCCATTAGTTTACTCCAATTATGGGAGGGCTGGTAGGGTTAGGAGAAAATAATATAGAAGGAAAGGAAATATATAAAATAAATATATATACATGATATTTACCCAAAAATATATGGGGAATTGGAAATGATGCCAATAATTACATTGATAGAAGCCACATATCTACAATATTTAAGCTGATCACTTCCCCCCAGGGTTTAGGAGTGAGACACTGGGGCGTGAGGTGACCTCCCCTCTAGGGTTGAGTCTGCATTGTGCCCCGGTCCTGACATTATCCCTTTGGCTCTTTTAAAGTTGTAATCATGTCCTTGTCATATGCTGAGATACAGGGGATTGGTACTGTAGTGGTGGATGATTACAGCTCTCTAGTCTAGGGGGTGCAAGGTGTATGGGTAACCTCTGCTTGGTGGTTTCGGGGGCAGAGCAGGACCTATGCAGGGGAGCCACCCCACCCTGTCCTGTCCCTTCCACCCATCAACCAGACAGAGCTGCGCAGAGCCTGCCTCAGTCATTGACTCATCACAGCCTCTCAACATGTGTCAGCCTTGCCATCGGCCTCCATCTGTCTCCCCTGAAGCCAGCCAGCCATGTCCATCCTGGAGAGAGCCAAGCACGTCCCAGAAAAAGTCATTCCCAAGACAAAGTACATTATGCCATGGAGCCGTTCCCCTTGAAAATGAGAACTCCATTTGGGGCCAGGGCAGTTTAACAGGCTCTGGCTGCTCAGGTGTCAGAGCAGCGCTGGAAACATGGCCATGACTGAACAGCAGGGAGATGCATGGCTGTAGATGGAGAGGAGGGATTTGTCATCCTGACCTGTGCTCTGACAGGATGTTACTGGGCTCCCTAAACAAAAACAAACAAGCACTCCCACATGCACACACACACACAAACACACACCACACACACACACACACACACACACACACACACACACACACACACACACACACACACACACACAATATATTAGAATCTGTTTGTTTTTATCAACAGATTATCAACCTCAGTGTTCCGCTGTAAAATATCTAAATGTGTGAAAATAGACAGTAATGCTTCCAGAATTACTAGGACTATGATATGGTGGAGAAGATTGGGGCCGTTTGTTACTAGTACGCCTGGTGAATGTCACTTCTGGAGATTCTGGGGATAGAGCCTGTTTCACCTCTGATGGTTAGGAAGGGTCGAAGGGGGAAGGGTGGATGGAGTTGGCTCTAAAGGCTGACTGATGAGACAGATTACCTCACCACCTCAACTAACCCTTGTCCCTTACCTTGTCCTTTTCTCTCCCACGTATCCTCTTTAGAGATGGTCACTGTACCTGCTCCTTATAGACTATTGTACGTCTTATTTTCTTTCTTCACAGAAGCTAAAATAACAACACACACATACACAAACACACACTAGCCCAGCAGCGTAAATGTATTACCTTCTCCTTCAGAAGGCGTCCCCATTGTTACTATGGATGTCTTCATTTAGTAATTTCCTTTGATAGTTATGTAAGTTAAGCAGGCTGAGGGTTGTTGGTGAACATTTCACTTCCCTGGTTCCCCTCGTTATGGATTACACAAGTGAGAAGGAGAGAATGGGAATGTCTATTTTGTGAATGTCTCTTTTTTCATTTTGTGAATCCCTCTCATTGTGACTGGAAGCCATTGGTATTCTCCCACACAGCAGAGAGATGCTCACCATTTGGAAATTATTTAAGTTCAGCATTACGTTACTGGGACATCTGAAACTAGATCATGCAGTTTATAGGAAAACCTTTACATTTGGTGCATATTTGATTGTCGCCAGTTTCCTAAACTAACAGTGGAATCCCAGGCAGGTTCTACATCTCCTCTCCCTACATCTCCTCTCCTCTACATCTCCTCTACATCTCCTCTACATCTCCTCTCCTCTACATCTCCTCTTCTCTTCACTACATCTCCTCTCCTATTCTCTACATCTCCTCTCCTCTCCTCTACATCTCCTCTCCTCTACATCTCCTCTCCTCTTCACTACATCTCCTCTCCTATTCTCTACATCTCCTCTCCTCTCCTCTACATCTCCTCTCCTCTACATCTCCTCTCCTCTTCACTACATCTCCTCTCCTTTTCTCTACATCTCCTCTCCTCTCCTCTACATCTCCTCTCCTCTACATCTCCTCTCCTCTTCACTACATCTCCTCTCCTCTTCACTACATCTCCTCTCCTATTCTTTACATCTCCTCTCCTCTCCTCTACATCTCCTCTCCTCTACATCTCCTCTACATCTCCTCTCCTCTACATCTCCTCTCCTCTTCACTACATCTCCTCTCCTATTCTCTACATCTCCTCTCCTCTCCATCTCCTCTCCCTACATCTCCTCTCCTCTACATCTCCTCTACATCTCCTCTCCTCCCTTCTCCTGTACTGTGTCCTCTGTGTATTACAGCTAGTGATGATGCTTAGGGTTTTTCTGCAGTGAGAGATTTGGCTAGAAGGAATCTTGCTGACACCCAGTGTAAAATCAGTTTTCCTTATGTCTAATAATCCCGGGGAGGGCCCATGTATTATATAACACTGACTTTATACTGTATGTGCTTTGCATTTATCAAGGTTGGAGTTATTCTCAGTTCATGTTCAGTTTATGGTACTTTTTCTTTTACTCCTGGGCATCCATTTCAGGTGAAGTATGGCTGTTTGTAACTGTAATGGTGTGTGTATGTATGTGTGTGTGTGTGTGTGTGTGTGTGTGTGTGTGTGTGTGTGTGTGTGTGTGTGTGTGTGTGTGTGTGTGTGTGTGTGTGTGAAAGATGAAAAATATAGAGAGCGAGTAGAATGAGAGAATGAGAGTACAGCTTTCCATTATACATGGTAGCTGAAGGCTGCCTATGATGATTTGTAAATGCATCAAGGCCACAGCAGTATCAATTGAATGCAGGCAGCAGCAGTGGCTGTGTTCCTGTGTGTCTGTAACAACAGACACAGCACTGGTGGGCTAGGCTAAGCAGCACTGGTAGGCTTGGCTCCCCATGATGTCAACAGGGCTCTAACAGGGGGCAGATGTGGAATGTCTGTCTGTCAATGCCAGGGCTGCTAGACTGTCTCCTCACTGCTCACACACTGCCCTCTTCTTGTTCATCTCAATGGCACAGGCCTGATCAGAAATGACAGGTCAGGACTGCCCTGCGCCCTTCCCATTGCCACTGCCCTGGAATTAAGTCACTGTGCAACACACACACACACACACACACACACACAAACACATACACAAACACACAAAGGGCCAGACATGCAGACGGGTCACAGACACAGAGAACCAACATAACATACAACACACAGTGACAGGCTACACAATCACAAAGGACAGTGAGAACAACACAAGCATCTCTTGATGTGCCCTGAATAGACATGCAATGAGTATACAGTGCTGTGAAAAAGTATTTGCCCCCTTCCTGATTTCTTTTTTTTTTGCACATTTGTCACACTTAAATGTTTCAGATCATCAAACAAATTTAAATATTACACAAAGATAACCCAAGTAAACACAAAATGAAGTTTGTAAGGGAAAAAAGCTATCCAAACCTTCATGGCCCTATGTGACAAAGTAATTTCCCCCTAAACCTAATAACTGGTTGTGCCACCCTCAGCAGCAACAACTGCAATCAAGCGTTTGCAATAACTGGCAATGAGTCTTTCACATCGCTGTGGAGGAATTTTGGCCCACTCTTCTTTGCAGAATTGTTTTAATTCAGCCACATTGGAGGGTTTTCGAGCATGAACCGCCTTTTTAAGGTCACGCCACAGCATCTCAATCGGATTCAAGTCCAGACTTTGACTAGGCCACTCCAATACCTTCATTTTGGGTTTTTTAAGCCATTCAGAGGTGAACTTGCTGGTGTGTTTTGGATCATTGTCCTGCTGCAGAACCCAAGTGCGCTTCAGCTTGAGGTCACGAACTGATGGCCGGACATTCTCCTTCAGGATTTTTTGGTAGAGAGCAGAATTCATGGTTCCATCAATCACAGCAAGTCGTCCAGGTCCTGAAGCAGCAAAGCAGCCCCAGACCATCACACTACCACCACCATATTTGACTGTTGGTATGATGTTCTTTTTCTGAAATGCTCTGTTACTTTTACGCCAGATGTAACAGGACACACACCTTCCAAAATGTTCAACTTTTGTCTCGTCAGTCCACAGAATATTTTCCCAAAAGTCTTGGGGATCATCAAGATGTTTTTTGCCAAAAGTGAGATGAGCCTTTATGTTCTTTTTGGTCAGCAGTGGTTTTCGCCTTGGAACTCTGACATGGACGCCATTTTTGCCCAGTCTCTTTCTTATGGTTGAGTCATGAACACTGACCTTAACTGAGGCAAGTGAGGCCTGCAGTTCTTTGTATGTTGTTGTGGGTTCTTTTTTGACCTCTTGGATGAGTCGTCGCTGCGCTCTTGGGGTAGTTTTGGTAGGCCGGCCACTCCACTTACTGATAGCTTTTTTCCCTTAATACATAAACTCATCACTTAAAAACTGCATTTTGTGTTTACTTGGGTTGTCTTTGTGTACTATTTACATTTGTTTGATGATCTGAAACATTTAAGTGTGACAAATGTGCAAAAACCTAAGAAATCAGGAAGGGTGCAAATACTTCTTCACAGCACTGTATGTATATTATTTGTATGAGAGTGGAACAAGGGCAAACTTCTATGCGTGTGTCTACAGTTTATTGAAATAAACTGGGCAGCTGCCCTACTCCCAACTTGATGTCCCAATGTTGATCAGACATGGCTCTTCTAATGTCCCCGGGCCATGAAGAGAGGCGAGCCTTTTTCTCCTCGTGCCAAAATAAACGGACATCTTGTTTATGGCACGCTGGGCCTTAAAAAGGCAACATTTTGTCCTGCTTGGTTATATAAAAGCTTTATTGGTGAAAATAGCCGTAGAGTGAGGCGTTTGTAAACTGCAAGACTATGCATTATTATAGACCACATAGATCTGACACACCCTGATCTGTTTCACCTGTCCTTGTGCTTGTCTCCACTCCCTCCAGGCCCATCTTCCCCATTATCCCATGTGTACTTATACCTGTGTTTTCTGTTTGTCTGTTGCCAGTTCGTCTTGTTTGTCAAGCTTACCAGCGTTTTTTCCTGTCAGCTCCTGTCTTTTCCCAGCCTCTCTTTTTCTCGTCCTCCTGGTTTTTGACCCTTGCTTGTCCTGACCCTGTACCTGCTCACCTGATCACACTGCCTGTCCCTGACCCTGAGCCTGCCTGCCGTCCGGTACCTTTTCTCCACCTCTGGATTACTGAACTCTGCCTGTCCCTGACCCTGAGCCTCCCTGCCGTCCTGTACCTTTGCTCCTACTCTGGATTATCTGCCCCTGCCTGCCTTGACCTGTCGTTTGCCTGCCCCTGTTGTTACAATAAACATTGTTACTTCACACAGTCTGCACTTGGGTCTTACCTTGAAACCTGATAAGGTCACATTGAAGTGATCCCAAAAACAAAACAAGCTCCTTGTTTGTACAGTTTGGAGCAAACAACAGAAGGTGTCAGACAGAGTGGATTGTGGGTTGTATTTAAAAATCCATAAAAGAAAAGTTATAATTAATAAACTTTTAAAATAATTGGGTTTCTGGGAGTGAATTGAAAGGTCAGTTTTATGGTTGAATTATATGTGGCGTTTTTTTCCCCTTGTAGGATAAGTGCATTTATAAAAGCTAGCACAATTGGAAAAGCCAGGGGAATTGGTGTTGAGGATTGTTATGCATTTGACAGAAAAAAATCTTTGCGGTACCTCAGAAGTATAGCGAAGAATAATTTAAGCTTTATTGAGGCACTCAGAGAAGTCATGCATACAGCTTCTGCAGGATTAGCCAAAGGACATACTACTGTAGTTACATCCAAATGACACTGAAAACACAGGTTGGGGTTTTGGATAACACCACCGTACATTACATGAACATATTTGATTGATTTTCCTTCATGATCAGCCGTTGATCAACTTGAATATGTGGTTAGAGATGAAGGATATTGGAACTACTTTGGTAAAATGGACATGGTGCAGACAGAACACAGCATTGGGAGCAGTTACTGTGTCTAACCTGAACCTAGGTTACATACTTCCAGAGACACTGATACTTCTCAGTGTGCAAGGATTTAATTTGGAATCGTTTCACTGAGCCCCAGAGGTCTTGCAGTGGTTTGTTCCCTTGGTCAGGCAGTGTACACACACACACACACACACACACACACACACACACACACACACACACACACACACACACACACACACACACACACACACACACACACACACCGAATTGTGGTCTCTGCTTGGCCAGGGTGCTCAGGCTGTGAGGCCCACGGGGCTGTACACCAAGGCAGCTCTAGTCTACCTCCTCAAAGCCTTCCACCGGGCTGGCTGCAGCCAGGGTAACCAATCAGCCTACTCCGTCTGGAGACAGTTCTGGACTGCCAAACCCCCAGACACCCCCTGGTCTCTCAGAGATAGATGTAAATGTAAACCACAGGAGCAGAACATGCTTAGCAAACTCTGCATTCCTATAGCATTACGTTATAGGGAGAGGACATTGCACCAATCAATCAATCTATCGAGGAGCATGATAATTAACTTCAAGAAAGGGGTAATGTGTTTGTTTCAAGTCAGCTGTATTTGGAAGCTTGGTAATGTCTTGTCTGAGATGTCAGAAAAGATGAGAGATGTGCACAAGAGATGTGCATAATCAGATCGCTATTGGAGTAATAGTCATGTTTTAGATTTGAATGTAGAGAGCTTGTTTTTCACTGACACATCCACTTGCCTGTCAGTCAGTGGATGGATATATCCATCTCGCTGCTGAAATGGGGGAGAGAAAATTAGAATGTACGTCCTGCTGTCTCTCCATGAGCTGTGAAAGAAAACCACATGGAGCTGGCAGAACACGAATAATCACTTTGTCTGTTTCCTCCTCTCTGTGTTGTGTTGTTCTGAGAGTGAAGAGGGCAAGCAGATTGGTGTGTTTCGTTAACAACCCAATCAGAGCTGTGGTGCTCCCTGTGCAATCTACTCTATCGCTGTTTCTCTCTGTCTTCTCACCCTCTCCATTTTGTCTTCTCTCTTTCTTCTCTCTATCTTTCTCTCTCTCTTTTATTGGCAAAGAGTCATGTCACTCTGAGACCTCCCATGGTTTGGGGACACACACAGACTGGGCAAAAGGCACAAGGTTTAAATATGTAACATGCTTGTGTTAGCGGGGTATTACTCCCCCTAGGGAGAGAGAGTGGGCAGAGGTAGCATGTTGACGTTACTGCATACTGTTCACACACACACACACACTCTCTCACACGCATACATACACCCACGCACATACACACTGTCCCACACACATGCACCCCCTAATATTGCTGAGTTTTATTTTTGAAATTCATTGGCCAAATTTCAATAATACAATGAATGTCTTTTGAGACAAAATACCAATTTAGTGATTTTGTATTGTGAATTTAAACTATAAAACAAAATCTAAAGTGAGACCCCAGATATCTTCAGTATACTGCTGAGCCATAATTGTCACGTCCTGACCAGTAATAGGGGTTATTTTGTTATTATAGTTTGGTCAGGACATGGCAGGGGGTGTTTGTTTCATGTGGTTTGGGCTATGTATTTAGGTAGAGGGGTGTTTGGTTTATGTGGTTCGGGGTTTGTTAGTCTATGTTCTATGTTAGTGTATTTCTATATTCTGTCTAGTCTATTGCAGTTCTCTGTTTAGTTCATTGGTGTTGGGGCCTTCAGTTGGAGAAGGCTGTCTATCGTTGCCTCTGATTGAATGTCCTATAATTAGGGGTGTGTTTGTCATAGGATTTTGTGGGAGATTGTGCTGTGTATAGCTTTGTGCCTTACCGGCCTGTTATTCGTCGTTGTGTTTTGTATACGTGTTTGTTTTGGGTTTTTCCTTCTTTTGTCCATAATAAAGAAGATGAATGTACATATTACCGCTGCGTTTTGGTCCTCTCCTTACGACACCCGTGACAATAATAACCTGTTCCTCACTGCTGAGCCATAATAACCTGTTCCTTAATACAGGGCCATTATAACCTGTTCCTTAATACAGGGCCATTATAACCTGGTCCTTACTACAGGGCCATTATAACCTGGTCCTTACTACAGGGCCATTATAACCTGGTCCTTACTACAGGGCCATTATAACCTGTTCTTTACTACAGGGCCATTATAACCTGGTCCTTTCTACAGGGCCATTATAACCTGGTCCTTAGTACAGGGCCATTATAACCTGGTCCTTACTACAGGGCCATTATAACCTGGTCCTTACTACAGGGCCATTATAACCTGGTCCTTACCGCAGGGCCATTATAACCTGGTCCTTACTACAGGGCCATTATAACCTGTTCCTTACTACAGGGTCATTATAACCTGTTCCTTACTACAGGGCCATTATAACCTGGTCCTTACTACAGGGCCATTATAACCTGGTCCTTACCGCAGGGCCATTATAACCTGGTCCTTACTACAGGGCCATTATAACCTGGTCCTTACTGCAGGGCCATTTTAACCTGGTCCTTACTGCAGGGCCATTATAACCTGGTCCTTACTACAGGGCCATTATAACCTGGTCCTTACTACAGGGCCATTATAACCTGGTCCTTACCGCAGGGCCATTATAACCTGGTCCTTACTACAGGGCCATTATAACCTGGTCCTTACTGCAGGGCCATTATAACCTGGTCCTTACCGCAGGGCCATTATAACCTGGTCCTTACTACAGGGCCATTATAACCTGGTCCTTACTACAGGGCCATTATAACCTGGTCCTTACTACAGGGCCATTATAACCTGGTCCATACCTGCAGGGCCATTATAACCTGGTCCTTACTGCAGGGCCATTATAACCTGGTCCTTACTGCAGGGCCATTATAACATGTTCCTCACTGCAGGGCCATTATAACCTATTCCTTACCGCAGGGCCATTATAACCTATTCCTTACCGCAGGGCCATTATAACCTGGTCCTTACTGCAAGGCCATTATAACATGTTCCTCACTGCAGGGCCATTATAACCTATTCCTTACCGCAGGGCCATTATAACCTATTCCTTACCGCAGGGCCATTATAACCTGGTCCTTACCGCAGGGCCATTATAACCTGTTCCTTACCGCAGGGCCATTATAACCTGTTCCTTACCGCAGGGCCATTATAACCTGTTCCTTACCGCAGGGCCATTATAACATGTTCCTTATTACAGGGCCATTATAACCTGTTCCTTACTGCAGGGCCATTATAACCTGTTCCTTACTACAGGGCCATTATAACCTGTTCCTTACCGCAGGGCCATTATAACCTGTTCCTTACCACAGGGCCATTATAACCTGGTCCTTTCTACAGGGCCTTTATAACGTGGTCCTTACTACAGGGCCATTCTAACCTGTACCTTACTACAGGGCCATTATAACCTGGTCCTTACTACAGGGCCATTTAACCTGTTCCTTACCGCAGGGCCATTATAACATGTTCCTTATTACAGGGTCATTATAACCTGTTCCTTACTACAGGGCCATTATAACCTGTTCCTTACTGCAGGTCCTTTATAACGTGGTCCTTACTACAGGGCCATTCTAACCTGTACCTTACTGCAGGGCCATTATAACCTGTTCCTTACTACAGGGCCATTATAACCTGGTCCTTACTACAGGGCCATTATAACCTGTTCCTTACTACAAGGCTATTCTAACCTGTTCCTTACTACAGGGCCATTATAACCTGGTCCTTACTGCAGGGCCATTATAACCTGTTCCTTACTTCAGGGCCATTCCAACCTGTTCCTTGCTGCAAGGCTATTCTAACATGTTCCTTACTGCAGGGCCATTATAACCTGGTCCTTACCGCAGGGCCATTATAACCTGTTCCTTACTACAAGGCCATTATAACCTGGTCCTTACTGCAGGGCCATTATAACTTGTTCCTTACTGCAGGGCCATTATAACATGTTCCTTATTACAGGGTCATTATAACCTGTTCCTTACTACAGGGCCATTATGACCTGTTCCTCTCCAAGGAAGTATATATAGTTCAATGTGAATCAAGGTGTGAGGGGAATATTAAGCAGGCTAGTCGGAGTATTGCCTTTCCAAAGACACATTTTGGTTAAAAGAGTTGAAATGAAAGGTTATGTAGATCCCCCATATTTTGTTTTCTCCCACAATCCTTCCATCCAACCTCCAACACTATCATATTATCCGCCGCTGTCTTCTCCGCCAAGTCAGCTCCACTTACAGTTAATCAACTCGGCTAGCAAGGCAACGGGAGGCCTTTTGAGCAGTGGGAAAGCCATAACTGGGGGAGTGGAGTGTGGGGCCCCTTGATGGGAGTATTTCATTCCATTTAAAGAGCAACATTCAGCCAGGCTGTTTAAATAAGCATCGCTAATGTACCTCGGGGGCTGCAGACGGGCATTATCTGTCACGTTGGGAGCAGGGCCTCCCTCTCTATCCCTCCCTCCCTACCTCCATCTGGCTGGCAGCAGAAGCTACAGTTAGCACTCCTGATCCTGAGCCTATGACTACTGTGATTTAGCAGAGCCATGGACAGACATAGCAGCCATGACACTACTCTGTGGGCCTCATCTGCTCCTAATAACGCTCCAGACTCCCCTGTCTCAGAGAGATGTGTCAACATGTCTCTAATGAGAAAGGCCAAACCGACTATATGGAGGTTCAGACATGTTTGTGTATCACTCTGAAGCCCAAGTGAAACAGGAACAGGAGACAATAGTCTGTCTCGGAGGACTGAAAGTTGCCTGCCACGCATCATTACAGTTGGTGGCTGGAGAGACACGGCCCACGGCGCAATCCTTTGAGTGAGGTATTTAAATGAGGCTGCTGCCACATCTGTGGGTCTGCGATGCGGGTAGGACAGGGGGTGGGGGGGGGGGGTGGGGGGGAATCTTGTTGCAAGCCAAGGAGCCCGAGGCAGAGATGATGAGCTTGTGAGGTCTGACTGTGTTCAGCTTGGCCAGTTCCTCTCTGACTTCAATCAGATTCTCTTTTAGAGGAATTTAATTTGCATCACACGCCTCACTGGTCAACTCTCTCCGTTTTTATCAAAGCATTTTCGGACCCATCACCCCTACTGACTAGACAACTCCCAGGCAGATTTGAAATGCAGCTCTGTATTTAGGGGTGAAAGATGGCGAACCCACCCGATTTTCTCAGCTATTTTGTTTCAACAGCAAAAAATATTTTCGATTTCACTATTCCAGACATTGCTGTATTTTGGGCCTAGAGAGGTTTTTGCAAAGCGGCACACCAGAATAGCCAGAATGACTTAATACCTCTTAGTGAGGAGATCCCACTAGCGGGATCAAATTCGACACCATCCGGTGAAATTGGAGCGCGCCAAATTCAAAATACAAAATCGTAATATTAAACATTCATGAAAATACAAGTGTCATACATGATTCTTTAGCATAGAATCTTGGTAATCAAACTGCGTTGTCAGATTTCAAAAAGGCTTTTCGGCGAAGCATAGCATTCGATTGTCTGAGGACAGCGCCTCACATTAGCATATTTTCCAAACTAGCATAGGCGTCATGAAATAACAAATAGTGATACAATAAATCACTTACTTTTGAAGATCTTCCTCTGTTTGCAATCCCAAGGGGCCCAGCTACACAATGAATGCTCGTTTTGTTCGATAAAGTCCTTCTTTATATCCCCAATACGCTGTTTAGTTGGCATTATTGAATTCACTTATCCAGTCCTTCAAAATGCATACAAAAGATTCCAAAAAGTTACCAGCAAAGTTCGTCCAAATGAGTCAAACGATGTTTTTTATTAATCCTGAGGTTGTGTAATATCTAAATAAATGATAATATTTCAGACGGAGATTACTATGTTCAATAGCAAAGGAAAAGAACAAAGAGCGCGCCCAGGTTCACGCACGCAAAAGACTACTTTTGCCCTGGCGCTCAACTTGGAAAGACTACAAATACTTCTTCATTTTTCAAAAAACAAGACTAAAACCTTGTATAAAGACTGTTGACATCTACTGGAAGCCACAGGAATTGCAATCTGGTAGGTGGAAATTAGATCTTTCAATAGCATTGCATTGGAAGTCATTCGGAGCTCCACATTTTATTTTCCCGGACCAATTTTCCTTGGGTTTTTGCCTGCTATATCAGTTCAGTTATACTCACAGACATTATTTTAACAGTTTCAGAATCTTCAGAGTGTTTTCTATACAATTCTGCCAATTATATGCATATCCTAGCTTCTGGGCCTGAGTAACAGGTAGTTTACTTTGGGCACGTCAGACAGGGGGAAATTCAGGAAACTAGCCTCACTCGCAGAGAGGTTAACCCTTTCGGAGACCCACTCCACTTCCCCCCAACACCCACTCCACAGGAACTCCTTCCCATTTAACCTTCTCCTCTGGCAGAGCTGCCTATGACAGAGCCGTCCCTGGGGATGAGTGCCAGCACCTCCTAACCTAAACGGACATGAAATGCTGTTAGGCAGCTAGCCGCCCAGGCCTGAGTTGATTGGGACTGTCGTCTCAGACTGTCACGGAGTGATGCGGGACATGTGACGACGAGTTGTCATCCCTGGCACCGTCCCACTGGTGCTGGCCAGCACAGATGACCCTTTGTCCTTGACGAGGGGAACATGTGTCGCTTCACCTTCTGCCACTGTGTCCCCCAATGACAATGATGGGAGTGAGGGTACAATTTTGAAGTAGATTTGAGATTGGCTAAATATCTATCTCTCTTGAGTTTGCTCCACTATTCATCCACATTGGTTGGAGAGCGAGGTAGCGGCAGTGTTCCTCTCCCTTTGACGGGATAGGAGGAGCAGGGATTACTGTTTTACCAGAGCCATTACAACAATACAGTCACCCTCCATTAGTGTCCTTCATGCCATCATGGAGAGCCGATCAAGCAGGGTTCCTTGAGACGTGTGAAATCATACAGTATGTGGTGATGAGGTCATTACCCCTCAGGTCATCAATATGGATGAACAGGTAGAGAGATGGCTTTTAGGCCTGAAAGTAGTCAGATGGGGAACATATAGCATGCGTACCGGTCTCTGGAATCGACTGTGAGGCATTGATTTCATGATACTGTATGTGCATTTACTGTACTTGTCGCAGCGAACATTGAGGTCTATACGTTAGTCTATACATTCAAGGCTACGTGTTTTTATTCATATAAAACATACAGGAGCTTGCCCTATAGGCTACATATCAGAATATACAGTGGGGCAAAAAAGTATTTAGTCAGCCACCAATTGTGCAAGTTCTCCCACTTAAAAAGATGAGAGAGGCCTTTTCATCATAGGTACACTTCAACTATGACAGACGAAATGAGAAAAAAAATTCCAGAAAATCACATTGTAGGATTTTTAATGAATTTATTTGCAAATTATGGTTGAAAATAAGTATTTGGTTAATAACAAAAGTTTATCTCAATACTTTGTTATATACCCTTTGTTGGCAATGACACAGGTCAAACATTTTCTGTAAGTCTTCACAAGGTTTTCACACACTGTTGCTGGTATTTTGGCCCATTCCTCCATGCAGATCTCCTCTAGAGCAGTGATGTTTTGGGGCTGTCGCTGGGCAACACGGACTTTCAACTCCCTCCAAAGATTTTCTATGGGGTTAAGATCTGGAGACTGGCTAGGCCACTCCAGGACCTTGAAATGCTTCTTACGAAGCCACTCCTTCGTTGCCCGGGCGGTGTGTTTGGGATCATTGTCATGCTGAAAGACCCAGCCACGTTTCATCTTCAATGCCCTTGCTGATGGAAGGAGGTTTTCACTCAAAATCTCACGATACATGGCCCCATTCATTCTTTCCTTTACACGGATCAGTCGTCCTGGTCCCTTTGCAGAAAAACAGCCCCAAAGCATAATGTTTCCACCCCCATGCTTCACAGTAGGTATGGTGTTCTTTGGATGCAACTCAGCATTCCTTGTCCTCCAAACACAACGAGTTTTTACCAAAAAGTTATATTTTGGTTTCATCTGAACATATGACATTCTCCCAATCCTCTTCTGGATCATCCAAATGCTCTCTAGCAAACTTCAGACGGGCCTGGACATGTACTGGCTTAAGCAGGGGGACACGTCTGGCACTGCAGGATTTGAGTCCCTGGCGGTGTAGTGTGTTACTGATGGTAGCCTTTGTTACTTTGGTCCCAGCTCTCTGCAGGTCATTCACTAGGTCCCCCCGTGGGGTTCTGGGATTTTTGCTCATCGTTTTTGTGATCATTTTGACCCCACGGGGTGAGATCTTGCGTGGAGCCCCAGATCGAGGGAGATTATCAGTGGTCTTGTATGTCTCCCGTTTCATAATAATTGCTCCCACAGTTGATTTCTTCAAACCAAGCTGCTTACCTATTGCAGATTCAGTCTTCCCAGCCTGGTGCAGGTCTACAATTTTGTTTCTGGTGTCCTTTGACAGCTCTTTGGTCTTGGCCATAGTGGAGTTTGGAGTGTGACTGTTTGAGGTTGTGGACAGGTGTCTTTTCTACTGATAACAAGTTCAAACAGGTGCCATTAATACAGGTAACGGTGGAGGACAGAGGAGCCTCTTAAAGAAGAAGTTACAGGTCTGTGAGAGCCAGAATTCTTGCTTGTTTGTAGGTGACCAAATACTTATTTTCCACCATAATTTGCAAATAAATTCATAAAAGATCCTACAATCTGATTTTCTGAATGTTTTTTTCTCATTTTGTCTGTCATAGTTGACGTGTACCTATGATGAAAATTACAGGCCTCTCTCATCTTTTTAAGTGGGAGAACTTGCACAATTGGTGGCTGACTAAATACTTTTTTGCCCCGCTGTATATGGCTTATTTGTGACAAGAAATGTATTGATAAAATTATGTTTTGTAGATTCTTTTGAAATGTTACGTCACTGAAACCATAGTATTGTGCTGCTAGGTATCCACAAGCTAAAGCTGCTATGTGTGGTTATAGTGCTGTGTGTCTCAGTGATGTGAAGGCAACTGTTGTAGATTGGCTCCAGTATACAGGAGGGTTGGATACGATACACAGAGTAGTGTTCTGCCTCTGCAGGTGGTCTGTTAATCGTGCTTATTGGCTCTCACCTCAATAAGGGAATTAGTGACGCTGTGATGGTTTCACTTGATGGAACACAAACCCTTTTCAATTTGTTCCCTGGTCATATTGTTGTTTGCTCTTTCTTATTTCTCCATCCACGTATACCCTCTAGGCAACCTGGTAAACATGCTTGATTGATTTTAAGCTGTAATGGTAAGTGATGCCCCATTGAGTGCTGTGTGTGGGCAGGCATAGCGAAGTGGACTTACGGTGGAAAAACAGAACAGAATAAAGAGAAAGAGATGTATTTACCTCTGAATGGGCACAAGTGTCTGTGTGTAGCGGGAATGCGGTCTAGTATCCAGAACTATCCTCTATCGCTAATGGCAGCCTCCCTCCTCTCCAAACCATGTCATGAGTTAACACTGCTGTTAGCGAGTTGCTGGGGAAGTCTGTTTGCAGCCCTGGCTGATTGCAGGAGAAGCCCATTTCCCTTGGCTGATGATGGTTTTCTGTGAGGTCATATGGGCAGTGATGCATGGTGACCAGACAGAATAATCACCCAATTACTGCTCCATTGTGCAGCAGTACACACTGCTCTACAGAAGCCATGTCCACCACTGTGTTACCCATTCAGCTGATGGAGAGAGAGAGAGAAAAGACCCTAGTGAATAAGCTTGGCTAATTGCAAATAGTCGTAGCTGGACAATCGAAGTCACACATGACAAATGAGAGGCTTTAAATGTTCAGAGATGATTGACAGTTGACACAATGTCATGACTGATGATGGTAGCGTCTGGGGAAAAGGCCCTTGCAACAAAAAAACAGGTCGAATTTGCAGTTTCACATGTGAAATAGCTCTTTTCACATGTTGAGGTTCCATTTCACATGTGAAACCATATTTTCACATGTATTAAATTAGAGTTTGCATGTTAACACCGTCTTTCACATGTCAGAAGAAAAACATGTCTTCTCACCCTGACCTTAAATGTTATGACATGCCCCAATGCAGCCACACAGTCGTGGGTGAACAGGGAGTACAGAAAGGAACTAAGCATGCACCCCTGAGGGGACCGTGTTGAGGGACAGCGTGGCGGATGTGTTGTTGCCTACCCTCACCACCTGGGGGCAGCCCATCAGGAAGTCTAGGATCCAGTTACAGAGGGAGGTGTTCAGTCCCAGGCTCCTTAGCTTAGTGATGAGCTTGGAGGGCACTATGGTGTTGAATGCTGAGCTGTAGTTAATGAACAGCATTCTCACCTAGGTGTTTCTTTTGTCCAGGTGGAAAAGGATAGTGTGGAGTGCAGTAGAGATTGTGTCATCTGTGGATCTGTTGTAGCGGTGTGCAAATTAGATTGGGTCCAGGGTTTCTGGGATAATGTTGTTGATCTGGTCCATGACCAGCTTTTCAAAGCAGTTCATGGCTACAGATGTGAGTGCTACGGTGCGGTAGTCATTTAGACAGTTTACCATGGCGTCCTTGGGCACAGGGACTATGGTGATTTGCTTGAAACATGGGTCAGGGAGAGGTTGAAAATGTCAGTGAAGGCACTTGCCAGCTGGTCAGTACATGCTCTGAGTATGCATCCTGGTAATCCGTCTGACCCTTCTTTGAGTGCACATCCTGGTAATCCATCTGACCCTGCGACCTTGTGAATGTTAACCTGTTTAAAGGTCTTACTCACATCGGCTATGGAGAGCATGATCGTACAGTCGTCCGGAACAGCTAGTGCTCTCACGTATGGTTCAGTGTTGCTTGCCTTGAAGCGAGCTTACAAGGCATTTAGCTTGTCTGGTAGGCTGGCCTCACTGGGCAGCTCTCGTCTGTCTTCCCTTTGTAATCCATGATAGTTTGCAAGCCCTGCAAAATCTGACGAGCGACAGAGCTAGTGTAGTAAGATTCGATCTTGATCCTGTATTGACGCTTTGCCTGTTTGATGGTTCGTTGGAGGGCTTAGCGGGATTTCTTATAAGCGCCCGATTAGTGTCCCGCTCCTTGAAAGCGGCAGCTCTAGCCTTTAGCTCAAAATGGTTGTTGCCTGTAATCCATGGCGTCTGTTCGGGATATGTACATGCGGTCACTGTGGGGACAACGTCGTAGATGCATTAATATGGTAAACTTCTCAATACCATCAGATGAATCCCAGAACATATTCCAGTCTGTGCTAGAGAAACAGTCCTCTAGTTTAGCATCCGCTTCATCGGACCCCTTCCGTATTGAGCGTGTCACTGGTACTTCCTGTTTGAGTTTTTGCTTGTAAGCAGGAATCAGGAGGATAGAGTTATGGTCAGATTTGCCAAATGGAGGGCGAGGGCGAGCTCTGTATGCATCTCTGTGTGTGGCTTAATGGTGCTCTAGAGTATTGTTTTCTCTAGTTGCACAGGTGACATGCTGGTAGAAAAGAGGGAAAACAGATTTCAATTGTCCTGCATTAAAATCCATGGCCACCAAATGCCCTGACTCTGGATGAGCATTTCCTCATTTGCTTACAGCCCTATACAGCTCATTGAGTGCGGTCTTAGTGCCAACATTGGTTTGTAGTGGTAAATAGACAGCTACGAAAATAAAGATGAAATTCCTGCGATAAACTCAATTGCATTTTTTTTATCATTTGACAGCCCTAGCACTAGCGGTTCTGGGGGTGGCCCAGGGGGGGCCAGTGCCCCTGTGACAACAATTTTGGACCCCCTTGTGGCCCCCCTAAATGTGGAGTAAGAAATTATTTTTACATAACACATTTTTGCTATCGTTCTTTTTTTACATCCGTTATTAGACAGTGGCAACGCGGAACACTAATTTAACCCACACATTTTCTAGAGGGACGGCTTTAGGCGGAACACAACAGTATCGTACCACATGCAAAACGATATGACAACAATAACGTCTAATGTAACTGGCCCCTCTAGGCCACCCCAGTTGAAATGGTCTAGAACCGCCACTGAGCCCTAGTTGACATTAAAATGTGAAAATACACAAATGAAAGTGTAGCAGAAATGAGTCGGTCATGGTTGCTCACATGATAAGGTACCCCTTCCTGCGGGTAAAGAATTTGTTTTGGTCCTCTTGGTCTAGATGTTGGCTTCTCTCATGTACGACCTGGGTTCTAATCCCATCAGTTAAAAAAGCACATGTGAATTCTATAATATCACATGTGAAAATATTTGGGAAACCATGTGCCTGTTTTTCCCACGTGATTTGTTCACATGTGAAACATTCATGTGATATGTCACACGTTTCTGACTTGGGAATTTTTATGTGTGTTTTTTCACATGTTCTTTTCATGGTTTTTTATGTGTTTTTTGTAAGGGGGGTTTGTTGATTATATGAGTCGTGTGAGTGTGTGTTTGTGTGTTGGTGTGTGTCCCTCTTGGGTTTTAGAGAGTGATGAGCTGCAGAAATGTAATCATGTAATCAGTGAGGCTGTTCATCTCTCCGTTTGGGTGAATTAAATCCTGAGGGGGGGAGCATGGAGCCATGGAACTCTCCCTGGGGGCCTGGTGCTGCAGGCTCTCTCTTCCCCACCCCTCCTCTGGCCTTGGATCCCCGCTGCTAGCTTCCTCCAGGACTGGGATAGCCTAGTGCCCAAACATGAAACGGGGTCTGATGCAACAAGAAAGGCCTTCCAAAGTAGATTGCAATTCATATCACTCTCTGTCCATCCTCATCTATTCCATAGTGCAAACAATCTTTTGTATAGTCTATTTCGCTTTGCACCTTTAAACTGACCACCTGTCCCATATCTTTACCTCCCCCTGTCCACATCCTGTTCACCTCTCTCCCATTGCCTCTCTGTCCATTTCATTGTGCCCCTGTTGAATATATTGCTACCAATTGTGCCAAAGGAGTTGGTTTGCTATAATATGAAAATCTGAACTCATCTTGCCGAGGTTATAGGCAATAAGCAGCTGACAAGAGGGTGGACCGACAGAGCTTGAAATTCTAATCTTCTTCCCAGACCCCTGTTGGTGTGTGGCAGTGGCCAGGGTCGGCTCTGTAGCTCTCTAGCCTCGTGGTGGTCAGGTAAAGGGAAGAGACTGCAGAGACTGCTACTCTCACCTCTCCATCTCTCCCTCTCTCAGCAATGGATTTATTGATATTGACCTTTTGCTGAAATTAAGCGTGTGGATCCCAAGGTAGCCAGAGCAAAGTTTAAACCAATTAAAGAGCACCTCACCGATCAGCCAGGCAAGGGATGGCAGTCCTCCAGGATGGCCTTAGTCAACTTAAAATAATTTGCTCTGTATCAAAGCCTTCTCACAGGGCAAACAACCTAAATGATCTCATTAGGTCAGTCACCTTTAAGAAAAAGGAAAGAAAATATTATGACAGCAACTACTATATTCTATGAACTCTGTGTATTCTAAGGGTAATCTTAGAGTAATGTAAATATCGGTTGAGAGTGTTGGGCCAGTAGCCGAAAGGTTCGAATCCTAAGTCGCTCTGGATAAGAGCGTCTGCTAAATGACTAACATGTAAATGTGACGTAAGCATCACAGTTTCAGACACTTAAGGTGATCTCTGGTATCCAGGCCTAGCTGCAGTAGAGTACAGCCAACCCTACACTACAACACACACATTAGACAGTCAAAGCAGCACTAAGGGGATCAGACGTGAGGATGGTGCCTTTAAACCACAGAGGTCTAATGCACTTAAAACAGACCAGATCGATGTGTGAGGGAGGGCTGACAACCATGAAGGACACAGGTCTCTGTATCCAGTGCCGGAGAACATAAGGACTGTCATGCCAGTGAAAATGGGAACTAACAGAATTACTTGAGAAAGTGGTTACTAGGCTCCCTGCCAACAGGAGAGAGAGCGACCAGGCACTGTTTTTGTAATGCACAGAATGATGTATTTCAAACAGGGGACACTTTACGCTGTGTTAGTCATTACCTGCCTCTCCTGTCCACACATGTAGCATTACATTACCTGAGATGAAGGTACAACCTGTCAGTTATCCACTTTCACACATCTACTTAGATCGAGGAGAACACTCAGATAATATGAATTCTGCATTGCTGATGAGACCATCAAAAAGCACTTGAAAGGGAAGATTCATTGCAAACAATTATAGGCTCAACTATAACCGTAGGTTCAAAGCAATTACATATGGTTTGCAATTCAACAACTGCTAATGAGCATGTGTAACAAATCATGCCTTGTTGAAGACTTGTTTGCTGGTTTGGCTGTCTAATATGTATGTATGGTGGGTAGGTGTAGACCTACGTCTGGCTGGCTGAAAATACTACTGATCACCCTAAGTGACTGGAACTGTAATGTTTACATGAGAGTGTGTAACAAATCATGGCCTGTTGAGATTCATTTTGATATAGACCCGTTTGTTCATCTCAGTCTACTTTAGCCAATGTGAACTTTATCATTCAGGCTGGGAGGCCCTGCTGCTCCCCAGGTGACGGATGGTTATGTAGAGTTCTGCATATAAACAGGCCTGTCAGTCTACCAGACACGGTGTACGCTTTGACACAGCAGTGTACTGCAGTCGGAATATAGGAGCTTCTTTAGTGGCAAACCACAAAGGAAGGGGAGTGGAACTGTGGCGGCTAAACTGTATTTTGATTGTAAATGGAGGTCTGAGGTGGAAGTGGTGTCTTCTCCAGGGCTAGCAGGGGGCTAGCGGGGGGCTGCCAACTCCAATTCGGCTGTACGAGGGCTCAGCTCTGTAAACTTTGCACAAGTTGTCATCAGAAAACCATGGACAGACTGATTTATGTGCATATTTAAACCTGTTTGCATTTATTCGTGAGTTTCTCTATTTGTTCACTTTGTTGTTGTCATGATAAGTTGACTTTTGGCTCTGGACCCGTGGAATCAACTGGAGCTAGTATTGTGCACGTCCTTAACTTTAGCTCTATTGTCTATCTGTGCTCTGAGAAAAGGTTGCCATGGTGAAAAAATAGGGGTTGTTGTGGTTGAGACCAAGATCAATTAGAGGCAAAAAGGTTGACATTGAAAACAGCTAGTGGATAGTTTGTGTTTTTTTCTCTTCATTATCTGCCATAAATAACAATATATTGCCTTCGTTTTTTGAGGTTATGTTTGATGTTTAGTGTGTGTGGATTGTAGCTATGCCTTTGACGTGACTGTGGTCTTAGACGAACGAGCAATCACACACTGTTGTACTGTAGGTCAGTTTGATTACTGGGCTTTAGCTTAACACCCTCATGGGATCCTCAGAGGACCGTTCATTGCCTTGTATCAGAGAACTCTGGCAGTTGCATCCGGTCCTGAAAGAGGAACGGGGTCAAAAGGTAAAAGATTAAGCTCATTCTTTAAACAGAGCACATCAAATAAGCTAGATATCAGAGTCCTATGTTAAGAACATAAATGATCCTCTCGGAAGTGTTTCTTGTGTGTGTAGCTGTGCGTGCCTTCAAAAAGAAAAACAAAGTTGTTTGGGCTGCATTTAAAGAAGACCACCATTGCATCACAGTATGTCTGGGCTCAAACTGCTGCAGTCTTTCATTTATGAAAATAAGAAATATCTCAAATATGACATACAATTTCCATATTCAATAGAAATATTATGTTGATATTAAATAACCTCATGTGTTGCCTGTTTCACTTTCAGTCTTATCTTCTATATCACTCTTAAGGTCATTTAAAGCTGTGAGATGGCGATGTTGTCAACATCCTGATATATAAAATGTATCATCCCTGCTTCTCTGCACTGGATGCTTAGTAGATACTCTGTATGCTCGCAGCAGAGAGCCCCTGACCTCCTATTGACAGATTTTACACTGGGTGTCACATTGTGGATCAATTCACCTTCCACAGTAGAAAACTGAATGCCATCACATCCCAGTGGAAGCTAGCAGCATACACTGCATGTCAAAACTCCTTTAGAGATGACAGGAGGGATAAGAATCAAATCGTTCTCCATGCTTTGAATAAATCTGCCCGCCAAGCATAATTCCAATCAGAAACATAATCGCCTAAATGTTTGTATTCATCAACCTTGCCACCTCTGTTAATCCATGCCTTCGCTCACCTCTCCCTGGCACCTCGAACTCAAATGGCATTTTCCATGTTGAAAGCCATGAATATGTAATGGCATTCTGACTCATGGGAGAGATTCTAGCCGGTGCCTAACAAAAGGTTTCCATTTTTCAACATGTAAATATGGCGGAGACAATTACAAAGCAACAGCAAGAAGCGTTTATTCCATCAGTGATTCACCCCTATAGTGATGCCTCTCAGCTCTCAGGCGATTTGTACTCCCGCCATACTATTTGTCATCTATCATTGTAGCAACACTTTACTTAAAATACCCCCTATAACAAATCACAAATACTGTATTCTTATGTGTAATATTAGCATTATGTTAAGCATGGATAATACTCGTGGAAAAAACATGTATCGTAGTGGTTGTTCACCACTGACCTTGGAGACACAGAGAGATATCTTGTTCAGAGAAATATGTTTGAGGTGAGATCCTCAGAAAACCAGAGTGCATGTTGGAAAGTGAGACAAGTGCTACCCCCCCCCATTGGGAGAGGGCGCTGAGTGTATCGTAGGGAGTCATCTCAACCCAGAGGAATTGGCTTCCCCCTCCCAGCCAGAAACCAAGGAGCGGGTGAAGAGAGGGTGAAGCCAAGCTGAACTGGATCCTAATGGACTTGTAGTGGTTGTATACATCTGGGGCTTCATTTATAACCGTTATGAGTGTACACTTCACAATCAATATGCAGCCAGAACCCTGGCCATCAGCACCTTCTGAAGACTGGCAGGATGAGGCTATATTATTGATCTCCCAGGTAGAACCAGTTGGGGTTGAAATCCAAAGGTTCAAATTAAATCAAATCAAATTTTATTTGTCACATACACATGGTTAGCAGATGTTAATGCGAGTGTAGAGAAATGCTTGTGCTTCTACTTCCGACAGTGCAGTAATATCTAACAGTAATATCTAACAAGTAATCTAACAGTTCCCCAACAACTCCTAATACACACAAATCAAAAGGGGTGAATGATAATATGTACATATAAGTACATGGATGAGCGATGGCTGAGCGGCATAGGCAAGGTGTAATAGATGGTATAAAATACAGTATATACATGTGATATGAGCAATGTAAGTTATGCAAACATTATTAAAGTGGCATTATTTAGAGTGCATTGTATATAGTGACTAGTGATCCATTTATTGAAGTGGCCAGTGACTGGGTCTCAATGTAGGCAGCAGACTCTCTGAGTTAGTGATTGCTGTTTAGCAGTCTGATGGCCTTGAGATAGAAGCTGTTTTTCAGTCTCTCGGTAGCAGCTTTGATGCACCTGTACTAACCCCGACTTCTGGATGGTAGCGGTTTGAACAGGCAGTGGCTCGGGTGGTTGATGTCCTTGATGATCTTTTAGGCCTTCCTGTGACATCGAGTACAGCAGCCTACAGGGAGGAGGTGAGAGCACTCGGAGTGTGGTGTCAGGAAACCAACCTCTCACTCAACGTCACCAAAACAAAGGAGATGATCGTGGACTACAGGAAACAGCAGAGGGAGCACCCCCCTATCCAAATCAAAGGGACAGCAGTGGAGAAGGTGGAAAGTTTTAAGTTCCTTGACGTACGCATCACAGACAAACTGGAATGGTCCACCCGCACAGACAGTGTGGTGAAGAAGGCGCAACAGCACCTCTTCAACCTCAGGAGCCTGAAGAAATGTGGCTTGTCACCCAAAACCCTCACTAACTTTTACAGATGCACAATCGAGAGCATCCTGTCAGGCTGTGTCAGAGTCTGGTACGACAACTGCACCGCCCTCAACCACAAGGCTCTCCAAGGCTCTCCAGTGCGGTCTGCACCGAGGGCAAACTACCTGCCCTCCATGACACCTACAGCACCCGATGTCACAGGAAGGCCAAAAAGATCATCAGAGACAACAACCACCTCTACCATCCAGAAGGTGAGCTCAGTACAGGTGCATCAAAGCTGGGACCGAGAGACTGAAAAACAGATTTGTGTGTATTAGGAGATGTTGGGGAATTGTTAGATTACTTGTTAGATATTACTGCACTGTCGTAACTAGAAGCACAAGCACTTCGCTACACTCGCATTAACATCTGCTAACCACGTGTACAGTATGTGACCAATAGAATTTGATTTGACTTGATTTGAGTCTTTCACTCCAGCAATTCCATTCAAATTGCATCCAAAATAGATAATCCTGTTCAAGATTTATGTATGTATGTATGTATAGATGTCCTAGCCTACCTATTTCAGGTAATAAATTCAATGCAGTATTAGCCTTGTATTTAGCTAATGAATGATGGGTTATGCATAATGAGCATCTAATGCACAGCCTCTGTCTCCTGCGCAATACGCACCTGGTCTCCGCAGGCCTCTCTTCTTAAAAAAGGCCTTAGCTCTTTGAGTCCCATGCAGGAAAAGCTATACTAGAATAGCTTTCTGCACATTTATTTTAGTTGAATTTCTTATACCAATAGACTATTCGAAGAGGGACGCAAGCTCTTGTTTGCTGAATGTTAAATACAGCAGCCAAAGAAGAGCGAATAGCAGTTATTTATTCAGACCCATAACCATTCAATCTTCTTGAAGAGAAGTGAAAGCCGTCTCTGCATCTTATTCTAGTCCTATTTTACTCAAGTATGTCAAAAGTATGAGGACAAGGACAGCAAAACTTGTTTCATTTATTAACTGTTGAAAGCGAGGACAGAATGAAGCAACAATAGAGAGAGATTGCTAATAACATTAGGGGAAATATTATGAAAGGTATATATGCGTGAGCCTGCTAATTATACAAATGGGCCCTGTTATACAGTATTTTAAAATTCAATTCAAATTCCGTAGCCTATACTTTTAACTTTGTAGGTTGCATGTACTGCACCAGAATTATCATGGTCTGAATGAGGTTTTGTAATTCCAGGCCATATCATACAGTACAGTACAATACAGTTCACACTCACAAAGATTAGCCTTCTGGAATTTTTAAATGTATTTACCCAAGAGAGCATTTAACTAGCTACATCTATGGGCTTTTATGCTTTTCTGTCATGTGTAATGTGCAGTAGCCTATTCGGAAAGTGTTCAGACCCCTTGACCTTTTCCACATTTTATTACGTTAGAGACTTATTCTAAAATCGATGAAATTGTTTTCCCCCCTTATCAATCTACACGCAATAACCCATAATGACAAAGCAAAAACAGTTTTTTAGACATTTTTGAAAATGTATTAAATATAAAAAATTTAAATATTGCATTTACATAAGTATTCAGAACCTTTACTCAGTACTTTGTTAAAGCACCATTGTCAGCGATTACAGCCTAGAGTCTTGGGTATGACCCTACACCTGTATTTGGGGAGTTTCTCCCAGTCTTCTCTGCAGATCCTCTAAAGCTCTATCAGGTTGGATAGTGAGCATCGCTGCACAGCTATTTTCAGGTCTTCCCAGAGATGTTCAATCGGGTTCAAGTCAGTGCTCTGGCTGGGCCACTCAAGGACATTCGGAGACTTGTCCCGAAGCCACTCCTGCGTTGTCTTGGCTGTGTTTTTAGGGTCGTGGTCCTGTTGGAAGGTGAACCTTTGCCCCCAGTCTTAGGTCCTGAGCGCTCTGGAGCAGGTTTTCATCAAGGATCTTTCTGTACTTTGCTCCGTTCATCTTTGTGAAGTGGAAAGGTCTCAGAGCAACAACAGCTCAGCCATAAAGTGGTCAGCCACACAAGCTCACAGAACGGGACCGCCGAGTGCGGAAGCGCATAGCATGTAAAAATCATCTGTCCTCGGTTGCAACACTCACTACAGAGTTCCAAACTGCCTCTGGTAACAACATCAGCACAATAACTGTTAGGTTATAAGTTTCCATGGCCAAACATAAATAGGTTTCCATGGCCAAACAGCCGCACACAAGCCTAAGATCACCATGTGCAATGCCAAGCATCGGCTGGAGTGGTGTAAAGCTTGCCGCCATTGGACTCTGGAGCAGTGGAAACGCATTCTCCGGAGTGATGAATCACTCTTCACCATCTGGCAGTCAGACGGACGAATCTGGGTTAGGTGGATGCCAGGAGAACGCTGACTGCCCCAATGCATAGGGCCAACTGTAAAGTTTGGTGGAGGAGGAATAATGGTCTGGGGCTATTTTTCATGGTTTGGATTACATGCATCCAACTTTGTGGAAACAGTTTGGGGAAGGCCTTTTCCTGTTTTAGCATGACAATGCCCCTGTGTACAAAGTGACGTCCATACAGAAATGGTTTGTCGAGATCGGTTTGGAAGAACTTGACTGGCCTGCACAGAGCCCTGACCTCAACCCCATTTGAATTGGAATGCTGACTGTGAGCCAGGCCTAATCGCCCTACATCAGTGCCCGACCTCACTAATGCTCTTGTGGCTGAATGGAAGCAAGCCCCCGCAGTAATGTTCCAACATCTAGTGGAAAGCCTTCCCAGGCTGTTATAGCAGCAAAGGGGGGACCAACTCCATATTAATGCTCATGATTTTAGAATGAGATGTTCGACGAGCAGGTGTCGACATCATTTTGGATAACGGTACAATCATTTGGGCTTTTTTGGGCTTTGCCTCAGTTAGCATCAGGCTTGAATTTTTGATCAAAACTCTAATCAAATCCGGACATACAGTGGGGCAAAAAAGTATTTAGTCAGCCACCAATTGTGCAAGTTCTCCCACTTAAAAAGATGAGAGAGGCCTGTACTTTTCATCATAGGTACACTTCAACTATGACAGACAAAATGAGAAAAAAAAATCCAGAAAATCACATTGTAGGATTTTTAATGAATTTATTTGCAAATTATGGTGGAAAATAAGTATTTGGTCAATAACAAAAGTTTATCTCAATACTTTGTTATATACCCTTTGTTGGCAATGACACAGTTCAAACGTTTTCTGTAAGTCTTCACAAAGTTTTCACACACTGTTGCTGGTATTTTGGCCCATTCCTCCATGCAGATCTCCTCTAGAGCAGTGATGTTTTGGGGCTGTCGCTGGGCAACACGGACTTTCAACTCCATCCAAAGATTTTCTATGGGGTTAAGATCTGGAGACTGGCTAGGCCACTCCAGGACCTTGAAATGCTTCTTACGAAGCCACTCCTTCGTTGCCCGGACGGTGTGTTTGGGATCATTGTCATGCTGAAAGACCCAGCCACGTTTCATCTTCAATGCCCTTGCTGATGGAAGGAGGTTTTCACTTAAAATCTCACGATACATGGCCCCATTCATTCTTTCCTTTACACGGATCAGTCGTCCTGGTCCCTTTGCAGAAAAACAGCCCCAAAGCATGATGTTTCCACCCCCATGCTTCACAGTAGGTATGGTGTTCTTTGGATGCAACTCAGCATTCCTTGTCCTCCAAACACGACGAGTTTAGTTTTTACCAAAAAGTTCTATTTTGGTTTCATCTGAACATATGACATTCTCCCAATCCTCTTCTGGATCATCCAAATGCTCTCTAGCAAACTTCAGATGGGCCTGGACATGTACTGGCTTAAGCAGGGGGACACGTCTGGCACTGCAGGATTTGAGTCCTTGGCGGTGTAGTGTGTTACTGATGGTAGGCTTTGTTACTTTGGTCCCAGCTCTCTGCAGGTCATTCACTAGGTCCCCCCGTGGGGTTCTGGGATTTTTGCTCATCGTTTTTGTGATCATTTTGACCCCACGGGGTGAGATCTTGCGTGGAGCCCCAGATCGAGGGAGATTATCAGTGGTCTTGTATGTCTTCCATTTCCTAATAATTGCTCCCACAGTTGATTTCTTCAAACCAAGCTGCTTACCTATTGCAGATTCAGTCTTCCCAGCCTGGTGCAGGTCTACAATTTTGTTTCTGGTGTCCTTTGACAGCTCTTTGGTCTTGGCCATAGTGGAGTTTGGAGTGTGACTGTTTGAGGTTGTGGACAGGTGTCTTTTATACTGATAAGAAGTTCAAACAGGTGCCATTAGTACAGGTAACGAGTGGAGGACAGAGGAGCCTCTTAAAGAAGAAGTTACAGGTCTGTGAGAGCCAGAATTCTTGCTTGTTTGTAGGTGACCAAATACTTATTTTCCACCATCATTTGCAAATAAATTCATAAAAAACCCTACAATCTGATTTTCTGGAATTTTTTTTCTCATTTTGTCTGTCGTAGTTGACGTGTACCTATGATGAAAATTACAGGCCTCTCTCATCTTTTTAAGTGGGAGAACTTGCACAATTGGTGGCTGACTAAATACTTTTTTGCCCCACTGTAGGCCTATTTATATTCTTTATATCCTTTAGAATGACACTACCTGTTCTGGCAGGAAAAGCCGGGTTACCTGGGAGAAAAGTGATTCTATTCTATTTAGATTCTCTATCTATGATTTGTCCCCAGCCTGTAATATTAATTGTGACTTGGCCTGGCCTTGAGACAGGTGGATTAACTTCTGCAATGAACCTTGCAATGTAGTCAACGGCAGGGTTCTGTACACAACACTCCGTCTGCCTTGGCCACCATTAAACACACATCAATCCAAGGTGAGGGGAAAGGTAATGGAAGATGCCCTGATAATTGATGGGCCAGGAGGAGGATGACAAGCACACTGTGATCCCCCTGGATATCGGACTGATGCATTCCTGCCACGTGCTCTGTGATGTCCACTCTCACCCCTTTATCCATGGCCATGTGCACTGGACTGGTGAGATCTACATCTGCTCAGTTCAGTTACTGTACATACAGAAACAATGTCCATGTCACAACCTTCCTTTAAGTCCTTTGAGATCATCCTATGAGAGAGTGTTGTCTGTGGCTAGTAATGCCAATGCTCTGTACACTCCAATTCATCTTTTTCTGCTATCCTTTATCCCTGAGTGTTTTGACACAGAGTTAAAATTCACATTGTATAATGTGTTGAATCCCCAAAAAACTCTGATCTATCTCAATGAAACAATCCCCCAAGCTTGTTCATTGATCACTGTCTGAGCTGTTGTTACAAGCGAGAGCACTATTGCTCAAATTGGTTTTGTGTAATTCTGGCAGAAATTAGTGCTATTGTGAAGTTGCCTGTGTTCCACACTGTGCGTTTTGTACACGTTGGGGTGTTTGTGATTTTTAAACATCAGTGTTCCGTCTCCCTGGGGTGTTGTCTTCCATTCTGTTCCCCAGCTGTGCCTCTCTTCCATTTCTCTGCAGTGGATCTCTCTGCATCAAGGCTTGCTCATCAGCCCCAGCATTGGTGACGAGGGACGGAGGAGGGATGGAGGGGAAGAGGGAGGAGGGATGGAGGAGGGTTGGAGGGGAAGAGGGAGGAGGGATGGAGGGGATGGAGGGGAAGAGGGAGGAGGGATGGAGGAGGGTTGGAGGGGAAGAGGGAGGAGGGATGGAGGAGGGTTGGAGGGGAAGAGGGAGGAGGGATGGAGGGGATGGAGGGGAAGAGGGAGGAGGGATGGAGAAGGGATGGAGGGGATGGAGGGGAGGAGGGAGGAGGGATGGATGGGATGGAGGGGATGGAGGGGAAGAGGGAGGAGAGATGGAGAGGATGGAGGGGAAGAGGGAGGAGGGATGGAGGGGATGGAGGGGAAGAGGGAGGAGGGTTGGAGGAAGGATGGGGAAAGAATGGAGGGGATTGAGGAGTGATGCAGAATGCTGGAGAGGTGTGTGGAAGGGAGGGGGAGGAGGAGGAATAGAAGTATGGAGGGATGGAGGAGGAAGTGAGAGGATGCTCCCCTCTCTCTCTCTCACCTGCTGCTGCCCCACATCCCGCTGATATCCCACCCACAACTCCCCCCTGAATCAAAGGATTAACTAAACATGTAAGGGAAGATTTGCTTTACCCAGGGCTTAAAATGGCACAAAACAACACATTCAAATCACAAAGGAGGCTACAATCAATGATGATGAATGTAGTAAGAATATGGTTTGTTTGTTTGTTTCTAGCACATGTGATGAATAGATTGAAATATACAGTCAGGTCATAATTATTGCCACCCTTGTTAAAGATGAGCAAATAAGACTGTATAAAATAAATAATACAAATACTGAGCTATGCTACATTTTGGGGGGAAATTATCTTATTTTATACTAATGAATTGCTCAGAGAAATATATTTTATGTAACAAGTAATACAAAAAAATCGCAAAAAGATTTGTCAAAACTATTGTCACCCCTGTTTTCCAGTATGCTAGCACCCTCGCCTTGCGAGGATGACGACACTGAGCCTTTTTCTAAAATGTTTTATGAGTTTGTGAACGCAGTGGGAGGGATCCTACACCATTCCTCCATACAGAATCCTTCCAGATCCTTGATATCATTTGTCTGCTCTTATGGACTGCCAATTCAAACCACAGGTTTTCAATGGAGTTCAAGTCCGGAAACTGAGATGGCCATCACAAAATGTTGATTTTGTGGTCAATTAACCGTGTCAGCCTCCTGGCAGTGGCAACCAGGTTTTTGGCTAAAATGTCCTGGTACTTGGTAGAGTTCATGAGACCCTTCGTTGACCTTAACAAATGCCCCAGGACCAGTGGAAGCAAAATAGCCAGATAACCTCAAAGATCCACCACCATATTTTTCCGTAGGTATGAGGTATGATGTACTTTTCTGCATAAGCTTCCGCTAGTGTGCGTCATCTGACCATAGCAACGGTTCCAATCGAAGTGCCAATGGCGTTTATCAAACTCCAGGCGGTGCTATGGTCAGATGACATAACAATAGAGCTCTTTAGGTTTGGCGTTGGCAAAGATACCATCTGAGACGCACGCGCATGTGCTTTACGATTCAGACCAGGCGGTGTCAGCACGCATAATCTGCAGCTGGATGCTTCTCATATTTATTGCTCATCTTTATCAAGGGCGACAATAATTATGTACCTGACTGTATGTTGAAACTTATTTGCATGTATTCACAGACTATTTAAGGCAGCATAATTGAGGACAGTCTGCCAGTCCTTTCTATAATCTCAATCAGGTTCCTACAGTAAATAAATTACTTAAAGGGTTCAACACATAATGTACAGTATGTGGATGTAATGCATGTTGGGAAGGGATTGGACTGTGGAAAGCTTTTAAGGTATGATTTTAAGCATCAATACCAGTCCTGTTGGTCTTACAACAAATATACGGCAAAATTAAGCTGGTGGGGTTTTTTGCCATACGGTCAGTGGTGCAACAATGCATAAAAATTGAAGTAAAATTCTCAACCCCTGTCCACATACAGTAACAAGCACTGTGTTTGTAGCCAGGGCTTTACAGTTTGTTTTGGAGTATGATGTGCCCTTGCTTTAACCAGTTGCTTGTTGCAGGCAAGAGCCAATGAATTATTAATCCTGTGGCCTCATTTGGGACTTATAAGTAATGGTTTGTAAATACAGAGAGCAAAACTGCAGCAGTATCTAGCTTTAAAAAACAAAACAGCGCAGTGAAGCCAGACTGTTTGAATGCAGAAATGTTTGTTGTGAAGCGTAGTCTCTGGACAAATGAGGGTACAAACATTTGTTTTTACATATTCGTTTAGCATGTGCCTTTAATGTTCCATTTCCATGAAGCCATCTTTTTTTCTGTTTTTACTAGCGGCAGTCACAGCGGGCGAGGGCGGGTTGGATGGAGGGGTAGAGAGAGGATCACCAGGCATTCGCTGTCCTCATTTGCTGGAGTCCTCTGCTCTGCCCAGAATCCCAGCTCGGCTCCAGCCTTGATTATATTCCTGCCCTGGTGTCCAAAGCTTGAGGGAGAACTGAGGTGACAGCCTGGACTGACCTGCTCTCCTCACCTGGGTGCCCGCCTCTCCGCACAGCTGGTGTTTACTCTGCTGCAGGCCTGGGGAGGCGCACACACACACACACTACAGCATGCTAATGTGCTCCTCAGACAGACACACACACAGACAGACAGACAGACAGACAGACAGACAGACAGACAGACAGACAGACAGACAGACAGACAGACAGACAGACAGACAGACAGACAGACAGACAGACAGACAGACAGACAGACAGACAGACAGACAGACAGACAGACAGACAGACAGACAGACAGACAGACAGACGTGCACACACACACACATACACAGACAGACGCAAAAACATACACAAACACACATGACATAGCTAGCAGACTCCATGTGTCTACACATGGCGTTTTATATATGTGTGTGTGTGTGTGTGTGTGTGTGTGTGTGTGTGTGTGTGTGTGTGTGTGTGTGTGTGTGTGTGTGTGTGTGTGTGTGTGTGTGTGTGTGTGTGTGTGTGTGTGTGTGTGCGCGCGCGTGCGTGCGTGTGCGTGTGCATGTGCGTATGTTGTTTAAATTGAGTGAATGTTGGCCATGTTGTGCTCAAGCATCCTTTAGTGGTTCCCCTCCATACATGCCTAGTCCTGTTTGTGTATTTCATGGTACAGCGCCTCCTACCCTGCCTCATATACAGTGATCTGATGGAATGAAAAGGGCAAAATGTCATTGGCAGAAGCCAAATAGAAGTGTGCATAGTCAGCTTTTTCCCTCTTTTTTTTTTATCAAAATGCGTCTCCATTTTGAATGCCAACATTTCTAGTGGAGTGATGAGAATGACTGATTGTCTGAATAGTGAGCGTTCAGCAAAGGTCTTGGTGGACATTGAAAAGGACATTTCGAGGGGCACAGTATAGTAAGATATTAAAGCTACAGTGACAGGGTTTCTCTGAAGTATGAATAAAAGAGATGTGTGTTCTGTGACATGTTTTGCTGTTTTCCCAAAGCCCTAATTTGATTTAGAGCATCACAATGATTAACATTTTCAATCCACTCAGTTATTGTATGCATTAAACATTTATACAGTATACATAAGACAAAGCACAGATAATACACCCATATGGACTTATTTACAGCGTGTTCAGATCCTTTCTGCAATTCAGTGTCATATAATTACACTGTAAGCCTGAATACATTAAAATTCCATATGACGCGTTTTCCTTTCAGTTCAAATGTAGTGTGGAGACTCCAGCACAAATGCAGACACACACTGAAATTCTCTCTCTCTCTCTCTCTCTCTCTCTCTCTCTCTCTCTCTCTCACACACACATAAACAGACATAGGAGCAAAATGTTCTTAGAGACCTTTGATGTAAGCATGCCATGATGAATAAGAAGGTTACGCAAATCTGAATGAATCTGCTGGTGAAAAGTATGGTCCCAGTAGTAGGGCCATGTGACCCCTGGGCTGAAGTTGCGGTGGCTAAAGAATAACTATTAATGAGTGACAGCTCCCAGCAGCCCCAATGGTGGGCCCTGTACCATCCACATGCAGGCTGATGACACGGACTGGAGAAAGCTCTCTCTCTGCTGCAGCACACCACACTGTCTGAGTGGCCCTGGCTCTCTTAAAAAAAAATAGGACACTGTAATTGAAACAAAATGGATTAGAAAATCCATTTAGTGAGACTCTTTTTTTTATTTTTCCCCAGGTAGCAATTTATTTCTCTCATTTGCAAACTTGAGTCATGTTTTTCAAGGGGGAATATCGATTCTTTTATTTATTAAGCATTGGGAAATAATGAGACGATGCACACAGGAGTAATAGGAACCGTTTTGTTAAGGAGATTAAGCAATGCTAAGCTCGTTGTGTGGTGTGGTGTGGGGCCGTGCAGGAAGGGAGAGGTAGTAGGTGGTCTTGTTGTTGTTGTAACTATCTCTCAGTATCCACAGACTGCCAGCCAGCCAGCACTGTGCTGCTGAACCAGATTCCCGTGGCCTCCCTGGGATCAGTGTCCTGCCATGGTGGAGAGGGGATATTGGGAGCGAGCGCTTTCGTTTTGGATGTTATGTTGAAACAGAGCAGGCTGCAGTGCCTCAGGTAACCGAGCATTCTTGTGCATTAGCATTTCCTTACAACATGATGGGAAACAGGACAACTGGGGAGCCGCAAACCCCCTAGCATGACAAAATTAGCTGGATGGATGGCAGGGAGAGTGGATGATATACTGCAGCGTAAGAGGGGATATTATACTGTACTGTATGCTTGAACCATTCTCTTCAAAGCTGAAACAATTTGTAGCGTATCTCGGTACTGTATGTATTGCTTCCTACTGCCACGCTTTGTCTAAGAACCATGAGAGCATCGTTTTCGTTTCATTCTTCCTTGCGTGAAGATCAGAACATGTCATTTCATGTCATCTCCCACTTACGCACCAGCACACTAATGGCCTAACTGGCATTACATTAGATCCTGTAGTTGCATCCTGCGTTGTATCTGGAAGACCGTGTTGTTGTGTTAGCCAAAATAATGAGTTCACTGAAGTCTGCTTTATGGAAACTATGATTACTTTATGAATATCGTGGGTTTTGAGAACTCCAAATATTTCCATATAAGACATTATATGTAGAAGTGTGCAATTGAACTAGAACTCTGAAGACGTTATCATCAAGCTGTGTCCTTCACATCGTGAAAAATGTCAGGCCTGATTTCTAATATCCACAGCCTGTCGGGGAAACGCTCAATGTTCCCTCCAGCACTAAACCATTTAAATCCATGATATTTGCCGTGACTCCTCAACTTCTTCTCTTATTCTTTCCTTTTCTTTAGTGGCTTTTTGATTGACTTTGTTTGAGAATCTGTCGATTCATGTCAAGCCATGCAACACCGATAATTTCTGAAGCACTTTAGATGCAAAGCGCTTCTAACACCTTTCGGGAGGGAAATGAGAAAGGAGATTGTGATGGTCTGTCCTCCTCCCCAGGGATAGTAAATCCATGCAGAGCAGGCTTGTTTTGGAGCTCCTCTGAATGAAAAGCAAGCGTTCAGAATAGCTCCATCTTCCTCTTCCCCTGAGTCTATAATATGTAACATGGCGAAAACGTGTTTGTGTGAACACTTGACCAGGTAAACAATTAGCATATTTTCAAGGACTGCAGACAATTAAATCAGGCTTTCTTCAGAGTGCTGTGTGATAGAACTATTGTGTTTACAATCATTGAGGAACCACACGTCCTGAACATGTTCTCTCGTCTCTGGCGCACAGTGTGTTGAGTTGTCAGTGTGATATAACTTGGCTCATAACTCAGTCAAATGCTCTGCTGTGTTCCGTATTGTGAAGACCTTATAAATCTCTTGCTCCTCTGCTCCGCTTTGCATAATACTCAATTATTACTCAGTCATTCCCCCATGATTTCCACTTTAAACACTCATCCTTCTTCACCTTGTCGGCGCAGTAGTGTTGATGTTAGAAAATGTGTCTATAAAGTGTGTGTGTCTGTGTGTGCTGGAGGGGGCAAGAAAGTCAATCAAGACGTATATATTTATTTATTTATCCTTTATTTAAAGGAATAAGGTTTTGAAGTGTCTGTCCTATCTAGGAGATACAAAACAATTATGGAAATATACAGTACCAGTCAAAAGTTTGTACACACCTACTCATTTCAGAGTTTTTCTTTATTTGTACTATTTTCTACATTGTAAAATAATAGTGAAGACATCAAAACTGTGAAATAACACATACGGAATCATGTAGTAACCAACAAAGTGTCAAACAAGTCGAAATATATTTTATATTTGAGATTCTTCAAAGTAGCCACCCTTTGCATTGATGAAAGCACAACACAGTGGAGTCATATTAGTTTGTAGCCCAAATGGTTCGGACGCTAGAGACAGAAGTTGGCACAAGGGTGTTACTGACTTCAGACGAGTACCATGGGGGGGCTTGTGGGGGTCGTAGAGCAAAATGGAGATCATCATCGTGTTTATGAGAGTGTCATCATATTCATTTGTAGGCCAAACTATTTGGGCGCTACAGACGTTTTTGTGAGAAGACCGATTTTCTTGATGTCTCCTGGTCTGACAAACACTGCTGTAGCTCAGCCACCTTCCACCGCAGATGCGGAAGGCTGACATATGCTGATACGGTGGATTGACACGCAGCCCATGCAAAAAAATTAAACTGATGGATTTTGATGGGGATTTTAGCATTATGTTACTTAGATTGACACATGGGTGTGTCAATAGACTCTTAAGGATTTTTAAGAGCGATATCACCACCTCCCATGTCCAAAACCCCTCCAAAGATGTAATTAGCCTGAACTCCACCACTACCTCAGTATCTCATCAAGTAACTTTTTCAAAGCGAGTGAGGTCTTAATTGGGAAGTGTCTGTGGTAGTAAGATGTCCTGACCCAGTGCTGTCAACCTCACCAGTGATGTTCCAGGCCAGCGGGCTCTCCTCCCTGTCCTCCCCTGAGACCAGGACCTACATCTCTTCTTCCCCTCTCTTCCTAATGAAATCCTCTGTAAATCCACTGCTGTCCCCTCTATTCTCTTCAGCCACATAGGGAGTCAGAGCCAATACATAGGGCCACACTGGAAATCACTCCCATTTTTGTAGGGCTTTTCTTGTCGACTCTATGGGGTCCTCGAACTCTGTAATGTGGAGAGCAAGATAGGGGGGCTGAAAGAGTTTTAAAGTAATTAGCTCCTGGATTGCAGAGAAACTCGCTTGGGGGCGTGCACACAGTCAGCACAAGACTGATTTCCCTGCAATGCTACTGCTAACACACTTTGCAACTATGCACACATGCTATTAGCGCACAGTAACACTCCCAGTATAATGCACGCTCACGTAAATGTATAATTGCTTCCAAATACCAAGGGCCATCACACAGAGATAGTGTGTGATGTATATTTAAGATCTAAATGCATAACCGTCTAATATTGATTTGTACTTTGTACGGACTGTGACCTCTAATCAGTGTAATCCTTGGCTAGCTCTATCCTCTGTTGATACACTGCATGCATTTCCTTTTATGAATAAAATTGACAAGCATGAAATGAATGGAAAAGTCCAAGGGCAGATCGATCAGTCTTGCATGCACAAACCAGCTCTAAAATCCTCTGTCCCTAAAATGATTCAACACTCTAAACTAATTCATTATAGGGCAGGCAGCAGCATCCTTGTTCTGGAGCCTGAGGATTAGCTGGGGAGACATCCTCTACAGTGTGAGTGGAATGAGAAGACTTTGAGTAGACTAGATAAGAGGACTGGCCCCTACACTAAACAGACCCATTTGACCCCCTCTGTTATTAAAGGTGGAACTGTGGTGCATCGGTTGGTTTCAATAGTACACCTTCAACAGAGAACTAAAGTGAAGGAGTGTCACCTGGTGCATCGGTCTCAATGGCTGAGATTCAACACTAGGTTTAAAGCTAGAACCGTTCATTGAAATAATATTAAAACGGTCACTCCATCTCTTGTTTTGGTAAAAGGCTGAGGGATGGACCTGGAGAAATGTAACCACTCTTAAATGCATAGACAGAGCTATGGATGCAAGGACTGACCATCCATGATACAAAATGATAGTTTTAAACATGTTTTGATGCTATACAGTGTTTGTTTACCTTTACATTGTTTACAAACAGAGTAAAACAAGCTTATATTTTGGGTTCTGATGAGGTACGACAGTTGAACTTAGCTTACGAGGCATTTCTAAGTTATATTCCCTCTTTGCCCTCAGAACAGCCTCAATTCGTTGGGGCATGGACTCTACAAGGTGTCGAAAGCGGCCCACAGGGATGCTGGCCCATGTTGACTCCAATGCGTCCTACAGTTGTGTCAAGTTGGCTGGATGTCCTTTGGGTGGTGGACCATTCTTGATACACACGGGAAATTGTTGATTGTGAAAAACCCAGCGGCGTTGCTGTTCTTGATACAAACCGGTGCGCCTGGCACCTACTACCATACCCCGTTCAAAGGCACTTCAATCTTTTGTCTTGCCTGTTTACTCTCTGAATGACACACATACACAATCCATGTCTCAATTGTCTCAAGGCTTAAAAATCCTTCTTAAAAGAAAAAGGAAACATATAGAATGTGCTGGCAGTAAGCGGTTAGTAATGAAAATCCATGCTCACAAAGGTGGGGGTAAAGTCACCTTTATTCAGTACACTTACTTTAAATTCCGATGCTGACTCAGTTGGGCTCTCTTGCCTATCTATGATTAAAATAACCTCAACCTTTAATTGTTTCTTCAGGCAAGCTGTGATCCCAGGCTGACCTTAAGAGGAGAGATACTCCTACATCGCAAGGCTCAAATAGCCATGATTAATATGGATGGTTCCTAAGGCCAGGTACCACTTATTGGTATGTAAACTATACAAAATCAATATATAACCTCCATAGTAGTGTTGAAATGTGTTACATTCATGTAAAGTATTTGGATGTGCTACTAAAGACATGATTTGAATGAATTAAATGTTGAAATGGGAATGATATACAGTCATATGAAAAAGTTTGGGCACCCCTGACAATTTTCATGATTTCCATTTATAAGTAATTGGATGTTTGGATCAGCAATTTCATTTTGATCTATCAAATAACTGATGGACACAGTAATATTTCAGTAGTGAAATTAGGTTTATTGGATTAACAGAAAATGTGCAATATGCATCAAAACAAAATTAGACAGGTGCATAAATTTGGGCACACCAATAGAAAAATCACATCAATATTTAGTAGAGCCTCCTTTTGCTAAAATAACAGCCTCTAGACGCTTCCTATAGCCTCTAATGAGTGTCTGGATTCTGGATGAAGGTATTTTGGACCATTCCTCCTTACAAAACATCTCCAGTTCAGTTAGGTTTGATGGCTGCCGAGCATGGACAGCCCGCTTCAAATCATCCCACAGATTCTCAATGATATTCAGGTCTGGGGACTGGGATGGCCTGTCCAGAACATTGTACTTGTTCCTCTGCATAAATGCCCGGGTAGATTTTGAGCAGTGTTTTGGGTCGCTGTCTTGTTGAAATATCCAGCCCCGGCGTAACTTCAACTTTGTGACTGATTCTTCAACATTATTCCCAAGAATCTGCTGATATTGAGTGGAATCCATGCGACCCTCAACTTTAACAAGATTCCCAGTACCGGCACTGGCCACACAGCCCCACAGCATGATGGAACCCCCACCAAATTTTACTGTGGGTAGCAAGTGTTTTTCTTGGAACGCTGTGTTCTTTTGCCGCCATGCATAACGTCCCTTGTTATGACCAAATAACACAATCTTTGTTTCATCAGTCCACAGCAACTTATTCCAAAATGAAGCTGGCTTGTCCAAATGTGCGTTTGCATACCTCAAGCGACTCTGTTTGTGGCGCGTGTGCAGAAAAGGCTTCTTCCCATCACTCTCCCATACAGCTTCTCCTTGTGCAAAGTGCGCTGAATTGTTGAACGATGCACAGTGACACCATCTGCAGCAAGATGATGTTGTAGGTCTTTGGAGGTGGTCTGTGGGCTGTTTTTGACCGTTCTCACCATCCTTCGCCTTCGCCTCTCCAATATTTTACTTGGCCTGCCACTTCTGGCCTTAACAAGAACTGTGCCTGTGGTCTTCCATTTCCTCACTATGTTCCTCACAGTGGACACTGACAGCTTACATCTCTGCGATAGCTTTTTGTAGCCTTCCTCTAAACCATAATGTTGAACAATCTTTGTTTTCAGGTCATTGGAGAGTTGTTTTGAGGCCCCCATGTTGCCACTCTTCAGAGGAGAGTCAAAGAGAACAACAGCAATTGGCCACCTTAAATACCTTTTCTCATGATTGGATGCACTTGTCTATGAAGTTCAAGGCTTAATGAGCTCACCAAACCAATTGTGTGTTCCAATTAATCAGTGCTAAGTAGTTACAGGTATTCAAATCAACAGAATGACAAGGGTGCCCAAATTTTTGCATAGCCTATTTTTCACATCTGATTTAATTTCATACAACTTAATATTGCTACACTAAAAATCTTTGTCTGGACAATACCCCAGGACTCAGCTTTTATTAGAAAATGAATGGCATGCCACTGTGATCATTTTCTGTGACGACAGAGTAAATTATTATGCAGCCTCAGAGGGGTACCCAAACTTTTTCATACGACTGTAGGTAGGTACAGTGTAATTACAATGCAGGTGAACAATTTGGCTTAGTACTTAGCCTTCAGACCAACATGGAAAACTGTTGGAAAATTACACCTGACTTGAACTAAGGCATCACAATACCTCGTCCTCACGACCTAAATCCATATGAAATACCCCAAGCTGTATGTATGTATGAGAATTAGTTTGGACAAGATTAGTTTTGTTTTCATGTATGAGTTTTTGCTCTGATCAAGAAACTCAAATGTTCCCAGAATGGATCAGACAACATTATGTGACCACGCCCTTAGTGGTCAGTCACTCAGAGTAAATCACCTAGTGGAAGTTCCGGTAGCGTTGGATTCATCTGTACATATACAGTACAATCCGCTTCCTAAACATCTCAATACCTCAGTAAATCGGTCAACCCCATGGGATGTCAATACAGACCTGTGCTGTTCTTGGTCCTTCAGAAGGCTGCACGTTTTTCATCTATTGTCGAAAAGCAATCAAAGCCCAACCTTCCCCTCGAACTCTGTAGCAGCGGTTACACAATGTCTCCTCCTGCCCCCACTTCCCTCTCTGTTGTGCCTTTCATTCCAGTCTCTTGGAGAGGCAGAGCGGATTCTCTTTCTTCTGCCGATCCATCGGCCTCTCTGTTTGATCTGTGTAATTCTGCTAATAAGGCCGGGTCCCTGGCAGGCATCTGGCACACACACCAAAGGCAACAACACTGAGATGTGCCCCCAGATTTCACTCAGCGCCACCCCATCATCTGACTCAGCAGCAACTAACCAGCAATATAGTGCAAGCAGCAGCTAGGTCTCAGCCACGGTGGAGGATGTAGTGTAATGGATCTCTTTTAAATTTCATTATATACGCTTGTTTTAATGGACTGATTTTAGGTCCGCTCAATAGCAGTTACACATGGAGGCGTATGCACAAGTTGTCTCAGAGTAGATATACTTTATTGATGATTGATCTTGTTTTGCCTATGTGAGAAATAAAGGTCTAGGCAATTTGTTACGCTTGATGAATTAGACTGAAATATTGAGGTGCAATGCCTGATTTCCATTCCATTGAAATTCACACTATCAAGTCAATCTTCGCATCTTTCCACGTCCCTTTTTACCATAGGTGGTGTCCCCCTATCAATCCAATTTTGTTAGAACGTCAGAATCTTGGCATTCATCAGATGAGAAAAGCCAAAGTTATTTGTCTTATTGAGTATGGAATATGATTATTCTCCAGATTTCCTTTTAGAGTGGATGGTAGGCTGAGGGCTGGTGGAGGATCTGATGAGTCAGCTGGCGTGTTTGAGGCAGATGCAAACCTCTCACAAACGCTAATCTTTGATTTCCCCCAGATCAGTGGGGCTCCAGCTGAGAGACCCGGAGAGACGCAGAGACACAAGGAGCTGGCTGGCTCCCGTTTCCCCCCTCGTCTCTAAAGCGCCCGATTAAACGGAAATCAGACACCGCCGTTCGGCTCATCCTGTTTTCTTTGAAAACGCTGCAACCAACACTGATCACAGTTGATTCCAAAAAGATGATGATTTTCCCCCAACTTGATGTTTATCATCCACGTTTCCGTAAAGCATGTTCTGTCTACCTGTGTAAACCATAGGATCCTTTGATTTGACAGAAAGATAAAGAGCACATCAGACCTGAAGGCGGGAGAAGTCTTATGATACAATCCACACTGAAATTGGAAAGAAACTATGGTGTAGGTTGGTGGAAATCCCCATCAACTGAGGACGAGGGGTCACCATTATGTAGTTGCGGTTCAAATGAATGTTTAATAATAATAAACTGCATTCTGACTCCATTATTATGTGGATAAATGTTACAGGCCCTGTGCGTCTCTGTAGGATCTAGTCAAGGTAGTGAGCCTTACATCACCTCTCAATATGACTATAATGAACATGTGTCTGTCTTGCACCGTTATGCAATTATTAAGAGGCTAGATGCAAATAGCTTATCTTGGTGACCAATTTTCTAGCTTTAATTTATTTAGTCAAGTAGATCAGGGATGTCAAGGTGGAACCCAAGCACATGCTGTGTGTAGTGTAAATAATATTTACCAATAGACCTACTACATTTTCAACGTATAGTCAATCAAAGAATTACTCTGTAAAACGAGGAATGCATTTACTCAATTAAACGAATAGAATGGCTTAGTCCCGAAAGAATGAACACAAACAATTACAGTGTTCATGAAATACATGATACATTACAGAATACACTGAGTAAATGACTATCAACTAAATAAGACTGTATGTGGTTACACATGTCTACAGTTCAGAATAACACATGTCTACAGTTCAGAATAACACGTGTCTTCAGTTCAGAATAACACGTGTCTACAGTTCAGAATAACACGTGTCTACAGTTCAGAATAACACGTGTCTACAGTTCAGAATAACACGTGTCTACAGTTCAGAATAACACGTGTCTACAGTTCAGAATAACACGTGTCTACAGTTCAGAATAACACGTGTCTACAGTTCAGAATAACACGTGTTCAGTTCAGAATAACACGTCTTCAGTTCAGAATAATCTCTAAGAGAAAAACTATGCGTGCCTGATACTCGCAGGAGCTTGCTAACAAGTTCTCAAAGCATGAGCTAATTCACTGCCCTTTTAACCAAATTCAAGCGCAAACTCACGCCCCCAACCTGAATTAACGTTTCTTTGCCCTTTACTAGTAAAAACAATAGACAGGAACAACACACCCAGATTGTAATCCAACCAACTCAATGTTAATAATAGGAGCACACCCCTGTGTTTTAACTATCCGCCATCTGTCCAACAGAATAACACATTTTCCTTGGAACAATACATCCATAGCACTTGCAGCATGGAACTCTTGAAACAAACACAGCAATTTAACAGTAACATTCATTTTGTCGATTCAAGTTTTCATCAGTCTTCACAACTCTTTTGGCGTCAGTGACCCCAGGACCTCCGTGGGAACGTCTGGACATTGCCAAGGCGAAAGTGTGGCTCTCTCCTGTGAGATGCAAATATCCATCCATCCAGCCAAACGACATCATGAATTGTGATTGAGTCATCAAGCTGGGCCCCGGCGCCAGCAAGTCCCTAGACGAAAGTATCCCCTTCTCTCATTTTCCCACCACAATGGCACCATAGTTCACAATATTCGCAGACAGTGTGTTTTTGCACCTAGCCTGAATATGACAATTGCAATCTGCTCATACAGACGCTCATACAAAAAGACACCACAGTGTCCCTTGCAGTCAGGAAACAGCATATGCCAAAGACTGCAAATGTTAGGGGAAGGATTGTGTCATTGTTCACACACTTGGTACTGATATGATAATATCACCATAGTTTGGTCACTGGGGGCAGTAAATAGACCAAGAGGTCGGGTCATTGAAAGCTATGAGAGATAAACATCCCCTTTATAAGGATGAGGGGAAGGATTCATGGCTCCACCATGCCCTGGAGCTGCCACAGATGGTCTGGAACACACCCACCGACCCTCAATTACATCCCCAGTCAGATTGGATCTGGAACATCCTGAGGCTCCAGCCCTACGGCCCACAGGGTGGCAGGCCAATGGCATAACATGGTGCCCACACCCCCACCATTCAAGTCAACCACAATCACAATGGATACAGGTGTCACGTCCTGACCAGTAAAGGGGTTATTTGTTCTTATAGTTTGGTCAGGACGTGGCAGGGGGTGTTTGTTTTATGTGGTTCAGGGTGTGTTTTGTGTGTGTTTAGGTAGAGGGGTATTTGATTTATTAGTCCGGGGTTTGTTAGTCATTGTTCTATGTTAGTATATTTCCATGTTCTATCTAGTCTTTTGTAGTTCTATGTTTAGTTAATTGGGGTTGGACCTTCAATTGGAGGCAGCTGGTTATTGTTGGCTCTGATTGAGGGTCCTATAATTAGGAGTTTGTTTTTCATGGGATTTTGTGGGAGATTGTTGTTGTTTAGCTGTTGTTGTTGTTTGTATATGGTTTATGTGGTTTCCTTCTTCACTACATTAAAAGAAGATGAGTTTACATTTTCCCGCTGCGTCTTGGTCTCTACCCTACGACAACCGTGACAACAGGTTTGATTATGTCAAATCAAATTTTATTGGTCACATACACATGGTTAGCAAATGTTAATGCGAGAGTAGCGAAATGCTTGTGCTTCTAGTTCCGACCATGCAGTAATATCTAACAAGTAACATAATGATGTTAGGCCAATGTAGTACTCCACATTGTGAGTCGTGATGTTATTTTTATACAGCGGCAGATGTTCCATGGTACAGTTAGATCAGAAACTGTTCATCCCCATAGACTGAGTCACTTCAATATCCTAGTGGTATTCACAGGTATGACAAAGCAAACTGAAATCAAAGAGCATTTAGCGACAATGCAATGACTAGCTGTTTAATTAAAACTTCTACCCAGACAAACAAGCACACAAACTTGGACAAAAGTTTTAATTAATTAAGTCATTAATTTGTTTAATCAGACATGACACTGTGGTCTAAATTTACATATTTACTCAACTGAGAGAACATTGTGTCAGAGCCCTCAGCATATGTCATCAAATGCAAAAAAAAATGGAAATCGCAATGCTGTGAGGAAACGCAACAACCAGAGGGAGGAGAAAGAAAAAGAGGGTAGGATGATGGAGAAGAGACATAGACATGGAATCACTGGCCACTTTAATACTGTTGACATACTGCTTTACTCATCTCATATGTATATACTGTATTCTATTCCACTGTATTTTAGTCAATGCCACTCCGTCATTGCTCGTCCTAATATTTATATATTTCTTAATTCCATTCTTTTACTTTTAGATTTGTGTGTATTGTTGTGAATTGTTAGATACTACTGCACTGTTGGAGCTAGGAGCACAACCATTTCGCTACACCCACAATAACACCTGCTAAATACGTATGTGTCCAATAACATTTGATTTGAAAATGGTTCATTCGGCCAACTAAGTATGGACCCAGAGTCCTTACTGCAGGTGTCTGAGGTACCATTGATTTTGTTTGGTGTAGAATTCACTGAGGTGTGTTCATAGAGAGAGAGAGAGAGCAGAGAGAGCTGTAACTCTGGAAATGGATGGGTCTCGTGAAGTTGAAGGAGTACAGGGTGGATGTGGGATCATTCTCAAGCACAGCACATTTTATCTCTTAGGATGAAATACGTAGTGCGTGTCTCACTTCCAACACACCTTTAATATCTTCATATGAAACCTAATGTAACATCAAAGAACAGTCTGAGGGGCTTCCTTGAGTGACCTCGGTGTCTATAAAAAAAACACTGTAAACTGATGAGATTCAGGAAAAGGAAGGAAAAATGAGTCTGAGCTACAGTGATGATCCAGGTTAGTTATAGCCAGAGTTTTGTTGTCGGTACATTTAGAAATGTCCTGCTATGCCCTTGGAATGTGTTGATGATGTATGCTGGAAAATGGACTCACATTTGCATTGTGTTATATTGTATTGTGAGCTAATTTAATACATTTTGTTATAGTCTAAGATGGTTGGTCTCGTTGATGTGGGACGCATGATTCCCTTGTTGGTGTGATCTCACTTCCTACAAAAACAGAGTCCTCGTTTGCCACTTTGCTTTAGGATCATTGTGGTAATCTCTCCACTTGAGCCCACAGCTGTTGCGGAGGCTCATTTCTCTTACTACTTTGCAGGGAATTCAGCTAAATATTTTGACAGGAAAATCCTGATTCATAGCATTAATAACCCCTTGAAAAAAGCAGCCCACGTCTAGCGGTGGTTTTCTAATCTGACATTAATGTCACTTGACTCTGTCTCTTGGCGGTATGACAATGAGGTCATTAAAAGTGAAGCCATGCAGGGAGCCGAACCAGATCTCTCTGCAGAATCACTTATTGGGATATTTTTAGAGAGGAAGTAGTTGAGCCAAAGCAAACTGTATTATTTGAGAGATTAGGATATCCACATGCTTTTATGATGCAGGGGCAACAAAGAGTACATAGCATTGTTTTTTACATGTCCAAGCAAACGTCCTCATTTTTTAAAATCTGTAATCAAGTTTCATATTGTCTTTATACAATTGTGATCTCTTGAAATGTTTGTTTTTGTTTCATGGATGACTGCTGAAATTGATTTGTACTACAACTACATATTTCCTCCTGAAATTCACTAAATTCAAGTTACTTTGCTGTCGATTCAAGCGGAATATCTAATTCTCTGCCTACAGTAATTGATTAATGGTCACATGAAACGTGTGCTAATTTCCCCAAGTACTGTAGCAGCAGTACATTGCATGTCAAATGCCTTTATTGATCCTGTGGAAAGTTAGATGTGAGCTGCAGGGAAATGAGTCCTCTGGGGACGCAGAGGATTCCACACTGTGACTATGGTTCCTCTGAGATGCCTCTTGACCACTCCACTGTATAATTTACAGTATCAAATCCACAATTGACCCACCGAGGCTCTAGAAACACTAGTAGTAGTGCCATTGTTCCCCTCTGGACCAGACTGTTACACTGTTTCAATCATCTCTAAGAGGGAGAGAAAAGTGGAGGAGTGCAAGTGCAGGAGATTGAGAGAGACGGGGAGAGAGAGAGAGAGAGAGAGAGAGAGAGAGAGAGAAAGAGGGAGAGAGAAGAAATGAGAGCGAGGGAGCGAGAGTGAAGGAATGAGAGGGAGCGAGAGGGAAGGAATGAGAGCGAGCGAGAGGGAAGGAATGAGAGCGAGCGAGAGAGATAGAATGAGACACTATAAGACATACTGTAGTTAATGAGTCCTGCAGGCATTGTGTGTGCGAGGTGTGGAAGTGCTGAGCAGAGGTGAGACCCACAGGGCTCATTGTAGAGAAATGTGCACTGCTGAGGCCAGCTCGGGAGCCACACAGGAATCACAATTAGACATAATTACAGCTGGAAAGCTCTGGAAATTGGTCTATTTGGTCTATATTGGTCCAGCTCTTCTCTTCTCCTGTCTGCTTTGATAGCTAGCTACATTTATCTACAATGACCACACTTAAACCATATTTAAGCCATATTTGTTGAGCTGTTCAGGCAAGCCCTCAGCTCGAAGTGTGTGTGTGTGTGTTAAAAAGTGTCTATCAGCAAATGACAGCTAAAGAATAACAAAATCTGGTAGTGGTTAGCCCATCAAAACCAAAGAGGAGTTTTGCAACAATGAATGTCTTGTTTTTGACATGGAATTAGAGGGAATAGTTATTCACATTGCTCTTTCATTCTGATAGCAAGATGAGGGAACGACTGTAGGCCTGTGTTCCCTTTGTCAGCAGTTGTAGCGTGTTGTGTTGACATGTAGCAAACAACCATTTTGTCGTGTCATTGAGCCTCACAAATGATCAGTTGGGCATATTTGAAAATATGAAATATTCAAGATAAATTCCACATGAAATCCAAGCTTGTTATAAAAGTACTATCACCACTAGAACAAGTCTAGGTAGTTTATATCTGGAACATTGACAGTAAGTCTGTATATTACTGCAGTCCAAACCTTCTTTGTTGTCTGTTCACAAGAACCACTCTAAAATTGTATTTGATGTACACAGATACAGCAAAGAATGAAAGCTTTGTGTGGGATTTGAGAGGCATATAGTGGCACAAAGTGCTGAAATTACAGAAAAATTGAACACTTCTTGCTTTTGAGGACTGACTTCTATTCATTCAAACCGCTGTATTCACCAGCCACCCCCCAAACCCCAGCTGGCCATCCTTGTCCTGGCCATGGCCCTGTACTTTCTCTGGCCTGGGAGGGATGCCGTCAAAGCCTTTAAGAATGGGTGATGGCAGCTGAGAGTGTAACTGTGAGCAGAATGCAGAGTGTCCTCTCCTCTCTCCAGCCCAGTCTCTTTTAATTGAGTTGACCTGCAGAGACCTTCACTGAGCAGAAACTCCTCCAACTGAAGTGAAGCTGACCACAATTAGCCTAAAATGGAAAATAGCACACTGCACAATGCATTGATTACTCCTACAAAGAGTTTCCTTTGTTTCTTTATGTGTGCAAAAATAGAAAAGGATAGCTGAAATACATTCAATTCATTCTTTATAGATGCAGAGCCCATATCCACTTTGTATATCTACCTCTTTGCTTTACTGATTTATCAAGCAGTTTTTCATGACTCTCCGCCTGTCATTGTCTCCTTATCACTAATGTAACCCTGACCCATTTTCTCTGTTCTCAGCAAAAATCCTATATTTCCAAATATGCTTTCAGCCTCTGTAAATATGCTTTCAAAATCCTATCTATGAACTTCTCTTTCTTTCTGTGTGGATGCAGGGCTTGTTTTTCTTTGCCAAACTTGATTTTAATCAATTTGACTATATTAATACATCTAGACTGAAATAAAGCCTCTGCAAAATAAACTCAGCTCTAGAAGTTGGTGCAACAGTACACCATTTACATACATTTCCATGCAGTGGGATACATAGCTTAGAGACAACATTTCTATTGAATATAGATTTAGTCTATATTATGCATGCAGCAGTGTTGAATAAATCATGTTTGTGCCTTTGCTCTCTGCTTCTCTTCTGATCTGAGGCATTGGCGATATAAATCCATCTGTCGCTTGATAGAAGAAAATGTAAATCACAGCCCCTCTGCATATCATATCTAATTGGGCAGGGTCTTCAAACGACTCTGCCTTCGAGATGTATCTTTATCAGATAGATAACATGGCCCTCTGATTTCATAACCCTCTGTCATTCAGAGGAGAGGATCCTGGCATGGGTGTCAGGCAGTATGAGTATCTATGTGCTCGGAACTTTAGCATCTGGGCAGTAAAGCATACTGCACTGCACGCTTGCAGACATCCCACTAGCACTAGCTGATCCACTGTACTGTACCTCATCCACACATGATGCATTAGCTCTGTACAGTATTAGCCTGCTCTGAGGGTACAAGGGGGAAAGGGGGATACCTAGTCAGTTGCACAACTGAATGCATTCATTCTAAATGTGTCTCATGCATTTAACCAAACCCCTCTGAATCAGAGCGGTGCGGGGGACTGACTTAATCGACATCCACATCATTGGGGAGCAGTTGTTGTTGGGGGTTAACTGCCTTGCTCAAGGCCAGAAAGGCTGATTTTTCCACTTTACTACATTATGTCTGGGTACATACATACTGTATGAGTCCTCAGGCTTCCTGCTGGGAGGATCCTGCTCCGTATTGCTCTTGTGGCGCACAGGCAAAAAGAGCTGCGGATTTGAATATTCTGCTTCATGGTCGTGTCGCTGACTAGGGCACTGTCCATGGTCTAGCAAACTTTAATTGCCTCCATGTAATGTACATTTTCTCCCTAATGGCAGCTCATCAAGCGTAATGTACACATTAATGTAAGGAGCCAGCGTGGCTTCGACAGTCAGCCGGACCAGTAGGTGTGAGGGATTGTGGGATTGTGATGGAGGCTGGAACTCTGACTGATTCAGCTCATCTCATCAAATCAAATGTATTGGTCACGTACACATATTTAGCAGATTTTATCGCAGGTGCAGCGAAATGCTTGTAACTTTTAGTGTGTGTGTGTGCGTGCGTGTGTGTGAGAGTGAGAGAGAGAGAGAGAGAGAGAGAGAGAGAGAGAGAGAGAGAATGTGTGAGAGTAGGCTTAATTATAACACCGCAACATGAAGCATGGTGGATGACAGGATGTTTTAATGGTGTATGCAGTTTTATCATTCAATTTGGAAAATCCTAAACCGCCATCTGCCGTTTCCTCCATAAATTTGTCATGGCTTTTAGAAAATGCACACAAAGTATGAGCATGAGCATATTTAGTGTTGTACTTAGTTCTGATAAGTATAGTGAGTCCAGTTAAGATAATGGTGAGATTGTTTTCATAACGTCACAGGTTGATTTAAGTACATTCCTATTATATTGCCATAAGGCTTCATGACCCAGATTGTGACGGATACTAAGACCACCATTATATAGATTTTAAACAACTCCAGGGATCTTAATATTTCATCGCTTCTTATGGTCTTTAAACTCCGGGGGAGAATGGGAGCCACCACTACTCACATTAAGTGCTTTGCTGCTCGCCATTAAACTCTGCATACAAAACGTTACTAGTGTCTTTGTAGTAGGCCTAATCAGCAATTTGGAGAAGCGCTGTGTTTAGATGGGCCCTATACCATCACTGTGACAATCCTATTAAGAAAACACTGTGTGCTGTTAGTGTGACGCAAATTGGCTGCAAGTAGCCTGGCAGCTCTCCAGACATGATTCAAGGTGAAGGCCCAAACGTAGGGATTTAACTTACTGTCCAACAGCCAGATCGATACTGGCATATGCGAGGTATAAACCACGTAGGCTGTAGTTTAATGTGCTACTATGTAATGAAAAGAAATGAAAATAAAGGTTGTTGTGGCGTTTGGGTCGTAGTGATTTTGAAAGCCCTCCACTCGGGTCAGGACGGGATAGGAGGCAGGGGGTGATAGTGTGTGTGCAGAATCCTAACGACGTCTGCTCTCAGAGAACAAAGGAGAGTGATCGCAATCAAGCCTGTTGACACCCTTTACCATGGCACCCCGTCCTCACCAGGCCTTAACAACAACGAGGAACAGCTCAATGAGCAACAACAGCAGACCATGTATGCACAGTCTTTATTAGGGGTTTTCCGATTTCAGACAGACACAGTCGTGGACAACGTAGATTTGAGACACAGATTTGATCATATTATGCACTGTGCTTGTAAAGGGGTGAGAGTGAGTAAATACATGAGGGAAGTTTGAATTAAAGGAGTTTTTTACAACATTGATACATTTCCTGAGCCTGCGGCGTCGTCTGGGAGACTGCTGTGAAAGGCTAGTTAGTACAATAGAGAAAGAGTGAGAGAAGGAGGGAAGGATGGTATCTCAGGTCAGTGTTTGCGTCATGGAAAGAATTATAGTTCATATCACGGGCGCAGTCCTCGTGTTGTTGTTTGTATACAATTCTTGTTCACTTTCTTTTATCTTTTAATGCACCCATTCGTCTCATTGTCTAACACTGGGTTGAAAAAAATAAGGCAACATCCCCATTTTCTGTGGCAGGGTGAATAAATCACAACCTCTCTTCTTCAGAATCTCTCAAAATGTCTTAATTTAGCAAAATCCTCCAAATATATTCATGTCAAAACAGAGCAATGCACAGGATACACAGTTGGAGCCAACACAAGAGGATCTCTAGATATGATTATTCCTGAATAAAATGATAATAACAGTTCAAACAAGAGGTCAGATAAAGATGGAGGTTGTTGGTTGGGGTGTTAGGGTGTTAAGTTGTTAGGGTGTAAAGTTTTTAGGGTGTTAGGATGTTAGGGTGTTAGAATGTTACGGTGCTAGGTTGTAACGGTGTTATGGTGTAAAGGGGTTAGGATGTTAGGTTTTTAGGGTGTAAAGGTGTTAGGATGTAAAGACGTTAGGGTGTAAAGGTGTTAGGATGTTAGGTTTTTAGGGTGTAAAGGTGTTAGGGTGTTATGATGTTAGGGTGTTAGGAGGTAAAGGTGTTTGGATGTTAGGGTGTTATAATGTTAGGGTGTTATAATGTTAGGGTGTTAGGGTGTTAGGATGTTACGGTGCTAGGGTGTAAAGGTGTTAGGGTGTTGTGTTAGGGCATTAGGATGTTAGGCTGTTAGAGTGTACAAGTGTTAGGGTGTTATAATGTTAGGGTGTTAGGATGTTACGGTGCTAGGTTGTAACGGTGTTATGGTGTAAAGGGGTTAGGATGTTAGGTTTTTAGGGTGTAAAGGTGTTAGGATGTAAAGACGTTAGGGTGTAAAGGTGTTAGGATGTTAGGTTTTTAGGGTGTAAAGGTGTTAGGGTGTTATGATGTTAGGGTGTTAGGAGGTAAAGGTGTTTGGATGTTAGGGTGTTATAATGTTAGGGTGTTATAATGTTAGGGTGTTAGGATGTTACGGTGCTAGGGTGTAAAGGTGTTAGGGTGTTGTGTTAGGGCATTAGGATGTTAGGCTGTTAGAGTGTACAAGTGTTAGGGTGTTATAATGTTAGGGTGTTAGGATGTTACGGTGCTAGGGTGTTAGAGAGTTAGGATGTTGTGGTGCTAGGAGGTTAAGGTGTTAGGGTGTTATGGTGTTAGAGAATTAGGGAGTTGGGATGTTGTGGTGCTAGGAGGTTAAGGTGTTAGGGTGTTATGGTGTTAGACCAGACCACTGCACTGGCCTGCTGACTGTTACACAACTTAGTACAGCAATGTACTCTCATTAATGTTCAATGGTTTCAGTCATTCATTGTCTGAACCATCTAACCTATATGGAATGAAATGCAATATTTCATTTATCTGGCTATTACACAGTTCACAAGCCTTATTTTCCACCTTTATTGTTTTAACTATTCCAAACTGATCTTCCATACAGTAGTGCTGTCTTCACATATTAAATGTCTCTTCACCATTAAGAGGTTTAATAAAAAGCAACAGCGTCATTAGATTCACCTTCTCCAACTTCTCTAACCACTTTCCGACCACTTCTATCATATAAAACTGATCTAATGGCTGGTAATATCAAGGGTGATTAACTGTTGGGAGATCATTAGGACAATGTTTGCTTTCTAATGCCAATAATGTGGAGCTCTTGGCTTAGTGTTCATGTGCTCAGTGCCCATGTTGTATCAAAATGGTGCCCTTCCACCACAACCATTGCCCCCTTGTGATCCTAATAAATTACAAGAATGCCTAGTCAAATGTTTTTTCCCCACGTGTTAAATTAGATTTGGCTTGAGCACCGCTATTAATCTCCTGTGATAGCTATGCGTGTATTCTATAGATTTCTCTTTATATTGTTTTATGATGAACTTTTATCAGCGTTAGATAAACGGGTGGGAGCAGAAGCAGAACGTTGCGGCGTCAGCAGTTTGAGAACAAGATGACTTTTTTCATCGGGTATTTAGTATCAGGGATCACTTTATGGGGAGGTCTGAGAGCATCAACGTCTCAGGTTTTTAGATGTTATTCAATGGCCATCAGCGTACAACATCACTCCTCCCTGACCATTGGATTCACCCAGACATTGCCAATAACATTGTCAGTGTCAATAAAGTTTAGTGGTACTGATTTACTTTGCAGTGGGGAATGCTGGTGGGGATAGGGTATTGAATTGAGGTTGGTACGGGGTTAACAGCCGGCTGATAGACATCGACTGTGTGATCTAAGTCACAGCACCAACGTAGCATTAACCAGCCTGGATCCCAAAACATGCTCCAACAAACATGTATTCATGTTGTCGTCTTTGTTATCATTGCTAGACGAATTTGTAATTTAGTAACAGTTTTGCTGTATCTAGTTTCGTTGTTTATTTCATTCTGTATGAACTGAGGATCCAATACAACAAGATTTGCAGACTGCCCTCCATATCTGAATGATAAAAACAGAGCAGACAATATGTTTAGCGAATGACATCCGGAGATGAAGTCGATATCAGTACCATATTCTGAAATAGATGTGTCAATGGCAGCTAGTCGTGTGTGTGGCTACCATTCAAGTTATGGAGGTGTGATGTACGGTTTGATTAATGTCACTACATCTCCGATGAGGCCTGGGGATTTGTGGAGTGTGTGTGCATGTGCTCTCATGCTTACGTGAATGTGTGTGTGGGTGGTGGAAGTGTTGCTTTGTTGGGCATACACCTCTCTCCACTGTGTAACCATGACTCCGCAGTCATGGATTGTAACACTGTGATTGGGGAAGAGTGGGAGTGAATCAATAGGAGCTCTCATTAATGAATGTTAATCTCCTCCATGCAGCTCAGCCCTGTAGTTTAGGTGACAGGTGTTAAAAGCAAGGCATGTTGGCTCCTGATTTTTAAGATGCCATTTCTCTCACGCAGCGAGCTCGTTGGCAACTGACTCCTGTTTGGACTTGATCTGAGGATGGATATTAAAACTGCTATCCTGTTAGGGCTAGGGGGCAGTATTGACACGGCTGGATAAAAAACATACCCGATTTAATCTGGTTACCACTCCTACCCAGTAACTAGAATATGCATATACTTATTACATATGGATAGAAAACACCCTAAAGTTTCTAAAACTGTTTGAATGGTGTCTGTGAGTATAACAGAACTCAAATGGCAGGTCAAAACCTGAGAGATTCCTTTACAGGAAGTGGCCTGTCTGACCATTTCTTGAACTTCTTTTCCATCTCTATCTTTTACTAAGGATCTCTGCTCTAACGTGACACTTCCTACGTCGTCCATAGGCGCTCAGAGCCCGGGAAAAACCTGAATGTCGTCATCCCAGCCCCAGGCTGAAACACATTATCGCCTTTCTCAAGTGGCCGATCAAGGGACTCTGGGCTTAGGCGCGTGACCTGACCGCCCCCGTCTTTGTGATTTTTTCCTCTGTTTGCCGAAAAGGAGATTCCCGGTCGGAAAATATTATCGCTTTTCTACGAGAAAAATGGCATAAAAATTGATTTTAAACAGCGGTTGACATGCTTCGAAGTACGGTAATGGAATATTTAGAATTTTTTTGTCACGAATTGCGCCATGCGCACGACCCTTCTTTACCATTTCGGATAGTGTCTGGAACGCACAAACAAAACGCCGCTATTCGGATATAACGATGGATTATTTTGGACCAAACCAACATTTGTTATTGAAGTAGTAGTCCTGGGAGTGCATTCTGACGAAGACAACAAAAGGTAATCAAACTTTTATAATAGTAAATATGATTATGGTGAGTGCTAAACTTGCCGGGTGTCTAAATAGCTAGCCCGTGATGCCTGGGCTATGTACTTAGAATATTGCAAAATGTGCTTTCACCAAAAAGCTATTTTAAAATCGGACATATCGAGTGCATAGAGGAGGTCTGTATCTATGATTCTTAAAATAATTGTTATGCTTTTTGTGAACGTTTATCGTGAGTAATTTAGTAAAATGTTAGCGAATTCCCCGGAAGTTTGCGGGGGGTATGCTAGTTCTGAACGTCACATGCTAATGTAAAAAGCTGGTTTTTGATATAAATATGAACTTGATTGAACAAAACATGCATGTATTGTATAACATAATGTCCTAGGGTTGTCATCTGATGAAGATCATCAAAGGTTAGTGCTGCATTTAGCTGTCTTCTGGGTTTTTGTGACATTATATGCTAGCTTGAAAAATGGGTGTCTGATTATTTCTGGCTTGGTACTCTGCTGACATAATCTAATGTTTTGCTTTCGTTGTAAAGCCTTTTTGAAATCGGACAGTGTGGTTAGATTAACGAGAGTCTTGTCTTTAAATAGCTGTAAAATAGTCATATGTTTGAGAAATTGAAGTAATAGGATTTTTAAGGTTTTGAAAATCGCGCCACAGGCTTCAAGTGGCTGTTACGTAGGTGGGACGAATTCGTCCCGCCTAGCCCAGAGAGGCTATTTGGATGAATGGTCTGCTATTGCATGTGTAATGGCTTTAGCTAAATACTTTCAACATTGACCATGTAGGTAGGGGGGATTTCATTGCGGCTTGTCTTGTTTAATCTGATACTGTAAAGCACTCTATTTACCTGAGCCATTTTATCATCTATAGTACTCTGAACATGTGTGCTGTCTGTGTTAAGCCTATCTAAGAAGAAGCCTGCCTTTCCAACACAAACATTACTAATTGAGGGAAGGGATGGGCGAACCATGCTAGGGCCCAAGCCAGCAGCTGCAGCCAAGTGGATGAGATACCAGGGGCGTTGGACACAAGCATTCCTCAGTCAGCCCAGGGCATGTGGCAGCAATCTCCTGCTGTATGAAGGGGTTAACGAGTTTAACTCTGGATAGCTTGGACCACAGCCACCCATTACACAGACAGGCAGGGAGGGAGAGGTATTTGGTGATGGAAGAGAGGAAGAGATGTTGCGGAGAAAGAGACAGAGAAAGAAAGGGGGAGATGGAGAGGGAATTGACTCGATTGTCTTTCCAGGAATGTTTTTTGCAACATGATTAGTAATTTCATGTCCCTGCATACGTGTAGATTCTTGGCATTGATGGGATACTACATTATCATTAGTGTGTTGCCCAAGCTCACAAGGAGAGGAGGTGATTGGGGGATAATTGCAAGAGCTCATGCAACTGGAATTCTAGATGTTTCCTCCTTAACTGTGAGAAGGACGAAGGGAATGGCACAGTGAACTAAATGTAGTTTACGTGCCACCAGCAACAACCATGCTGTCAGGGTTGCTAGTGTAGCCTAATGTAGACACAGGTAATGCTTTTCCCATGCTATTTCTTCACCACAAAATAACTTTGCTGCATTTTAAGTAGTGTTGGGGAAGCTACTTTGAAAAGGTAGTTTACCAAGCTACCAATTACTTCACACTGGAAGAAGTTAAGCTACGCTAAAGCTACCCTTAAGAAAAATGTAGTTTACTTAAATGAAGTTACTTTGAAAAAGTAGTTCACTGCATCCAAACTACTTAGTGATAATTCATCGTATCTAAATCTGAAATGTCATAGACTACAAATTGCAAGAATAGTTCACTCTGGAGTCCCATGTTTACAGAATGTGTAATTTAGCCTATTAAAAACAAAGACTATGTTTCAAGGAAGAATTAGGCAGATCTGATGCCGAATACGAAAGGAAATTATTGCCAACATCACCTATATTTTATTTTTGCTAAGAAGTAGTGTGTAGTTCCAGTAGTTAGTTACACTGTTGCATGGCTAAAAGTAATGAACTTCTGAAAACACTACCTAGATTAGACTTTTGTTCTAAGATTAGAATTACCACCAAGCTACTGCAAAATGTAGGTAAATTACTAGTTCAACTAAATGTAGGTCACTACTCCCCAACAGTGATTTTAAAATTGATTTCAATCAAATAATCAAATACCATATCAAGATCGATAAGAATTATATTTTTGAAATGATCCTTTTGTTCTTTTTTTCCTCATATTTGTTTTACTTTACTAAGTGTGCAAGTGACTCTTTCCATCGTCCGGTCAAAATATTTCACACAAATGGAATGGAAGCGTTATATGAACGCATTCCCACCTTTTTTTCAGAGGCCATTTGTACCGTATTTGACTTTTCTGCTTGGTGAGACCAACATTTATTTACCAGAGGCTTGATGGAGTGAGCTTACTGAGTGAGGTCATCCAATAATGAGCCTGTCTGTCAGGCCCAAATGCTGGAGTGCTGAGGGCAGTAATATTGGTTGACATTTTCCTTGACGTGTCGATATGTTCCAGACCCCGTCCCCTTAGTCCCTACACCCCAACTTAAAACATCTCAATACTTCATTCCTTTGTGACCATCAGCTTAAAATGCATAGATTGACCGGGATTGTTTTTTCCTATCCCTTGCATTATAACCTAAGCTTTGAACAAGCTCTCCAGTCCCCCTGACACGTAAACAGTTTATTCATGGTTGGTTGGGGTTTTGCCTGCCGATCGATGTCCCTATGCAAATACTGAATGAGATGGATTGTCGTGAGCTATTTGTTTCACTGTGTCAGTTCAGTTGGCCTCTGGCTCATATCCTTTATTGGCCCTGGAGCCAGTAGAGCCTGCAGCCTCTGTCCTTCTCCCTGATGGAGGGGGCTGAGCCTCAGTCGCTCCAGCACTACAAACTGCACACTAGAAATTAGTCTGTTAAGCAATTACAGTCAACCAGCCAGGCAGCTCTGCCAGTGGCCCTATTCAGGACATGTCTCACCAGCAGAGTGGCCGTGTAACTATCCTCCCAAACCTCCAACCTAACACCTCTCGTTGAATACAAAGCAGTGCTAAGAGTCTGCTGGTTTTCATGTTTGTCCTCTTAACAGGGACATGGGCGTGGTCATTAAGATACTGACGCCTTCATGGTTTTACCCCTATTATTGTCTGTCTGTCTGTCTGTCTGTCTGTCTGTCTGTCTGTCTGTCTGTCTGTCTGTCTGTCTGTCTGTCTGTCTGTCTGTCTGTCTGTCTGTCTGTCTGTCTGTCTGTCTGTCTGTCTGTCTGTCTGTCTGTCTGTGTCTCTCTCTCTAATGTTTTTGCATTCTCTCTTGACTTAGGAACTTTACGCCGCAATTAAAACTCTTGTTTCGAACATGATCACCCTTATGTCTTTCCCTCTTATTCTTAAGGGCTGTTTGGTACTGTACTAGTAATACTGATGCCATGTGCCTCTGGCAGGTGATGTCTGGGCTGACATATTACAGGTGTGCGACAGTCCCTACAGCATAACTGGGCATTGTGATGTATTGCTCGTCTCTGAGGAACATGGTAAAAGGCAGCAGCCCACAAACGTGATGTGAATTCCTTTAAAGTTTAGCTACAGAGAATCTTTGCATTATTTATGCCAAAGAAGGCTCTGAGAGAGTGCCAGGTAATTTGGGTAATGCATGGTAATGCATGGTGCTAAACCACTGTCAAATATTCCAGTCAGATGCCCTCCGGCTCAAAGCAGTTCTTCCAGCTCAACCATCCAAAAAGAGAGAAATGCCACATCATGGCTGCTGTGAAGAAAGGCAGAAATGAAGCAGAAATGTATTCCTTTCATTTTGATAGCATCTGCTCTTCAGTTTCAGCTGCAAACAGCATCATTTGCAGGCAAGACCACCGCTAACAAAGCCCTGGTGGAGACTGGGGGAGATATACCTGACGCCCATCCGTCTCTGTGCCTGAAAAGCTATTTAGGCCCAGGGTGGCAACCCTAACTAAAACAAAAGGTGTTTTATTTTTGGGACTGCAAGCAGCTGAAATCCCAGACAACGACGTATTTCCTGCACAGACAGCACAATCCTAATCTGTTCTAATTCACAATCAAGGGAGGAGGAATTGAGTCTTTGCTGCTCCAGGCCATATTCACTGCATCTATGTTAGAGGGAGGAGGAGGCTGTTAGAAAAAGAGTTGAAGTCTCAATATGGCTGTGTATGGTGCTCATGTCTTGAGTGTAGTGCTTAAGGGGTGAAATTGCCTGGAGGTAGATTTGTATATAGATGATTTAACCCTGGTCCTGGAGTGCCGCAGGCACTTCATGTTTTGATTCAACCGACCTGGAAGACCAGGTGTGTTGAATTTAGGCAATCACTGAACTGATCAATTAGCTAAATTGGTCAGTTTGGTGCCTAGTTGGAACCTAATCCTGCAGTACCTGTTTCACTACCCCTTCACTATACTGTCTGCCACCACCAGCTTCTTTCTCTAACTTATTTTCTTTGGCTTTTATTCCAAATTTGCATGCGTGGGCATATTGTCTTGCTTCACAAGACACGAGTCAACTCACATTTTCTGAGCGCAAGTCAAATAATTCAACTCATTACACATCCCAGCCTTATCAGTTGTTTATGTGATGTCAAGCATCAGAACTTTATTTGTCGGTAATTCCCCTAGGCACTTCCATGATTTTTATCACGTCAATATCTCTGCATGCGCTTGGCTTACTGGCATTAACAACTGTGTTCTCATCTCCGTTCTATCCACAGTAGATATCGCTGTCCTTAATAACAGAGAGAAGCAGTGGTGGGGGGGGCACACATGCTCTCAGCTGATCTTATCAGGACCAGGCTGGGGATAGACACTGGGAAAAATAAGACAGATAAGAGATCTTTCCATAAGTTAATTAGCTTTTTATCACACAACGCAATTACAAAATTGTCAAGTCTCGGGTTTAAGAAGCCAAAAGCACTTTGAAGGATCGAACAATAACTAAAAAGTGGTCAACTCAACGGCGTAGGGAGAGTGGTGAGCTAAAGCAGACCGGAGGGAGTGCAGTGGTTTGTTTAGCTTCCGTTGAGCGACAGGGGCCCAATGCAAAGTGTACCATTCTGTACAGTCTAGTCAGACAGAGTACCCACGGAGATGCTGATAAGAGAGATGAATGGTGTTGTCTGACTGCCTGGCATACGATCAGTGGTGACTGTTATCTTAACCATCTGTATCCTAGTGAAGCACTGGGGTGGATGAAGTAAAAGGACACGGTGTCGCATGAATAACAAATCTAGCTTTGTGCCTAGAACACTGCAGGCAGGTACAAGTCCATACACAACAACAACACCCCAGAGTGTCAAACCAGATAATAGGAAATAGATGACACCAGCAGTTGTACAAATAAAACAAAAGGTTAAGCATAAAAAGACGGAGAGCATTTGAGTCACAATCCCACTGAATATGGAAATACTTTTGTAAATGTGCTCTGAATTTGCATGGAAATTGCATTTCTCTCACATGTTCTGTGGCAGTGAGAGCAGAGGTCTTCTATCGCTTAGGTAATCTCTGCTCTCTGAGGTATTGAGACGCTGCCTGGGCAGCTGCAGGGAATTGTTTCCTCTCTGCTCGTTCCATAGTTGCTTCTTGTCCTCCTCTAGACACGTCTATTCAGAACTAGTGAGTGAGCGGACCAGAGTGCTTCTGTGGTGAGAATGGCCAGCGGCTACTGACGAAAATGGATAGGATCTCCAATTGTAATCAGCTTTATACTTTGTTTCATTTCAATTTCAAACTAGCTGTTTGCTTAAAGGCCCAGTGCAGTCAAAATGTGATTTCCTGTGTTTTATATACACTGCTCAAAAAAATAAAGGGAACACTTAAACAACACAATGTAACTCCAAGTCAATCACACTTCCGTGAACTCAAATTGTCCACTTAGGAAGCAACACTGATTGACAATAAATTTCACATGCTGTTGTGCAAATGGAATAGACAACAGGTGGAAATTATAGGCAATTAGCAAGACACCCCCAATAAAGGAGTGGTTCTGCAGGTGGGGACCACAGACCACTTCTCAGTTCCTATGCTTCCTGGCTGATGTTTTGGTCACTTTTGAATGCTGGCGGTGCTTTCACTCTAGTGGTAGCATGAGACGGAGTCTACAACCCACACAAGTGGCTCAGGTAGTGCAGCTCATCCAGGATGGCACATCAATGCGAGCTGTGGCAAGAAGGTTTGCTGTGTCTGTCAGCGTAGTGTCCAGAGCATGGAGGTGCTACCAGGAGACAGGCCAGTACATCAGGAGACGTGGAGGAGGTCATAGGAGGGCAACAACCCAGCAGCAGGACCGCTACCTCCGCCTTTGTGCAAGGAGGAGCACTGCCAGAGCCCTGCAAAATGACCTCCAGCAGGCCACAAATGTGCATGTGTCTGCTCAAACGGTCAGAAACAGACTCCATGAGGGTGGTATGAGGGCCCGACGTCCACAGGTGGGGGTTGTGCTTACAGCCTAACACCGTGCAGGACGTTTGGCATTTGCCAGAGAACACCAAGATTGGCAAATTCGCCACTGGCGCCCTGTGCTCTTCACAGATGAAAGCAGGTTCACACTGAGCACGTGACAGACATGACAGAGTCTGGAGACGCCGTGGAGAACGTTCTGCTGCCTGCAACATCCTCCAGCATGACCGGTTTGGCGGTGGTGTGGGGTGGCATTTCTTTGGGGTGCCGCACAGCCCTCCATGTGCTCGCCAGAGGTAGCCTAACTGCCATTAGGTACCGAGATGAGATCCTCAGACCCCTTGTGAGACCATATGCTGGTGCGGTTGGCACTGGGTTCCTCCTAATGCAAGACAATGCTAGACCTCATGTGGCTGGAGTGTGTCAGCAGTTCCTGCAAGAGGAAGGCATTGATGCTATGGACTGGCCCGCCCATTCCCCAGACCTGAATCCAATTGAGCACATCTGGGACATCATGTCTCGCTCCATCCACCAACGCCACGTTGCACCACAGACTGTCCAGGAGTTGGCGGATGCTTTAGTCCAGGTCTGGGAGGAGATCCCTCAGGAGACCATCCGCCACCTCATCAGGAGCATGCCCAGGCGTTGTAAGGAGGTCATACAGGCACGTGGAGGCCACACACACTACTGAGCCTCATTTTGACTTGTTTAAAGGACATTACATCAAAGTTGGATCAGCCTGTAGTGTGGTTTTCCACTTTAATTTTGAGTGTGACTCCAAATCCAGACCTCCATGGGTTGATAAATTGGATTTCCATTGATTATTTTTGTGTGATTTTGTTGTCAGCACATTCAACTATGAAAAGAAAAAAGTATTTAATAAGATTATTTCTTTCATTCAGATCTAGGATGTGTTGTTTAAGTGTTCCCTTTATTTTTTTCAGCAGTATATATTTCCACACCATGAGGTTGGAATATTACTTTGAAATTGTGAAAATTATGATAATGCCCTATTAGAGAGCTGTTTGAAAGAGCTGTTTGAAAAGAACGTCTGAAATTTCAGACTTTTTGGTGGGATGGGTTTTTGGCCTGCCTGGTGACATCACCAGGTGGTAAATTAGTTAATAGACCAATAAGAAAGAGACTTCCAAACATCTCTGCCAATAACAGTTAGTGTTCAGTTTTCCCCTCCACACTCAGACCACTCCCAGACAGTCTTAGCAAAATTCTTGCTTGAGAAATTGCTCTTGGCTAAGAAGCTATTTTTGTTTAATTTGTACCATTTTAATTTAAAACCATCACAGTAAGGTTCTTAATTGTTAACCAGAAATGATTTGATATTGAGATAAAAACAGTTGCATTGGACCTTTATATATCCATATCCATGACTGGTCATTCAATTTGATTTCAATCACCCCTTTTGGTATGAAGAAGACTTTCTATACATATTTGCCAATCGTAGAAGTGGTCAGAAAAGAACATTTTGGAGGCCAAAACATTTAAGAGATAGAGGTGCTTAAAGTTGACCCATTTTGAATATCATGAGACATCCATGTCTTCATCACTGGAAAAGATAAACGATTACGTTTGATATAATTTAAAAGCTCACAAACAGGATTATGAAACGATTTGATCTTTTTTTTTATGTATAAAGATTTTTTTTTAACCTTTAACATAAATTATCTCAAAACATGTTTTTTATTTTGTCATTTGTTTTAGCTTAGACCCTATTTTACATCATGTGACGTTTTTGTGTTGTGCCAGCCATCGGTTGAGAAACAGCATTCTGTTGAATACAGGGTGGGTGTCATGTTTTGGCTGACAAATGTACTAAAATGGGAATCAAACCAGAATTTAAACTTTCAAATGGTAGCACAAAGATGGTTGGAGGTCCACACATCAGAGAATGTTGACTTATATGAGAATATCTATTGCTTTAAATTATACTGTCAATCCTCCATAGGAAACCTATTGAAATCATAGAAATATAGATAATAGAATAGCCATTCCGATTGTCATGGCATTGGCCTGTTGGGGGAGGTTTATGACCCCTATAAATACCTTTCCCCTTTTTCCTCTCTCTACTCTACCGATGTGACTATTGAAAATCCCTTTGTTAATATAGAGAGTCTGGTAACATCAAAAGCTGGGAAACTGAACCACATTTCGGCAATGCAACCAGTTGAAAATATGCGTTGGTACTTAATGAATATGATGTCAGATCAGTTGGCGTCTGAGACATTATTACTGATAGGACGACATAAACTGTATCTTGGAAGGTCTACACATTCTAGTTGTCAGATTCACATGGAATTGTTGTGCAATTTAAATATTTAAATATGAAACTATTTGCGAAAAGGTAAAATGTAATTTTAGCTTCTTAAATGAGAGAACGGTTTGCCATAGAGAAACTCTGCTCACTCAGAGGCCCCGCCCAAGTGAACAGACACTGGTTGTAAACTATGAAACACACCCTTCTTTCACCACTATATAAACCCGTTGACGAAAATTCAACTTCCTGTTCCAAGGACGTGGGGACTGCAAGAAAGGACAAAGACCACCTACAGAACTAAGCCAAACTCAGCAAGAACCTAACGAAATTAGCATCGAATTTCAATGTGAAGGTGATGATCGACACGCCGAAAGGATGAATTTCAACTATACCAGCCAGAATATAGCATGAGCTTAAAGTATGGCAACTTGGTATGAACTTTGAACTCTTATTCACTAAAGAAGTGATACCTCCTAGCCGTTGCATTAGCGCAGAAACTGTAGATGTGGGCTAGGAGAGGACGGACAGAGTATCTGTTCTACCACAGGACGACGGTACTACCAAGTATTCGTTCTACCACCAGACATTCTTCAAAGGACAACCCAGCCTTCCATTTACGACCAACCGTACGAAGCGCTGCTCAGAGTAAATATTTATTGAATTTTCCTTTTCCAAATGGGCGGTTATTTAGAATGCATAAGATTCTGTATTTACGATAGCATAGCTTCTCCCTTTGTTACTTAGTCTTCCCGCTCTTTCACTCAAGCCCAACCCTCTCTTTGTGTAACCAGCTGTCATATCTGTTCCGTCCGCTAAGGACGTTTTCCTTTATGACATAATTTGTAATCAATGTATGATACATTCTGTGTATATGTAATTCTGTGTGATTATTTAGGTATTTTGTAAATAAATGTAACGCCCTGGCCATAGAGAGGGGTTTTTGTTCTTTATTTTGGTTAGGCCAGGGTGTTACATTGGGTGGGCGTTCTATGTTCCTTTTTCTATGTTTTTGTATTTCTTTGTTTTGGGCCGTGTGTGGCTCCCAATCAGGCACAGCTGAAGTTCGTTGTTGATTGGGAGTCACACATAAGGAGCATGTTTTTCCTTTGGGTTTTGTGGGTAATTGTTTCTGTTGAGTGTTTTGCACCTGACAGGACTGTTTGGCAGTCAGTTTTCTTGTTTTTGTATAGTGTTCACGTTGTTCAATTAAAATCATGATGAACACTAACTCCGCTGCGCCTTGGTCTACTTTTTCTCCCGACAGCCCTTTCAATAAATAATTAAACCAAATTTTGTATTGTTGTCTCAACTTGTTAGCCAGGGTTTGTGAAGATAACCAAGAATTTACAACTTTCAGATGAGACTAAATAAGGTGACAATTAAATATTGACTGCTATTGAGGTTAAAGATTACTAGGTCTTTAAGAGTTTATTCAGAAGATAACAGCTCTATAAACATTATTTTGTGGTGCCCCGACTTTCTAGTTAATTACATTTACATGATTAGCTTAATCAGGTAATATTAATTACAGAGAAATGATTTTATAGAATAGCATGTCATATCACTTAATCCGGCATAGCCAAAGACACGACACTATTTAAATTGACATTCGACAATGGGTGGAATTGTGGTAGTAATTGGAAGTTAAAATGTAAATTACATTTCAATGATGTACCAGTTAAATAGCAGTGGTCTGAAGGGATATGTCCATTCTATGAATTCTGTTTTCTGAATGATTGAAATTACATCCACCCTGGACTCAACAACACAGCACAACACAAATACTTTAGATTATGTAAAATAGGTTCTAAACTACATCGGAGTTGACGCGTTTTTAGATAATTGACGTTAAAAGGATATAAAATGACATACTGTACATTTTATTTACAATTTTTTTAAAGAAATTATAAAATAGTTTGAAACAACTTTTTGAGAAGCTTTTAAATTATATCAATCTCAACTGTTTATCTTTTCCAGTGAACAAGACATGCATGTCTCATGGTAGGGTATGCAAAATGGGTAAACTTTGAGCACCTCTTTCTCCTAAATGTTTTAGCATTCGGGCCCAAAAAGTTACTTTCTGACCACTTCTACCATGGGCAAATATGTATAGAAAATGTAGTACAAAACAAAAGGGGTGCTGTCAAAAAGTTATGGAAATCAAATGGAACGACCGTGAGATTCTCATTCTCTGGCCATCATATCCTTTCAAAATGTTGTTTTAAGTTCATCCTCTGACAGAAAGAGATAATTTTAACTGGCATTAAATGGGTTGGTTTTACTGGAGATTATAATCTGCTGTTGGATTTTAATGAAATATTAGTCCTTGAGAATATTTTTCAAAAAATTGGCCAGTACAAGGCTAAATCTGTCTCCGGGAAACCGCCCCTCTATGTCCCAAAATCTAATTCAATGGCACAGCCACTTTCAGTACACTCTTTAATCTTACTTTTTTCAAGTGTATCCTTGTTTTTGGTCTGTGTGTTTGCATCTGGAGATCACTCTTATAAGCACTGTGCGAAGAATGAGACATTTATTTACAATCCCTATCTGAGGACACAGGACTATGGTTAACATTGTTTCTATCTAGGGGCCTTAGTAAAAATAAACATTATGTTTTTCAGTTAGAAACCTGTCTGTCTGGATTTCCTGGAAGAGAAATTGGAGTGTTCACAACCCTATTATTCCTCAGATTGCGTGAAGCTTTCAGCTTCCCCTAGTCTAACAAAGCCTGTCTGCCACTGAGCGTTGAACAACTTCAACAGCAGGTTCACTGTGTGGTAAAGCTAGCACCAAGCCTTATTCCCCACCACCATGGTAACTGACTGGAGACTATGTCAGACAATTTTCAGAAATTACATTGTTCAAAGTGTTGTACAGTCTTTAAAAGCATACACATGAGCTGTGTTCTGTTGACAGATGAGAAGAGGGTATTACTGTTGAAATACTGTCTTTAAATGTGTTAGATGCATTTAAAGTCAAGCACTTTATTTTGTTGTGGGCAAAAGTATGTGTATTACAGACCAGTGAGATTACATTTATTGATACGTTTCGCAGGAATCTATGAATATTGCACCTAATTCTTGAATGTGAAATCTGATGCAATTATTGTAAACTTGCGGTCAGCTTAGGTTGAACTCAAATAGCCTTGGCAGTTGTATGCGTATTTCAGACCAGCATAACAAATATGAGTTCTCTGTGGTTCAGTTGATTGAAATTCAGATATATGCATTTGAGATAGATGATTTTGGGCGTGATACATTCAAGAAATCAATAGTCAGCTAACTTTTTTATCCATTTGATCATTTTGGAGGGTGGGGGGGGATCTCCTTAGCAGAGATGGCCCTCTATCCCTCATTCTTGAATATTTTTGTGTCCATTCACTCCTGTGCTGTGATGGAGGAGTCAGTCGGGCCTGTAAAGAGGCTGCTTTGAAAATGAAACAAGGGAAGGACAAGGCTTCTTTTCTCACCTGCAGAAGATCCAGCACTGCGTTCCCATTAGAGTTCCTTCCCTCTTTGTCTATTACAGAAAGCACATTCATGGGTCAGAGCCAGTTCTTTTGATGGAGTGCAGGTCCCAGTGCCTTTATTAACTGCTCCTGAAAGAAACACTGTAAGCTGCCTCAAAGGCCCATTCTTGGGTTTTGGCATTATCTTTGATCTGCACCCCACCAGCGTTATAATTGAAGAGGCGGTTACAGTGATAACAGACTGTCCCACTGCCATGGAGAGGGAGAATGTACTTTGTCTCTGATTGATCGACTAACTCACTGCATAGTCTGTAGACCTCTCAGTGTGGCGTCAGCACCCCCTCGAACACTCCTGATGGATCGCTCTTCAATAATAACAATGTCTCGTCCTCAGAGACCTAACTTCACTGATGGAGCTGCTGGTAAAATGAGACCTCATAGATACTGTATAATGTTACAATGTAGTACTGTCTTATCCATTTGCTTAAAATCCCATGGGATGGCAGATACTCAATACTGATTTGTTTAAGGAAGTGTCCTCATCAAAATTCTATGACTACCTGAGAAGTCCCTTGACATTTACTTAATTTATTGGGGGTAAGCTTCATGGTTTACCCATATGGTCCTATGATCCGTGTGGAATATATCAAACGTGGTATGTATTAAACATACATTGTCCAGCAAAACCAAACCCGGTCCATATTTGTCAATCTTTCCCCCTCTGTGGCCAGTCAGTGAGATGCCGCTCTGATTACCCACCATGCATTATTCATGTGCAGTGGTTCCTGGTCGACTGTGTGAAAAAACAAGGTGTTATTTAAAGGGTGGGGAGCAGAGGACTGGGGCTGTCTTCAAGCGCGGCCAAAGGAGGATGTTGAAATGAGAATCGGCCCTTTTGTAATCTGCGTGGCATTTATCAGAGGGGATCGCTCTAATGGGGATGTCAGCAGAGGAGGAGGAGGAGGAGGAGAGCCATCTCACTTGGGTTTACGAGAGGAGAGGCACCATGACTAAGACGGAGAGCAGTGTAAAGATTAGCCCTGTCTCTAAATGAGAACCCTAGCCATTAGAAGAGAGCATTGTTCTCCTTCATCAGTGTCCAATTTATCATATTACACTGATGGCTGTATCCCATGGCTTATTGGCCCTGCATGGTAATGGAGGGGGGCTCAATCTGTCTGACTGTCCAGTCTGTTTCTGTTGCTTTCAGATGACAGGTCCGTTGTTGCTCCGTAAGGGGGATGACAAGCCGATTCGTGTTGGGGGGTTGCAACCGAAGCCAACTGATTTGACTGGCTGTAAAGCTGCATGTGTTCTTCAGGCTCTGTGTGTGAACAGCATACTGTTACACTTCTGCTAGCTGGTTAGCTGGTGTCTGCTCCCTCCGTTACTGTGACCTCTGTAGGCTTTCCTCCTTGCTGGTGTTCCTATAAATAGTATAGTGAGCAGAATAAACAGATGGCTTCTTAATATTCTCTGAAGCAGCCTTTATGATAAAGGACGACGGTAGAGCAGAGCTCCTCAGAGCCGGTGGAAGGACAACAGCAGATGCAGGACTGTGCTGCTGAGTCACACACCACACACACAGACATGCACTGTCATGCCCGCACAGACACACACAGGACCCGAGCGAAAAGGTGACATTGTAATTTTAAACACAAACTGCACAGCCTGTGCTATTAGAAATGGTGCTTAAGCTAAATGTCACACTCCCATGTCCTGCGCAATACGTTTTCACTGTACTGTACCATTTGTTCTACTGCACTTTTTGTTGTCAGGGCTAACACTTTTTGCTGTGAACTTGGCTCAGTTTCCAAGATGTCTCCGCAACTCTGCTTCTTGAGGCACACAGAGGACTCTTGAGTGAACAGAGTTCTGCTTCCATTTCATCAGCGTGTGTCTGTCTTGTGAAGACTGTGTGAGTAAGTGGCATCATCCTCCATTGCTGGGACAGCACAGCAGTGTTATGCTGTGAACTTTAATTATGTATAGCCCTACTCCAGACATGGACCTCAAAGGATTGTGGCGCCGCTCTGAACTGAAACTCAAACAAGCATCTTATTATTACTGCAGTACCTGAAAGAAACCCTAGCCAACAGCTGTGAAGAGTCACTTAATGCACTGTAAATCAATTACCAACACTGTGACTGGCCTGATGCTGTTGTTTTTTCTCCTCATGGCGGACCACATTAAAAGGAGCGTGTAGCGAGGAGGACTGTTTTTTAATGATCGGGAGAACACTAGGATGATGAGGCAGTCAAGGGCACTCCTGTGAGACGGACAGACAGCTTGGTGGAGGTGGTGCTGGTGGCAAGGGGGAAGTGACAAGGCTCTCCATGCTGCTCTGCTCAGCTCTCCTCAGCTGCGTCTGGGAGGACGGGAGGACCAGGGCTGACAGGAGGAATTAATGGAAATCACTCAAAGCCTGTGTCTGGATACCAGGGGAGATGAGAAAGGGTTTATGGAGAGGTGTGCTTCACCAAAGGTGGAGTTGCACATACGCACTCACATTCTGTCTCCATCTCTCCCGTTCTCTCTCCCTCGATCTCTCTCTCTCTCTCTCTCTCTCTCTCTCTCGCTCTCTCTCTCTGTCTCTCTCTCTCCCTCTCTCTCTCTGTCTCACACACAAACACACACACGATTGAATAACCCCAGTAACAATGACCCAGCCTTACAAGTCTGTCTTCAGAATTACCTTTGATTCCAATAACATTCCCTGTAACTACAGTCTGAGAGACACAGTGAAGACTCATGCCCTGCTCACGTCTGTCTGTCCGTTCACCTGTCTGTCCGTATGTCTATCAGAGCATCCCTCAGGAAGCAGTTGAGGAGAGCCAGCAGCAGGCACCATGGTGACTGCCCTCCTCTGCCTTCTAAAGAAACAAGGGCATTACCAACACACCGCCCAGCCTGTTCTGCTCAGCTGTCAGTTACGCTCTGCGGTCCGTACAACTTCATTCACTACAAGGGAAAATAACCTTCTATTGAATGACTATTTGGTTTGACCATATCTGATCTGTCAGAATCTTTGAAGATTATTCTTTGTTTGAGTAGCCTTTGTATGAATGCTGAGCATGTTACAATCCCTAGACCTCTAAAACATAAAAAGCTTTCACCAGCTGGCTTATAGGCCTACTTGGTGCACAGAGACAGCTTCTAGAAGAAATTCTTAAAGATTTACTCTGAAGTTGTGTTTAAGTATAGAACATTATAGATTGAGGAGAAGTCTGAGGTCAACCAAACCTGACCCGTGAACCAGCTAGCAGTCTGTGGCTGCCAAGCGAGACTTATGTGATGCGAGCATCTGAAGCGAGAGAAATGGCAGCGTAACGAAAAGGCTTGGCAGACTGATGGAAACTCCTGTTCATTGCAGAAAAAGGCAACAGATGTTTGTTAAATCATCTGTTAAAGAATATATAGTGCCAAAACTCTCTTTAAATACCACAAGTTAATACCTCTCATATTTAATTGTTTGAAGAAACAGATGCTGGGTTCTTTTAATTAAGCGGCGCCCAGGTTCCATTGTTTCTCAGTGCGTTCAAGTGCAAGCCACTTCATTGGAAAACCTGGGACGATAGATGGGAGGAAATTCCATTTTCCACATTGCTGAACTGGCTCTAATTGCTGGTTGATAATGAGCTATAAACATTTAAAAGCTTAATACCAGGGTGGAGCAAGCAGACTACATTCTACAGGTCCATTTGAAGTTGTAAAACTAAACTTGATCATGTGAATTGAAACATGACTGAAGTGTTTTGCCTAGGAACAGTAACAATGCAGAGTTTGGTCTTTTATAACTTTTGATTAAATAGTTTTAGCCTACCAACAAACACAAAGTACTTCATTAGTAGTAGCTAGAAAACAGTGATGACGAAATGCTAAATTAACATAGCCCGAGGCTGTGAGCGTTCTTCCCTGTGTGAAAATGTTTTCTCAGTTGACTAAGGGAACATTGAAGTAATGGCATTTCCTTCACACAGTCAGACAGAGTGAGGTACTGTAGCAATGCTGTCCTCTTTGGTCCGTGACATTGTTCCCAAGGTTTAATTAACTCAGGCCCACTGCTGATGGAATTAGTTAAACTCATAAGCCCCTATTGACTTTAGAATGGTTGACTGAAAATGCTTCTTTCTTTTGACGGTAGGCCTTTAGGACACCGCAGAATATGCGTGACATCATTTGTATGGAGAGAAAATATACCAGCTAGCTGCATTCCCACTTCTATGATTGCAGGTGTCTATGATGACATGTTGTTTGAATCATAAAGGTCAAACAACATCCCGTCCCACAAACTTGCATGGATTGAGAACAGGTAAAGCCCAATAATTATTGAACCACTGGGGAATATCCATCCCTAAAGCTCCCTTTCCAGTGATGCCATCATGATTGTTCCCTTCTCATCTACTTTCCTATTGTAATATATTCTGCAGGATCTAATGACTCCACATAAGAAGTCCACAGGGAGCTGTATGTGTAGTGGCGGAGATAAGATGCTGACACCGACGATGACCCTACAATGAGTTGAGGATGAGTGTCTCTTTCAGGTGGTCAATGGGTCAGATTCACATTGAGCTCTGTTGAGTTTGTAATCCTTCCATTCACCCTGCAGATGAGTCCACATTGGATCTGTTCAGACTTGATGGGCTAGAGATCTGATATTTTCCTCTAGGTGCCACGTCAGATCATGTCAGGGTGGATGGGAGTGCAGAGGCTTTGTGCAGCAGCCTCTACTTCTGTAGTAGTTTAGTAGTAATGTTCAGCCTAGTCTTAACTGATCCATTCGGTCTCTCACCCTACCACAATTTGGAGTCTTGCCAGGTTGAATAGCTCCTGAATTCCTAAGTGCCACCTTTGTTTCACTCAGTATTGGAGTTGAAATGTAAGAGCCAGCTCGCTACCACAACATTGGTTACTATGGAAGTGTTTGTCAACAGCTTAAAAGTCTCATTTGGCTCAAGGTCAACAGGATTTTCTCCACTCCTTACTGAGGCTGCTTTGGTTCAGCAGGCACAGGCACTTCACTCTAAGAGCTTTCCCTCCTTCTTAAAAAGCATTGTTTTCTTCTTACGTGATGGCTAGAACTGTTTTTAAAGCACAGTATCACTTCTGTTAATGTCTTTGAAGTCATGTAAAATCACAAATCAGTCATCAAAGGCCCGTGTCAGCCAGTAGAGGCTTTCTGACTAGTGTACTCTGGTAACCCAGCCAGTAGAGGCTTTCTGACTAGTGTACTCTGGTAACCCAGCCAGTAGAGACTTTCTGACTAGTGTACTCTGGTAACCCAGCCAGTAGAGGCTTTCCAACTCCTGTACTCTGGTAACCCAGCCAGTAGAGGCTTTCTGACTCGTGTACTCTGGTAACCCAGCCACTAGAGGCTTTCTGACTAGTGTACTCTGGTAACCCAGCCAGTAGATGCTTTCTGACTAGTGTACTCTGGTAACCCAGCCAGTAGATGCTTTCTGACTAGTGTACTCTGGTAACCCAGCCAGTAGAGGCTTTCTGACTCGTGTACTCTGGTAACCCAGCCAGTAGATGCTTTCTGACTAGTGTACTCTGGTAACCCAGCCAGTAGATGCTTTCTGACTAGTGTACTCTGGTAACCCAGCCAGTAGAGGCTTTCTGACTAGTGTACTCTGGTAACCCAGCCAGTAGAGGCTTTCTGACTAGTGTACTCTGGTAACCCAGCCAGTAGATGCTTTCTGACTTGTGTACTCTGGTAACCCAGCCAGTAGATGCTTTCTGACTAGTGTACTCTGGTAACCCAGCCAGTAGATGCTTTCTGACTAGTGTACTCTGGTAACCCAGCCAGTAGAGGCTTTCTGACTCCTGTACTCTGGTAACCCAGCCAGTAGAGGCTTTCTGACTAGTGTACTCTGGTAACCCAGCCAGTAGTCTTTCGGACTTGTGTACTCTGGTAACCCAGCCAGTAGAGGCTTTATGACTAGTGTACTCTGGTAACCCAGCCAGTAGAGGCTTTCTGACTTGTGTACTCTGGTAACCCAGCCAGTAGAGTCTTTCGGACTTGTGTACTCTGGTAACCCAGCCAGTAGAGGCTTTATGACTAGTGTACTCTGGTAACCCAGCCAGTAGAGGCTTTCTGACTTGTGTACTCTGGTAACCCAGCCAGTAGAGTCTTTCGGACTTGTGTACTCTGGTAACCCAGCCAGTAGAGGCTTTCTGACTAGTGTACTCTGGTAACCCAGCCAGTAGATGCTTTCTGACTAGTGTACTCTGGTAACCCAGCCAGTAGATGCTTTCTGACTAGTGTACTCTGGTAACCCAGCCAGTAGAGGCTTTCTGACTTGTGTACTCTGGTAACCCAGCCAGTAGATGCTTTCTGACTAGTGTACTCTGGTAACCCAGCCAGTAGATGCTTTCTGACTAGTGTACTCTGGTAACCCAGCCAGTAGATGCTTTCTGACTAGTGTACTCTGGTAACCCAGCCAGTAGAGGCTTTCTGACTAGTGTACTCTGGTAACCCAGCCAGTAGATGCTTTCTGACTAGTGTACTCTGGTAACCCAGCCAGTAGATGCTTTCTGACTAGTGTACTCTGGTAACCCAGCCAGTAGAGGCTTTCTGACTTGTGTACTCTGGTAACCCAGCCAGTAGATGCTTTCTGACTAGTGTACTCTGGTAACCCAGCCAGTAGATGCTTTCTGACTAGTGTACTCTGGTTATTCATACAGCAGAGCTTTGACAGCTGCCACTGAGGCCCATGGAGAGGAGAGGAGAGAGTGGGGTAGCAAGCTGTTTTAACCTTTTAGCAGGCTAAGGGAAAGTGTTTCTGTCTCAACGTCTTGGCATTGGGTCAGCCTCCTGCTGCAGCACAGCTCAGTTCCACCAGAGTGCTGCCACTTACCTATGCAAATCTGGCCAGATAACGGCACTATCGCCTGCAGCTGCATGCATTGGAGATCAACGAACACGGCACTGCTCTGACAACCCTGGGCTTTCTGAATGCATCATATGCATATAGGGAGAGAGGGGTGAGTTTTTACCCTGTGTTTTTAGAATGTTATCCTTTATTTAGGTATTAAACTGGATAACAATAGCGATGCATAGGCAAAAAGAAACATAGGTCAGTCAGAGACCAGTTTGTTCACTCGTCACAGAAGAGTTTGAATTTAAGTAGAGAGCACTGACTGGCAGCTCCCTCTCCTCTCCCCTGCCCTCTGTGCATTCGGAAAGTATTCAGACCCCTTGACTTTTTCCACATTTTGTTACGTTACAGCCTTATTCTAAAATGGATTAAATCGTATTTTTTACTCATCACTCGACACACAATACCCCGTAACGACAAAGCAAAATCAGGTTTTTAGACATTTTTTAAACAGAAATACCTTATTTACATAAGTATTCAGACCCTTTGCTATGAGACTCGAAATTGAGCTCAGCTGCATCCTGTTTGCACTGATCATCCGTGATATGTTTCTTCAACTTGATTGGAGTCCATCTGTAGTAAATTCAATTGATTGGATATGATTTGGGAAGGCACAGTTAACAGTGCATGTCAGAGCAAAAAACAAGCCATGAGATCGAAGGAATTGTCCGTAGAGCTCCGAGACAGGATTGTGTCGAAGCACAGATCTAGGGAAGGGTGCCAACACATTTCTGCAGCATTGAAGGTCCCCAAGAACAAAGTGACCTCCATCATTCTTCACTATGAAATCTGGTTTCCGAGCTGGTCATGGGTGCACCTCAGCCACGCTCAAGGTCCTAAACAATATCATAACCGTTATCGATAAAAGTCAGTACTGTGCAGCCGTCTTCATCGACCTGGCCAAGGCTTTCGACTCTGTCAATCACCGCATTCTTATCGGCAGACTCAATAGCCTTGGCTTCTCAAATGACTGCCTCGCCTGGTTCACCAACTACTTCTCAGATAGAGTTCAGTTTTTCAAATTAGAGGGCCTGTTGTCCGGACCTCTGGAAGTCTCTATGGGGGTGCCACAGGGTTCAATTCTCGGGCCGACTCTTTTCTCTGTATATATCAATGATGTCGCTCTTGCTGCTGGTGATTCTCTGATCCTCCTCTACGTAAAAGACACCATTCTGTATACATCAGGCCCTTCTTTGGACACTGTGCTAACAAACCTCCAAACGAGCTTCAATGCCATACAACAGTTCTTCCGTGGCCTGCAACTGCTATTAAATGCAAGTAAAACTAAGTCCATGCTCTTCAACCGATTGCTGCCCGCACCCTCCCGCCCGACTAGCATCACTACTCTGGACGGTTCTGACTTGAATATGTGGACAACTACAAATACCTAGGTGTCTGGTTAGACTGTAAAAACTCTCCTTCCAGACTCATATTAAGCATCTCCAATCTAAAATTAAATCTAGAATCAGCTTCCTATTTCAGAACAAAGACTCCTTCACTCATGCTGCCAAACATACCCTCGTAAAACTGACTATCCTACCGATCCTTGACTTAGGCGATGAGATTTACAAAATAGCCTCCAACACTCTACTCAGCAAACTGGAAGTAGTTTATCTCTGTGCCATCCGTTTTGTCACCAAAGCCCCATATACTACCCACCACTGCGACCTGTATGCTCTCGTTGGCTGGCCCTCACTACATATTCGTTGCCAAACCCACTGGCTCCAGGTCATCTATAAATCTTTGCTAGGTTTAGCCCCGCCTTATCTCAGCTCACTGGTCACCATAGCAACACCCACCCGTAGCACGCGCTCCAGCAGGTATATTTCACTGGTCATCCCCAAAGCCAACACTTCCTTTGGCCAGCTTTTCTTCCAGTTCTCTGCTGCCAATGACTGGAACAAATTGCAAAAATCACTGAAGCTGGAGTCTTGTATCTCCCTCTCTAACTTTAAGTATCAGCTGTCAGAGCAGCTTACCGATCACTGTACCTGTACACAGCCAATCTGTAAATAGCACACCCAACTACCTCATCCCCATATTGTTACTTAGCCTCTTGCTCTTTTGCACCCCAGTATCTTTACTTGCACATCATCATCTGCACATCTATTACTCCAATGTTAATGCTAAATTGTAATTATTTCACCTCTATGGCCTATTTATTGCCTTACCTCCCTACTCTTCTACATTTGCACACACTGTACATAGATTTTTCTATTGTGTTATCGATTATGTTTGTTTATGTGTAATTCTATGTTGTTGTTTTTGTCCCACTGCTTTGCTTTATCTTGGCCAGGTCGCAGTTGTAAATGAGAACTTGTTCTCAACTGGCCTACCTGGTTAAATAAAGGTGAAATAAATAAATCATTCTTAAATGGAAGAAGTTTGGAACCACCAAGACTCTTCCTAGAACTAAGCAATCGGGGGAGAAGGGCCTTCATCAGGTAGGTGAACAAGAACCTGATGGTCACTCTGACAAAGCTCTAGAGTTCCTCTGTGGAGAGGGGGAAACTTCCAGAAGGACAACCATCTCTGCGGCACTGCACCAATCAGACCTTTATGGTGGAGTGGCCAGACAGAAGTCACTTCTCAGTAAAAGGCACATGACAGGCCGCTTGGAGTTTACCAAAAGGCACATAATGGACTCAGACCATGAGAAATGGCCTGAATGCCTGAATGCCAAGCGTCACGTCTGGAGGAAATCTGGCACCATCCCTACGGTGAAGCATGGTGGTGGCAGAATCATGCTGTTTTCAGTGGCAGGGACAGGGAGACTGGTCAGAATCGAGGGAAAGATGAACGGAGCAAAGTACAGAGAGATCCTTGATGAAAACCTGCTCCAGAGCTCTCAGGGCCTCAGACTGGGGCGAAGGTTCACCTTCCAAAAGGACAACAACCCTAAGCACACAGCCAAGACAACACTGGAGTGGCTTCAGGACTCTGAATGTCCTTGAGTGGCCCAGCTGGAGCCCAGACTTGATCCCAATTTAACATCTCTGGAGATGGTTGAAGCTGGTTGAGAGAACGCCAAGAGTGTGCAAAGTTGTAATCAAGGCTTTGAACAATCTCAAATATAACATATATTTTGATTTGTTTAACACTTTTTTTGGTACTACATGATTCCATATGTGTTATTTCATAGTTACGTCTTCACTATTATTGTACAATGTAGAAAATAGTAAAATAAAGAAAAACCCTTGAATGAGTAGGTGTTCTAAAACTTTTGACTGGTACTGTATATATATTTTGCACAGTGAACCTCAGACCAGTTTGGCTTTATTTCCAAGGCCAGCAACTTAATCCCTGGACCCTCCAGTGCAGAAACGGACATGAGTAGCATGTGGAGGAACACTGATCCTTAGTACATGGCAGAGACTTGTGGGGAAAAAACTGGTCATTTTAGAAAGATGACTTTTTTAAGCCCCTCTGCTCTCTTTTCATTATTTTCTCCTCACATCAGGGCCTCCTCGCCGGTGTGAAGTCTCTTCCCTTCCCGTTCTCCGCCACAATGTCCCCCAAAAGATCGTCACTCAGCTCAGCCACAGACCCTAATCCACAGCTTTGCTTTTTCTTAAATGTATCATGAACAAGATCTTGTCTCATGCATTTCTAATTTCTTTAGAGGCTTCAGAAGTTCCAAATGAGGGCAGAGTATTTGTTTTCCGCTGTGACATTTGCATAGCTAATCTGGTATTTGCATTCATCAATTGGTTCATTAATTAGGTCAGTGATCAAAGCCGGATTTCTCTATCACTGTACAGAAAGAAGAAAAAAAAAACATTTTGGTGGCTCTATGACGGAGCCCTGCGCATTAACAAAGAAAAAAAAAGCGAGGGACTTTCAGCAGAGAAGATCTAACGCATAATTTCTTATGGAGAGCCAGCCTGGTGAGAGAGAGAGTGAGAGGGGTGCTGCACTCTTATGTAATTCAGCAACATCATTATAAAACTAGTAAAATGAAGGAAGCAGGAAAAAACCTCCAGTATGGCAGCAGCAGAGTTGGGACATCCACGCCATCTACTGGTGAAGATGAGATTACGTTTTAAGCACAGGCCTGGGAAACCAACTGTCCTCTCACAGACTGGATTTTAGTCTTCTGAAAGCATCTGGTTCACACTGATTGCATGAATGATCAACCAGCACCGGGCCCAACACCATTACTCATCTGAGACAAATCCAGGCCCTTGGAGGGACCCACAATGCACCTTCCCTCTCTCCAACCCCTTTGTCAGTGTGGATGTGTAATTTGTCTGGCTTCCGCTTTCAGCTGACCTCTTTCTTGACAGAATGTCTAGTGTGTGTGTGCGTGTGTGTGTGTGTGTGTGTGTGTGTGTGTGTGTGTGTGTGTGTGTGTGTGTGTGTGTGTGTGTGTGTGTGTGTGTGTGTGTGTGTGTGTGTGTGTGTGTGTGTGTGTGTGTGTGTGTGTGTGTGTGTGTGTGTGTGTGTGTGTGTGTGTGTGTGCAGGGCGCCAAACTCTTATCCTGCTGACTCTCATATTGTACACCACGGAGCAGCTAGCGACACTGGGGGCTCTATCCCGCCTGCTGCTTGCCTAGCTCTCTCTCCTCTAGTAGCTGCAGAACATTAGCACCTGAGTACGCCTCACACGAGAAGAAGTGAAAAGGATTGAAAAGAAACCGCTGACCATATGTTTTCCTTTCCCCCTCTCCGCAATTCAGAATCCGCTGCTGAAAAAGTGTGATCAATTTGATAGGCTTGAGCGCATTGTAAAATGAGAGTTGCCTTGCTTTAATTGCATCCATTGAAATGTTTTGCGCCCTAGTGAGTTAAGTGTCCCATTATTTGAGTACACTCACAAACCATACACTCTGTACACTCCCCTTAAAACAAAGGTTCCATAAACAAAGACATCATCTATTATTCTGCTTGGGATTCTACACGGTGCTCATTTCTAAATGGCTATAATGATCGTCCATTCACACAGCTCTTCATGCTTAATCGCTCTCACTTAAATACACAAGCACAACAAAAAACTACTACTACAGGAAAACATGAACCAATGGAGGTTCCTTCTCCACATTCAGCAAGGCACTCAAACACAACACTGGCAAAGTCTTAATTTGATTCATCATCTATACATACACTCCAATCCTCTTGTAAAATGAAATTCACTTGGGGAGGGGGTTCTATAGTTTTCTCGGGGGGAACTGAGCAAATGTAAAGTAATGCTGTAACATGTCAGTTATTGTTTATTAGCGATGCTGAAGATCCCTGCTGAAATCTAATTGAGCAATGGAGCCCGTCTTCTCTGATGCAGCCCTCTACCCATCCTCTCTCCCACACCAGAGTGAATGGAGACCCTACATGGAGCCAGGCCCTTGCAGCACCATGCAACAGGCTCCCAAATAATCAGCGTTGGCCCCAGAGTCCCTCAAGCCTCCTGCTTGTCCCCAGTGGACCCAGGATAGGAGTCATTGCCCTGCGCCACCCGCTTCACATCCCCGTCCCGGCTTGACTCCCGTCCCCGCGTCCAAACATGATTAATCTCCAATCCGTGTCCAAACATGATTAATCTCCAAACAGAGGCCATTACTCAAAACAGACAGATATGGACTCTCCAAGACACAGGCATTACCTGAGGTCTGCATTATTGGACCAGTATTTATTAATGACTGCATCGATAAATGCATTATGCATTTACAAATGTTATAAATGCCCCAACAATGATTAAGATCCAATTTACAGTATAGTCATCATACCTACATACCTACATTTGTAGGAATCAGCAATGCCGGGGAGCAGGTGTGACACAGCATAGCATAAGGGCTAGATTGCTCAATCATTTTATGATTGGCAGTCATCCTAAATATAACGCATATAAAGTATAGACAGCCTACAAGACTGGTTTAATCACGTGGACTGGAGTATGTTCTGTGTCACCTCTGGAGATAACATCAATGAATGCGCTGACTCAGGCACCGGATTCATAGAAAAATGCATAAATGATGTGATACCGATAGTGTCTCTCAAAACGTTCCTGAATTGAAAAACGTGGATTGATAGCAGCCTTGTAGGAAAACTGAAAGAGAGAGATGCTGCTTATAAAAAGGGCAAGGTGACCGGGGACAATAGTTTGGTTTAAACAACGCATATTCGACATACGCAGATCGATCAAGATGGCGAAACACAAGTATAAGGACAACGTGGAGTAGCAATTCAGTGGGTCGGACACAAGGCGTATGTGGCAGGGGCTCTTAACAAACGCAGATTGCAAAAAGAAAGCCAGCCACATCGCAATCACCAACACCACGCTACCAGAGGTGCTAAACACGTTTTTCTTACAATTTTAGCACAATGACACTGAGCTGCAGAGGAGAGCCCCCGATGACAACATGGGCTACACACTCACAGTCTCCGCTGAGGACGTGCTAACCCTCGCAAGGTTGCCGGCCCGGACGGCATCCCTGGCCGTGCCCTCAGAGCATGTGTAGACCAGCTGGCTGTTGTGTTTTCTGACATTGTTATTATCTCCTTAGCTCAGGCTGCTATACCCACCTGCTTCAAGTTGTCCACTATCATTCCTGTGCCCAAGAAAGGGAAAGTAACTAAACTGAATGACTCCCGGCCAGTAGCACTCACTTCCGTCATCATTAAGTGCTTCGAGAGGTTAGTCAAGACCGTATCACCTCCTCCTTCCCCGACACACTCGACCCTCTCTAATTCGCCTACCGCCCTAACAGATCCACAGACGACGCAATCGCCATTGCAATGCACACTGCTCTTACCCACCTGGACAAAAGGAATGCATATCTGAGGATGCTGTTCTTTAAATACAACTTGGCCGTTAATACCGCCTTATCTCAGCTCACCATAGTGCTCACCATAGCAGCACCCACCGTAGCACCCCCTCCAGCAGGTATATTTCACTGGTCACCACCAAAGCCAATTCCTCCTTTGGCTGCCTTTCCTTCCAGTTCTCTGCTGCCAATGACTGGAACGAATTGTAAAAATCACTGAAGCTGGAGACTCATATCTCCCTCACTAACTTTAAGCACCAGCTGTCAGAGCAGCTCACAGATCACTGCACCTGTACACAGCTCATCTGTAAATAGCCCATCCAACTACCTCATCCCCATACTGTTTTTTTTCTTCTCCTTTGCACTCCAGTATCTCTACTTGCACATTCATCATCTGCACATCTATCACTCCAGTGTTTAATTGCTAAATTGTAATTATTTTGCCACTATGACCTATTTATTGCCTTACCTCCCTTATCTTACCTAATTTGCACACACTGTATATAGACTTTTTTCTCTATTGTGTTATTGACTGTATGTTTGTTTATTCCATGTGTAACTCTGTGTTGTTGTTTGTGTCGCACTGCTTTGCTTTATCTTGGCCAGGTCGCAGTTGTAAATGAGAACTTGTTCTCAACTAACCTACCTGGTTAAATAAAGGTGAAATATATATATTTTTTAAATGCCATAGTAACCTATGAGCTCATTACAAAGATCGCAGCCCTGCGTCAAACTACTCCCTATGCAGCTGGGTCCTGGACTTCTTGACGGGCCGCCCCAGGTGGTGAAGGTAGGCAACATTACCTCCTCAACATTGGTCTCAACACGGGAGCCCCTCAGTCCCCTCCAGTATTCCATGTACACCCACAACTGTGTGGACACAGTTCCAACTCCATCATCAAGTTCGCTGATGATGCAATAGTACTGTAGTAGGCCTGATTACCAACAACGACGAGACAGCCTACAGGGAGGTAGGCACTCTGACGGCGTGGTGCCATGTAAACAACCTCTCCAAAACGATGCCGGATTCAACATTTTGAATTTTCTATTTAAATTATTATTCAAAATTCAAGAATGTTATATATGTGGGGGATACAACCTTCCCAGCTCCGCAGATTTTTCTGCGAAGAGACAAAGCAATTAGATCATTTATTTTGGTACTGTCCAGATGTAGCTTGTTTTTGTTCACAGGTCAGGGAACATTTACCTGGCACTAACTCCACAGATGGAGTGATATGAAAAGTCATAGTCAATCAATCAATAATATAATAGTACTTTTAGCAAAAATGTTTATCTTTCATTTATAATCTGTAGAAACAATGAGAATGGAAAGCTTCAGAACGTTGTGAAACATCACAGCACAGTTGAAAAATATATGGCAAATATAAATTAAGAGACAGATGTGAGGGGCTGAATGGAGCGGGACTGATAACAACAAGATAACTAATGTGTCCATTAAATATATATAGGTTCAAAACTTTTGTGAAACAGCACAGTTAAAAATGTATGGCAAATAGAAATCAAACTGGATGGACAGGTTGAGGGTAGAGGAAGGACAGGACTAAAAACAAACAAAATATAACTATTGTCCGTAAAATGTTAATAGCATGTATAAGCTTGAAGTAAAAGGAGAAATGTTCATTACTTTACTCCAATTAGAGGAGAGGTGGTAGGGTTAGTGCAAAATAATGAAGGAAAATATATTTAACAAATATATGTATATATACAGTACCAGTCAAAAGTTTGGACACACCTACTCATTCAAGGATTTTTCTTTGTTTTACTATTTTCTGCATTGTAGAATAATAGTAAAGACATCATAACTATGAAATAACACATATGGAAACATGCAGTAACCAAAAAGTGTTAAACAAATCAAAATATATTTTATATTTGAGATTGTTCAAAGTAGCCACCCTTTGCCTTGATGACAGCTTTGCACACTCTTGGTATTTTCTATATAGGGGATTTGAAATTATGCAGACAATTACATTGATGGAAGCTGCAATCTATCTGCAATGTTAAAGCTGATCTACTCCCTGAACATTTTTTTTTAACTCTCCCTCAACGTTTTCAAAACAAAGGAGCTGATTGTAAACTTCAGGAGGAACCAGACTGGACACGCCCCATCCTCATCAATGGGGCTGCCGTGGAGATGGTCAATAAATCCAAATTCGTCTGCATACACATCTCAGAGAAGCTGAAATGGTCTAACCACACGGACACTGTGGTGAAGAAGGCACGAAAGCGACTCTTCAACCTCAGGATGCTGAAGATATTCGGCCTGTCCCCGAGGGCCCTCACAGTGTTCTACAGGAGCACCATCAAGAGCATACTGTTGGGCTGCATCCCAGCCTGGTACAGCAATAGGTGCAGCTGAGGGTGATAGGTGCAGCCGAGGGTGATAGGTGCAGCCGAGGGTGATAGGTGCAGCCGAGGGTGATAGGTGCAGCCGAACGCACCATTGGATGCACACTGCCTGCCCTATAGGACACCTACAACACCAGGTGTGGCAGGAAGGCCAATAAAATCATCAAGGACCCCAGCCCCCAAAGCCACGCCCTGTCCCCCCCCCCCGCAGGCTTTACTCTGCCTCCACCCCAATGGACATGTATTTATTGATCACTGCTACAGTGATGATGTATATAGTGCTACTTCTATTTCTATGGCTGTTGTTTTTTATTACCATTTTCATTATTTTATTTCACTTAGTCCTGCAGCTCGGAGCCTAATATTTGAACTGTACCTTGCAATCCCACCTGCAACCCCTGTACATGTGACTATTAAACACAGCATTGCTCTAAGCCAGGGTAGTGGTGGAGGCCCAGTCCAGACGTAGTGAAGCATGACTGTACTTTCAGAACAAATGAGGGCCTTATGCATGGGCGGCTACACTCTTTGATCCCCTCTCCCAAAAATACCTGCACTTCTCTGGGCTCAGCCTCCACTGCATTGGGGACAATCACAAAGATGATTAACTTGTTGAGACAAAGTCCAACTGGCAGCATGATTAGGCACAATCAGACGATCTATCCTAGCTGGCTCATCTTCTGCCCCCCTTATGAAATCAATTGCAATATTGGCACATGAATGAAAAACAGGCATGGAAAAAAAGGAATTATCCTGTATCTTTGGTCTGTTCAGTATTACCCAGGCGGGCCATTGATGGTGAGCGGCGGGAAATATCTCTAATAGTGTTGCTTGACTAATACCAGCTGGAATAAAGGGTGGAGGAAGGACAGGACACCAGGGCTAACTTTAACATGGAGAGTTGGAGACAAGGACTTAGAGTTGAGTCATGCTTTTGAAATGAACTTTGTCAGTGTTTTTGGTGCCGGTGTAGCAGGTAGGCAGAGCAGAGGAGAGGACAGACTGTGCTGCTGTTAGGGAGACTCATATAAAGTATCCGTGCCTGTATCCCTGAGGCTGGCAAGAAGAGATTACTCATTTTTAGGTTGAACACCCAAGCAAACTTGGCTTTTTCTTTCACTAAAACTGGTATAGAACTGTCCAATCCAACACAGAACTCACCCTCACCACTCAATGAATGGTTCCTAACATCAAAATACTTCTGCATTAACTATCATCCATGATCATCAGCAAAATCAGGCATTGTAAAGTGATTATAAAGCCTGGGACAGTGGGTCCTAGTCTGTAATACTTTGCAAAGACTTAACTTCTGGCATTAGACGTCTTCCTCCGTAAGCCTCTTTAAGAGCACAGCCTTCCCCACTAATGACCACAGGAGATCAGAGGGGCCAGAGGATCTGAGTCGCCTAGTTAAATTGTGTTATTTTGATGACACTTTCTGCTTTTTCATGTCATTGTGTCTTTGGCCATCATCATGTAGTTTTGGGGAGAGAGGGAGGAGAGTCAGCCAGGCAGCAGTGAGCCCTACCCTGCTCTGCTTCAGAGAGCCAGCCAGACACTGTGATCACAGAGCTGCTGTGCCTGTTTTACCTCTCTGGGGGCTTAATGACGACCATGTCACTGCACAAGGTTATGCACTCTTATTCTCATGTGGGCAGCTGCAGTGTAATTGCCAGGTGTTTCTTTTATCAAACCGTTTCGTGGCTGTCTTTGGCTGCAGCTGCGTTGTTTCCTGTACCGACTAAGAGAGAGAGGAGAGAGAGGATCTTCCTGTTTTGCTCCTCACCACTTTTGCAACCTTTACGGTTCTTATGAGGCCAAAATAAAGTACATGGTGTTGTGTTAGGGCTAAGAGGTGCTCAGTAGAAGGTTAAGTGTTCTGTTGTTGAGTGTAGAGGAAGCAGGAAGAGCCCTCTGAGAGCCTGGGTGGGTGTTGCAATAGTCAAGTAGACAATGCATACATGATGAACCTATGCTCTGCCCGCATACATAGATTTCACTGGGGCCCTTTTCCAAGAACGATTGATATTCTGTCTAGTGCTTTGAGTACTGTACATTATTGGCTTGTTGGAGATTGCATTTCAGAGCGATAATAACCGTCTGGCATTTTGTCCCCTCGACTGGGCATACTTAAAAGTAGGTGCTCTTTTAGAATTGTTCCTGGTTGGTGGTTACTGAGTGCTGCCTATTGATTATTCTTGGAGGCTTATTTCATTTCTTGGAAGAGGTGTTTCAATTCACAACAAAGGAACATTGTGTAACTCTATCTGTAATGCTATTTTAGTGTCCTGTAACCTTTTATAGGACGATATCATCCTATATAAATGTATGTGTGGGTCAGAGACAGAGAGATGGAGCAGTAGGAGTGACTAGACCTGCATGTCTGGCGGTGTACAGATGTAAATAAGAACAGAGAATGACAGCCATGCTGCTTACTGTACTAAGTAAACACATCACAGGACCATGTGATTTATTGCCGGGTTGGGATGACATTTCTGCCGTGGCGGGCGGGACGAGGAGCCAGAGTCCTGCGTTTTATTTTTGGGGAGCGGCGGGACGGGGACGAACGCTGCATTCTTATTCCTCAGGTGAAGAAAGGGCACTCCTCTTATCTCTCTGGTGGAGGAGAATCCAGGGGTTGAAAGGGCTGAGAGTGAATACTATATCAGCTTGATAAAGACCTGAGAAGTGCACCATGAAAATAATAATATGTCCTTCCCTTTTATTTATTTATGTTTGTCCCAGCATATTGTTGTCGCGAAGGGCACATTGAAGATGCAAGCAGAATCGCAAGTTCTCTGCTAGTCTTTACCCTCTCCAAATCCACACCTGCTGCCGTTCCTGTAGACTGTCACCATAAAGTTTTGGGCCTTCCCATCCTAAAAGTTGTCATCCTAATGTCCCTCAGGCCTACATGTCCCTTAGTTATTACTGTAAGCTTGTGGGTGGAACCCAGGGTTGTTATAACGGGATACAGCAAGGAATATTAATCACTTGTTCATCAACGTCCCATTAATATGCTAGTATAATTTGGACCACTTAGGTTCCCTCACACTCATACATTCAGCCATACGCTCAGTAACAGCATCGGCTTCTACATTATGTGACCCTATAGTGAGTCATGGTGCTATTATCCATCCGCTGTCGTGTCCTCCAACCACATGAAGTAGTGTGATGTAGTCATGCACTGCATCGCGCCTGCAGAAGGGAGCTCTAGTGTGGTCTGTAGGTCGTGTGTGTGTACACTGTGAAGGTGTCCTATGAGAGACGAAGACGGAGGACGGGAGTATCACCTTACTGGAGGTCTGGCTGATTCATTGCAGAGGACATTAATATGCAGGGAGCAACGCAGCAACAGAGCTACACGGTCAGGGTATGCTAGTAGGTGCCAGGCGCACCGGTTTGAGTGTGTCAAGAACTGCAATGCTGCTGGGTTTTTCATGCTTAGCAGTTTACAGTGTGCGTCCAGAGTGGTCCACCAACCAAGCATTGGAGTCAACATGGGTCAGTATCCCTGTGGAACGCTTTCAACACCTTGTAGTCCATGCCCTGACACATTGAGGCTCTTCTGAGGGAAAAAGGGGTTGCAACTCAATATTAGGAAGGTGTTTCTAATGTTTTGTACACTCAGTGTATAACAGTGAATGTCTGAGAGCATCCAAGCATCTGCAAATATATCTTTCAACTTGTGTCAATCATTACACGTTTACCTACCATGGCAGCCACTAGGTGGCAGTAATTTGTAGGTTTCTTCTTTCAACCTATTTGACTTTGTAGTGAGATGGTTAATGCCTTTAGTGTGAGTCCATTGTCCTGATAATGAACAGAAACAAAATACAATTTGTGCTCATTACAAACTTGGTCATTAGAGGACCCTTTGTATTGATGATGCATTTGGTCCAATGCATTTGTTCTGAGCCTTGCCCAATAGCCTGTCTCTAAAACGCTCAGCAGACAGTGGGGATGAGATTGGGCAGAAAAATGAAAGGGTTTCCAAAGAGCCGCCAGTCATTGAGTCAGTGAATAGTACTGTTGAGTCAGGCTTGTTTACAGCCATTACTGTTCTGCCTCTGGAAAACTTCCTGCTCTTCTCAGTCTTCAAATTGGTCTGTTGTTGTGAACAATGGTAATCGACAGAAGACCAGTCAAAACTCTTGAATCTCAACTGCAACTGTCTGGGGTAGATGTTCACTGTTTCCCGTATATTCTCTCTTCATACACAAATAATTGTCTTTGTAACTGTGTATTTACAGGACTTCTGGAGTGATGTCTTCGACAACATGTCAATGTACTCTTCCGCTGGCCTGTGCCCGTGTATATGTTAGCTGGTTGTATGTGTGCCTTCTGGGATAGGAATAGAGGTGTATACAGGGTTAATGTCCTGCTGTGTGGTGGGAACAGTATACTGGACATCTAGGATGTAGAAGGGAGGTGTAGAGACTGGTGGTCTGTGTGTGTGACACTGTCTGGACCTACCACCATTCCTCTCCACAGACCAGGGCTGACATGGAGAAAGAACATGTCCCTCTGTCTAGCGTCTGTATCTATATCTGGTGAAGTGGAAGCAGCCAAGGTTTATCCTCACACCGTGTGCCGTCAGGAAATGCCTGGACAATGTTTAAACCTGCCCATCTAAATCCCAAATGCCAGAGCTCTAAATCAGGCAGCCGAGAACAAATACTCTAGCCGTTTTTTTGGCTTGGCCCTGCGTGTGGGTTTGCACGGCTCTCTCTCTCTCTCTCTCTCTCTCTCTCTCTCTCTCTCTCTCTCTCTCTCTCTCTCTCTCTCTCTCTCTCTCTCTCTCTCTCTCTCTCTCTCTCTCTCAAGTGAAATACTTTGGCATCCGCCGCTCAGAACAGCATAGCTACATCAATGAGAAATACTCTGTTCTGCTCTTTAGTCTGGGGAGAACACGGACAGTTTTGTATTTATTGGAATAGTCTATTTTCTTATCATGCTTGCCAACTGAGACTTAATTGTGTTTTATAGGTAGCATAGGACATGCATGGAGTTTAGTCACGGGAGTGAAGAATTATAGTCTACTGCCTGATGCAGCACAGTTTGGGAACACAGTCCGATTGAATTATATACATGAAGCCAACCATTGCTGTAGATTAAAAAGTGAACATATGCTGTGTGTTTGTATGTTACTCAGGCCAATGGCCTTCTCTCTCCAAGCAGTGACTTGGGAATGGGGTCAGGTGAGAGGCTGAGGGGGTGAGAGAACGGGGTGAGGTGTCTAAGTTCCTGTGTTCACGCTCCTGACCCCTGAGTTTAAAGTGGGAATTTCAGTACGAAGCTCCACATTCAACACCTGTCCAAAATGAATAAAATGTTTCAATTATCCAGAGGGAAGGAAGGCAGACAACTCTGCTGCTTGTATAACTGGAGTTTTGTAAGATGGTATGTGTGTTCATAATCCTCGGTAAAGAGCAAGCCGTATTTGTGGCCTTTGGCAAGAATTTCTGGGCTGTACTGTAGTATGTGTAGACTAATCATGACCTAAAGCCTGGGAACCAAATGAATAATGATATTTAGCCAGGGTCCATAGATGTCTCTGTAGCAACACCACCCCGCATAAGAGATAAAGAGAAAGAAAATAGTTGTATAGCTGTTCTCTTATCAATGAGAATCCACATAATGAAGTGGCACCCAGGGCTGTATCAGATCAATCACTATGTCTGTCACAAAGGGCTGGTCTGTGGTCTGTGTGTGTGTGTGTGTGTGTGTGTGTGGTTTTAGGTTAAGGTTAGGTTTTCGGGTTAGGGTAAGGATTAAGGTTAGGGTATGGTTAGGTTTAGGGTTAGGGTATGGTTAGGTTTAGGGTTAGGGGTTAGGGAATATAGGATTTTGAGTGGGACTGAATTGTGTGTCCCCACAAGGTTAGTTGTACAAGACTGTGTGTGTCTGTGTCCACGTAAGGAAAGCCTCTGTCTGACAGTCTGTTCATCTGTGGGTCTGTCACCCTGTCTGGATGTTATTAAAATAGACAAAAACAAACTATCTTGGTGACTAAGCGAGCCATTTATGAGGCAAAGTGTCTGTTTGTCATTGAGCAATATCAAGCTGCAGCGGTCTGAGATTTCAGATTCAGACCAGTAAGTGTCTGCTAGCTCTTTATAATCATTCAGTCAGGCAGGACCTTGTTGTGATATTGTCTGGTGAGTGTATAGGAGAGGAGGATAGAGGGAAAGGGAGAGGAAGATGGAGAAGAGAGGGGGCTAGAGGGAGAGGAAGAGGGAGAGGAGAGGAGGCTAGAGGGAGAGGAGAGGAGAGGAGAGGAGAGGAGAGGAGAGGAGAGGAGAGGAGAGGAGAGGAGAGGAGAGGAGAGGAGAGGAGAGGAGAGGAGAGGAGAGGAGAGGAGAGGAGAGGAGAGGAGAGGAGAGGAGAGGAGAGGAAGAGTAGGTTAGATGGAGAGGAGAGGAAGAGTAGGTTAGATGGAGAGGGAGAGGAAGAGTAGGTTAGATGGAGAGGAAGAGGAAAGGAGGCTAGAGAGAGGGAGAGGAGAGGAGGCTTGAGGAAGAGGAAGAGGAAAGGAGGCTAGAGAGAGGGAGAGGAAGAGGGGAGGAGGATAGAGGGAGAGGGAGAGGAAGAGGAGAAGGAGAGGTAGCTAGAGGGAGTGGAGAGGTGAGGGAGAAGAAGAGGGAGGAAGAGGAGAGGGGGAGTAGACTAGAGGGTAATGAAGAGAAGAGGGAGAGGAAGAGGAGAGGGAGAGGAAACTAGAGGGAGAGGAGAGGAAGAGGAGAGGGAGAGGAGGGGAGAGGGAGAGGAGACTAGAGAGAGAAGAAGAGGAGAGGAGACGAGAGTAGGCTAGAGAGAGAGAGGGGGAGAGTAGAGAGTTTCTGGGGTTTGCAGACAACAGCACAGTGAACATCTGTGAGGACGACTCCCAAGGGAACAGCTGTGGATGTCGGGAGCTAATTGAATGGGCCGCTTCATCAAATTTACAGGCTCCATTTGCTTTGGGAAACACATGACAATGGAATTCTCCTATTCTCTTTTCTCTCTCTCTCTCTCCCCCCCCTCCTTTGTCTTTGTTTTTCCCTCTTTTCTTTGGGATTTAGATTTCATGGCCAGTCATCACAACATGGTGTGTTAGCTAACTGTGCTGGTGTTGTGCAAGTGAAACCCACAGTGAGATGAGGAACCACTTACTATGCCAGTCACTCTCCTCGACATTTCCCCGTCCATGAGACTGCTCATTAGTATTGCGGTGCAGTCAGAGCCAGAGTCTGGGGCTCACCTTAGTCATTAGAGAGACCCATGGGGTTGTTTGTATTATTATCTTTGATTTTGATTTGGTGTTATGCCGCTGTCCTTCCCTTGAGCCTGTATGTGCCACATGTGCGAAAGGCCACCATCCGATGGAACCCCCATCTCAAATGAGCTCTAGGCGCAGAACATTACATTGGAGGCAGAGGGCTGCAGGTCACAATATCTCAGTGAGAGGGACAGGAAAACCGTGAGGAGAGAGGAGAGGTGAGGAGAGGACCACCTGTGTATTCCTTCATTTGTCTGTCCAGTGAAATGTTCCACTGTAACATTTGGGGAGCAGATGGGGAAACGTATTGAGGTCACAACCGATGGGACATTGGGGGAAACCAGAAGGTCAGGGATCCTTTCAATAACATAGTGGCATTGGGAGTGTGGGTGGGAATATGGACATGCTGGTGTTTTTGTGTTTGCACATGTATGTGTGTGCATATGTGTGTCCGTTTGCATGCTTGTGTTCCTGCGTGTGCCTACATGTTTCTCTCATCAACATGTGTCCCTCCGGTGCCTTTGCATCATAGTAACATGCTCATCAGTACCAAATGAGTCCTGCCACCCTGACAGCTCTATTCCCCTGAGTAACCTCTGTCGATGTTCAACATCAGTCATGTCACTCCTGCATACAGCACATTGCGGTCTCCAGAATCTACCAGGGGTAGTAAATAGCCACTCTCTTCCCTCGCTCATCGATGCCCATCTTTCCTGTGTCTAGCCTACATCCTCTCCCTAGAGCTTCTCTACCCTTCATTGATTCTTCGTGTGGTGCATGCGTAGGGCTCCCGCCCACTGACGTTTGTTAGAATATCTGGAGGCTTGACATGCCAATGAGAGGTTCCCGTCCCGGTTACAGGTAGGGGTCGTGTGCTTTGTGTGCCGTGTGGTGTGTGACAGACAGACACAAAACAACAAGCACCAGGGGCCAGTGGTGCAGGTGGACTGAACCATGTAGTGATTATTGTACACCTGGAGCCCAAGTCAATCCAGTCAGATTGTCCATATTGAGTGAACTGGGCTTAAGGCTCACTCATTAGTTCAGCTAAGAGATTTGTTCCAGCAGCCAAAAAGGGCTTACTTGATTTTGTCTGGTTTGTATGGAAAACCGCAAATCAGATGTTACAAGAAGAACAAAGATAGTTTAAAGAAGTACAAGTAGACCAACACGTGCTTTGTCTTGACAGAGAAGCAATCTTCATTTGTGTATCATGTTGTTCATCTGTGTAACATTACCAGGCTGATTTTTGTATGTCATGATGAAACCGAATGTAATGAATTGTTGGTTTGGAGGGTTTGTCTGGTAGTCCTTGTGCTTAATGTAGAGCCAGGAAAACTGTCGTCAGGTGCATCACGCCTTCTCACTGAATGCCAATGGAATGTAATTGAAAACAGTTGGGTTCACGTCAAAGACTAAAGCCTCTCATCCAGTACTGTATGACCAAACTATCTTACAATAGCCAGCCTCCCTCAGCTGTATATATTACTGCAGTGGACATGCTGAAGTGAAACTTGGGCTCGTGAGCGGAAGTAACTAAATACAGGAGACTACTTTCTTGTGAGCAGGCTAAGATCAAACAGACATTAGTATTATGCTCATCAGTAGTTGTCAAAGGAGCAGTAAAATAATAAGTACCACCTACCGCTTCTCATTACCGGAATTAAGCCAAAAAGATGGACTTCTTACTTCTCATTTCACAGTAACAATTCTTCAGAAGATTAACGTTCTGAGCTCAAATTCCAGGAGAGACAGGAAAAGAGAGAGGGAGGAGCGGAAGGAGGGAATGAGAGCACTACTGAATGTGATTCCCAACAGACATCTGGAGAGTACTGACAGTGTTCAAGGCATGTGAATCTATCTAGCACGGACTTGGGTGAAAGTGCACACGCTGAGCAAATACTGTAGCTGAATTGAGACATACCATTTAAAACATAATGTGACTATGGTAGTACATTTAGTCTAGGGTAATTACATACAACCATAGAACCAACAACATGCAAGAGGACATAGACATTTCACCTAGATCATAAGCTGAGAAAGTGACTATACTGTAGATGTGAGATCGCAGAACAAGAGCATATACTTGTGTCCTGTTATGTGGAGCTCGCAGGGTTGTTCTCTCTCAGTGGGGCACCTGCTCCCTCAGGGTTTCCCCAGCACACAGCCTCACAGTCCCTTTAGATCAATGTCTTCTGTCGCTGTTCTTCACAAAGTGCACAGTGTTTCTACGAGACGTGAGAAGCTGCCACAGCTCAAACCAAATCTCAACGGAATGTATTAAAGATGGGATTTTAGGGCACTTAGAATCAGTCTTGTGGGTTTGCTATTGAAACCAACACGTTTTATTCGGAAAGAGAATCTCCTGGGATTATTCTATAATTTAAAAAAAACCTCTAAACTTAATTTAAGCCTAAAAACTGTAATGATATGAAATTCTGTATGACTGTGGTAATAAAGGGATAAAAAAAAAACAGTGTCCACGGGGGAAATACTTGTCTTTAAAAACAAAAGCTATGGAGGTAGCATAATTAGGACATGTCACAGAGTCATCAATTGTCTGCCACTACAGGAATCTTGCACTGTTCTTCCATGATGAATTTAATTATTTTATGTCAGCTTAATGGAGATAAAATCCCAGCTAAGGCAGTCCCATGAAGGGTGTTGTGTGGTGATGGGGAGAGCCATGGGAGATGGAGAGATGGATACCTTATGGATGGATCTATCCTCAAATAATCTGTGTAGCTCTGTAGATTGGATGGATAACAGTGGTCTTGGAATGCACTCCCCACAGGTGGAAGGAAAATGCTGGATCGTGGAATGATCAGGACAGTGAACTTCCATGCTATATCAACTTAATGGAGTAAGTGGAGAGTAGGATGCATGTCAGAAGGATGCATGTAGATGCATGTCAGCTATATGACTACATAGTTGAACTACATTGCTTTATATAGAATACTGGGAATCCTGGACACTAACTCGGCCCATTGAGACCACCGCCTAATCATTATATTCACAGAGGAGGTCCACTAACTCGGAGCATGCAAACATTACCAACCATTAAGTACATTGAACTGAACCTTAACTTGGCTATCCTTGATGTTAAAACCTCTTAAGGATCTGCCCCTTTTTTCAATGTTCTCCTAAAATGACATAACCAAATCGAACTACCATCATCTTTAAAATGCAAGAGAAAGGCCATAATGTATTATTCCAGCCCAGGAGCAATTTAGATTGTGGCCACTAGATGGCAGCAGTGTATGTGCCACGTTTTAGACTGATCCAATGAACCATTGCATTTCTTTTCAACATTTTGTATCAAGACTGCCCAAATGTGCCTAATTGTTTTATTAATACATTTTCAAGTTCATAACTGTGGACTCTCCTCAACAATAGCATTATATTCTTTCACTGTAAGATCTACTGTAAATTGGACAGTGCAGTTAGATTAACAAGAATTTAAGCTTTCTGCCAATATTAGATATGTCTATGTCCTGGGAAATGTTCTTGTTACTTACAACCTCATGCTAATCACATTAGCCTACGTTAGCGCAACCGTCCCGCGGGGGACCCACCGATCCTGTAGAGGATTTATTAACTAAAGTATTGAGACGAGTGATAATGAAATGACCACGGTAGTAGCATTCTACACAGTAGAGGAAAGCAGCAGCGAATCGGCAGCAATCATCGGTACTACAGTTTTAACAGCAAGAATAAAACCAGATGTATTCTGCCACTGAACTTTGCCATAAATGAGCACTTGTCTCAACAGCAGCATAGCAGTGCCCTGCTGTTAAATAACGTGGTAAATCGAGGGTAATTGCCTCCAACCTGTAATAATTTTCCCTTGGTGAATGAAAGGTAGTTGACATTTTAACAGCCTGTGATAGCTGCACAAGAAAATAATGATCTGCTCATACCAGGCTATTAGAGATCAACTGTGCTGCAGTCAGAGTGGGAAGAACAACAGAACGGCTGTGCTCTCTGTTCTGTTCTGTTCAGTAGGTAATCCACTTTGCAAGAAGGGAAAGCATGTGAGAAATGCTAGTGATTCCAACCAACTCTCCGAATGGGGAGATATGTTGAAATTGCCTCCTTGTTTTCTCCTCTGGACTGCTTGCTATCTTGCTACGGTCGTTTTCCGGTCTTGACCTGTTGAACGATCCTAATTCATCAATGACAGAACTAGCTAAACTAAGGCCGTACCAAGAATATCTGCTTGACGCGTGTAAGATGCAGTAAAGCATTTCAATACTCAAATGATTTCCCCTCTCATCCCTCTTGAGTTTGTGCTGGTTGCTCCATACAGCCTTGGATCATGAAGGTTGTGTAGAACTGTAGCCAAGTGGCCCCTGGGAATGATTTAGTTCTCTGCTTTGCTGTATACAGCATCACAGTATCACATACATATTGATGCCCTCTACAGGAACCTTGCCCAGTCCCTGGAGGAGCGCCTCCTACGTCTCCTCATTAGCGTTGACCACGGGAGGGGTGGCAGGTAACCTAGTGGTTCGAGAGTTGGGTCAGTAACCGAAAGGTTGCTGGATTGAATCCCAGATCTGAAAAGGTAAAATTCTGTCGTTCTGCCCCTGAACAAGGCAGTTAACCCACTGTAGGCCGTCATTGTAAATAAGAATTTGTTCTTGACTGACTTGCCTTGTTAAATAAAGGTTACATTTTTTTTTAAAGATAGGAGTTGGAAAGACAGCACAAACCAATCTGGAACCAGGCTAGCTCTTTGCAGGACATTGATCTGACTTTCAGAAAATGTGAAGAAAAACAAAATCACTTTGTTTTACTGAGTCATGTTTCAAAAGAAGCCGAGCGGAGTTGGCAGATCTCAGCTGATTCATTTAAACCTCTGATCCTGTCTGTGGTGGTGGAATATTGTCCTTTCATTGGTCTGTGGCACATTCTGCCCGCTCCCGACAAAAGCCCATACCAACTCAAACACCTTGGAAACCGCTGACTTTGATAACAGGAAAAATATTATATTGTCTCTCTCTCCCTCTCTTTCTCTCGCTCTCTCTCCCTCTCTGTCTCCCTCTCTCTCTCTGTGTCTCTCTCTCTCTCTCTCTGTCTCTCTCTCTCCACTCTGTCAAGGCAAGCAGGAACCAGATCCGCTGTTTATCCCATGTTTGGAATGTGTTTACCTTCCTTTGAGAACAGTTGTGTACTAGTGTGATTACAGCAATACTGCCCAGGTATAAGAGCAACTTCATCTAAAATGTTCCCCTACAATATCATTTAAAAGGGGGTACTATTAGGCCAGTGCACACGGTTTGATCTGGGAGCTCTGTATGGGTGTATTGTGCATTGTACTGGCCACAGGGGAGATGCTGGGTGGGTTGCTTAATTGACCTCAACTTCATTGCATTGCAAAATAGGTCTTGGGGTGGGGGACACTTCACATTTCCAAACATGAGTACAACTACATAGTGGGTGGATTGTTGAGATTAAAAAGTAACAAGACTTTCTCTATAACCAGATGGAAAATCCCCTCATATCAGGAAATAAGTATACAGAAGGCAATAATAGTGACTGTTTTCAATGGCCGTTCTCTTTTAAGTATTGAATCAAAGACTATCTGATCCATCTGTGTTTCTCTGAAAGCTGTCCCTCACACTCTCTCCTCTTCATCAATTCTCCAGTTTAAAGGAACCTGTTGCTCATTGTAACTGATCTGAGTGAGGAAGACTGTTACCAATTACTTTCTAAAGTTATTTTTGGTACGAGTTATTTCCCATCTGTACGTAGTTATGAGGTTAAAGGGTTTGCTAGACACCTGTGTGGGTGAATGCAGGCCATGTTCAACGCATCTCTGCTTGTTGAGGATGATAAAAGAATTTGGGCAATGGAAAGTGAGCCGCGATATAAATCCGAATGCCTTTGCAGATGGTGATGTTGACTCTGGAAGCCTTACAGAGTGAGTCCTGGCTCCAGCAGTCAGTCCAGGAAACCGCTCTAGCACTAGGGCCATGTGGGACCTCTCCTTAAAAAAAAAAAGTTGAGTGCTTTTTTTCACAGCCCATTGTAAGCAATCAGAGAAGCAAATAGAAGGCTGCAGTCGAGGCACACAGGCAGGCACTCCTCTCCAGAAGGCTGAGTGAGAGCAATGCTCAGTCAACTGACAGTCACAGCGCAGCTAGACAGCCAGGAAGACAGGGCATTCTCTCACAGCACTAACAGACACTAGCACCACCAGCGGGGCCTCTGAAGCCCACTCCCCCCTCCCGGATATGACTACTCCTGGACACAGACTGATCCTCAGCCTCTCTAGCCAGCTGTAAGGAGCAGCGAATGGACAGAACCACTGGCATATCCTCCTGCTATCCTCTCCACACTCCCACCACGTGCTGCTCCATACCCCTAGAAGAGGATTCATGCTGTGTTGACACAGGCTACAGGTGGCTGGTCGTGTTTGAGCGGCTGTTGGTTGTTTTATCTGTGTGGTGGTGAGTTGAGGTGTGTTTAGTGTCATGATGATGCTGCCTCTTGTTGTGAAGAGCTTGGTGTGTGTACTACTGGGCTTTGGATGGGCCCAGGCCCAGGACCAGGCTGTGGGGCAGGATGGCGCTGCCACCCCCTGGAGACAAATGATCCAGTGGGAGAACAACGGCCGGAGGTTCAGCCTCCTCAACAGTGGAGCTGAGTACGTCCCTGCTAGAGCACAGGACCAGGAGAGAAGTCACAGAGTGGTGGTGGCTGACTCTCGCCCCCGAACCCCCCGCAGACCACAAGGAGGGAACGTACGCAGGCAGGCCCCCTCCAGGGGAGGCTCGGAGACCGTGAGAGGACAGGCCAGACATCCATTTGGCTTCGGACAGGTGCCCGACAACTGGCGCCAGGGCTCAGTGGGGACAGGCTCCACCAACCCCCGCTTCAGGCCATCCACTGGGTCCTCTTCGTCGTCCTCGTCATCCTTCTCATCTTCCTACAACATCCCTGTCCAACCCTACCCGCAGTTCCCCTTCCCTCAGCAGCCCTACCCCCTGCCCTATGATCCCAGTGTGGTGGAGGGAGCAGGTCGAGGCTACGCAGAGCCACCCTTCCAGAGGGCCACAGGTGGAGGCTATGGTGCTGGTGGTGGAGGATATGTTGGTGTCGGTGGAGGATACACTGGAGTCGGGTATGGAACTGGTGCTGGTCTGGCACCTGTGGTTCCACGCTCCCCGCAGGACTATGGTGAGGATGGCTACCGTTACTACCAGTCCTATGGCTACGGGCCCAACCCTGCCGTACCTGCCGTGCCTGCTGTGCCAGCACGGGCTGCCCAGCCACCCTTCTCAGATGGCCTGGACCGCAGATACACACACAGCCTCTACAATGGAGGAGAGGATCCTGCTGCTGCCCCTGCCGACGCAGTGCCCGCTGTCCCAGATAGGACAGTGGGTGGCGCTCAGCCTCCAGTACGAAGCCCCCAGTACGAGCAGTTCCCCCCGTTCGGTAGGCCCCAGGTGCAGCCACAGCCTCCTTTCCTCCAGCCTGTGGTGCCAGGAAGAAACCCCAACACGGCCGTAGAGAACCCCAGCGTCAACGTCGGGAGTGTCTACCGGCCGGAACAGAGAGGTATGCGCAATGTACATGCACAAAGTCATTTAGTTCAACGTCTTATGTCCTATAACAAAGCCAGCTCTTTGTCCACTGTCCAACCAGATGTTTTAAATCATTAGAATGTACATTACTTCGTTTTGAGAGTATGAAAGTTTATCTGTATGTGGTCCTAAAGAAACTAGAGAGATTTGTCATCTTCTATTTAGTCAACTTTATAGACTATTTGATGTGAGCAGTACAAGACAGTCATGCAAACCACAAAGGAACCACCAGAGCCTCATGGTAGTACACATGTGAAGTGGATGATGCACTTGTGGGGTCACATCCAAGTTTTTCCTCAGTTGAAGGAGAGAAAACAAGAAGGGAATGTGGCTCCTTTCCTCTGCTCCTCTGCTATTTCCTGACAGCGGTGGACAGTGTGAGCCCAGGGGGAGCAGAAACCTTACCACCTGTCTCTCCAGCTATGTGCCTCTGCAGCTGGAGAAGTACACTGTTTTCTAGAGGTCTTTCGTTTCACATCTCTCAGGCCCAAAACACTCAAGTCTTTCAATTCCAATTTGCCAAACAAAAGCAAACTGTACTGAAGGACGATTCATCTTTTCCCACTCACTCACAGGGGTTATTGAAACCAGGTGTTGAGAAAGGCCTGCCAATGTGATGAGCGCACACACAGGGCTCACTGTATCATAGCTTGAAAATGGCTTGGCTCCTGGGGAGACCTGGATGCAGAACTTGGGAATAGAGGACCTCGGTGTTGGGGCTGGGTTAGAGGGGGGGGGGGTCTGCCTGTGAGAGAGAGAGAGAGAGAGAGAGAGCCCCTGTAACACATGGGGTCCATTGCCTCAGGATATCAAACAAATATTTAGTATGAGCTGGGGTGAAGAGGGAGGGAGCATCAATGAGCTGCTTTTAGACATGCAGCGGCCCAGCCAAAAGGCCCAGGACTCGTTTCGTAATTAAAAACACACAATTTCTTGAAAACCATGGGTAATTGATAGACTCTGTTCTGAGAGCCAATCACAGGGCTGGGTTAGTGAGTAGGGTGAGGGTAGGGGGTGGACACCGACTTTATTATTGGAACCCAAAGTTGGCAATGTGGAAAACATTTATTTAGAGTAACTGAAGCCGTGTGGCGAAAAGTGACGCAATTGCCAACACGTGTGTGGGCGTTTTCTCTGTTCTAGCTGCTAGGAGCCTCCACGGCCTGAGGGGGTGGGACATCAGATGGGATCCTCTCCTCTCGTTAGGAGCATGGAAGATTGACTTACACATATCTCTATTCCTCTGCCTGGACTGGCTGTGCATCAGGCTCTTTAATGTGCCATGTGCTTCAGTTCCTAACTCAGTCTCACTCATTAAGACATAGGAATGTGGAAGCATTCTTCTCTGTCCTAGAAGCAGCCAACATGTGTGCAGATGCCTCAGCTTTCTCACACGCCATTTAATCAATGTGATGGAAGTTCTTCCAATGGGCTGACAGTCAATAGAAGCAAAGGCAGGCTGCAAGGGATTCCAATTTAACTGACATACCTTCAAATGTGGAGACCGGTTCGCTTTGTTCCCACTCAAATGAATACAAGGACACAAATCAAAGAGAGATTGGATACAGAAGTATTGAGGGTCACATTTTATTTGGATAGTCTGGCTAGTCCATCTGTAGATGCTCTACGGATGGTCATACCATCAACAAACTATCTGTTGATAAGCAACATTAGGGCAAGGGCTAGGGTTAGGGTAAGGGTTAAGTTTAGGGTTAGGGTTAGGGTAAGGGTTAAGTTTAGGATTAGGGTTAGGGTTAGTAGATAGTTAGTTGAAATGTTAGTGATAGTCTGTAGATAGTCTGTAGAGCATCTACATATGGACTATCCAAATAATTCCACTGGGCACAGACATCAGTTCAATGTCTAGTTTTGATTTATATTTGGTTGAGTTGTTAACCAATGTGAAACAACGTCGATTCAACTAGTTTTTGCTCAGTGGGAAGTGTTACTGTATTGAGTTATCAATAGAGTTACCTCTTACATCTAGACGTTCCGCTAGCGGAACACCTGCTCCAATATCCAATGATAGGCGTGGCGCGAATTACAAATTCCTCAAAAATACAAAAACTTAAATTTTTCAAACATATGACTATTTTACAGCATTTTAAAGACAAGACTCTCCTTTATCTAACCACACTGTCCGATTTCAAAAAGGCTTTACAGCGAAAGCAAAACATTAGATTATGTCAGCAGAGTACCCAGCCAGAAATAATCAGACACCCATTTTTCAAGCTAGCATATAATGTCACAAAAAACAAAACCACAGCTAAATGCAGCACTAACCTTTGATGATCTTCATCAGATGACAACCCTAGGACATTATGTTATACAATACATGTATGTTTTGTTCAATCAAGTTCATATTTATATCAAAAACCAGCTTTTTACATTAGCATGTGACGTTCAGAACTAGCATTCCCACTGAACACTTCCGGTGAATTTACTAAATTACTCACGATAAACGTTCACAAAAAACATAACAATTATTTTAAGAATTATAGATACAGAACTCCTTTGTGCAATCGAGGTGTCCGATTTTAAAATAGCTTTTCGGTGAAAGCACATTTTGCAATATTCTGAGTACATAGCCCGGCATCACAGGGCTAGCTATTTAGACACCCAGCAAGTTTAGCCTTCACCAGACTCCGATTTACTATTAGAAAAGTTTGATTACCTTTGGTGTTCTTCGTCAGAATGCACTCCCAGGACTGCTACTTCAATAACAAATGTTGGTTTGGTTCAAAATAATCCATTGTTATATCCAAATAGCGGCGTTTTGTTCGTGCGTTCAAGACACTATCCAAGGGTGACGAAGGGTCACGCGCACGACGCATTTCGTGACAAACAAATTCTAAATATTCCATTACCGTACTTCGAAGCATGTCAACCGCTGTTTAAAATCTATTTTTATGCAATTTTTCTCGTAAAAAAAACGATAATATTCCGACCGGGAGTGGTGGTTTTCGTTCAAAGATAAAACATGGAGTCAACTCGTGCACGAGCCTGAGTCTCACAGTACTGTGACCAGCCACTATCCAAACGCGCTAATGTTTTTCAGCCAGAGCCTGCAATGCCACGATTCAGCTTTTTGCCGCCTTCTGAGAGCCCATGGGAGCCGTAGGAAGTGTCACGTAACAGCAGAGATCCCCTGTATTGGATAGAGACAATCAAGAAGGCCAAGAAATCGTCAGACAGGGCACTTCTTGCATGGAATCTTCTCAGGTTTTGGCCTGCCAAATGAGTTCTGTTATACTCACAGACACCATTCAAACAGTTCTAGAAACTTTGGAGTGTTTTCTATCCAAAGCTAATAATTCTATGCATATTCTAGTTTCTGGGCAGGAGTAATAATCAGATTATTAAATCGGGTACATTTTTTATCCGGCCGTGAAAATACTGCCCCCTAGCCATAACAGGATAAGTAGTAACTTGTCTTGTCTTGTTTATTGCCAAATGGCCTTAATATGGACAGACGTTCCGCCAATATCCAATGGTAGCGCATGGCGCGAAATACGAAAAACCTTAAAAATGCTATAATTTCAATTTCTCAAACATATGACTATTTTACACCATTTGAAAGATAAGACTCTCCTTTATCTAACCACATTGTCCGATTTCAAAAAGGCTTTACAACGAAAGCAAAACATTAGATTATGTCAGGAGAGTACCCTCCCAAAAATAATCACACAGCCATTTTCCAAGCATGCATATATGTCACAAAAACCAAAACCACAGCTAAATGCAGCACTAACCTTTGATGATCTTCACCAGATGACACTCCTAGGACATTATGTTATACAATACATGCATGTTTTGTTCAATCAAGTTCATATTTATATCAAAAAACAGCTTTTTACATTAGCATGTTTTGTTCAGAACTAGCATATGCACCGCGAACTTCCGGTGAATTTACTAAATTACTCACGATTAACGTTCACAAAATACATAACAATTATTTTAAGAATTATAGATACAGAACCCCTTTATGCAATCGCGGTGTCAGATTTTAAAATAGCTTTTCGGGGGAAAGCACATTTTGCAATATTCTGAGTAGATAGCCCAGCCATCACGGCTAGCTAATTTGACACCCACCAAGTTTGGCCCTCACCAAACTCAGATTTACTATAAGAAAAATTGGATTACCTTTGCTGTTCTTCGTCAGAATGCACTCCCAGGACTTCTACTTCAACAACAAATGTTGTTTTGGTTCGAAATAATCCATTGTTATATCCAAATAGCTCCGTTTTGTTCGTGCGTTCAAGTCACTATCCGAAGGGTGACGCGCCGGCGCGTTTCGTGACAAACAATTTCAAAATATTCCATTACCGTACTTCGAAGCATGTCAAACGCTGTTTAAAATACATTTTTATGCAATTTTTCTCGTAAAATAGCGATAATATTCCAACCGCGCAACGTTGTATTCGTTCAAACACTGAAAGAAAAAATGGAGTCGTCTCGTGCACGCGCGCACCAGTGTCATTGTTCCCAGAAAGACCACTCACAAAAACCCCTGCTGTTTTTCGCCCAGAGACTGGAGAGCTCTCATTCAACTTTCTGGCGCCTTCTGAGAGCCAATGAAAGCCTTAGAAAATGTCACGTTACAGCAGAGATGCTGTATTTTTGATAGAGATGCCCTAGAAGTAGAAACAATTGTCAGACAGGGTCCTGTATAGAATCTTCTCAGGTTTTGGCCTGCCATATGAGTTCTGTTATACTCACAGACACCACTCAAACAGTTTTAGAAACTTTAGAGTGTTTTCTATTCAATGCCAATAATTATATGCATATTCTAGTTTCTGGGCAGGAGTAGTAACCAGATTAAATCGGGTATGTTTTTTATCCGGCCGTGAAAATACTGCCCCCTATCCCAAACAGGTTAATGGGAACAAGATAAAATTAGGTGGTGGAAAGAACCTGTGTTGGTGTGTTGCAATAGGCTCGGACTTGTCTTGTTCACATAGTGCTGTGACTGCAACCATCACAAACTATTATATAGTGCAATATTTGTATTGCACTCTATTCTCTCACCACTCTTAAGCTCTCACATATTCTCACATGCACCCACTATAATGAAAGAGTTGTTCTCAAAAAGAAATGACATGCCATTGACTTAGTAAAAGGGATGAGTTTGCATGTTGTGTATTGTACACTTTCAGGGAAAGACATTATTAAAGAAATGGCAAAATCCAACATATTTTCTCTAGTGCCCCATTTAGAATATGATACAGTATGTAGCCTTGTCAAATGCTTTCGAGGGAGGATCAGCTTTTGGTTCAGACACACTTTATCCCTCTGAAAAATACCCAATTTCCAGTTTCCGGAGATTAGGGGGCCAGAGAACAAAGGCCTTGCCGAAAGAAGAGGGAGAAGAATCCGCTGCTGGATGGAAAACCTCTGCATTTCACACAGGCCTTACAGTGTTTACATGGTCTGCCCCAGGAAGCTTCCCGTGGCCTGTAAGTCTGCTTCAGAGAGAGATGACAAATAGGATGTGTACACAGTGCTTGGAAAGACAGAACCCTCACTTGAACCTGTGTCTAAACTGGGGAAGGCACACCTGGACGTTAAACAGGCAGAGGAGATAGGAAGCTTTCTCTGTAGAATTCCTATAAACAAATTGTATCCAAGGCCTGCTGTAAACAACAGTAACGACAGAGTGGGAATAGAAAAGCACAACGCTAAATATCATATCCCCATATGCCTTCAGTTGTTTTACTGTTTTGTCAATTTTACTGGAACCAAAATGAAGCAGATGGTAGTTTTTTTTATGCTACCAGAGGTCAAAACTTGGGATTGACTTTATGTTGCTCCAACTGGTTCACATTTAAGTGGATGTCTGGCCTTTGAGGTTGATGTAAAGGGGGAGGGAAGGGGGTGGTGTTAAGGTATCCCAGTGACCCTTTCTGGCATGCCCTTTACTGGAAATGGGACACACATTAGCTCTGACAACTCAGGCCTGCTTTTTTATTTATTCTTCTGTTTCTCTGACAGAGTCAGTCACTGGCCCAGTTTAGGAACAGCGGGGTGTGAGATCATTGTTGTTTTACCTTAGCGTGTTTCTCTGTCTCTCTCTCTCTCTCTCTCTCTCTCTCTCTCTCTCTCTCTCTCTCTCTCTCTCTCTCTCTCTCTCTCTCTCTCTCTCTCTCTCTCTCTCTCTATCCCTCCATCTCTCACATTTTCTTGCATAAATGTGAAAGATCTTAAAATGTTTGATTACTAGGAGCCTACAACAAATATGAAATATAAACTTTGGATACTGTAGTAGAACATAATTGTAAGTCTAGTATTCTGGTGAAGTCGATGTTCTAATGCTTAGCATTATCCCCTCCAGATATGAATAGTCTGAATGTATTTTTCATGCCAAAGGTTAACATGGAATGACAAGTTCATATTAGGATTAGTGTCATGAAACATCACATCATATTAGGAAAGCCCCAGCGTCTTACCATAATTTCTCCCTGTGTGTACCAACCATGTTTTCACTTTCACATTCAGGTTCGAGGGGAAGAATTTTTAAAAGAATGATTGACTCATTCATGTATACTCATTTTATTTTTCTTGGCATGATTATCTTTTTTCTATACACTAAGATCAGAATCTGTAGTGACCTATAGGGAGGGAGTACTAATTCTGCTAAGATTATCATCTGGAATGTACTGTAATTAGTGATTCCTGACAACTGACCACAGGACCCTTATTTCCACCTATCTGAATGTGCCGCCATATGTAACTTGGCGGCACAAAGATTAAGGTGGGCAAAAGAACAAAGACACTGGACAGAGGAAGACCAGCATCCCGGTGTCGCCTCTTCACTGTTGACGTTGAAACTGGTGTTTTGCGGGTACTATTTAAGGAGGCTACCAGTTGAGGACTTGTGAGGCATCTGTTTCTCAAACTAAACTATTCCATTAAAAATCTGCCGTTTTCAGCTACAATAGTCACTTACAACATACAACTACACTGTACTTCTGATCAATTTGATGTTATTTTAATGGACCAAAAATGTGCCCCCAAACATTTGAACGGTGGTGTATATTTACAAAAATATATATGGGGGAATGGAAATGACGCAGACAATTACTTTGATGGAAGCCACAATCTATCTGCAATACTAAACTGATTTACCCTCTAAAATCATAGTCGCACACGTCATGTAGCCTAGCCCATAGGCCTATATGTTTTGTATCATAAGGTTTGAATCACAACTAAAGTAGCCAAATGACTTCTTAAAATGAAGCACATTAATCCGTTTTACAACCGGTGTAGAGCCTAACTGGCATACATAGGCAGCGCGTGAGTTTCAAGTTTGGGGAAGATACTTTTCACCATAAAAATGCACCTTCATAATAAAGAATTACGTGCATAATCACATTTGCGGTCACTTTTGAGAATGGTGTTTTTCCTGCTAATTTTGATAACAGTTTGGAACATTCGTGCCTATAGCCTACTGCCATGTGCACATTGCTGCGCTTATAATGTGAAAAAATGGTCTAATAGTTTATCAACATTGTAAGCTACAGTAAACTACATTTACTTAAAAAAAATATATGATGCAAGTGGTTGTATTAATATCGATCTATCGCATCCCACAACTGTCCCAGACTATGTTTGACATTTTTATTTCTCGCACATAAGGACAAGTTGACCAATAGAATAGGTCAACTTTTATACTATGGGGGATAGAATATTGACATAGGCTAGTGCTTTGCTGTTCGTTAGGCCTACTCATCTTGTTGGCTGACGAAAAGTAAATGTGTATGTACAGTTATTCCAATATCTTCAATATGCGCCTCAGAATTCGATAAGAAGGACGCGCAGTTGCGTCCCCAATGTGTCTCTCTTCACTTGTAGCCTATAGGTGCTGAGATGCCTGGGGGAAGAAACAGATCACGTGACGGGCATTGGTTAATAAGAATTAAGATATCTGAGAGAGCCATGGAAGTGAGAGGAGCTTCGGAGCACGCAGCCGGGTGATGGGAATTATAATTATTATATTCAGCCCAAGGGCACAACGGCCGCTGGCCGAAGAAGGCATGGATTTTTTTTAGGGGGAAATTTGAGGCATTATCAAGTGCTTGTCAAATTGTGAATGAGAGACTGATGAGGTGTATGCAGCCTGTGCAAGAAACAAACTAGAGCTCATGCCATTCATGCAACTTTTTTCAAATAATCATTAGAGTCGCATCATGCACTCTTAGAATGTATTAAAAATCTAAACATATAGGCCTCCTGAGTGGTGCAGCGGTCTAAGGCACTGCATCGCTACAGGTGTCACTACAGAACCAGGTTCGATCCCAGGCTGTATCACAACCGGCTGTGATGGGAGTCCCATAGGGCGGTCCACAATTGGCCCAGTGTCGACCGGGTTAGGGGAGAATTTGGCCAGGGGGGCTTTACTTGGCTCATTGTGCTCTAGCGACTCCTTGTGTGGGTCGGGTGCTTGCAGGCTGACCTTGTCGTCAGTTGAACAGTGTTCTCTCCGACACATTGGTGCGGGTGGGTGTTAGGATGTGTGGTTTGGCGGGTCAAGTTTCAGAGGACGCATGACTCGACCTTTGCCTCCCGAGCCCGTTGGGGAGTTGCAGCGATGAGACAAGATTGAAATTGGTGGAAAAAAATGGGGTACATGTCACGTCCTGATCAGTATTTAGGTATTATTTGTATTGTAGTTTGGTCAGGACGTGGCAGAGGGTATTTGTTTTGGTTGGTTCGGGGTGGTGGTTTGATTAGAAGGGTGTTTGTTTTATTATTTCCGGGTTTTGGGTTATGTTTTTCTGTATTTCTATGTTGTCTCTAGTTTAGTATTTCTATGTTAGGTAATTGGGTGTTGGACTCTCAATTGGAGGCAGGTGTTTGTAGTTGCCTTTGATTGAGAGTCCTATATATAGGTATGAGTTTTGTTTGTATTTTGTGGGTAGTTGTATTTCGCACTGCTGTTGTCATTATAGCCTGTGAAACTGTTCATCCTCGTTTTTGTTATTTTCTTGTCTACGTGTTTTTGGTTTACGGTTTGCCTTCTTATCCAGAAATAAAGAACATGAGTACACATAACCCCGCTGCATATTGGTCCACTTTCTCAGACGATGATTTCTCTGTTTCGTCTGACGACGGAGAACATGACAGAACTACCCACCACAAAAAGACCAAGCAGCGGAGAAAGGAGCGACGTGAATTTGAGTTGGACCAACGGGAGAAATGGACTTGGGAGCAGATTCTGGCCGGAGAGGGTCCATGGAGGAAGTCTAGTGAGGACCGGGGAACATGGCTGGGAAGGGAGCCCGAGAGGCAGCCCCAATATTTTTTTGGGGGGGGCACACGGGTAGTTTGGCTGGGCGAGGATTGAGCCCCAGGCCAAATCCCCATAACGTTTTTGGGCGACATATGACTGGACAGGTCCCGTGCTTCGGGGTGATGGGTGCTGTGGCGAGGCCGGGTATTTTCAGGCCGGTATGCGCAGTACCAGCGCCCCGCATGTGCCAGGGGAAAGTGGGCATCCAGCCAGTAGGGGTGATGCCAGTCCTGCGCTCGAGACCGCCAGTGCGCCTCTACGGTCCAGTGTTTCCCGTCACACGCACTAGCCTTGAGGTGCGTGTCTCCAGGCTGGCACGTCCAGTACCAGCACCACGCGTCAGGCTTCCAGTGCGTCAGCCCACTCCAACTCGGCCGGTTCCTGCTCCCCGCATTAGCCCTGAGGTGCGTGTCCCCAGGCTGGTACCTCCACTACCAGCCCCACGCATCAGGCTTCCAGTGCGTCAGACCAGGCCCGAGTGTCCGGCAACAGTGCCTCGTCCAGAGTGTCCGGCAACAGTGCCTCGTCCAGAGTGTCCGGCAACAGTGCCTCGTCCAGAGTGTCCGGCAACAGTTCCTCGTCCAGAGTGTCCGGCACCAGGTGAGACGGCCCACTGTCCGGCACCAGGTGAGACGGCCCACTGTCCGGCACCAGGTGAGACGGCCCACTGTCCGGCACCAGGTGAGACGGCCTACTGTCCGGCACCAGGTGAGACGGCCCACTGTCCGGAACCAGGTGAGACAACCCACTGTCCGGAACCAGGGGAGACGGCCCACTGTCCGGAACCAGGGGAGACGGCCCACTGTCCGGAACCAGGGGAGACGGCCCACTGTCCGGAACCGAGTGAGTCTGCCCGCGACCCGGAACCGAGTGAGTCTGCCCGCGACCCGGAACCGAGTGAGTCTGCCCGCGACCCGGAACCGAGTGAGTCTGCCCGCGACCCGGAACCGAGTGAGTCTGCCTGCGGTCCGGATCAGAATGAAGTTTACAATAACTTTGAATTGTGTGAGTCTGCTTACAGCCCAGAACTGAATGAGTCTGCCTACGACCCGGAACTGAGTGAGTCTGCCTACGGTCCGGAGACAAGAGACTCTGCCTACAGTCTGGAGGACAGTAGGCCAGAACCTAAGCCACCTCCAGTATAGGTGGGTTGGGTAAGGGGGGTGAAGCACAGGTGCCGTCGTTGACGGCAGCCACCCTCCCTTCCCTCCCTTTAGTTAGGGGTTTATTTTTTTATTTTTTTGTTGAGGTGCATCCGGGGTCTGCACCTTTAGGGAGGGGTAATGTCACGTCCTGATCAGTATTTAGGTATTATTTGTATTGTAGTTTGGTCAGGACGTGGCAGAGGGTATTTGTTTTGGTTGGTTCGGGGTGGTGGTTTGAATAGAAGGGTGTTTGTTTTATTATTTCCGGGTTTTGGGTTATGTTTTTCTGTATTTCTATGTTATCTCTAGTTTAGTATTTCTATGTTAGGTAATTGGGTGTTGGACTCTCAATTGGAGGCAGGTGTTTGTAGTTGCCTTTGATTGAGAGTCCTATATATAGGTATGAGTTTTGTTTGTATTTTGGGGGTAGTTGTATTTCGCGCTGCTGTTGTCATTATATAGCCTGTGAAACTGTTCGTCCTCGTTTTTGTTATTTTCTTGTCTACGTGTTTTTGGTTTACGGTTTGCCTTTTTATCCAGAAATAGAGAAGATGAGTACACATAACCCCGCTGCGTATTGGTCCACTTTCTCAGACGATGATTTCTCTGTTTCGTCTGACGATGGAGCACGTGACAGTACAATACAAAAATAATTCAAACATGTAGCCCAATGTTTGTATCACAACTAAAGTTGCATAATTAACTCTAAATTAAGCATATAGGAGGACTTGTTTATTTGTTAACCACTCAACACTGAATAGCCGTGTGTGTACTCCCTCAGAAATCATTTGGAGAAAATATCCTTTCTATTTTATGTTCTGTATTCTTCATACTATAAAATAATATAAAATAATGCAATGGAATTCTAAGCAAATCTTGTCTGCTAAATGTATTATTTTTTTTATTTCACCTTTATTTAACCAGGTAGGCCAGTTGAGAACAAGTTCTCCTTTACAACTGCGACCTGGCTAAGATAAAGCAAAGCAGTGCAACTAAAACAACAACACAGAGTTACATATAAACAAATATACAGTCAATAACACAAAAGAAAATAAAAATATACAAATCTATGTACAGTGTGTGCAAATGTAGAAGAGTAGGGAGGTAGGCAATAAATAGGTCATAGAGGCAAAATAATTACAATTTAGCATTAATACCGGAGTGATAGATGTGCAGATGATGATGTGCAAGTAGAGATACTGGGGTGCAAAAGAGCAAGAGGGTAAGTAATAATACGGGGATGAGGTAGTTGGGTGTGTTATTTACAGATTGGCTGTGTATAGGTACAGTGATCGGTAAGCTGCTCTGACAGCTGATGCTTAAAGATAGAGAGGGAGATATAAGACTCCAGCTTCAGAGATTTTTGCTATTTGTTCCAGTCATTGGCAGCAGAGAACTGGAAGGAAAGCCGGCCAAAGGAAGTGTTGGCTTTGGGGATGACCAGTGCAATATACCTGCTGGAGCGCATGCTACGGGTGGGTGTTGTTATGGTGACCAGTGAGCTGAGATAAGGCGGGGCTTTACCTAGCAAAGACTTATAGATGACCAGTGGGTTTGGCGACGGATATGTAGTGAGGAACTAGTGTAGCCCACAGCCATATGGCATAGCCAGATCAGGGCCTAACATAAAGGAGAGCACAGAATATGCAATTCTGTTTTTCTGAAATAGACTACATTTTCTTCATATCATGTTTCTTTAGATTTGTCTAAAATAAATAATGGATTTATTGTGATGGTGTATACTATTCTTTAATGGATTTATTGACTTTTTAAAATGTAGATGTTTTAAAGGTCTGCATCAGTGGCTTGTATGCTTGTCATAGGCGTCGTAAGGATAGTACAAAGGGGCAGCGGGTATAGTGCTCATACTTAATTTATTTAAAGATAACGCTTAAACAAACGACGAAAAACAGTTCCATAAGGCACACAGGCTATACAGAAAATAACCACCCACAAAACACAAGTGAAACAAACCTCAACTAAATATGGCCTCCAATTAAAGACAACGACAACCAGCTGCTTCTAATTGGAGGTCCTACCAAAAAACCCAACACAGAAATAGAAAACTAGATTTAAACATAGAAATAGAAAACATAGAACCTAAACCAAAAACACAAACACACAAAACAAACACCCCCTGCCACGCCCTGACCAAACTACAATGACAAATAACCCCTTTTACTGGTCAGGACGTGACAGCACCCCCCCCCCCCCCCCCCCCCCCAAAGGTGCAGACCCCGAATGCACCTCAAAAACAAAAACCCCAGAAAAACGACCCCAAACTTGAAGGGAGGGAAGGGAGCTGTGCTACACCCCCCCTTCCCAATCCTCCCACTACGGAGGTGGCTCTGGCTCTGGGCGTAGCTCCCGTTCAGAAGACTTTGGACTGTGCGGCATCGCTGGAGACCCCGGGCTGAGAGGCGTCGCTGGAGGCCCCCGGCTGAGAGGCGTCGCTGGAGGCCCCGGGCTGAGAGGCGTAACTGGAGGCCCCCGGCTGAGAGGCGTCGCTGGAGGCCCCGGGCTGAGAGGCGTCGCTGGAGGCCCCGGGCTGAGAGGCGTCGCTGGAGGCCTCGGGCTGAGAGGGGTCGCTGGAGGCCTCGGGCTGAGAGGCGTCGCTGGAGGCCCCGGGCTGAGAGGCGTCGCTGGAGGCCCCGGGCTGAGAGGCGTCGCTGGAGGCCCCGAACTGAGAGGCGTCGCTGGAGGCCCCGGGCTGAGAGGCGTCGCTGGAGACTCCGGGCTGAGAGCGTCGCTGGAGGCTCCGGGTTGAGGAGCGTCGCTGGAGGCTCCAGGCTGGAGAACGTCGCTGGAGGCTCCAGGCTGCGGAGCGTCGCTGGAGGCGCCGGGCTGAGGAGCGTCGCTGGAGGCGCCGGGCTGAGGAGCGTCGCTGGAGGCGCCGGGCTGAGGAGCGTCACTGGAGGCTCCTGGCTGAGGAGCGTCGCTGGAGGCGCCGGGCTGAGGAGCGTCGCTGGAGGCGCCGGGCTGAGGAGCGTCGCTGGAGGCGCCGGGCTGAGGAGCGTCACTGGAGGCGCCGGGCTGAGGAGCGTCGCTGGAGGCTCCTGGCTGAGGAGCATCGCTGGAGGCTTCTGACTGGGAAGCGTCGCTGGAGGCGCCGGGCTGAGGAGCGTCGCTGGAGGCTCCTGGCTGAGGAGCATCGCTGGAGGCTTCTGACTGGGAAGCGTCGCTGGAGGCTCCTGGCTGAGGAGCGTCGCTGGAGGCGCCGGGCTGAGGAGCGTCGCTGGAGGCTCTGGGCTGAGGAGCATCGCTGGAGGCTTCTGACTGGGAAGCGTCGCTGGAGCCTCCTGGCTGAGGAGCATCGATGGAGGCTCCGGGCTGAGGAGCGTCGCTGGAGGCTCCGGGCTGAGGAGCGTCGCTGGAGGCTCCGGGCTGAGGAGCGTCGCTGGAGGCTCCTGGCTGAGGAGCGTCGCTGAAGGCTTTGGGCTGAGGAGCGTCGCTGGAGGCTCCGGGCTGGGAAGCGTCGCTGGAGCCTCCTGGCTGATGAGCGTCGATGGAGGCTCCGGGCTGAGGAGCGTCGCTGGAGGCTCCGGGCTGCGGAGCGTCGCTGGAGGCTCCGGGCTGAGGAGCGTCGCTGGAGGCTCCAGGCTGAGGAGCGTCGTTGGAGGCTCCTGGCTGAGGAGCATCGCTGGAGGCTTCTGACTGGGAAGCGTCGCTGGAGGCGCCGGGCTGAGGAGCGTCGCTGGAGGCTCCTGGCTGAGGAGCATCGCTGGAGGCTTCTGACTGGGAAGCGTCGCTGGAGGCTCCTGGCTGAGGAGCGTCGCTGGAGGCGCCGGGCTGAGGAGCGTCGCTGGAGGCTCCGGGCTGAGGAGCATCGCTGGAGGCTTCTGACTGGGAAGCGTCGCTGGAGCCTCCTGGCTGATGAGCGTCGATGGAGGCTCCGGGCTGAGGAGCGTCGCTGGAGGCTCCGGGCTGAGGAGCGTCGCTGGAGGCCCCGGGCTGAGGAGCGTCACTGGAGGCTCCTGGCTGAGGAGCGTCGCTGGAGGCGCCGGGCTGAGGATCGTCGCTGGAGGCACCGGGCTGAGGAGCGTCGCTGGAGGCTCCGGGCTGTGGAGCGTCGTTGGAGGCTCCTGGCTGAGGAGCGTCGTTGGAGGCTCCTGGCTGAGGAGCATCGCTGCAGGCTTCTGACTGGGAAGCGTCGCTGGAGGCTCCTGGCTGAGGAGCGTCGCTGAAGGCTTTGGGCTGAGGAGCGTCGCTGGAGGCTCCGGGCTGGGAAGCGTCGCTGGAGCCTCCTGGCTGATGAGCGTCGATGGAGGCTCCGGGCTGAGGAGCGTCGCTGGAGGCTCCGGGCTGCGGAGCGTCGCTGGAGGCTCCGGGCTGAGGAGCGTCGCTGGAGGCTCCAGGCTGAGGAGCGTCGTTGGAGGCTCCTGGCTGAGGAGCATCGCTGGAGGCTTCTGACTGGGAAGCGTCGCTGGAGGCGCCGGGCTGAGGAGCGTCGCTGGAGGCTCCTGGCTGAGGAGCATCGCTGGAGGCTTCTGACTGGGAAGCGTCGCTGGAGGCTCCTGGCTGAGGAGCGTCGCTGGAGGCGCCGGGCTGAGGAGCGTCGCTGGAGGCTCCGGGCTGAGGAGCATCGCTGGAGGCTTCTGACTGGGAAGCGTCGCTGGAGCCTCCTGGCTGATGAGCGTCGATGGAGGCTCCGGGCTGAGGAGCGTCGCTGGAGGCTCCGGGCTGAGGAGCGTCGCTGGAGGCCCCGGGCTGAGGAGCGTCACTGGAGGCTCCTGGCTGAGGAGCGTCGCTGGAGGCGCCGGGCTGAGGATCGTCGCTGGAGGCACCGGGCTGAGGAGCGTCGCTGGAGGCTCCGGGCTGAGGAGCGTCGTTGGAGGCTCCTGGCTGAGGAGCGTCGTTGGAGGCTCCTGGCTGAGGAGCATCGCTGCAGGCTTCTGACTGGGAAGCGTCGCTGGAGGCTCCTGGCTGAGGAGCGTCGCTGGAGGCTTTGGGCTGAGGAGCGTCGCTGGAGGCTCCTGGCTGAGGAGCGTCGCTGGAGGCTCCTGGCTGAGGAGCATCGCTGCAGGCTTCTGACTGGGAAGCGTCGCTGGAGGCTCCTGGCTGAGGAGCGTCGCTGGAGGCTTTGGGCTGAGGAGCGTCGCTGGAGGCTCCGGGCTGAGGAGCGTCGCTGGAGGCTCCGGGCTGAGGAGCGTCGCTGGAGGCTCCGGGCTGAGGAGCATCACTGGAGGCTTCTGACTGGGAAGCGTTGCTGGAGCCTCCTGGCTGAGGAGCATCGCTGGAGGCTCTGGGTTGCGGAGCGTCGCTGGAGGCTCCGGGCTGAGGAGCGTCGCTGGAGGCTCCGGGCTGAGGAGCGTCGCTGGAGGCTCCGGGCTGAGGAGCGTCGTTGGAGGCTCCTGGCTGAGGAGCATCGCTGGAGGCCCCGGGCTGAGAGGCGTAACTGGAGGCCCCCGGCTGAGAGGCGTCGCTGGAGGCCCCGGGCTGAGAGGCGTCGCTGGAGGCCCCGGGCTGAGAGGCGTCGCTGGAGGCCCCAGGCTGAGAGGTGTCGCTGGAGGCTCCTGGCTGAGGAGCGTCGCTGGATGCTCCGGGCTGAGGAGCGTCGCTGGAGGCTCTGGGCTGAGGAGCGTCGCTGGAGGCTCCGGGCTGAGGAGCGTCGCTGGAGGCCTCCTGCGTGGAGTTGGGACCGGTCTCCCCGGACTGGGGAGACTTACAGGAGACTGGGTGCGCAGAGCAGGCACGGGGCACACTGGGCCGTGGAGGCGCACCGGTGGTCTGGAACTCAGGGCTGGCACACCCCGTCCTGGCTGAGTGGTCACTGTAGCCCGGCAGGGGCAGAGCGCTGGCACAGGGCGAACTGGGCTGTGCTGGAGAGTGAGGGCTGCCGTGCGTAGAGCAGGCGCAGGGTAAGCTGGACCGAGGAGACGCACTGGTGGCCAGATTCGCTGCGCCGGTACACTTCTCCCTGGCTGCCGGCCAACTCTCGCCCGGCAACGCTGCAGAGCCCCTACTGGCCGCACCGGACTGTGCGTGCGTATGGGCGACACCGTGCGCATTTCTGCGTCGCTCGGTGCTCTCCTCGTCACCCGCTCCCCACGGTAAGCACGGGGAGTTGGCTCAGGACTCCACCCTGACTCTGCCCAACTTCCCATGTGCCCCCCCCCAAAAAAAAACATTTTGGGGCTGCCTCTCGCACTTGCCTTTGGGCCTATACAGCGCCTCATAGTAGCGCCGCTCTGCCTTTGCTGCCTCCAGTTCCTCCCTCGGTCGCCAGTACTCCCCAGCCTGCCTCCAGGGTCCGTTCCCATCTAAAATCTCCTCCCATGTCCACGACTCCAAATATTTCTCCTGCTGCTCCTTCTTCCGCTGCTTGGTCCTTTTTTGATGGGTGGTTCTGTCATACGCGTCGTCAGGATAGGACCAAGGCGCAGCGGGTATTGTGCTCATACTTAATTTATTTAAAGATAACACTTAAACAAAATAAACAAACGACGAAAAACAGTTCCATAAGGCACACAGGCTATACAGAAAATAATACCCACAAAACACAAGTGAAACAAACCTCAACTAAATATGGCCTCCAATTAGAGACAACGACAACCAGCTGCCTCTAATTGGAGTTCCTACCAAAAAACCCAACATAGAAATAGAAAACTAGATTTAAACATAGAAATAGAAAACATGGAACCTAAACCCAAAACACACAAAACAAACACCCCCTGCCACGCCCTGACCAAACTACAATGACAAATAACCCATTTTACTGGTCAGGACGTGACAATGCTATGCATGGAAGCCAGGAGATGCTAATATGTTCATGTTAATTAACTCTAACTGGGAAGGAAGATGGAAAACTATATTCACTTCGTAATATTACTATCATGACGTGACTATGAGACGCGGCTGTATCTAGGGGGATTTGTATTTTGCTGAGCCTGCTAGCTAGCTACATTTCGGCTAGCTAGCAAATCCTGTGAAGTCACCAAAATTATTTTAAATAACAATTGAGGTAGCTATAGTATGTAATCTAACTCAACACTTATTAACTACTACAAACTCATTTAAATTACAGTATATAAAGGTTAACTTACTTGTTTTTCACTGTCCAGTGGCAGCACAAGTGGGCATTTGAACTCATCACATGATCAGCGTCTCGTCGGCAACACTAAAAAAGTACTTCCGTGTCACGGAATTTCTGATTTAAAAAAAAAGAAAAGTGCCCAACGTAATAGTAGAAAAGTGTCAATAACCATTATTGATAAATGAACAATAACTGACTAAACGTTAAAAATGACTCATATTTTTCATATTTAAGTGACATTTGCATTAAATTTGGGTTTTAAAATATGTTCCAAGGTTAAATAAATGCCCCCAATGCGAATCACTGTATATGGAATACGTATGGGCTTAGTATTGTAGGGAATACTCAGTAGGGTCTCTAGAATGTATAGATGGTGTCATTTCATGGGGCTCTGAATAATACGGTGTTGCTGGCCTTTTACTCAACCAATTCCAATGGGGCCCGAATCACATTACATGTGCGCTTACTTCACTACAGAAAACCCACAAACCAAACAACAGTGCAGGGCATGCTCATTGAATTAAAGGTCAACAACACCCAAAAATCTTAGTTTCTTTGATTTTTTCCAGACCTCAAAAGTCATCCCCTAATGTGGTTTCAGCATTGTTGTGAACACAGAAAATCCAATTTGGTTGTTTTTCTATTAAAAAAAGTGTGAAAAAGGCCCTACCAACGTGTTTTGCTGTGCATGACTGCACATTAGAGTGTGTTTCATTCTGCAGCACAGCATTTTGGAGGAAGTTGAGTTCAGGTCCAATGTTGACTCTGCACCCAAGAGGGAAAGAGGTTGGGCCATCCAAAAAATGTTTTAGTGAATTAATATAGAACATTTAGCAGACGCTTTTATCCAAAGCGACTTACAGTCATGCGTGAATAAATGTTTAAGTATGGGTGGTCCTGGGAATCAAACCCAATAGCCTGCCGTTGTGATGCTCTACTAAGATGCATGACAGGGTTATAAATGCTTTCTGAAGCCTCCATTTAATGATTTATAAGACCTTTATTAAGCGGTGCTTCTACCACCCTTTATAAAGCACAGGTTTATGTCATATTTGACATGGTGGGTTGTGTCACATTTGACATTGGTGGTTATGTCACACAGTTATGCCACATTTATGAACCATTGATAAAGCCTGACATACGGTTACAGATGATTTGTAACACATCTTTGCAGTGTTTATGAAGGCTTTATAAGCTGCATGTCATTTAAGGCAGGACCTTCTACTGCATCTGTATCAAAGTCCTTACAATAACACGATGCAGGGGAATTAAATATAGCTGATAAACGGGTGTAAAGCTGTGCTGTTTTATTTGAGGAATGACCTCACTGGTCGGTGCACCACAACAATACTCTATATTCTGTCAAGGGAGGATGCAGACCTGTTAACATTGACATTGGCATCAAGATACTGGTACTAACACGATTGAATCAATTGCTGTTGAAGGATACTATGTGTTGAGCCAAGTGTATTGTTCTAGGTTTGCCAGACCTGGTTCCTGATCCCAACTATGTGCAGGCCTCCACGTATATCCAGAGGGCTCACATGTACTCTCTCCGTTGTGCTGCCGAGGAGAAATGCTTGGCAAGGTAAGAGACCATTTTCAACCTTTCAAGTGTTTTAATAAGTGTCTGTATTTGCTTTGGATGAGGAGAACACACATAGTGTTGTTAGTAGTCACTCTGCACACTTTAATGGCATGAAAAATTACCACCAGTTTTTGTAAGCCAGTATACACATGCCGATGGACAATCAGTCTCCTCCAGTTAGAGCAGATTGAAAGATTCCATGTGCCTATCGGTGAATATTCTCATTTAATGTCTCAGCACCGGATTGTTTTATCTACCTGCTTAGTAAAGTTACTCCTTATCTAATTTGCAGTATATAAAGTTTGGAACCCAGTTCACAGTGCAACATCAATAAACAAAAATCTGGTCACCTATGCCTGTCACTAAGGCTGCATTTACACAATTCGGATATGTTGCCACTAATTGGTCTTTTGACCAATCAGATCATATCTTTTGCCCATAATTGGGCAAAAGATAAGATTTGAGCTGCCTGTGTAAACGCAGCCTAAAGCTTGTCTATCTATCCTGGCCTGTCAGTAAATGGTTCTCTGAGTGGTTTGGTCTGCAGTCGCAGCACACATAATGGGCCTCTGACTTTGGCCCCAGGGTTAGATGGGTACGGTACAATTGCCCAGGCTGCAGAGCATTTAAATGATGGCGATGAACTTTGTTGTGCCACTGGCTCTCCTGTTTGCACTCCTTCCCATCTCAAGCACAGCCATTCCTCGAAGCCCTCTCATATTATGTCTGTGTTATCAGCAATCATGGACAGATGGCCTTGTATAATGTGTAATACACTCCAATGTCAACAACAGCCATAAGATGAATTACAAAGATTTTTACTGCTACTTTGGAATGCAGGTTATTATTATAACAATTCTAAAACATGTGTTCATACTGGACCTCTCTACACAGTGTATGCCTGTCCACTAAAAAGATTCCCTTGCTACAAGACTGAAAAGGTGTGCAGTAGGCTATGGAGATTAATCACAGTAAACTGTAATGTAAATTATTTATTTATCATATTCCTTCCCTCTAGCTTTTCCAGGCCCGCTCAATTCTGTCTAGTTGCAGGAACACATTGTGAGCCTGAGGTATCAGAAACTCACTGGGACAACCCTTGGGAGACTAGTTCTCTGTAGCCATCTGTACCTTCCTTCACTCATTGCTATTCCATACTTTGCGTTTGTCTCCCCACAGCACTGCCTACAGCGGTGAGACTACAGACTATGACATCAGAGTCCTGCTTCGCTTCCCACAGAGGGTTAAGAACCAGGGGACAGCTGACTTCATGCCCAACCGACCCCGACACACCTGGGAGTGGCACAGCTGCCATCAGTGAGTAACCAGTGTCTCCCCAAACCCATATATGCTATTGGTTTATGATACTCAAATCAAATCAAATTGTATTTCTCACATGCGCCGAATACAACAGGTGTAGACCTTACAGGGAAATGCTTACTTACGAGCCCTTACCCGACAATGCAGTTTTAAGAAAAAATCTAAAATAAAATAAAAGTAATAAATAATTAAAGTGCAGCAGTAAAATAACAATAGCGAAGCTATATAAAGGGGGTACCCGTACAGAGTCAGTGTGCGGGGGCACCGGTTAGTCGAGGTAATATATGTGTCACGGTAGTCGAAGGGATTAGACCAAGGCGGAGCGGGTTGCGTGCTCATCATTATTTTATTTATAGGTGAACACGAAAAAAAACAACAGTAAGACAGTTTCGCAGGCTACACAAAACAGCAATGCAAAAAACAATCTCCCACAAAGGGACAGGTGGAAAACAGGCTCCCTAAGTATGACTCTCAATCAGAAACAACGATGTACAGCTCTTCCTGATTGAGAGCCACACCAGGCCAACAAAGAAATACACAACATAGAAACCCTAGAATACAAAAACAAGAACATAAACCAAAAACCCTGGAACACATAAATCCAACACCCCTCTACATACACACACACCCCGAACCATATAAAACAAATACCCCTCTACCTAAATACATAGCCCAAACCACATGAAACAAACACCCCCTGCCACGTCCTGACCAACCTATAATAACAAATAACCCCTATTACTGGTCAGGACGTGACAATATGTTAGTCATTTGGTTAGATGTTCAGGAGTCTTATGGCTTGGGGGTAGAAGCTGTTTAGAAGCGTCTTGGACCTAGACTTGGCACTCCGGTACCGCTTGCCGTGCGGTAACAGAGAGAACAGTCTATGACTAGGGTGGCTGGAGTCTTTGACAAATTTTAGGGCCTTCCTCTGACACCGTCTGGTATAGAGATCCTGGATGGCAGGAAGCTTGTCCCCAATGATGTACTGGGCTGTACGCACTACACTCTGTAGTGCCTTGTGGTCGGAGGCCGAGCAGCAACCCGTCAGGATGCTCTCGATGGTGCAGCTATAGAACCTTTTGAGGGTCTGAGGACCCATGCCAAATCTTTTCAGTCTCCTAAGGGGGAATATATTTTGTCATGCCCTCTTCACAACTGTCTTGGTGTGCTTGGACCAGGATAGTTTGTTGGTGATGTGAATGCCAAGGATCTTGAAGCTCTCAGCCTGCTCCATGACAGCCCCGTCGATGAGAATGGGGATGTGCTCAGACCTCCTTTTCCTGTAGTCCACAATCATCCCCTTTGTCTTGATCATGTTGAGGGAAGAGGTTGTTGTCCTTGCACCACACGGTCCTTAGCTTAGTGAAGAGCTTTGAGGGCACTATGGGGTTGAACGCTGAGCTGTAGTCAATGAATAGCATTCTCACATAGGTGTTCCTTTTGTCCAGGTGTGAAAGGGCAGTGTGGATCAGTTGGGGAGGTATGCAAATTGGAGTGGGTCTAGGGTTTCTGGGATAATGGTGTTGATGTGAGCCATGACCAGCCTTTCAAAGCACTTCATGGCTACAGACATGGGTACTACGCGTCGGTAGTCATTTAGGCAAGTTACCTTAGTGTTCTTGGGCACAGGGACTATGGTCGTCTGCTTGAAACATTACATTTACATTTACATTTAAGTCATTTAGCAGACGCTCTTATCCAGAGCGACTTACATGTTGGTATTACAGACTCAGACAGGGAGAAGTTGAACATGTCAGTGAAGACACTTGCCAGTTGGTCAGCGCATGCTCAGAGTACACGTCCTGGTAATCCATCTGGCCTTGCGGCCTTGTGAATGTTGACATGTTTAAAGGTCTTACTCACATCGGCTGCGGAGAGCATGATCACACATTCGTCCGGAACAGCTGATTCTTTCAAGCATGTTTCAGTTACTTGCCTCGAAGCGAGCATAGAAGTTATTTAGCTGTGCTTCCCTTTGTAGTCTGTAATAGTTTGCAGGCCCTGCCACATCTGACGAGCGTCGGAGCCAGTGTAGTACGATTCAATCTTAGTCCTCTATTGACGCTTTGCCTGTTTGATGGTTTGCCGGAGGGCATAGTGGGATTTCTTATAAGCTTCCGGGTTAGAGTCCCGCTCCTTGAAAGCGGCAGCTCTACCCTTTAGCTCAGTGCGAATGTTGCCCATAATCCATGGCTTCTGGTTGGGGTACGTACGTACAGTCACTGTGGGAACAACATCCTCGATGCACTTATTAATGAAGCCAGTGACTGATGTGGTGTACTCCTCAATGCCATCGGAAGAATCCAGGAACATATTCCAGTCTGTGCTAGCAAAACAGTCCTGTAGTTTAGCAACTGCTTCATCTGACCATTTTTTTATAGACCAAGTCACTGGTGCTTCCTGCGTTAATTTTTGCTTGTAAGCAGGAATCAAGAGGATAGAATTAGGGTCAGATTTGCCAAATGGAGGGCGACAGAGAGCTTTGTATGCGTCTCTGTGTGTGGAGTAAAGCTGGTCTAGAATTTTTTTCCCTCTGTTTGCACATTTAACATGCTGATAGAAATTAGGTAAAACTGATTTAAGCTTCCCTGAATTAAAGTTCCCGGCCCCTAGGAGCGTCGCATCTGGATGAGCATTTTCCTGTTTGATTATGGCGGTATACAGCTCATTGAGTGCGGTTTTAGTGCCAGCATCGGTCTGTGGTGTTGTGTGCTATGAAAAATACAGATCAAAACTCTCTAGGTAGAAGCCACTACAGCTTATCATGAGATACTCTACCTCAGGCGAGTAAAACCTCGAGACTTCCTTAGATATCGTGCACCAGCTGTTGTTTACAACTACTGATAGGGTGCCATCCCTTGTCTTACCAGAGGCTGCTTTTCTATCCTGCCGGTACAGTGTATAACCCGCCAGCTATTCATGTTGGTTATTCATGTTATTCATGTCGGTGAAACATAAGATATTACAGTTTTTAATGTCCCGTTGGTAGGATATACGTGCTTTTGGTTTGTCTATTTTATTATCCAGCAATTGTACGTTGGCCAATGGTACCGATGGCAAAGGCAGATTAGCCTCTCGTTGCCAGATCCTCACAAGGCACCCCGATCTCCTTCCTCGAAACCTCAGTCTCTTTCTCCTGCGAATGACGGGGATGAGGGCCTGTTCAGGTGTCTGGAGTAAAACCCTCTCTTCCGACTCATTAAAGAAAAATTATTTGTCCAATTCGAGGTGAGTAATCGCTGTTCTGATGTCCAGAAGCTCTTTTCGGTCATAAGAGACAGTAGCAGCAACATTATGTATAAAATAAGTTGCAAACAATGCGAAAAAACAAACTAAATAGCACGATTGGTCAAGAGCCCATAAAACGGCAGCCATCCTTTCCGTTGCCATTGTACACAACCTTGCTATGCTAAAAACTGTAAGATCCTTGCTCTACAGGGTTAATCAGATTTGCTGTTTCATGTAACATTAAAAGTTGTTTGTTTAGCTCATTCGTTTTCTATTAGTTTGGTTAGCTGAGTTCGGTGCGTTCACATTTGCTCTTTTTGGTGAAATCATGACTTTCCTTAATACAGTATGTCATGACATCACTGATATGTTTGGACACCCTCTGCCCTGGCCTTCCTCTATGACCTTGCATTCCACAATGATTTTGTTGGTCACAGTATGTCTGGGTTCATTGGGTTTGTGCAACAAGTCTCAGGCTGTACTTACTGTCCTCAGCTCTATGGAATGTTGACTGCCCATTAGCAGATTGGCAATGTTGCCTGCTGACATCACTGTTCGTTTATACATTGGTTTCCAGGGCGGGAGTTAGCCAATGCAACAGCTCGATTTGACTGGCCAATGGAAATGTGAATAGAATCCATAAATGTTCCTGTCAATCTGTGCCCTGGCATCATAGGCCTGGTGCCTGGTATTATATGATGACATGATTTTGTGTTAGTGGAACAGCACCGAACCCCTCGTCTCCCGAGTGGCACAGCGGTCTAAGGCACTGCATCTCAGTGCAAGAGGTGTCACTGCAGTACCTGGTTCAAATCCAGGCTGCATCACATCTGGCTAGGATTGCGAGTCCCATAGGGTGGTTCACAATTGGCCCAGCCGGGGTAGGCCATCATTGTAAACAAGAATTTGTTCTTATTAACTGACTTGCCTGGTTAAATAAATAAAAAGAACACAGTAACAAGTGTGCTTGTTTTGAGAAAATAAACACTCTTTGCCAAATCAACTTTACTGTCCTACATTTTGCCCCCCAATGGAATATTTTAATACAATGTGTAGTCAGAGTATGCCCCCTTAATCCATCCATATGTTAATTTGTGTATTGAGCAAATGTTGTACGGTACAGAAAGTTTAGGATAAAACCTTAGAATCAGTGTTTTATGGAGACAAACAGATAGTATGAACTCTGTTTAATTTAAATACAGTGTGCATCATTAGATTCAGATTTCTCTATTAAAAAGTATGTACATCTCAATATTACATTTCTGTCCATTTGCACAATAGAGTGCTCAATAATAATCAAACAGAACAACAGATGTACACAGTTAAAGTCCGGATGATGTACAGTGCCTTCGGAAAGTATTCAGACCCCTTGACTTTTTTCACATTTTGTTAAGTTACAGCATTATACTAAAATTGATTTTAGGATCATCTATCTGCACACAATCTACACACACAATACCCCATAATGACAAAGCAAAAACAGTTTTTTAGAAATATTTATTTATTAAAATGTCTAATTTATTATTTTGCTTCTAATTTATTTAAAATAAAAACAGAAATATTATATTTACATAAGAATTCAGATCCTTACTCAGTACTTTGTTGAAGCACCTTTGGCAGCAATTACAGCCTCGAGTCTTCTTGGGTATGACACTACAAGCATGGCACACCTGTATTTGGGGAGTTTCTCCCATTGTTCTCTGTAGATCCTTTCAAGCTCTGTCAGGTTGGATGGGGAGCGTTGCTGCACAGCTATTTTCAGGTCTCCCCAGAGATGTTCGATCGGGTTCAAGTGGGCATTCAGAGACTTGTCCCAAACCACTCCTGCGTTGTCTTGGCTATGCGCTTAGGGTTGTTGTCCTGTTGGAAGGTGAACCTTCGCCCCAGTCTGAGGTCCTGAGCACTCTGGAGCAGGTTTTCATCAAGGATCTCGCTGTACTTTGCTCCATTCATCTTTGCCTTGATCCTGACTAGTCTCCCAGTCTCTGCCGCTGAAAAACACGCCCACAGCTTGATGCTGCCACCACCATGCATGTAATCTGGTTGCACTGTATGGAATGCAAACACCATCCACTAAATATTTCCCCCCCTTCTCCTACCTGGCCACCTGGAAGTCTTTGTATTGCATTTTAACACAACTGGGATATGACTCATGGGTATAAAGTGCAAAGTGGGATTGGAATGTTTGCGTGTTAGGATTACAAGCCAGTCTTATTCCAGCCTTCTCCCTGTGTCCTTCCAAAAGTTAATTCTCTCTAGTTGACATAGTCACAGGGGGAGATCCAGGATTTCAAGGTGAGGGAAAGGGCCCTCCAGTCCAGACAGCTCTAGGCCCAGTGTCTCCCTGTCTGTCCCACTCTCACAGAGAGATAACAATCTCAAGGCTACCATCTATAAATAAACGTCTGTCATGGGGAAAAAATGATGGCCATATTTGAAACCCCCATTGCACTGAACACCCGCCTCAAAACCCCTGCCCTTAGACACATACACACAAACACACACACACAAACACACACACACACACACACACACACACACACACACACACACACACACACACACACACACACACACACACACACACACACACACACACACACACACACACACTCAGACACACCACATACAGAGGGTGTTTTGCAGAGAGATGCCCTCTCAGGATACCCAGTGTGCTGTGTGCATTCCTCTGGGTTTACAGATTCCCTGTGTAGTCGGTGCAGATTCCCCTTAGAGAATCACATGGTGTAGCTTTTAGCCTGCGGAAACACACTGTTCCTCACCTGAGAGGAGCTGTTTACCATCTTCAACTGCTATGGAAAGAATGACTTCTTCTTTCATTTGTCACCTCCTCCATTGGTGGAAAGTACCCGTCTGCCTTTCCCTCCAATCCTCCATTCAATCTTTAATGACTACGCCACTAAAAAGTTGTAGCTATGTTAAAACAGGGAACATGAGGTAAGGAGACTAGGTTATTATTTATACAGTCTGAGTCCAACTGACTGAACCAGCTCCAGCACTTACCACACCTGCACTACATTCACCAAAACACACACTGACAAAATTCTTAGTGTCTGGAATCTGGAATGTGACATTCGGTAAAAATTGCAAGAAAGGGTGATTAATTGCAATAATTAGGATTAGGATACATTTAAGTACATGTGAGATGAATAGGTTGACAAAGCACTCCAGCTTTTCAGCCATTAGACGCTGTATTCACAGTTCAGATGACGTCTTTCATAGGAAATCCAACTTGGCTGAAATATGAGGCCATGACTGTATCTGGGAATCGAAATGGAATATGTTTTACATTTACCATGCTGCCATTTATTCCAAACAGCAGGAGACTGAATAAGACAGAGGAAGCTTTCTTATTCACTGTGCAACACTTTTTCTAATGCATATTTAAAGGAATCCCCCATGTATGTCACTTGTATGCTCAACCTTACAGTGTAACAGTATCTGTCTGATTTATCTGAGTACCACAGTGTTAACAGTTAGTATGGAAAGGATATTCACAACATGCTGGTCTGCAGAGGGCAACAGTAAACAGCCAGCCCTCTCAGGTCACTGTCTGACACTTGGAATTGGTCCACATCCCAGCTACAAGATGGTGCAAGGCTATTAGAGTAAATGATTTCAGATGAACCAGCACCAGCAGTACACTGAGACACGGAGTGGTGTAACTCATTTCCCATTCTGAGGATATGATTTGTTCTCATGGGTAACCAGGCTAGCAGTGGCAAAACGCAGCATTCCAACACTGTTAAAGCTGTGTAAACACATTCACACACACACGAACACATGCTCAATCCTTCACTTATCTTGTGGTAGTGATTAAAACTTTCCAGATTGATATAAAGTAATTAACGAGACCTCATACATCAATAGATTGTTAATGTCTTGCTTCATCAGTGCATGGTTGTAGGTATTAATTACATTCTAGTCTCCTTTGGTACGTAGTGGTATCCTCAGTCAAGCTGCACCGAGTTGAAGTGTTGACAGGTGAGGGCAATGGGCTGTTCAAACAAACAAGCACATCTAATTTAAAGACTTTGGATGGTGGCCTGCAGTAAACAGTTTGTTTTGTGTTGGTTTACTGATTATCATGTAATTATACTTTATGCAAATTGAGCACGTCTCTAGTATTGGCTGTTGTACCTGTCATTAACTGAATTTATAAATGTTAAAATTAGACTCTTCTTTGTTCCCCTGCTGACCAGCCTGTGCCATGCCTCCTCTCTCTCCTGCGCTACACACAGACGCTTTTTACCTGTCACAAATTCATTTTAATATGGTAAAAGTGGACATTTACTCCCCTCTTTTTGCACAACCAACCACCTACTTTCCCTTCTGTCTACCCACAGACACTACCACAGTATGGATGAGTTCAGCCACTATGACCTGCTGGAGGTCACCACAGGAAGGAAGGTGGCTGAGGGACACAAGGCCAGCTTCTGTCTGGAGGACACCACCTGTGACTTTGGTCACCTGAAGCGTTATGCCTGCACATCTCACACTCAGGTAGATACACCAACACATATCTCTCTAAGGTAGATTTGCCAATACACTTGGCATGGCATCATTCATTTGTCCGACGGCAAGTCGGTGTCATGGTCTTGCACCAGGTACTGCAACAATGTGTCATCATCTGAGATTTCAGCGAGCAACTACAACATGTCTCTTGTTTAACAATTCTTCCACCCCACTCAGTCTTTCTATGAGTCAGAGATGGTGCAGGCACGTGTCTCTGGTGCAGAGCTATAAGCATAGTCTGTTGATGTTCAACATGAATAACTCTCCTCTATGTTCCTCCAGGGTCTGAGTCCGGGCTGCTACGATACGTACAACGCTGATATTGATTGCCAGTGGATCGATATAACAGACATCCAACCTGGGAACTACATACTAAAGGTGAGACTAAGAGCAGAGGAAAGTTCTGATGTGTACTTTGTAATCTTCCAGGAAGGCGACATTCCAAAGGCAACATTCCATAGGAAAAGCTTACTGGAAAAATGTATCGGAAAGTTTTACATTTGGAAAGTTGTCTAAAGCTATAAAACATTACGTTTCCTAGACTGTGGCTCATACCGATCTACTAGTTTTGACTGCCATTCAGTCCCATCGCTCTCTGCCTGTCTGTGTTGACCTCAAGTGTTTCAATGTGGGACAAATCCTAACTTGGGTTGCATGTAGTGGACAGTAATATTTGACATGTCTATATACAGTATATATGATATTATAAATACTATATTATAAATACCTCAATACCTCACATGTGTAAGAAGACTGAACAATTATCCTATTAAAATGTTTCTCTGACTCCATAAAGATAATTAAAATATACAAGAAAGCATTAGGCAGTGAGTTGACGTTGACTAGCAAGAATTGGTCTGAGAATGATCTATATCAAAGGCAGGTATTTAATTAACATTGTACAATGAATGGATTCACCTACAAGCCATAAAGCTTAAGTTACAAAGCATTAACAAGCATTACAAGGCATTATTCTAAGTATATACAGTAGATTCTAAGATTAATTTACAGGACAAAGCATGAACAAAAATATGTTTACTAGTCCAGAGGCCTGGAAGCCTAAGAAATTGGAATTGATCCTACAACCTTCCTCCAAATCAAATGTAATTTGTCACATGCTCTGAATACAAAAGGTGTAGACCTTACCATGAAATGCTTACTTACAAGCCCTTAACCAACAATGAAGCTCAAGAAATAGAGTTAAGAAAATATTTAAATAAACTCAAGTTTTTAAAAAAAAATCAAATTTTACATTTTAGTCATTTAGCAGACGCTCTTATCCAGAGCGACTTACAGTAGTGATTGCATACATTTCATTAAAAAAAATTCCGTACTAGTCCCCCGTGGGAATCGAACCCACAACCCAGGTGTTGCAAACACCATGCTCTACCTACTGAGCCACATGGGACAAATCAAAAAGTAACACAAGAAAATTATATAACAATAGCGAGGCTATATACAGGGGGTACCGAGTCAATGTGTGGGGGTACAGGTTAGTTGAGGAAATTTGTAACGTGTAGATAGATAATAAACAGAGAGTAGCAGCAGTGTAAAACCAAAGGGGGGGGGGGGGGGGGGGGGGGTTTGTAAATTGTCCGGGTGGCCATTTGATTAATTGTTCAGCGGTCTTATGGCCTGAGGGTAGAAGCTGTTAAGGAGCCTTTTGGTCCTAGACTTGGCGCTCCGGTATCGCTTGCCGTGCGGTAGCAGGGAGAACAGTCTATGACTTGGGTGACTGGAGTCTTTGACCATTTTTTGGGCCTGGACTGGATACAGGATGAGAGAGAGATCAAAGGCATTTCATTCCATTTATAACATCTGAAGGTGTAACCTTTCAACCCAAAACCAACCACCATTGAGCAATCAAATGATACCAAGTTGGCAGTAACCTAAACACTCCCAGGCTCAATCTACACAGGGTGTCACAGCATTTAAAGGCTTGAGTGGGGGATGAAACCAATGTAAATAAGACAGAATTCCTGAGATGAACATCAAATCTTTTTGCATATAGTAAATCAGAGTTCACCCTATACAGACACAAGTAACCACAGAGATCATACATACATATAGATAGCATCAGAGTTATCCTCAGTGAACAGTAACCACAGAGATCATACATATATATAGAAAGAATCAGAGTTATCCTCAGTGAACAATAACCACAGAGATCATACATATATATAGATAGAATCAGAGTTATCCTCAGTGAACAGTAACCACAGAGATAATACATATATATATATAGATAGCATCAGAGTTATCCTCAGTGAACAGTAACCACAGAGATAATAGATATATATAGAGAGCATCAGAGTTATCCTCAGTGAACAGTAACCACAGAGATAATACATATATATATAGATAGCATCAGAGTTATCCTCAGTGAATAGTAACCACAGAGATAATACATATATATAGACAGCATCAGAGGTATCCTCAGTGAACAGTAACCACAGAGATAATACATATATATAGATAGCATCAGAGTTATCCTCAGTGAACAGTAACCACAGAGATAATACATATATATAGACAGCATCAGAGTTATCCTCAGTGAACAAGTTTCAAATACAAACCATATGTGGATACTATAGAGATAACAGATACAACAAAGGACAATGCCGAAGGACTAGTCAGCCCTTCCCCCTTCTTCTTGGCCCCTCAGAAGGGGAAGGGCTGACTAATCCTTGGGCATTGTCCTTTGTTCCTGGACCATTTGCCATGCAACTCCAGGTGTCAGAGAGCACATAAATTAGTCTAGAGCACACATATAGATATCTTAGTTCCTCATTAATTCCCCATTGATATCAACAAATGATTTAAGCAGCACTTCAAATGTTTTATTTACACATACAGTATCTCAAATCAAGATTCTCCCACCAGTCTCTGCCCAGAATTCCACGGATAAAAGTACTGTGTAAGTTATTGTTTTATTCCTACCTGCCTAGCTGTAGTGGTATCCTCTTGTATCCTCCTCTGCCTCGCAGCTCCAGGTCAACCCCAAGTACCTTATCTTGGAGTCTGACTTCACCAACAATGTGGTGAGGTGTAATATCCACTACACGGGACGCTTCGTCACAACAACCAACTGCAAGATATCTCAGTGAGTACAGCAACGTCTTTTTTGTGATACTAGTCAAAAGACAAGCTCTCATTATTATGCCAAACTACCTGTTAGAACTAATGTTTTTTAGTTTATTACCTAATGATTCTGTGAATCATGTTCATCAATGTCACCAAGATGAATGATTACTGACTGTTTTATACTGCCTCTCAGAAGGAGCAGTAAGGCTATTGGTACTTTCAATGGGTTGATTAGGAAGTGTATTATTACATTACACTCCGAATTACTGATAAATCATTTTTATGAAAAAGACTTAGCTTTAGAGCATACTTTATCTGAGCAATGAAAATGTACAGGTGAGGTGGTAAATCACCTGTAGTTCTATGGAGTATATAGGGAGTACACAGATCATTAAATGGTGAGTGGGCTAAAGCATTCAGAAAACCATGTCACCCTATGATACAACAGTGATATGTGGAGTTTTATTTGACATTGGAATGAAATAGAAACATATAATGACAGTATATACCCTCTGTGTATGTCCTAGTTGTCAATAACTAACAACAAACATGCTATTTCGTTTTTTTATTGTTTCGTTTCAGTTTTTGTTTTTGTGTTAGGGACAGAAAGCATGTGGGGAGGATAGGAGCCATTTGTATTGTAAAGTTTTTGGGGCTGATTGATCAGGCCATAGGTTAGGTTAGGATTCAATTATAAACTCCATCTCAAGCGCTGAGACTGGTACTAAAAAATATGGTGGAAGGAAACTCTCTCTCACCCATGTTTACGCCAATCCAATGCTTTTTAACTTTAGTGGTACATATAAGATGGACAGGGGCAGACTGGGACCAGAAATCAGCCCTGATAAACCAGACATTTTTTTTCTCACTTGAGGGCCCCTCACCAGACCATTTTATTTATTTAAGGCCACCCATTATTAGCCAGATAATGATGATTTTGTGCAACAACAAAAAAGCTAGACAGGCCCACTGGGCTAAAAATGCACCAGCCCATCTGACATTTCGGCCAGTCCGTTCCTAAAGGAGAATCAAGTTAGCTACTTAGCCGATTTTTTTTCCTTGTTAGCTAGTGATAGCTAGTGATAGTGATGCACAAACTAGGCCTATTTGAAACTTCGCCATCTCCTGGAAGCATTTCAGTAGCTTTAAAACACTTCAAAAGCATGAAAACCCCATTGAAAACCCCCTTCGATTTCTGTCCAAAGTTTAGGGGAAAAAATTAAACTGAACATAATTCATGATTGTTTTATTTTCTTTTAGTTCATTTTGGAGTCAAAGATAATAGTTTAAGTTTTACAAACGGGTTTGTTCATTATTTAATTTCAGTTTCTAACTAGTTTTTCATGATTGGTTTTCGTTTTAGCTTCAGTTTAAGTTTACTATAATAACCTTGCCTTGGTCTACAGAAAAGGCCTTTAATAAGAATGTGTGGACAGGTACGCTAAACTCTCTGTCTCTCTGTGTTATGAACACCCGCCTCATTGTGTTGTTTGTTCTGTGTCCATCCTGAAGGTCCTGATCAGACGTGGGAAGTCTGCCCAGCCAGGGTGAGTCCTCCAGGACAGTGCTGTTCCATTGAAATGTGAATGGAATTCATTTTGTTATTGTTGTTGCTGTTGCTGTTGTTTTGTTTGTGCTGTTTCCTGGGCCCAGAGTGAACAAGGGTTCCAGTGGCACTGAAGAAAACATGGGGATATTTACACAAGCACACAAACTGAAAACCCATACCAAACTCAACACTCCAGTCTCCCACAGTCTCCATTGTTGTTTTCCTTCTATATTATCCATAACCTTCTCTCCCAGACCAACCCCACTGCTCTTATTTCTACTCTGACAGCCTTAATGAGGCTTTTGTCCATGAAATAGTAAACATCTTGGACATTGTGAATACGTTGCTCACAGCTGTGAGCAGAGTAGCTCTGTTTAGTTTTAAATAAGGTGTGAAATGGAGCTGGTGCTGAAATTAGTGGTCCCAGACGAGTCTGGGCTCAACTGCAATTCAACAAATTTAAAAAATGGTGCATTCATCCATGCTGTCTGGGAGTACGACATGGCAGCCCAGCCAGTGACTCACCAGGACCATTATAGTGTTGTTTTTCTTCTTCTCTCTGCCTCTTTGTGCCAGGTTGAAAAATTGTGATTCTCCGAGTACATTTGCATAGTGTAATATTATGGGGAGAAGCCAGGTCTTGTTTGTTTGCACGCGTTAGTCTCCATCAAGTAGTCACTCAACATAAAGAGGCTGTCAGAACATAGAGCGTTACCGCCTCTAAATACCGTCAAAGTCAGTTTTCGTCCTCGTCCTTCATTTTTGTATTTGTCTCACAGGAAAACATAAAGCTTAGTTGGCAGAACTGCCAAGGAGGTGCTTTCCAGAATGAAACTTACATTGGATTGTTCTTTTTTAACTACCAACACTGGTCAGATGCCAAATAGGTTGTCTGTAGCTTTGTAAGAAGAATGTACATGACAATTAACCCACTGATGCATGGTTTTAGCTATGGAGAACTGTACTTGTTTTAATTGATTGTATTTTGATTCTTGTCTTTTTTTAACGAAAGGGTCTTTAGTACTGTGTTTGAATTGTTGCTGTATTTGTGAAATTCCAGGAACTCATATATAGTTTTTTTATGCAAATCCAGACCAAACTTTTGATTTGTTCAAATCGAGTGTGTTGTGGCAGAGAGTGACTGTAAAAAAGAAACTAATGTGGTAAAAACCTATCATTGTGATGCATTACACTGGTAGGTTTAGCTTGGCATTACAGACAGACAGAGTGCCGAAATGCCGCCTCTACCTACCTCTAAAAGAGTGAGTTATTGTTTCCAGTTGAGTGTACGGTTTCTATTACACATCCCTGTGATGATGGCCCACTATGGCCTCCCACACACTCCGCTGCAGCACACACCTACAGTAAAACACTTAAGAGAAAGGATTTAGGAACATGAACAAATGCAGAACAAGTCTAGTCTTGTATACTGTTTATGTACCATATTACACGTTAACATTACCATTTTAACATTGTACATAGTAGTCTATCAATGCTATCATTGACCAACACTTTTTTGTATTCTGGTTGCTCTTGATATTGTATTTTTACCAAAGACAGGAGGAAAGTATAATTAGGAGATTCTATTCAATCAATGGAATGACACTATTAGACTTGTGGATTATAGCAGGTATTACTAAATATATGAGTATATGTTGATTTGCTTGAATCCTTCTGTTCTTGAACACCTGTCAAAAATGACATACCCAATAAAGACATACATTTACACCTCTATAAGGTGTTTGGACTGACATGTGAATGTTGTTTACAGGCTGTAGTTACCGATGTGGTTTCTGTCATTGTGTTAAAAACAAATATGTCGCTTTTCGTGGGATAATAGCATGGATAATAATGGATCAAAAATGTATTCAAGGTTTTTAGACATCTGCATGCACGAGACATAAACATTAGACCAAACTTCAATGCTGGAAAGTACTTAAAGTTCCAGTTTCGTGTGTGTATCTCATGTTAGGATTTGGACATACATCCATTTTGTTATGGCACCTTCATTTTATTGTCCCTATTATGTGTAAATAAGAATTCCATGGTCAGTTTGGGATTCCACTACTCCGGAGTGTTCACATAATAGGCCACACACCCAAACAAACAGTTCTGTTGATTCAGAAATGCCCTGAGATTTGAATATTGAAAAGTTATTTATGGTTTCCTACTCTGAAATGTCAGGTGCGGTATGTTTAATGCATTACGGCATTTACTGTAGGTCTGTCTGTGTAGTCGTGTACATTTATCATGCAGCATCCAGGCAGGAATGCAAAACAGACCTTTTCAGATTCAAAATACAAATATACAGACAGCTCCTCATGGCCAAGCAAGAGACATGGCTGTCTCATTTGTGTCATGTATTCATCGTGTGATATCGCACAACTAATTACTTTGTGTCTCCGAGCAGGCTTGGTGGTCATCAGTCTCTCTCTATGTTAGTAAGCCTGAAACAGAGCACACATCTCCTGTCCGCAGACACGTTGCAAGATCAGCTCGATTGGGCCGGCTTTACAATTGAACATCATTATGAGCATCCAATGCCATAATGTCCATATAAGAATATGGATATGGACACACAGTGCCTTCGGTAAAGAAACACAAATAAGTGTAGCCTTTTTTTATAAAAAGCAAAAGCTTTCTCAAATGACCCCAATACTGAAAAGTAGCATTTGTTGACGTGTTTCTCTATAATGATGCTTTTCCAACAGCAGCTGAAGGGCTACGGCTTATTTTACTGAGCATTCCTGACCCCACAGTACAGGCCGATCTAACTAGACTACAAATGTGTGGGTTAGTGATACACACTTAAAGCAACAAGAGGTAACAGGAAAGCCTGAGTAGGGGGTATAGGACATATCACAGCAAGCAATATCCACCCTTTTGAAGACTTCCTAAAAGCAACAATCACCTTCGGTAGAAAGGGTTATTAGAAGGTTCTTCAAACAAAGAAGAGTTGATTTGGTTTCTTTGAAAAACCCAATGGAAGAGAATGAAAGGAGAAGAGAACAGATACAACCCCCCCCCCACACACACACACACACACACACACACACACACACACACAGAGGCTGAGTGAAAGTGTTTGAGGATATTTCACAGGCTTGTCTCACCAGGAGAGTGGAGCAGCCTAGATTCATACTGTGAGGGCGGGACTGTTTGCCTGTGTAACAGTCTGGCCGATACTTTTCCTGTGTTACTAATGCAGCAGGATAAGATTTTAAAAACAGTGATTTGTCCTCTGTTAAACTCACTTCAACTTTACTTTTACTGTAATACTTGAAAGGCCCGGTGCAGTCAAAAATTAGATTTACCTGTATTTTATATATATTTCCATACTATAAGGTTGGAATAAAACTGTGAAATTGTGAAATAGTGATAATGATCAATGACCTTTTAGTATAAGAGCTGTTTGAAAAGACCGCCTGAAATATCAGCCTGTTGTGGTGGGAGGGAGTTTCGGCTTTCAATGGTGACATCACCATGCTGTAAATTAGTTAATAGACCAATAAGAAAGAGAGTTCCATACCTCTCTGCAAATAACAGCTAATTTTCAGTTTCCCCCTCCCCACTCAAACCACGCCCAGATAGTCCTAGCAAAATTCTTGCTTGAGAAATTGTTCTTGCTAAGAAGCAATTTTTTTTTACCATTTTAATTTAAAACAATCATGGTAAGGTACTTCATTTGTTACCCAGAAATGTTTGATATTGAGATAGAAACGGCTGCATTGGACCTTGAAGGCAATGTTTAATCATGATTGCATAAAGAATTATGATTTGAATACGTTGGGTGACAATAGTCATTGGTGTTTGCTCAGGAAGCATTGTCATCCTTTGGAATGAAAATATTTTTCATCTCCGGAGAACAAAATGTCCAATATTTCCTGTGTCATCCCCATGGTTGTTATGTTCCTCCTGTTTGTCCCTGTATTACCCTGGCCACTCTGACGGGACTTCCTCTCTGTGATGGCTATTTGTTCAGGCTGCTCTCAGCCTTTTCCTTACGGTACACAGACACTTCCAAAAAAGTCCTCCAGATAATTGTGTGTGTGTGTGTGTGTGTGTGTGTGTGTGTGTGTGTGTGTGTGTGTGTGTGTGTGTGTGTGTGTGTGTGTGTGTGTGTGTGTGTGTGTGTGTGTGTGTGTGTGTGTGTGTGTGTGTGTGTGTGTGTGTGTGTGTGAGTGTGCTTGCTTGAAAGAGAGGACCGTGTAACAGAATACACTGCAGTGAATTACTGTACATAATTTGACATCAGCTTTATAAACAGGGTGGGTAGACATTTCTAGGCTCTTACATAAAAAATGGACAAGTGTGAATGTAATCCAAGTTATGGCATGTGATTCAGTTTTGTGTAAACACTGGGAACACATTTTGGCATCTAAGAACTCTCATGCTACAGGCGTGGCTCTATGTGGATCAGTTGAGGTCTTGTACTTCTTAGGCTCTAGGAAAGGAAGCAGTGGGTGTGAGGAGGGTCGATGAGGGTGATGAGTGACTTGTAAAATACATGATGAGCTGTACAGTGTTGCAGAGTTAAATCTGACATTATCCTCATTGTGAGGGTGTCACAGACCGTCACTCAGGACAAAGTTGAGGTCCATTCACACCCATAGGAGAGGTACAGGACAGCTTACTGTCCTAGAGATCCATCTATTAAAACTCTCACGAGGCCAGAGGGAGTGGACAGGTAATTGATGTATCTAATAGCCAGTCACGGAACACTTAATCATGTCATAGCTACATGGATCTTCATTCCATAGCCTGTCTATGTATCTCTGCCTGCCTCTGCCTGTCTGTCTCCTTTCCATCAATATTCATTAGTCCACCTTTGGTCTTTACCATCTCACTTCCTCTGACACAATTATAAAGCTTCTAAGTGTTCTGACTTGGCCTTAGCATTCTATCCTTACTTACTCTCAGATCAATGATAGAAATAACTACCTACAAGCTCACTAAGCATTCCAACATAATTTGACCAGCTGGCTTGCGATGAGACAAGGCTTGAAGACACAACTTGAGACTGCTATTCTCCCCACTCAAGCATTCTCTTGGTGAGGATAATTGAATTTAGAGGAAGGAAAGAAAAGGAATTATTATGCAACCAGACAGTGCCAAAAAATAACCCCCAGACATGAGGTCTCAATCTGCAGAGCCTGCCTGCTGCACACATATTCTGGGGCACAACATCAAGGCCACAGGTAATTCATCTTCTGTCTGTTACTGTGCTTTTCAACTTAATTCAATGAATAAAGGCTCACCTTTGTTTTCAGGGAGGTTTAACATGTTGCTCTGTGGTTAAAGAGAAAGGAGAGATTGTCTTTAGGAAAGGAGGGAAGAAAGAATGAGAGCAGGAGAGATGGAGCAGCCTGGTCTCATAGACTAGACGTAATATAGTAAATGTAAATCCAGGACACTCAAATTTGTATGATATGTTACGTTTGATATGGTTACATAAGAAAGAAGGTTACTTAAGGCAAAAACTAAAGAAGGGTGGTTGGTCGGGTTGAATGGGTCTGCGTATAACACAAACGTCTAGCAGCCCAACTTTAGCATTTTAGCTATTAAGCGTCTTTGCAACTATTTACTACTTTTCAGCTACTTTTCAAATACTTAGCATATTAGCAAACCCTTCCCCTAACCTTAACTCCTATCCCTAACCTGAACCTTAACCTTAACCCTTAACCCCTATTCTAGATAATGGGGCGGCAGGAAGCCTAGTGGTTAGAGCGTTGGACTAGTAACCGAAAGGTTGCAAGATCGAGTCCCCGAGCTGACAAGGTAAAAATCTGTTCTTCTGCCCCTGAACAAGGCAGTTAACCCACTGTTCCTAGGCTGTCATTGAAAATAAGAATTTGTTCTTAACTGACTTGCCTAGTTAAATAAATGTAAAATAAAAAAAAATGTAAGCCACCTAGTTAACCTTAGTGTTAGACACAAATTGGAATTTGTAACATATACATATTGAAAATTGTAACATATTGTACAAATTGCAATTCATAACATATCACACGAAATGGATGATGGACATCCACAAATTAATACATACCAGTGGAGGCTCCTCAGAGACGGAAGGGGAGGACCATCCTCCTCTTCGAATTTCATACAAATCAAAATAGGGAAACATTAAAAACGTTATCCTCTTTAGATAAAACTATACTAAAATATATTTACATGTCACCAAATAATTTATTAAAACACACTGTTTTGCAATGAAGTTTCTACAGTAGCCTCAACAACACTCTGTAGGGTAGCACCATGGTGTAGCCGGAGGACAGCTAGTTTCCGTCCTCCTCTGTGTACATTGACTTCGATACAAAACCTAGGAGGCTCATGGTTTTCACCCCTTTCCATAGACTTACACAGTAATTAGGACAACTTCTGGAGAACGTCCTCCGATCTCTCAGAGCTCTTGCAGCATGAACTGACATGTTTTCCACCCAATCAAAGGATCAGAGAATTAATCTAGTACTGAAAGCATAAGCTAAAGCTAGCTAGCATTGCAGTGCATAAAATGTGGTGAGTAGTTGACTCAAAGAGAAAGACAACAGTTGAACAGGTCTGAACAAATGAATTTCTTTAAAAATGAAGGAGAAGCAAGAGAGGGAGAGAGAGCTACATTTTGTTGTATTTTTTTTTCACTTTCACTTAGCTAACAAATGCAGCTAGCTAGTTTAGCCTTCTCAAACACCCGGCTCAAACATAGAGGGATGCTATGTTAGCTAGCTGGTTATGGCTTTTCAACACAGGAACTCTTCCAAGTCAAGGTAAGCTTTAGGTTTTATTCATTTATTGCTACCGTTGCCCGCCGGGGAAACTGCTTGTAGCGGGTTGTTGACAACAATGTAGGCTACGTGTAGTGGTTAGCGGTTATGATATGAAGGTTTGGCTTGGAAGGTTTTTTTTTCCTGGTCACAGAAGCGTCCACAAGCAAAGATAAAAAATGAGAGGTGGAGAGCGCGTAGTTGCGAGAAGGAATTCTACAACAAGCAAAATGATTATGCTGTTTGTATGTGGCTGCTATGAAAGTCAACTGTGTTTGCGTGTGATCAGGGTTTTAGTAATTCCGCCGATTCTGGTGAAAAACATTTCTTAAATGGAAGCAAACGTAATGAAACTGGAATAAACATATCGGAATTTGTCCAATAGAAAGTCTTGTTTGCAACTGTTAGACTAATGATTACACCCTAGATCAGCCAGATGCAGGCAAGAGTGTGCAAGGTGGTATTGAATGTAGTATCACTGTCTGTCACCTTGATTACTCATATTTTCCTCTCAATCTGTGCACCTATATTGTAAACTTTCATTCATAGGCTAGGTTGTAGCAACCTCATGATAGGTATAGTGAACATTTTAGTATCATGTAGTAGCCTAAACCTGTGACATATATAGGGAAGGTAATCAGGGAGGTGATGGATTCTGGGGAGTCTGGTGCGCGTAACGATGGTGACAGGTGTGCGCCAAAACGAGCAGCCTGGTGACCTAGAGGTCGGAGAGGGAGCACACGTGACAATTACACTTTATATACATCACAGAATGAAATATAACAAAACCATTTGACTTACAAACACCAGATTTGCTGCGCAAAAATATTTATAACATTCCACCCATGAGGCCACTAGAGGACGCTTTGGTCATTTGACTGCAGGAAAGAGTTACAGACCGCCACTGATACATACCATACCCATACAATACATATCATACTAGTTTGTGTCCCGGATTTCCGTTTACTATGTTGCATCTACCCCTGAGTCCAGGTTGGATGGAGAGAAAGGGAGCAATGACTGAGTGAGCACAGTGTAAGTCGAGAAGAAAAAACTGTTTCCATCATTTTAACCGTGAGAAAAGATTATATTCTGATTTACATGCAGCTGCAGTCACTGGCTCATTTGTTTTGATAATGGCTCATCCTGCCTCATCCTGCACATATTTTATACAGAGCAGAGTGTGCCGTATATATCTGACATAACAAACATCTCACTTTTTGTGTTAGCACTCTGCATCAAAAGTGATGGGCGTTATACGAGGCTGGGAAGCAGCTTGAGTAGTAGACTGACGACACACTCGAGTGCACAGCCTGACAGTTTAAATGCCTCGTGCCTCATCTCTGAAACATCTGGCCCCGGTTTTGGTGTCTGAGGCAAAGATGTATTCTTCTTAAAACTTGGGTTCTCTCACTTTCTCCACTCATCAATTTTAAGGAGTATGCAAATGTCTCGTTCCTTCACTATCCCTGGGAGTCCGAACGACTGCACGGCTGCAACAACAGGGTAATACATTCTCATTAAGACTCCCCTTCTTTGAAAGGGGAAGAAGTTGAGGTTGGGATATTCGTGTTTATGGTCCCAGACAATTGAAACAAATGGATGTTCAGGAGGCGAGACAGGACTCCCCCAGTTAGTGAGGGGTATATCTGTCTGTATGTATGTATGTACAGAATGTCTGCAGACGTCATCCTTCCCACTGATCGCCGCACAGAAAGCTGATGAAGTCAGCCACAGGGAGTGATGAGGCCTCGGCTGCAGCCGCCCGCGCCACTCTGCTCAGCGTCTCCCCTCCCCTCTGACAGCACCATATTTCAGTGGGCTCATTCTACACTACAGCCTGTACTGTCCCTGTCTCCTCTGGGCGTCAATGGGACGCCTCCCATCGTCAGATAGGTGATTTCACACCCCGGTGGCGGCAGCGGTCTTTGCTGTAGCTGAGTAAAGTGGCCTGACTCCAGACAGCTTGGTGACCCCTCCTTAGTTCTTGGCTGGCTGCTCTATCCATCTCGTGATGTGCGTGAGAAGATGAGCTGGGTTGGGAATTCTTACCACATGATCACTTCTACTCTTGGAGAGAGTGTCCAGAATACATCATTTTAAGTCACACTCAAGAAAATAAGAACAGGGGATGCCTGTGGGTTTGCCATACTGCCTTTCTGTGTCCCTTCTACTAACCATTAATCACTCTGTTCATTTACCCTGAGCTGCTGATGTATTTATCCTAATGAGCCACTAAATGAGAGAAACCAAAGTCTGGCCTTCCAAGAGGCCTGGTCTAGAAGGCCAACTGAGACCAGGCCACAGCTAACCTGATCTTCAGCTCCACCATTGTCCAGGTGACTCACCACACGCCTGAGTGATCCCAGAGAGAGAGCCTGAAATCCAGGTTTGGTTTAGGTAAGTGACCGCAGACACACACCTCTTAGAGCCGGGTTTAGCAGTAGCCAGGGTGTGATCCCTCAGCCCAGGTCCCTGGGGGTGTTTTGAACAGCATGAAGGGGAACTCTCTGTCTGTCTCTCTCTGCTGAATGGTAGCACATAATGCCCCTCTGTGTTCGGCCTGCTCCGGGTCATACACTGTGACCTCTGTGTGGACCCCCCTCCTTCTTCACACTTCCCTCCACCGCCCTCTCCTCTCATGTACTGTAAGCTTGACTGATCATGGGGAAGAGATGTGTTAACTGTATGAGGGAATTTTTTTGCAGTTTGCCATGGTAACGGTCATCAAAATATTGAAGGCGGAGGGGGATACACAGCCAGGTCAAAAGTTAATGCCGACACATTTTGAGGAACGGCTATTGACTTTATGTTGTAAATTCTACACCTAGAGCAGTTTTCACATCTTCTTTGAGACCTGGGTGAGATGTTGCTAAGCTGAGTTCCTGGTCTATTCATGTCTACTACACTATCATGAAAACCAAAACAATATGTTTTAAAAACAGCAACTGTCTAAATACTATTAATGTTACTAAATGCTTATAACATGCTGAGTATGATATGCACTATAACTATACAACCTTAGTGGTTTATGAATCAATGATGCAATTCCATAGCTGCCAACCAGAGCTATTTCATATTAACCAGAAGGCATCTATCTGACTTGTTCTTTCATAAAACGTGGGCCCAATTCAACAGATAGGTTTTCATGTTTATATCAATAACAGGGCTGGTCCGTGACTGCTAGTGGGTCCTCTGGGTGCCTATATCACTGTGTAATTTCTCCTCCAGCTCCTCTGAGTGATTCTATCACTGTCAACACAGGGAGAACGGGAAAGCAAGGGGACATCCACGGATAAATCCACTTAAAGGGCTTTTGAATCTAATCTATGATGAGACACCTTCTCAGAGGATTTCCAGGGTGAAATTGTGCTCAGTAAATTTGAGTTTACCAAGAGTAAAGTTATTAGCCAGACAAGTAAATGCTGGCCATATCGCTTTTATCACCTTGACTATCTGGGATTTCTTTCTGTTCGTGTTCAGGGCTGTGTATCTGGGGAAATCACACACTGGCGGAGCGAGGAAAACACAGATCCTATACTGCCCCCAGTGGACAACTGGTTGAACAGTTAACAGCCCACCACTCACTCACACCGGATCAACACTGCCACCTATAGGCCGTCTCTGGTCACTGCCACCTGGATGCACAGGCTCAACCTAGGTTTTCTCACTAGATAGAGAAAAAATGTGTTGTGTTTAATGTTTTGGAAAGTATTTCATCATCACATTTTAATTATGAAATGCAACTTTTTGATTAAAACGAAGACAAGGCAATTGCAATAAATAGGTGCCATACATTGTGAGATGCTTTAGTGACCGTAGATTAACGATCTGCACAGAGACGGTGGGTAAACAAGTGACATGAATAACTTCCAGACTGCAAGTTAGAGATTTGAACGAGATCTTAAAGCAGCAATCACCAGTTTAATCATTAGCAAAGTGATGTCCCCGCTCCCTGTTTCGGTTAAAAACTGAGGGATGGGGCTGGAGAAATTTAACCAGAGCTAACACTGACCATCCATTATATAAAAATGATAGTTTTCACCATATTTTTCGTCTATATCGTGTTTGTTTACATTTACTTCCTTAACAAACATTGGGGTTAAACGAGTATATATTTTGGGTCGTACCGACAGCTGAACTATGCTCATGAGGCATTTCTAAGTTATATTCTTCATGATTTAATGGGTACATATAAATAATTCATTAATTCAAGTCAACAAATTGATAGCAACTGCAGATTCCCCTTTAAGCACTTAACATATTGTACGAATTGGAATTCGTAACATATCATACGGATTGTGGGGGAGGGGTGTCACATATCATATGAAATGGATGACGTTGTACACAATACCGCACAATTTTCGGGGATCCGTTTTGGCTCGGGAGCACTACTTTCAAAACTACTTGCTGAAATTATGTAACACCCTCATAACGCATATTTAACTGCCTGGTTCCAAAATCAGCATGGGACTGGAGAGCTATTACAGCGACCGCAACTAACAGACAGTCCAACTAACATTCATACCATGGCTCCACTTCCCAACAACACACAGTCAAGACACACAAAGACTAGAAAATATACATTCATGGTGTAAAATGGAATAGAGTTTGTTTAATGTCCGTAAGGGAAATCAAAACATAAAATGACAAGACAAATTTTATTTTTTAAATGTAGGTAACAATTAAGTCTAAAACATTTGCACTTTAGAATAAAAGTCCCCTTCTAACTGTGCTTCAGAATACTGTCGCGTTGCCTCTCCGAGATGACCACATAATGATCACATGATCGGCATAAGGAGGATATCCCACTGGTACAATGATCTCCCACACATTTAATAACATGGACATGACAAAGAAGCAACAGCATCTGCTGGTATGAGCTGTGGTGGTTGCACATGAATGTGTACCAGGGGAACACTTTGGTCAATGCTTCTGCTTGATTACTGCAGAGATGGAGCTAATTGAATACTGATTATATCACAGTTTAAGCTAACAGTGCTCTACACATCTTTACATCAGCCGCAGGCTAATTGAAGCCCAAACAACTGTACTTGCAAACACATCCCTTCCATAGTCAAGGGTTATCTGCATAGTTTACACCACAGTTCCTACACTGAGTACATAGCTGATTCCTTTTAGATGTAGGAGAGAAAAGAAGTATAGGTTTGGGGGATTTCTCTAAATGTGCATACTGTAATAATGTTGAATACAGCTACTTGAGGGGTTAAGAAGCCTTGTTATATATAGATTAGGCCAGGTTAGTGATCTAGCTAGAACATGAACTAATGACCAACTGGGGAACACTGTTTTTCCACTGCTCTCTCTCTCTCTCTCCTTCCCTCAACACGAGCCCATGTAGGTCATTTTCAAACCCCTACAACCCCAGAGAAAGTGGCACCCATATTGCTCCATAAACGTCTCTCTTTCCCCTACAGCATAGAGCACACTGTAATGTGTTCACAGGGACCGCCTGCTCAGCCATCTGTCCTGTGAGAGAGAGGTGGCAGGAGGGCAGTATGAGCCAGGCTGAGGCTGACTGGAGCCCACTTAGATGTAAGGCTATCTGTCCCTTCCTTCCTGGTCACATGTAGCTACTACCTGGGAACAGGAGGAACCATTGAGCTGTTGACTGAATAGTGACTAAGCTATAGACTTAAAGTCTACTGTATGAATAGACAGACGACTGAGCGCAGGCAGCTTGTATATCAGGGATTTTCTCTCAAACAAATAAAAGGAACCATTGGCGCCCCTCTGTGGTCAAACAACCATACAACAAGACATACAATACAACATTGCTGTCTAACATTGTCTACCACAGACAAGACATTAAGAACACGTTTTTAAAAAGAGCACCCTATAAGACATGCAGACATTCAATACAAAACAATTACATAACAAGAAACAAAAGTGAAATCCTAGCAATTAATTTATAGCTGAAATTGATTAATTTACGTTAGATGTCACGTCTATCTAAAGCTGGGCTCTCCAACCCTGTTCCTGGAGATACCCTCCCGTAGGTTTTCCTTCCAACCGCAGTTGTAATTTACCTGATTCAGATGATCAACCAGCTAATTATTAGAATCAGGTGCGCTAGGTTAGGACCGGAGCGAAAACCTACAGGACGGTAGCGCTCTCCAGGAACAGGCTTGGAAATCCTTGCTCTAAAGACATATTGTACAATAGTCCCCTAAAAAGAGTTCCGTGTTTTGGTATGCATTCATTACTTCTCAGACTATAAGAAGAAAGTCCCATTTCCATGACTGTGGATAATGACAATGCAACTGGCCTGTGATCTTTCAGCTCAGGCCTGGGAGCTGGGAGCACACGGTTAGCTCTACATTTAAAACAGCCTCTGAGCTAGCCTGATGAAAGATATCAACGTAGACAGTGAGCCCCAGGGACACCAACGCCAACGTCCAGGCCAAACTCAAAGGGAGTGGAGTTCCAAATCTCGCTACCTCCTCAGTATTAAATCAAAGGTAGCGCATACTACGAATAGGATCAAAACAGCAAGTTATTGCTTCTTTCAATTGTATTGAAATTCAGATGTCTGCAGTAAAATGTGGGATACTGACTTTTTGAGGTCGTTCACACATTCAGTAGTTGAGTGCTGCTCTAATATCAAGTTTAAAGGGTTAAAATAAATGATAAATAAGATAAAAGAGCGCACTTCTACACATCTCCATGTACTGTAACTACAGTACATACTGGCCTTCTTTAGCTCACAGTAATACCTTTTTCAAGTTACAGAATGAATCAAATAAAACTAATATCCCTGAGGCAACAGGACTATGGTTTCATTTTAAATACATATTATATAAGCTATCAAAAACACACACATGGACATAAAGGGAAAAGGTTCACAGTATCTGTCCAGTGTTTATAGCTTTGCTTTACCTGAGAATCACAAAGCACCCTGATGGCTTAGAGGAGAGCCCTTTTTGTTCAATCAGCTGGCATTCACTTAATGAAGAATACATTCTTAAAATACATATTTATACAACAAATAAGCTATCTCCTACAGTACATAAACACGCCTGGTAAAATATTAAAGTTATCTCTGTGCTACTTTCTGTGATAAAAAGATTTTATACGCTTTGACATTTCTGTAGATAAAAAAAGGTACTGCACTCAAACACAGTCTTACATAGCTCTCTTCCATGTAAGAATACATTTATTCACGACAAAACCTAGAGTCCAGTAACTTAGTGTATAAAACAAACAAATATATAATTGAAATACTGTATCATGAACAGGACTTTACAAGTCATGAGCAGGAGGAGGCTACCAAAAACCATCACCCCCCCCTCCCCGAAGAGCATTGAGGAGAGGATAGTGGGTGATCAGAATGAGCTCTGACAAGCAGAGTTGGTGCTGTGTGCATGTGGCCACAGGGCCCTGCTAACACAGTGATATAAGATAGGGACACATCTTTGATGTGACACGTCAAAACAAAGCCGCAGAAGCAGAAATATGACATCACACAGTAGAAACCGGATACTGTAATTCAATGGAGATGCTGAGAACATGAACTGTCTTTACGTTGTGGGTGTTCAGAGTCAGCTGGTATAGTGTGGTAGTGTAGTGCCCTATAGCAGGGGTATATCGCTAGCAACAACAGAATCAATGATTACAGCAGAAAGAGGAGAATATCTTCTTTCTAATGATGTCAACATTGTTTCTTAACTCCTAATATTGAGAAAATTACAGTCACTGGAGCCAATAACCAGCTGACACTGAAGTATCTGACATACTGTAGGCGCTGGCTGCTGGTAAGCTTTCTTGACATAGACATACATTTTTGCAAACATATGGGTAACCTTTGTTTAACCAGCTAAACAGCTGCTTTTAGCTAAAACAAAATGCGGGAGTTACCTTTCTAGCTAATAGACTATGTTAGAGTTTACACTTCCTTTCCCAATTAAAATAATGAAAAACGATCTACCAAATCTATAATAAAAAAAAAATAATGTTGATTACTTCTCCTTGCCATTATCATTCACTTGATGCTAAGACGACATGTGAGAAGAAAAAAATTGCTAAAGTATGATTGCCGGGTTGCCGGTTTGCCTGGGAGGGGATCCCGGGGCAAAAAAAGGTTGAAGACCCATGGCCATAGCTGCTGTGATGAAGACACATTTTTGGGGGATGGGATAAACAGATACCAAACTCCTGCTCATGTTTTGACATGTGTCCCTCCCTCCACTTTATCCCCTACATCTGGTTGTCATTGTACTGTGGGGTGTTGCTGGAGTACTGCTGATCCGGCATCATGGCCCCCGTGGCGGCTCCCATAGCTGCCTGCTGCGCTGCCTGCTGGATGTGGGGGTTCTTCCAGGCCCCTGTGGTCCACTCCTCCTGAGCCTTGCCTATGCTTCCCCCGCTGCCACGGTAGAAGTTATGGACCTGGAGAGAGGGAGTAGTGGGACGACAGTAAAATGTCAGGCTGCACATAAAGATGACAGAGAGCAATGGAGACCTTTGTTGCTGCCCTATGCAGCCGGCACAATGGGCATGAGTGAGCGACATAAAGATCACCATGCACATCTTCATGCTCTACGTGTCCCATGGTTGTGACGTAACACAGATGATACAGACTTGCCTTGGTGAGGGCGATGAAGGACAGCGTTGCCGTGGCAGTGAAAAAGAGGGTGGGGATGAGCATCAGCAAGGCGATCCAAAGGTTGTAGCTGAAGAAAGAGATGGTCGCCAGCCAGCCGCTGAGAGATGTAGAGAAGAAGAAGACACTTACCATTTGCCCCTGTATACTGAGTATATCAAACATTAGGAACACCTTCCTAATATTGAGTTTCACCCCCCTTTTGACCTCAGAAGAGACTCAATTTCGTCGGGGCATGGACTCTACAAGGTGTCGAGAGCGTTCCACAGGGATGCTGGCCCATGTTGATGCTTCCCACAGTTGTGTCAAGTTGGCTGGATGTCCTTTGAGTGGTGGACAATTCTTGATACACACAGGATACTGTTGAGCGTGAAAAACCCAGCAGCGTTGCAGTTCTTAACACAAACCGGTGCGCTTGGCACATACTACCATACCCTGTTCAAAGGCACTTAAATATTTTGTCTTGCCCATTCACCCTCTTAATGGCACACAATCCATGTCTCAACTGTCTCAAGACTTTCAAATCCTTCCTTAAAAATCCTTCTCCTCCCCTTCATCTACACTGATTGAAGTGGATTTAACAAGTGACATCAACAACGGATCATAGCTCGCACCTGTATTCACCTGATCAGTCAATGTCGTGGAAAGAGCATGATCCCTTTATGTAGTAGGCTAATATTTTGGCTCAGCCTTAAAAACATTTTGTGTCCCACATATAAAACCATCCATTTCTGAATGTTGACATTTATGGAAGCTGCCATTACAATTATATCTGCTAATCAAAGTGAAGCCAGGTGACATTTAGCCCTTAACAGCCTTAAACTCTATTGACAGAATGGAGTCATAAATGTCCTGAGTGAGGCTATTTCCTGACTGTCATCTATTGCATTGTTAATGATATGACAGGGTGTGGTAAGGTAGGAGGTTATACTGCTGTTGTTTTAAAGACATACATGTTTTGGCTAAACAGAGTTTGTCGGTAACACAATAACTTTCATTTATAATACTTTATGGAACATTTTGAAGCATTTATACATGTGTAGAATCATTTATAATGGGCTTATTATTGAAGGTGATTTGAATGTGTAACCAGTTTACCAGTTTCCCCAGCCTGGGATCCCTATGCACTGGATAATACTGATGCCCACCTGGGCCATGAACACAAAGAAGAACGCCATGAAGTTGAACGAGCTGTCCGTCCTAGGAGAACAACAAAAGGAATTGTAAGTACACGGACACACAACACATTATACAGTGTGGTACTTGTTAATAAGTAAATCCCTTTTCAAGATTCCGCTTGGCGGTAACTGATTTCCCTTGACTGATGGTATATCACTATGATCAAGGACAATGGTGTCATAGTAAGACTGGGGGGGGGGGTTTCCTGACCACATAGCCTGATCAAGAAAAACTATGGGCCCTAGTTATAGCTTAAAACGATCTAGTGGTAGTTGGATACCTCATGGGTGTGTCTGAAATCCACTTACTTGAAGGCCTTGTAAATGGGCCTGAACCAACACACATAGGAGCAGGGGGTGAAGAGAATCAACCATATGATGGCCATGCCAAAATTTGTCACGCCCCCTCCACCCAGCATCCACACAAAGCAGCCCACCAGATTCACAGCCAGGGTGATTGCATGCACTGTAAAACACACCACCAGGAGAACACACTGTTATACACACCAGTAGAACAATGCAAAAGTATAATATAACACCAGTCGGGGAACCAGCTCTCAGATAAATGATCACTTTCTGTCCACTCCGGTTCCTTGAGTGCCCTTTCTGCAGGTGTCCATATTTTATTTCCCTTCTCTGTTTTGCTCTAAGTCTCAGTAATCTAGCAAATCTACTCCTCTTAAGATCGAATTGGTTGTAATTAAAGCGTTGCGTGAGCTAGGGGTTCAGTTCCAGCCTGCTCCACAGAACTGCCACAGGCAGCCAATCAGCTTCAATTACTGGTCCACAAAGGGAAGAGAAATCCCTTCATCCGAACTACAAACTCAACCAGAGCTATAATAATAGACCCATTAAGTGATTAGACTTTTTTCATCTCGGGCAAAGAAACGAAGTGAAGGCTAGAAGTATTTTAATTGGTTACTTTTGAGTTTCTGTCTATTCTTGACCAATACATCTAATGTAACAAGGGTGATTATTCAATGAGATTAGCTAAATGGATTAAAATACATTTTAGAATGACTGAAATCATGGAAACATAAACTGATAGAAACATCAAACATGCAGAGCAAGCACAACACACAAAATGAATGACAGAAAGGATATAACAGATTATTCCATCAACACTGTTATTGGTGAATAAGTGCAAACACAGAGGTACAGAATACCTGTGTAAATGTTAATCACTTAATGGGGGGATCTGCAGAGAGAATAAAATATAAGTCATTAGATGAGAAGAAGGGGCAGCGTATGCATAATCTCCCACCGGCCTGGATGAGAGACACACCAGTGGAGGCTCCGCAGAGGAGAAAGGGGAGGACCATCCTCCTCAGTGAATTTCAGAAAAATGTCAATAGTCAAACAGTAAAAAAGTTATCCTTTTTAGATAAAATTATACACAAATATAGTCACGTCACTAAATCATTGATTTAGTCCATGCTCATAAAAAAAAAATTTGTCTTCCCTCATCTTAAACGGCAGCGACCACCGCTGACCTACACATATCTAGTTACAGCAGAAGACCCTCTGTCATTCTTTGTAGCTGTGGTGGATGAAGACAACCCATGTGGCATGGGAGAGGTTAACTGTCAGCTCCTGTGTGTTCACCACAATGATCCAATCTAAACAGTAGGCTACACTGGAGAGAGGGCTACACAGAAACTCTGCACAGAGGGGAAACTTGTTTCACACTATTGTGGCTTCCTGAACCGTACTGTCCTGGCACACTTATTTCCCTTTTACACGTTCCTTTCCAGCACAGTTCCAGCAACTATGGTTGATGAGTAATCAGGCCAGCGCAGTGCAGCTTGGCTAGGCTGTCTTGGCTCAGCTCAGTAGTCTGAAAGAAGTATAACAGTGCAATAAGACATCGTAACCCCTAAATATGTGGACTCTATGACAGAGTGGCTGACTAGAGTTGTTCTAGTATGGGCTGTGGGTAGTGGGCTCTGGGTAGTGGGCAGTGGGCACTCACAGATCCACAGGTGGTAGAGTCTCTTGCACATGGTGCGATGCTGTTCAGGGATCTCCTCATCAAAGTCCTGGTAGAAACATGGCTGCAGGGGGATGAACCCTGGTATTGGAGGGAAGTTATTCTCTGCTGGAGAAATGGCAATCATACATTAGTGGCATTGGCAGGTGTGTCATGTTAGGCTAGATACTAGTGTTTGTATGATTGGTTGATCAGAGACTAGCCAAACAAGACAGTAAATGACTTTTATAGAACACTATGATTATGTACCAAAACATATGCATACTGTGTGTCAATTTCAATTCATGCAAATCCTTACCAGCCATCACTGTTGGTTTTGTTGTTCAGATTGTTTTGGTCCTCAATCTTTTGAACCTACAAATAAAGAAAGTGTAGCTTTGTAAATGCAGTCATTCTAAAACTCAGTAACAACACTAAACATCAGATTTCGCACTCACAGGTGAAATGTATTTGCACGTTATATTAGTAGGCCCGAACACAATAATTGAACAAAGACTATTGACAGAAAGAGATGGATCAATTATGCCAGTGTGCAGCTTATGTGTGACACCACTTGTGACATACTGTAGCTATGCTTTTATCCAATGCAGTGTTTTCAAGATCTATAATCTCAACGTTGTCACTTGTCACATTCGACTGAAGAGATTTGCGGACACACACACACAGGGACGTGTTGGTGGCATCGGCTCAATGGTGGATCTTCAGGGTTTAAGAACTGGGATCCTTCCGGTGCGCGAGTAAAAGTGGAGACTCAATAAAGCAGCCAGAGTCTTCATAGCCTAACATTCGTGGTGTTTTGGTTTGAATTCGCTGAATAGACCCATATACTACCGGTACTCGCTTCAAGTCAACCCGCTATCTTTGAAGTTAGTGCTATCCTGATAGGGATCAACTGACTCTAAAGGCATTACGGACTTCCATTGGAAACATAATCTGCTTACCTCCTCCTGTCCTGAGCGCACTGTTGCTATTTACAATGTTTTGTCCCTCGGCTGCATGCTATCAGTTCCACCTCATCGAATATGAGGAATGACAAAGCTTGATAATGAAGAGATAAAGTAGAATAAATCACTGTTATTTCACTTTTTTATACGAGGTCGTGGAAGTAATGTATCTCCAATGCCGTAGCTGTCCTCTCAGTGTCAGTAAATCTACTGTCCCGTCAGTCCTGACCAATAGGCACACTGCTCTCTACTCGCGATATCTGCGTCTTAACATTATTATCCAATCGCTATGTGGCTCTCCCTCGTTCCATGGCGGCTGCTCTCCACGGTGCTGAAGTTAATAGCCCGCTGTCTACAGAGAAAGCGAAGTAATCTGTGACCTACTCTGGTGTTACTGGCGCGCTTCGATAATTTCACTCATAATGATCACCAAATGAACGTTTATGAAATTAATCAAATACAGGATTATTATTCAATAATTATCTAGTAATATGTATTTTGTTTTTTTAGTGGCATAAAATGTTTCACTTAATGTTTGATATTCATATGCAGAAATTATGGTCAGCAATTACGGTCTGTCAGGGGTCTCATTTATACTGTATGATAGGGGTCATGGGGTTTATGGGCAGGACTAACAGTGTTTGACGTTTATTCATGTCTTCTATCAATAATGTACAAAACAGGAGGGGAGGTTAGCCAGCAGATGGCAGTGTTGATATTGGTTTGTTTCTGGTTTGCCAGCTAGGGGGTTCAGTTCAGCACTGCTTTACTGATGGAAGTTACGGTATCATCTATCTATCCCCTTGACATACTCATCCTATGAATGTTCCTCATCTTACAGAGTAATATGCCATTTATGCTTTAATGCTTTATGATGGATGAATTTAGCATGCAGATCTTTTCACTGTGCTTCTCTTGTTTACAGTAAACCTCAACCTCTATGTACAACACTGGTTAAACATTCTACACATCTATTCCAACAATAATGACTGGCATACCAAAAATGCACTGCCCTTCCTTCATTGTCCTCAAATAGCTTAGCATGACAAATTGGAAGTATTGACCATAGAGCCTTTCCAGCCCTTTTCAACTACAGACCCAATTGTCCCTATGTTCAATTACTCATATCCACAACATTAATAATTCATACATATATTGTGCCCAATCAGTGATTACAATATCTTTCACAAAGTCAAAATATGCACATATTTGCATGTGATGAATACGTACTTGAGTCTTGGACTCCTGGGACACTAGCCCTTGGGCTAAAAGAGATCCTTACTAAAAATCAAATCAAGTCTAGGGACACAATTTAAGAAATCTACCACAAAATGTGTGATTGAAAAAAATATATTCTTCGACATATAATAATATTTATAGTGTATGAGTCATTATATTTGCTTCTAATCTTTTCCATCACTGAGATAAACCCCTCATGTTTGCCCACCTGGAAATGCCTCTCTTCTAAAACCTTATCAGGATTCTTCCAGCCACTTACATTTTCACAGAGATGAAAAAAAGAAGAAAAACATTGAATTATCAAACAGACAAGACAGTATAGCCTAGCCTAGCTGCTGAAGTTCAGTTCATGTAAGGACAGAGGCAGTCAGTCAGTTAGCTGCTCTCTGTAAGGCCAATCATTTCCACCAGTGGCTCTAAACTCATATGGCCCTGTGTATTTCATTATGGTGGCTGGCTGGGTGATGGGGGCTGAAGGTTAGCCGGTGAGACAGGGGCAATGAGTCTGTGTTCATCAGAGCTGGTGACATAAGCTAAGGTTAGACCTGACGTATGGCTGACCGGGATGTTAGTGATACAAAGTAAAGAAAAGTACAGGTATATCTAGATCCCTGGGCTGACTGGGCTCTGCCTGTCCCAGACACAGCATGAGAGAGAGTCAAGTCCCTACAGAGCATCTAGAGAGGATACCTTGTTTGCATTGTAAGTTTACTGTGCTTTCCTGTAGGTTAAATCCTGAGTCCATTCTAACATGAATCCAGGTAAAACTTGCATGGTCATTATTTGAAAGTGCTCGTACTGCAGCATGTATGGACATCTGGTGATTCCTGTATCAACAGGATAAGGAGCTTAACCTTGCAGTGCACTGCATGATAAGTTGTTAAATTGTAATTTGATTTCCACTACTTGGCTTTTATTCTGCATAACTAAAGCCCTGTAGTAACCTGATTATTGTGTTGGCAGGCAGGGGCCTTGCTTTGAAACCAACAGACTGGAGGATGCCAAGAGCCTCATGCTGAGAGGAAGGGTGTGGGAGTCATCACAACAAAGAAGGAAAACACAGGAATCCTGCAGTAGCACTTCTGTTCAATGAACTTTAGGGGGCACTGTGATCCACTTTTCCTCAAACTGTGAATGCGTGTGAGCGAGGTCTGTCAGTATGCTACTGCTACTGCTGCTGCTGAAGCTACTTGGGTGACTCTGGGTTTGTTCATTTTCCTGTGCTATTTTAGATGGAGTGCTTCAAAAAATGGCTTTTGGCTTGTCGTGGTTAACCTATGTATAGTTGCTGTGCCTATTTCTCTGTTTGTGTAAGTCACCTTTTTTTTCAGAGTTGTGGGTTTGTACTTGTTGTTCAGAGTGTGGTCTCTATCTTCACACACACACACACACACACACACACACACACACACACACACACACACACACACACACACACACACACCACACACACACACACACACACACACACACACACACACACACACACACACATACACACATACACACACACACACAGCTTCAGGGAGAGGAAAGATTGGCCTTCACACTGTTTTCTCTACAAGAAGGCCGGTTGGCAGCACACCTCCCCTCTCCAATGACACAGAGAAGTATTTTGAGGGCAGTTGACACATCTGGCAACAACAAAAAAGCAGAAAATACTCATATTATAAAACCACAAGGACTATTTCATCTTCCTGACGTGTCACATTGAGAAGTAATGGCAATAATTCTCAGTGATGAAATCCTGCTTGCCCAAGGAGACACATTACAGTCATTGTCTAGTCTCCTCTTCTCAAAACGCATGACACACATCACATACTATACAATTTAGCCTGTGACAAACTTACAGTTTCAGAGAGAGAGAGAGCTCTGGAAAATGAATAAACAAGGCTATTAGTATTCAAAGGCCCCTGTCTGCCTGTCCACAGGGCTGCAGGTAGGCATCTGTCCACTTGTCCTCACTAGACACAGGGATGAGATGTTGGAGAGTGTCCTGCGAGAGAGAGAGGCAACGCTGGGCATCACAAACCTCCCCCTAAAAACCCTGGCCCCTCAGCCTCCTATTGATCTGCAGTAGACGACTAAATGATCAATACATTTCTCTCCTCTCTGGAATAGTCGGCCTTCATGAAACAGGGTTTTTCCCTCTGTAATGTTAATCTTTTTCTGAAGCATTCTTTCACTCTGACAGTATCTGTCCATCACCAACTAACACAGTGGATGGATACGCTTTGGAGCGTTGAGGATAAACAGGCCATATTTAGAAAAGCCACATAGTATTTGGAAATGTAACCATAATTGAGATGAGCTACTACACTCATAGAAAAAAAGGGTGCTATCTAAACCTAAAAGGTTTATTCAGCTGTCCCCATAGGGGAACCCTTTCCACAGAGGGTTCTACATGAAACCCCAAAGGGTACTACCTGGAACCAAAAAGGGTTCTCCTATGGGGACAGCCAAATAACCCTTTTGGAGCCCTTTTTTATAAGAGTGTATAGTCCCAAATGGGTGATGTCGCTTGAATCATTCCCCCAAATCTTCCCAGCCAGAGGAAATGTCTGTTTCCAGTTTATAAGATCTCTATGTTGGAATGGCTCTGAAGCTTTTCAGATGTAACAGGGGCCGACCAGGGGTCAGCACATCTCTGGGAGAGATCCTTCTTGCCTCCCTGACAGTAAAGAATGTACAGATATCAGCTCCATTCTCTTTATGTACGTGTAGCATGAACATATTCCATGCTACACATAATCTACATCAGAGACTCACAGATGGAAATGTGAATGTCTTTGAAATGTTCTGAACAGGCTTTCAGGAGCTCCCTGCTTCCCGTCTTAAGACTCCTGCAACTCTTCCACTTTTCTCTCCCCCTCCTTCCCTCCATTCCCCCTCTCCCCATCTCCCCCGTCCTTACTCCTTCCTATCTGACCCTCTCTCTGTACTCCATGAATATTCACCAGCGGCAGGTCCAGTCTCAACAGTGCTTATTAAAACCATCTCTAATAACATGCACCTTCAATAGAAAGCCAAAACACAGATAAGAGTTGGCTGGTGGTTGGGGCTCTCTCTCCCACAGCAAACAAGGCCCCCATTGATGGGACACTTGAGACGACGACATGTTAGCAGAGCAGGACCAAGCTTTCTTTCCCAGAGCAGGACCGAGCTTTCCTTCCCAGAGCAGGACCAAGCTTTCTTTCCCAGAGCAGGGACCGAGCCACACAGCCTTTTACTGAGATTTTAAATCTACTTTTAAGCTAATTAGGATACAAACCGCTTCCTTCACAGAATATTTGTTTTAGCCTGTGTTCAGAGGGATTCTGCCCACCCTGTTCCCCTCCACTCCTCCTCCCTGGCTTCCCCTCTCTTTGCCCCTCTCAGCAGAGGAGATTAGGATGGGAAAGTCAGCTTTGCCTCATCAGCTTGGCCAACACTGCATTGATGAGGCACAATGAGCCTTTTCTTTGTCTGGTTGATTACTTGATATATCTTCCCCTAGACAGAGGGCACATACTGTATGAAATGAGGACTTGATGATGAGATGGTGAATGGTGCTACTAGTGGGTGCTACTAGTGGAGAGAGAAAGTGAGAGAGAGAACAGAAAAGGGGGGGCTGTGCCGACTGTATGTTCCACGGCCCAGAAAAGAAGATAGAGGACAGAGTTCATGTTTTCTCTCCTCCCTTCTCTGCTCCCTCCCTCCCTCTCTTCACCCCTCACCTCTCCCTCTGTAGGCAGATTGGTAGGAGTGGGCAGAAGGCTGGGCTTTTGTGCCTTTGCCCATGAGATCATAACCCAGGATGTGCTCCGAATAATGAAAAGAGGGAGGCATTACATCATGAACAAACACACACACCCTGGTACCTCATTGAATGGTAGTGTGTGTGTGTGTGTGTGTGTGTGTGTGTGTGTGTGTGTGTGTGTGTGTGTGTGTGTGTGTGTGTGTGTGTGTGTGTGTGTGTGTGTGTGTGTGTGTGTGTGTGTGTGTGTGTGTGTGTGTGTGTGTGTGTGTGAGGTAAGTACGTTTGCCTTGTTAAACTCTGAATATGAATGTCCTCCTCCCACCCTGTCCCCTCCTCAGTGCTCCAGGGTTGGGCATGCTGCCAGTGAGACCCTGGTGGTATTGTACTACTAAAGCAAACCATTTGCCCAGTCACCCTAAGTCTTGGTTTCTATGGAGACCCTTCCTCCTCGCCAAGCATGCACTCGGCACCCCTCCAGCGGAACGGGGTGGGATAACACCAAGCCGACCAATCACACACACTCACCTACTTTACATATGCAAACATGGACCATGAACTTCTGCATAGTGCACAGTTTGGTCCCCAAATGATTCCACTAGTGTTGGTTGAATGGCTGTTCTGAGAAGAAAAAGAGGTAGTAAAAAGCTATTCATTTCACCCAAACCACTTTTGTTGTTTGAATTGCGCACTAATTGCATCATCTGACGTGTAAACGAAAAAAGAAGCACATAAGATACTTCTTTTGGTCTTTTCTCGTCCCCTGTAGCATGTTCTTTGTTGACATAACTCATGGTATGTTTGTCTGATGTAACGTCACCTCAGCTTTTCCACCAGAGGGCAGTGCTCTGTCTGTGTCTTCTCCTCTCCTTATTGTAGAGCAGCCCTGCTGCTGCCTGTCAGACAGATAGACCTGACCTTGGGGGGGATGAAACTCAGCCACTGTGGAGGCTACTGCAGTCAGCACCACCAAAATACAAACACATCGGCACTTCAAGAACACTGTGACCTCTACAGAGCACAAAGGCCAGGGCAGGAACCACAGCCGGAGATAGAGGCCAGGAGAGATATGGGACCGTACAGGTGGCTGGGAGGGGATGCTGGAGAAGAAAATGGATGCTTATCTCAACTAATTTGCATGGCCTTTTTGGCAACCATTAAAAGTATACAGCGAGACAGGACAGGGTTTGGGCCTATTTGGTTTTACAATCGCTCTGCCTCAGCCTCTCCTCTGAGCGTGGTAATCCTGTCTACTACTGCCATCCATTGTCCAAGATGTGAAGTCCCACACACAACCAATTACATTTTAAAAGGCCCTAGGAGAAGAAGGAAAAATCTGATTTGTTCACACACAGGAAAAACACAAACATTAGGTTCATTGCCAAAATAAAAACTGCCTTCCCTGTTCACTGAAGCCTGACAACTTTACTATCCTAATTGGCCTCATTAAGTGGAACCTCAAAGTGTGTAAATAATTTGTCTGTAATAAGCTTGCCCTATCTTTAGCTCTCTTTGCTCGCTCTCTCTGACTTGTTTTCGTTGTGAAGAGAAAGGAGGCCCAGAGTAAAAATAGCAGCCCATCGTTCCTGGAGCAGATGTAGGATCTTAATTTGATCACCCTGTTGACTTTCCAGCCATTTAAAACCTGTAGTGTATTTTAGTTTAAAAAAGGCGTCTGAAGTTTGTAATTTCCACTTTGAAATTTCAGACTTGATTTTACCTTACAAAAAATGTATCAACCCCTACAAAATGTCCATTGATTATAATCCACATAATAATTCAAATTTCCTGTTGTTGCAGGATTATTTTCTTGCTGTAGCAAACCGGCTCAAATTAAGATCCTATATCTGTATTGTATTATCCTTTGACAAAAATAACCTTTGATGTGGTAATGAGAGAGACCAGTGTAGAATCACAGCGCCACAGATCTCAAAATGCTTTCCATCTGAACATGGTTTATTACGAGGCTTGTTTCTGTAGTGTTAACAAATCACAGATGGGGTACTCTTGTTGTTGTTCTGGCAGGTTCTGTCGGTTTGTGGTTTGGGGGGAATAGAGTGAATTAAGATCAGAGTAGAGTTGCTCAGGACCACGTCTCTTCTGTTGTTAACTAGCTCTGTGGCACTAGTAGGACAAATCAAGTCTCATCACTTTGTAAACATGCATGTCTGGAGCACTGCGACTTTGTTTCTACCATGGGCAAACTAACATTTATGTAGTGCAGGGATGGGCAACTGGCGGCCTGCGGCTCCCCTTTTGTAGGCCCTGCGGATCAAAAATGATTTACAAATAATAATTTACAAAGATAATTGATGAACTTGGTCGTGGTCTCAATTTATTGGAATAGTAGAATGCATAAGGAGCAATTTCAAAACAAATTTGTGCATCAGCAGTTTTTCACTTTTTTTGTCAGTCACTGACAGTCACCAATGTCAGTTAACATTTTTTAGATTGGAAAATTAGTTTAGCCAGATATCTAAACTTGAAGTAATCATGGTCGAATTACCAACCTGGGGGCCCCCATTGATCTTGTTAGTCACTCTTTGTCACGTCCTGACCAGTATAAGGGGTTATTTGTTATTGTAGTTTGGTCAGGACGTGGCAGGGGTGTGTTTGTTTTGTGTTGTCGGGGTTTTTGGCTAGTGTTATATGTTTTGTATTTCTATGTTCAATTTTCTAGTTTTTCTATTTCTATGTCTAGTTTATTGTTTTGGCCTTCAATTGGAGGCAGCTGTTCCTCGTTGCCTCTAATTGAAGGTCCTATTTAGTAGGGGCGTTTTTCATGGGGTTTTTGTGGGTAGTTGTTTCTTGTTTAGCTGTGTGCCTGACAGGACTGTTTTTCGTCGTTCTTTTTTGTTCGTGTGTTTTTTTGTTTCGTTTCTTCAAATAAAGGAGAAAATGTGTGTGGAGTGGAGAGCGCCGGTGTATGCGGAAGTGCGCACGATCTCGCCCATGCGCACGCACAGTCCGGTGCGAGCGATCCCAGCCCCTCGCAAGTGCTGTGCAGAGTGGGCATCCAGCTTGAAAGGAGGATGCCTGCGCAGCACATCTGGCCACCAGTGCGCCTCCTAGTTCCAGGCTACCCTACGCCTGCTCTACGCACGGCTGCCATCAGGCCTCTGCACAGCCCAGTTCACCCTGTGCCAGCACTCCACTCGTGCAGGGCTACTATTACCATCCAGCCAGGACGGGTTGTGCAGGAGGTGCACTCCAGACCTCCAGTGCCTACTCATGGCCCGGTGTATCCAGTTCCTGCTCCTCGCACTAGCCCTGAGGTGCGTGTCTCTAGTCTGGCGCCTCCAAAGCCAGCACCACGCACCAGGCCTCCAGTGCGTCAGCCCAGTCCAGCTCGTCCTGCTCCTGCTCCTCGCACTATCCCTGTGGTGCGTGTCCCTAGTCTGGCGCCTCCTAAGCCAGACCCATGCATCAGGCCTTCAGTGCGCAGTCCCCGTCCAGAGCTTCCGACGACAGTGCCCCGTCCAGAGTGTCCGGCGACAGTGCCCCGTCCAGAGTGTCCGGCGACAGTGCCCCGTCCAGAGTGTCCGGCGACAGTGCCCCGTCCAGAGTGTCCGGCGACAGTGCCCCGTCCAGAGTATCCGGCGACAGTGCCCCGTCCAGAGTGTCCGGCGACAGTGCCCCGTCCAGAGCTTCCGGTGACAGTGCCCCGTCCTGAGCTTCCGGTGACAGTGCCCCATCCTGAGCTTCCAGCGATAGTGCCCCGTCTAGAGACGGCCCACAGTTCGGAGCCTGCAGAGACGGCCCACAGTTCGGAGCCTGCAGAGACGGCCCACAGTTCGGAGCCTGCGCAGCCAGAGTCGGCCTCCAGTCCAGAACCGGCGCAGCCAGAGCCGGCCTCCAGTCCGGAACCGGCGCAGCCAGAGCCGGCCTCCAGTCCGGAACCGGCGCAGCCAGAGTCGGCCTCCAGTCCGGAACCGGCGCAGCCAGAGTCGCCCTCCAGTCCGGAGCTCCCAGAGTCGCCCTCCAGTCCGAGGTCTCCAGCGACGCGCATCAGCCCGAGGTCTTCAGCGATGCGCCATAGCCCAGAGACTTCGGGAGGGGTAAAATATAACAAGGATTTAGCGGGGGTGGACAGGTTAGGTTGGGGAGTAAGGCCGGAGCCTGAGCCACCTCCGTAGTAGGAGGCTGGGGAGGGGGGGGGGTGTAGCACAAGAACCACCCTCCCTTCATTTAGGATAATTTTTTGTTTTGGGGTTTATTTTTTTTTGTGTTTACTTTTGTGTGAGGGGCATACGGGGCCTGCACCTTTGGGGGGGGGGGGGGGGGGTACTGTCACGTCCTGACCAGTATAAGGGGTTATTTGTTATTGTAGTTTGGTCAGGATGTGGCAGGGGTGTGTTTGTTTTGTGTTGCCGGGGTTTTTGGGTAGTGTTCTATGTTTTGTATTTCCATGTTCTATTTTCTATTTCTATGTCTAGTTTATTGTTTTGGCCTTCAATTGGAGGCAGCTGTTCCTCGTTGCCTCTAATTGAAGGTCCTATTTAGTAGGGGTGTTTTTCATGGGTTTTTTGTGGGTAGTTGTTTCTTGCTTAGCTGTGTGCCTGACAGGACTGTTTTTCGTTGTTCTTTTTTGTTCGTGTGTTTTTTGTTTCGTTTCTTCAAATAAAGGAGAAAATGAGCATACACATTCCCGCTGCGTTTTGGTCCAATTCATATGACGCCCGTGACACTCTTACTCAGATATCATATTAAAAACTGCAAACATTTCTCTTCACCCTATGGCAAAATGTGTAGAATTGCAGGAAATTAGCTGTAAAACTGCTCATTTTGCTTCTACGCCCCATTGTGAAATGAATAGAATTGCATGAAACCTTTTATAAAATTGCAAAATCATCTCTCCGCCCCATGGCAGACTGTGTAGAACTGCAGCAGACTTGCTTTAAAACTGCAACATTGCACCCTCTGCTCCTGCCATGTTACAAGTCACACACAGAAGTTGTCCGCTCTGTCTCTTTTTCTTTGTCAATACTGTTTGAGATCAGACTTTTAGCAAACAACTTTAAAAGGCATTTCTAAAGTCTTCATAAGCATCATATAGCTTATAAATGGTTTATAAAGGCTTCATTCATTTATGTTTTGGTTAAAGTAGGAACATATTTCTCTTGGGTAAGTAATCACTTTCAGAATGCAGCCTACTACACTTTGCATAGTAATAGAGTTTTAATTGCAGGGGTCATACTATATACTGTACTACCTCTTACGGACAGCTGTTCCTGTATTGAAGTAACCAATGCACTCACTATTTTATGACGGCTGGTGAAAGGAGAGAAAGCGTTGTCAGACCACAAGCACTCAAGCCCCAACCACATCTGGTATTACACTCAAAAGGAACGTTTCTAATCCAATAACAAATTATCCAAATAACAACACAATCACAGGATTTGTGTCCGCACATGGTATTGAAATTCATCCCACCTGGCCCAAATCACCAATCTCTCTGAATGTGGCCATAATCCAATCACACGGGACTAATTTCAACACCAAGCATAGACAGAGTGCATTGTACATTGGCGAGGCATTGAACAGGAGATGGGAGTTCGTCTTACCTATTCACCACAATAACAGGATGGACTCAGATAGACCCGTCAGATCCCTGGAAACAAGGGGCTGCAATGCAAAGTGTCTGTGCAGGCACTAATCCCTCAGCCACATTTCTCCAACCCATCTTCTCCTGTAGACTATACTATTCCCCTGGCTGCAGAGCGGAAACGGCACATGGGGCTGCTGGGTATGCCACAGCATGTTATTGTCTCCTCTCTCTCTCAGACGGCTGGGGTCCAGCTGGCTCCTGCTATGTGTTTTCATGTGAAAACCAACGGCGGGTCCCTTAACACATGGTGCAGGGCACGGCAGGGCAGGCCAGGCGGCGACTAGATGGGTGATTGGTATGCAGTCAGAGCCCCTTCACTAGTGAAGGAGCACATGTTCAATCCCTGGTCCTCATCTTTACCCTTTCTCTACCACCCTCTCTCTTCTCTCCCTCTCTCTCTCAGCCCTCTGGATAGGGGAGAGGGTGAGGCTGCATGCCCTGAGAATTGAGATAAAAATGACCTTTCCTTTCAACTGATTTAAGGGTACTGGCTAAACCATGGAGCAACTAGGGAGCATGTATTATGTTGGCTATCATAATGATGTGTGATATGAATAGTTATCTGGGATAAATCTTGTTTTGCTGTAGGCTTTATGAGTGACACCTGTGCATCTTGAAAACATGGCAGGTGCACCCAACCTTGGACACCACCAGTGGCGACCTGTCATTCAGGGCAGGTGGGGCAGCCTAGCTCAGTGCATTCTGTGGTGGTGGGGCAGCCAGCGGAAAATATGGAGCTTAGGGGTTGGTAATGTTCTCTAGTAGCGCTGTGATTGGCTCAGTGTTCTGTCACTCATGGGGACACTACGTCACTGCCAAATCTAAGGGTAGAGCCTGAAAATTCAAGCTCCTTGGGTGCTGCCATAGAGTTACATTAGAAGTGCCCATCCAAGAAGGCTCAATGTCATTGGCCATAGATAAATATGATGTCAAATCACGTTACATCTACAGTAGCTTTGATTGGACTGATCATGTCAACATCATACTTTAAAAATCTTAGCTAGCAGTCATCATCATTATCAAGTTGACAATCTAATGAAAATCCTTTTTAATCTTTGTCATATGAAGAGAAATTATAATAAAATGTATAAGTGCTCATTGGCCATTGGACATAAACATTACACAACAAATTGGAAATCGCAAATTCAACAATGAGTGGTTTGGAAGGAATCAGTTGCTAACTGCAAGCATTGCAGAGCAATCACTAGCCTGCTATTCAGTGGAGTGGGTGTGTGGTCCCAATTCTGGGTTTAAGTGTCTCTTTTCCACATGTAAAATAATAAACATTCAACGTTTGCCATGCTGTCAATCCAGCATGATTTCTGTCGTGCTCAAAACAACTATTAACTCGGAACTGGGAAATCTGACTTCAGTGAGTTCAAGACAACTGGGAACTTGGGAACAAATGAGCTCCGACTGGGAAAATAGGTTTTGAACAGTCATCCAACTCGGAATTGTAAGTCGGGAACTCTGTCCTCTTTCTAGACCTACAACCTGAAGATCACTGACGTCATCATGATTCAACCTTGTTTTTTTCAGAGTGCTCAGTTGTCTTGAAAGCACCATAAATCCATAGAATGCCAGACTTCGATAACAAAGTTTAATGAGAAAATGTGCTCACGAAGGACCGCTGCGCCACCTTCCTGTTCAAGTGAGCACAGCACAACATGGTGAGTCCAAAAATGTATTGTATGCTGCTGCATAAGTGATGTAATATGCCAGAGATATATGTATTCCTTAGCTAAGAAAGTAATACTAAGTGTATGTTGTATAGTAAGCTGTTAGTAGCCCATGTGCCTCACCCTAATAATTTGATCTATTTTCCCCTCTTAATTTCGCCTACTGTTCTGACTTGGTGGTGCACATGTAGCCTATAACTGCTTTAGAGAAATATAATCATAGAATATTGTAAGAGCATTCATTGTCAGCTTATATGCCCCCTTTTTTGGCCTACGGTTCTGACTTGGTGTAGAGGGAGAATACTCTAAGAACGCCCATGTTCTGAATTCTGTTGCTGTACATTTCAAAAGTGCTGAACAAATAAATATATGGACTATGTCATTCCTAGCTCGCTCATTAATGTCTTAATCGAAATTACAGATTACCTCTTATCTCCTTGTTGTCCCCTTATGCCATAGTTTGTACATCTCATTGTCAGTAGAAACCACATTTGATTAAGCAAGTCAGCCATATCAGCTAAGTTTTTTTTAAAGGCAGTAAATGAAGCTGAATGAACTGTTTTACTGCCAGACAAGGCTCCGCTGATAGCCAGGTGTAGCAGTGGTAAGGTGTTGGGACTGCTGTTGGGACAGCTTTATGTAGGCCCTGACAGTTTGTGGGCACCTTTTTTCACCGCTATAGTGCAATTAATGTATTGTTAGGTGTTGTGTTGTGTAGCGGCTTTGCTGGCTTGCATCCCTATTATAATTATTTTGTTTGCCCCATCAATATTTACATGCTAAAATCGCTGCTGGACACTACTTCTGTTTTAAACGTCAGTTGACTCAGCTGCCCAAGCTGTGTCTTCATATGAAACTGCAGAATTGCATTTTTATTATTTATTTAACCTTTATTTAACTAGGCAGAACAAATTCTTATTTACAATGATGGCCTAACCCTGCCAAACGCGGACGACGCTGGGCCAACTGTGCGCCGCCCTATGGGACTCCCAATCACGGCCGGAAGTGATACAGCCTGGATTCGAACCAGGGACTGTAGTGACGCCTCTTGCACTTAAATGCAGTTCTTTAGACGACACTCGGGAGCCCAATACAGCGAGATTGATTCTAGTTTTTTTGCCGGCTATATAGGCACGGCTGCGGCACACAGCAGTCTATTCACAAGCGTAGAGCTCAACAACAAAGATAGGGGGTGTGTGAAATTATTGGCAGCGTTTCAGGTGACTCCAGGAGACACCTAAAGCTGGACTTGCCAGTGTGTTTGAGGGAGTGTGTGTGTATACGTGCATACGTCCGTGCGTGTGTGTGTGTACGAGTGTGTGTGTGTGTGTGTGTGTGTGTGGAGCAGCCAACACACACTTACATTCGCTCACAACATGGCGATGAAGCGCCGAGAGACACGACGGCTCTCTCCCCACTAAATGCAACCCTGTTCTGAGTGAAAGCAGGGTACTATGCCAAAGGGAAATACATTAACTAATAGCCAACTAATAGTCTATTTCAGAGAGGATCTAATTGCGGATTCCATTATATGCATGTTGCTAGTGCTATAGCTGGCTGTAGAGACCCACACGCTGCTTTACCCCTCTGCTGGAAATCAATGCTTTACATGGCGGTGGAGACTATCTGGTTTTTCTATCTACTTTCGTTGGGCTTCTGTGGACCATCCGTTCAAGGTAAGTCGCTTAGCTTAAAGCGATGTTATTGACTTGCGCATGCCTTTCAAGTTAGTAATGTATTCTATTATAGTTATCTTTCAGAACATGCAGGTGCGATAAGAAGAGATTGGTTAGTGAACACATTTTGCACCTTACTCGTTGAAGTGTTTGTATCTAACTGTTCAGTCTAGGTATCAGTACTATGGTAGGTCTATCTAGCAAAGGCTGTAACGTTCTTACTTTTTTTCAATAGCCTATTCGTCTTCCAGCACACGCTGTCGGTTTTATCTTTATACCCAATGCTGGACTGCCGGTTACAAAGTTAGTTGCACATCTGCAACTATGTAACCATTATCTGCTATAACGTATTTAATGCTACAGTGGAGGCATGCGTTCATTGAAGATATGTGCTGTGGAGTTGAGTTTGAGGAATGTGAGTTGCGTTTCAAGAGGTTTAAATAATGAGCGTTAAACATGTGGCCTGTGGGTTTTCTGCAGAAATATCATTTTTCACAATTCAAAAGCGTTGCCGGTGGGACAAAATCGTTTTTCAGATGTCACGATTTATAAATCGAATGCAATACCCCATATTGCTACGACAGGAGTTTGCCTCTAGTGAGGTGTATGTCTAAATAACACTGTTATTACAATTATTTATGAGCTGCTCTCATACCTTAGACACGAAAACGTTTCTCATCAATTGTCACATAATTGTATTTATGTTTGTGCTCTTGCCTCGAAACAAATGAAGTCTTATTATATTTTGTGATGTTTGAATCGTCATATCGAACATGTGCCTTGTGTTTTGGGGGCTTGGGAGTGGATGCACTTGGTCGCTGCCTTTCAGGCATTGCGGTGGCCTTCAGATGAAGAAGGGAAGCGGTGATTTGATAGCCAGGGAGCCACCGATAGGCGGCGAGGGAGCGAGGCAGGCAGGCGCTGAGCGAGAGAGACCAGCCACAGAATTTTCGACAAAGAAAAGTGCAGGAACACGGGAGTAGAAACATGAAATACAGTGAGGGAAAAAAGTATTTGATCCCCTGCTGATTTTGTACGTTTGCCCACTGACAAAGAAAGGATCAGTCTATAATTTTAATGGTAGGTTTATTCGAACAGTGAGAGACAGAATAACAACAAAAAAATCCAGAAAAACGCATGTCAAAATTTTATAAATTGATTTGCATTTTAATGGGGGAAATAAGTATTTGACCCCCTCTCAATCAGAAAGATTTCTGGCTCCCAGGTGTCTTTTATACAGGTAACGAGCTGAGATTAGGAGCACCCTCTTAAAGGGAGTGCTCCTAATCTCAGTTTGTTAACTGTATAAAAGACACCTGTCCACAGAAGCAATCAATCAATCAGATTCCAAACTCTCCACCATGGCCAAGACCAAAGAGCTCTCCAAGGATGTCAGGGACAAGATTGTAGACCTACACAAGGCTGGAATGGGCTACAAGACCATCGCCAAGCAGCTTGGTGAGAAGGTGACAACAGTTGGTGCGATTATTTGCAAATGGAAGAAACACAAAAGAACTGTCAATCTCCCTCGGCCTGGGGCTCCATGCAAGATCTCACCTCGTGGACTTTACAATGATCATGAGAATGGTGAGGAATCAGCCCAGAACTACACGGGAGGATCTTGTCAATGATATCAAGGCAGCTGGGACCATAGTCACCAAGAAAACAATTGGTAACACACTACGCCATGAAGGACTGAAATCCTGCAGCGCCCGCAAGGTCCCCCTGCTCAAGAATACATATACATGCCCGTCTGAAGTTTGCCAATGAACATCTGAATGATTCAGAGGACAACTGGGTGAAAGTGTTGTGGTCAGATGAGACCAAAATGGAGCTCATTGGCATCAACTCAACTCGCCGTGTTTGGAGGAGGAGGAATGCTGCCTATGACCCCAAGAACACCATCCCCACCGTCAAACATGGAGGTGGAAACATTATGCTTTGGGGGTGTTTTTCTGCTAAGGGGACAGGACAACTTCACCGCATCAAAGGGACGATGGACGAGGCCATGTACCGTCAAATCTTGGGTGAGAACCTCCTTCCCTCAGCCAGGGCATTGAACATGGGTCATGGATGGGTATTCCAGCATGACAATGACCCAAAACACACGGCCAAGGCAACAAAGGAGTGGCTCAAGAAGAAGCACATTAAGGTCCTGGAGTGGCCCAGCCAGTCTCCAGACCTTAATCCCATAGAAAATCTGTGGAGGGAGCTGAAGGTTTGAGTTGCCAAACGTCAGCCTCGAAACCTTAATGACTTGGAGAAGATCTGCAAAGAGGAGTGGGACAAAATCCCTCCTGAGATGTGTGCAAACCTGGTGGCCAACTACAAGAAACGTCTGACCTCTGTGATTGCCAACAAGGGTTTTGCCACCAAGTACTAAGTCATGTTTTGCAGAGGGGTCAAATACTTATTTCCCTCATTAAAATGCAAATCAATGTATAACATTTTTGACATGCGTTTTTCTGGATTTTTTGTTGTTGTTATTCTGTCTCTCACTGTTCAAATAAACCTACCATTAAAATTATAGACAGATCATTTATTTGTCAGTGGGCAAATGTACAAAATCAGCAGGGGATCAAATACTTTTTCCCTCACTGTAGGCCGATGGGATTTTGTTCTGGTTTAGACTATCTGAAGTAGCTCACGTTAGAGGACAGGCAAACATATTGGATCATTGCTTTCAAAAACGTGGAGGAATAGTGGTATCAGGACTGACAATGCTTTCCTGTTAATCAAGATGCATGGAGGAACTTCCCTGTTCTACCTGTATATGTACAAGTGAGACTTCAAGTATGGCTCACAAACCTATAGGATGGGTAAAGAGGTTGTTGATCATGTAATTTCTACTAATGCATTTTCAAGGCTAGAGAACACAAACTTTGTTCCAGGATAATGCATTTTCTACCCATTCTATCCATCATATTGTCACAATGAGGTTTAAGCTGGAGATACAAACTACAGTACATTACCTTGAGGGGTTGTGTGTGTGTGCATGCTCGTGTGTTTGATTTGATTTGGATTTGATTTGGATCTTTTTTAGTCCCCATTTGGACTAATCTTCCAAGAGTCCTTAAATATTAAAATACAATTTATATACGAACACATTTTCACATATAACACACTATTACAAACATTCATAATATACTATCGTAATAAACCAATAAATAATCAATCTAAAAAATATGAATTCTTCATCTACTGTAATCCCACAACATTTCTGTGTATTATATTTAAATTGTTTTAAAATAATGTTTAAATTTATATATTGAAAGGTTTCTGGTTTGCTCAGTTAATTTATTCCATTTCTTTATTGCTCTAAATCGAAATGTTCTTTTGCCTATTTCTCTTTTCTGTCTGGATAACGCATAGATGGTGGACAATCTATTCCTAGTATTTACGGAATGTCTGTCTCTTACCAACTGATTACCGTTGTGAATTGTACTTGGCCGTTTTAAATGATGTATATTATGAAATAAAATAAGCATGTTTTTTTCAATTATCTTGTCGATTGATGACCAACCAAGAACATTGCGTATGAGTGCAACAGAAAAACCATATCTCCACCGTAAAACAATCCTTGCTGCTTTGTTCTGTTCAATCTGCAGCCTCCTTACTTCACTTGATGATGCATTTCCCCAGACCACAGAACAGTAGTTCACTTGACTCTCAATTAAAGCTTGTGTTATTTGCTTAAGAATTTTTCCTGGTAAATATTTAGCTATCCTTCTGATTATGCATGCTGTTTTAATATTTTTTTTTACATAGATTAGTTATTTGAGATGACTATGATAAGCAGTTGTCTAGCTGCACTCCTAATAGTTTGGTTTCTGCCACTTCTTCAATTTGTACTCCTCCCATACTTAATTGTATCCCATGCTGTTTTGGCCTTTTCCTAGTGGAACAGACCAACATAACTTTGGTTTTCTTGGTGTTTAAAACAAGTTTATTCTGGCAAACACACTCCCTAATATTCTCCAAATCTCCTTGTAAAGCTTGCTGTACCTGTTGAACCGATTGTCCTGCTGCATAAATTGTAGTATCATCTGCAAATATAGTAGCTTGAGTTTCAGCTAGGGCATAGGAAAGGTCGTTGGTATATATTAAATAAAGAAGTGGCCCAAGGCAGCTGCCCTGCGGTATTCCACAGTTTAAAGCATGTGGGGAAGAAAATGAACCATTGATTGTGAACCACTGTTTCCTGTCAGTTAGATATGACTGTACCCAATTCAATGCTACCTCCTTAAAACCATAATGCATTAATTTTGTCAAAATTATCTCATGATCCACTAAATCAAATGCTGCACTGAAATCTAAAAATAGTACCCCCACAAACTTGCCATTATCCATAGCATTGAGCCACTGGTCAGTCATGTCAACCAATGCAGTGGTAGTGGAATGATTTTTGCGATAAGCATGCTGATTGGCTGTAATCAGATCATTATTTTCCATGTATTCCCATATTTGTCTACTCACAATACCCTCCAATATCTTACTGAGTGTAGGGAGTAAGTAGACTAATTGGTCGACTATTGGCAGGAGTAGCGGGTTCTTTGCAGTCTTTTGGAATAGGACAAAGTTTAGCATGCTTCCATACATTTGCAAACATCCCCTTTTCCAGTGACCAATTAAATATGTATCTCAGTGGAACTGCAATCTGGGGAGCAGCACAGCGAAGCAAAAAATTGTCCATAAGATCATAACCTGTAGATTTCCCATCAGGTAATGACTTCAAAAGGTTTAACACCTCCTCCACTGACACCGTTTGCAGACTAAAAGAGCAGATCTTGTTGCTCATAATATGATCATCAATCCATTGGACAATAGCTTGTTTGGAAGAATGTATGTTTACATTGTTGCTCAGTAAATACATTTTCCTTGTGAAAAAATCTGCAAAATGATTGGCAATAACTGGTTTTGTTATTATTCTCCCGTCAACCTCCACACTAGATGGGCATGATGAGATAGATGTACCAAGTAAGCCCTTAACTGTATTCCATACCTTTTTAGAATCATTTTTACAATCAATAAAAGCATTGTTGAAAAATAACTTTTTTTTCCTTCGATTCAATTTAACTGCATAATTACGCAATGTTCTATAATTCTGTTCATCAATTTCTGATTTTGATTTGGCTGCTAAGACTTTTAACATATTTCTTTGAGAAAAAGCCTCACCCAGTTCATCATCAATCCATGGAGATGGACGAGCACCAACTGTACTCTTTCTTATAGTGGCATGATGGTCCATAACCTCAGTGAGCAAATCAATAAAACATTCTGTAGCGTGATTTAAATCATCCTCTAGATAAATCAGCTCCCAGGGTACAGCAGCCAAATCATTTAGAAATAGCTCATAATTAAATGTTTTAAAATTTCTCTTGACCACAATCCTAGGGGGTTTCTTTGGAACCTTGGTGTTCATGGTTATGGTCACAATATTATGGTCTGTCCAGCCCACTGGCATTGATCTGGCTTTTAAGCATTGCGATGGTATATTACAGAAAATCAGATCAATGCATGTGTCTGAACGATGACCCAACTTAATTGATGATCTAGTAGTATCATTAACCATTTGTTTCAAACCACAGTTCTCCGCATATCTCATCAATTTTGTTCTATTCAAATTATTGTGATCCTTTCAATTTATATTCAAATCACCCAAGATAAATACATCTCTGTTGCTATCTGTGGCCTTGTCAAACCCAGTGCATAAGTCATCCAGATAGGACACCTTAGAGCTAGGAGGTCTATACACACATCCCACCAATATGGCTGCCTGGTGAGGCAGATGTACCTGAGCCCATAGTGCCTCTACTTGACATACATTAAGGTCATCCCTCCTCTTAAAAGGTATCTGATTCTGAATATACAGTGCTACACCCCCACCATTCCTATTCCTGTCCCTTCTAAGTAGACTATATCCATGAATGTTAATTTGCCCATCATTTACAGATTCATCTAAATGCGTTTCGGTCAAGGCCAAAATATGAATATTATTTATGTTGACCAAGTTAAAAACCTCATGTATTTTGTTAGGAAGGCTACATACATTAACCTGAGCTATATGCAACCCTTTCCTTGTCAAGTGAAGATCAATAGAGCATGTATTCGTTATAGTTGAAGTTGTCATGATACACTACAACATACAAACCCAAATTTGAACATTAAATTAAAATAGCCAGGGAGTTACTCTAGAGTCCCGATACAATTGCCCGCTGATATAAAGTTTATCCATCACCATGGAGACTCGTTGATTCAGGCAACGTTTTTCCTTCATGATGGGATATAGTTTTTTTCTCCTTTCATTGATCTCGGTGGGGAAGTGATCATTCATTCTAAAATCAGTGTTTCTGAGTTCTCTGCCCATGTTCTTCGTCATTTCCTTTTGCTTAAATTTGTCAAAACATGCAATAATAGCCCGTGGCCTATTTCCAGAGGCCTTACCTATTCTATGGACTCTTCTATGGAAAGTGACATCACGCACAACATCAGTGGGCAGTTTTAGTTGAGTTGACATAAAATCTCGGACTGTGTCCTCACAGCCTCTGCTGTTGTCATTCTCCGGTATCCCTGAAAATATGAGATTGTCCCGCATTGATCGACACTGTACATCAAGCAAGGTTTCTTTAAGTTGTTTGTTCTCCCTTTGTACCACCTCCACCTTGCTATGAATAGAGTCTACAGTACCTTTCAGCTCCGTGTTCTCTTTCCTTAGATCATCAATTTGACGTTGGCTAAATTCTAGACTAGCACATAATGCATTGATGTCCTCTCGTAATATATCCAAGATATCAAGTTTGGCAAGCCTTTCATTGATGGATTTTAACAAGTCAACATCCATATCTGTAAACCTCTCCCCACTCGCCACACGCGCCCTCTTACTAGGGGATGGTTTGGTTCCATCGTTGATACCTATTGTCCAACCTGATTTTGTTTTGTTGATTGGGTTGGTTGTCCTTAACAATGCTTGAGTCCTCCGAAGCTAGCGACATGTTTCTAAGAGTTCATAAGTATCTCTCGTCAATGAATCGTTCAAGCTCTTCAATGGATTCTGAATCATCCAGCGTGTTTACAGACAGAGTTTAACAAACAAACAAATTGTTCAGCTGCGTGAGTTACTGGAGTGGATCGTTACCACCGCTACACCTGTTGACAGCCTGAGCTATTAGAGGTGTGTGTGTTTGGAACAGGCAACAGTGGCATGTGCTCATCACAAGGCCCACAGTAGTGTGTGTGAGCATCTCCCTCAGCCCTCATACACCCTAGGGTGTGTTCCCACAGTGGAGCACTGTAGAGCCTTCGCTGGACTAGTGGGAGCTTTCCTGTGTGTGTGTGTGTGTGTGTGTGTGTGTGTGTGTGTGTGTGTGTGTGTGTGTGTGTGTGTGTGTGTGTGTGTGTGTGTGTGTGTGTGTGTGTGTGTGTGTGTGTGTGTGTGTGTGTGTGTGTTTGTGAGTGTGGTATGTTTGGAGAGAGAAAGAGGAATGTTAAGGGTGGTGGGTTGGTTGGGAGGGTATTGTGGGAACTGGAGCTGGTGAATGGAGGTTGCTGGGTGGGAGTAGGGGCTGATAGTGGGGCGGGGATTAATTGACTGGAGAGAGTTTGGGTGCATGGGATGTCGCTGTATCAGATCCACAAACAAAGAGCCTGTTTTTTCCATTTGAAAGATCAAATGAAAATATGTCAACTCCGCTGAACTCATCAGGAACAAATGAATGCTGTGAGAGTGAGTGAGTGTCTGTGTGTTTAGACAAGCTCTCTGTCTCTCTCTCTCTCGCTCTCCCTCCCTCTAACCCAGTACTCCTGCTAGGAGTGTCACATGCACACCGACCAAATTACTGGGGTTTCACTGAACCCTCATCACTACTTCACTCAAAAGAGGCATCCTCTCTATGGTTCCCAGCGTTGTCTCCCATTCTCATTTTACTCTCTAATCCTGACTCGCCCTAGTCATCTTATCTCATCCATGGTCAATGATTTAATGCTCAGTGTTAATCAGCCCACTGACTACTGCTTCAATTTGACTCCTCCTCACTCTTCCTACCTCTGTCTGAGGCTCGACTGACCTCTGCCCCTCCTAGTCCTTAATCATTGGCCCTGTTCAATGCCTCCCTCCCCTTCATTCCTACCTTTCTCAATGTAATCACAGATATTAACTGGTTGTGATTGGTGAAAGTAGTGGATTGGTAGGTAACCTTAGTTACCCATCCAATCATATATAGATCTGTGTTTTCCCAGGAGTTGAGTTAGGAAGGATATCTAAATTGGAACAGGGCCTATGTCCACCCAATCCATCCCTATTACATGCCACTGACTCAGTCCTAGTCTGCAGCACCCTACCTCATCCCCTGTCTGCAGCACCCTACATCAGCCCCTGTCTGCAGCACCCTACATCAGCCCCTGTCTGCAGCACCCTACCTCAGCCCCTGTCTGCAGCACCCTACCTCAGCCCCTGTCTGCAGCACCCTACCTCATTCCCTGTCTGCAGCACCCTACATCAGCCCCTGTCTGCAGCACCCTACCTCAGCCCCTGTCTGCAGCACCCTACCTCAGCCCCTGTCTGCAGCACCCTACTTCATCCCCTGTCTGCAGCACCCTACCTCAGCCCCTGTCTGCAGCACCCTACATCAGCCCCTGTCTGCAGCACCCTACCTCAGCCCCTGTCTGCAGCACCCTACTTCATCCCCTATCTGCAGCACCCTACATCAGCCCCTGTCTGCAGCACCCTACCTCAGCCCCTGTCTGCAGCACCCTACCTCAGCCCCTGTCTGCAGCACCCTACCTCAGCCCCTGTCTGCAGCACCCTACCTCAGCCCCTGTCTGCAGCACCCTACCTCAGCCCCTGTCTGCAGCTTCCTCAGCAACCTACCTCAGCCCCTGTCTGCAGCTTCCTCAGCAACCTAACTCAGCCCCTGGAGGATGCTTGTGAACAAGTCCTGCTTAATAAAGATAATTGCATTTCTTTGTCCTTAATGAGATGTTCTGTAAATGGAGTAATTATGTTAAGTTTGTTGCATCAATGACTATGCGCTTGGCTAAAGTCATTAGCATTATTTGAACTTTGTCTGGCAAAAATCCGCTTGTAATCCAAGCCGTCTTATTTGATTTATTGTGCCCATATCTCAATCCCTTGGTCCTTGAGGTGTGATTGCTGTGTTTCTGACAGCCCAGTGGGGTGGAAATGGCATGTTTATAAGCATGATTAGTGTAGTATGTGTCTTTGTGTGTGTCTGACTGTGCATACATGTGTGCCTACTAGGATTGTGAGGTATCCAGATTGTCATACCGTCATACCGTTTCTGTACCATACCGGGGTATACAGTATTACCGAATGTGCACACAAGGGGTGCACATTTTTTGACGCCCAAAACAATTTAGGCAACAGCGATCTTAATCCAGGAGGGGATTGAATGTCTCTGCTGTAACCAAGAAGCTGGATCTTGACATCTAGCCACCTAGCTAGCAAGTCAGCAAACCAAATGCATAGCTGGAGCCCCGAGCCAGATATGATTTATTTGACACATCTTAGATTTCTTATAGTTATACTTAACTTATAAGCAGTGGCATAGGACGCAACCCCCGCAACGGCATTGAAAATCATACCGTCTGTATTTCGAAATACCCCGGTATATGGTATAAACAGCATATCGCCCAAGCCTAGTGCCTACTCTATTTGTATGTGAGTGCATCGTGATCCCCCTGGAGATACACAGCTAAATTAGGATGCATATTATTTAAAGAGGCCCCAGGCTGAATTTGAGCTGCATATCTTTGTCCAGTGAAGATGTTGGTTTGTATGGCTGGCTGAGTGTGTATGTTCATGTTTGGTAGTGTCAGAGGGCCAATCCCAGTCTCAGAGGTGGTATAAAGGACTGTTCAGTGACAGAGGGAAGTAGCTTGAATGAGACAGGAAGACTTTCACTTTTACTGTATGTCTGGCCTATGGTGTCTACTGGACTCTTTATTGTGGTGGTCGTCTTCAGGTTCAGGGTTTCTGTGGTTGCACAAGTCGGTGGTTGCCTGTAAGTGGTTCAGAGAGCTTCCCTTTGACTTTAACCAGATTACTGTCAAATATTAGATGAGTAGTCAGGAAGCTGACGATGCAGAGGCATTGATGCCTTTGGCCATTAATATGGTAAAATCCGGAAACTGTCTTTTCGAGAGAAAAAAAGATGATTCTTTCAGTGAAATACAGAACCATTCCATATTTTATCAAACGGGTGGCATCCCTAAGTCTAAATATTGCTGTTACATTGCACAACCTTCAATGTTATGTCATAATTATGTGAAATTCTGGCAAATTAATTACGGTCTTTGTAAGAAAGAAATGGTCTTCACACAGTTCGCAACGAGCCAGGCGGCCCAAACTGTTGCATATACCCTGACTCTGCTTGCACAGAACGCAAGAGAAGTGACACAATTTCCCTAGTTAATATTGCCTGCTAACATGAATTTCTTTTAACAAAATATGCTTCTGTGTATTGATTTTAAGAAAGGCATTGATGTTTATGGTTAGGTACATTTGTGGAACGATTGTGCTTTTTTCGCAAATGCGCTTTTGTTAAATCATCCCCCGTTTGGCGAAGATGAAGTAGGCTGTGATTAAGTGATAGTTTAACAGGCACCGCATTGATTATATGCAACGCAGGACAAGCTAGTTAACCTAGTAATATCATCAACCACGTGTAGTTAACTAGTGATTATGTGAAGATTGATTGTTTTTTATGAGATAAGTTTAATGCTAGCTAGCAACTTACCTTGGCTCCTTGCAGCCACAAGGTCCTTTTGACGCTGCACTCGCGTAACAGGTGGTCAGCCTGCCACGCAGTTTCCTCCTGGATTGCTATGTAATCGGCCATAATCGGCGTCCAAAAAGACAGATTACCGATTGTTATGAAAAGTTGAAATCGGCCCTAATTAATCGTCCTTGCCGATTAATCGATTGACCTGTACTTCATACTATCATGTGTGTTAGTAACACTGTAATTGCCCCCTAGTAACAATATTGTATGTAATGGAGTGGAATGAATGTTTTTTGTTGTTATTACCGGTGCACCAATTCAATTTTTCTGTGGTATACTTTTGATCTGCACCAAAAAGTTTTATTTGTATGTGTAAGGTACGTCATGATGTTGAGATCCATCCACCTGTGAATGTAAGACGTCCATCTTCCTGCACTGTTAGAGATGTCTGGTCTCTAAAGCCTCCTTCCCTGCTCTGATGGCTGCCAGCTGGGATAAGTGCAGAGCTCATTCTGTTCAATTAGACTGCACCTAAATCTCTGTAGGCTGACGTCTAGGATTCCTCTAAGTTTCTCAAAACAACCTTTACACTTAAGCCAACTCCGCACTAAAAAGGCTTATTGGTTATTGGTTGATGTATAGCTACTTATTTGCCTCATCTCTGCAATCGGTTTGGGATGATTATTTAATCAACCACAACACATAGGCCTACTCCTTTTACACGGTCACGGTTGACTGCTGCAGTGCATGGCCCTCTCAAGTCCATTTCCCAGTACTGGCTGTGGGGAGTTCCCACTGGCTGTGGGGAGTTTTGATGTTCTCTAGAAATACCTATCAGTGCCAACGGGACTTCAGAGAGAGCGTTGTGAGTATTGATGCCCCCCCGGGCTATAAACAGCCCAGGATCAATAGTGCTGGATCAATATGCTGTGTGATACGTTTATCACAGGGATGGGTCCAGTCAGGTGATCCCCAGAGTATTACACTACAGCTAGGGCTGAATGTTAAAACACTCATGTGCTGCTGCTGTGTGCCCACTGCCTACTGTTGGTTAGTTTTAACAGGACGGTACCGCTATCTTGAAGAAAAGTAATTGATTTGATGGATTCATTTTTGTATTGTATAATGCCACACGGTAACTTCATCAATATATTTGTTTTAGATGGTTCTTATTTATTATGTCTGGCTCATTAGGGTTTGTCAGCTGTGTTATCTAAGGGATAATCATTTTTGAGTTAAAAGACGTGTCTATGTGTGGTAAACGAGTCACAAGCTACAGGCTACATGTTTTTGTTCTGTTGCTAGTGTGTATGTGTGTGTGTGCTTTAGGCAGAGATGGTGATTTGTGTGTGTGTGTGTGTGTGTGTGTATAAGAGCAGGGTCTCTTCCTCACGGCGCTGGTTGGGTAAACAGTCATGCGATCACATTCCTTCCATTCCACACTGCTGTCCGCTCAGTCACATGACCAAGGAGGAGTAGCATGGGGATTGCAGTGGGGAGGGGGACTGAGGAGGGGAGGGGCCGCTGCATGAGGGGAGAGAACCCTGATTGAGTAGGCAAGGTGCAGAGTAGGGTCCAGACCCAAATCAATCCCTAGCCCCTACCTCTAAACACTATTTGCATATCTGAAAAGTTAAGAAGGGTATAAACAATATGGTATAGATCGAGCCCTGAATGCTGATTGGCTGACAGCTGTGGTATATCAGACCGTATACCATGGGTTTTTACTGCTCTAATTACGTTGGTAACCAGTTTATAATAGCGATAAGGCACCTCAGGGGTTTGTGGTATATGGCCAATATACCACAGCTAAGGGCTGTGTCCAGGCACTCCACGTTGCGTTGTGCTTAAGAACAGCCCTTAGCCCTGTTATATTGGCCATATACCATACCCCCTCATACCTCATTGCTTAATTAACCCTCTTTTATGCTAGGTGAGGTTTTCCACCATATTACTTAATCCAATCAATGACTGTATATATGAATGGACAAAGCCATTGGTCATGTGACACCATTCATTCCTACGTGAAGACTCAACAGCACATTGAAGCTAAATTAAGTCGCTTATTAAGATGTCATCTCATGGAGACATAACATGCGTAATTTGAGCTGCTCCAGGAAGCAACATTGCAGGCTAGCTCAGTGCTGCCCCCTTTTATTGAGTATTTCAAGTCGAAGGCCGACCGGGGTACGGTATGCTGCCATTAGCAATTCAATTATCCGTATAGCTTCTTTTGGGTGCGATTTGAAAAATAATAATTTTAAGGACATACATCTGGTGAATTAGAAGCAATATTATATTATATATTGGTAACATGATTGTAGTGTCATTTTTATTTATTATCATGAAGATTGACCACAAAGATCGCCATTTTTCCATTCACTATAATGAGGGATCCTGTTTTCTGCTAACAATGCCTGCAGTACCGTGTTTGGCATTGAACTTCGGTGGCTTCAATAAGAGGGGGCATTCGTTCTCCGCTGCATCCAATTTAAGAGACTGGAGGGGTTCAGTAGGAGCAGGAGCTAGGGGTTTATATTGGACTGGACATAAGAGGTTGTACAGAGTACACATGGGTATACACAAACAAAACTGTGTAGCCTGTTACACAAATCCAACCATGATGTATGTATGTACAGTTGCGGTCAAATATATTGTCCCCCTTGCACCATTCACCATTTCTTCATAAATAAGTTGAAATTGAAAAAACTTTTGGTCTTCACTCGTATTCTTTTGGTTTACAACTGCACAGAACCCCCCCCCCCCAAAAAAAAATCAAAACTTAAAATGATTTATCGCCCTTAAAAGTCCAAAAATTGACAAAGTTATTAAAAATTCGAATTAATTTGGTTGGAGGCAAGTGAGCCTCGTTTATTATGTAGTTTTGCTCACCTGTGGTAAGTTGCAGGTGCCTACAGGGTAAAAATAGCAATTTAACCCGTTTTAAAAAGACAAAACAGAACATTCTAACCAGTATATATATGACCAATGTATCATCTTGATTCATAACACACCACCACTCGGTTTATATCAGTGCTGTTGATCTCTGCCTTGTGATACTATCAAGTGTCTCCCTCTGAAACCATTTGGTTGAGTTGATCAAATCAAATCTCACAGACACAATAATAAAACGTCAGGGGGGAGTTCTGGGTTTTTAATAGTCCGTGTCCCTCTCTCTCCAACCCTGCAGCTACAGTATATGACCTTGTGGTTGCCCTGGATGGGCTTTTCCCTCCTGCAGCCTCCCGTCCGTCCCATGTTAGTTTTGCTGCTGGTGTTGTTGACCCATTGATGTAGCCATGGCCACACCGAGGCCCCTAGCCATATGCTGCTCTGAGGCCATTTGTAAAGCCTATAGGAACACAGGCCTGTGATTGGAGCAGCCCAGGATTTGCATGAATGAGTACTGTACATAGAGCGAGCACACCAGCAGTCATGAAGCACTGGAGGGGAACAAATGCTAACTCAGGCCATGTTTCTCTTCTCTGTTGTTTCTCTCCCCCATCTCTCTTCTTTCTTTCCCTCTCTCCCTCTCTCTCTCTTTTTCCATCTATGTATCTGTCTGCCTCCCATTGTTAATATGTTGCAGACTGTCCTTTCGAGTATAAATGTAAACATGAGTGGGAAAGAGTCTAGCTCCCTGGGCCTCTGCTACCTCTGCTGAACTGCATTATGATTGGTCACTTTACTGTACGCCTGGCCTATACGATAAACAGTATAAATATGATAAAGAGTATAAATCCAGTTTGTGCCAACTTGAGAGCGGTGTGAAACCTCATGTGGGTGACTGTGAGAATCGTGCTGTAGCTGAGCCGCTGGCGGGCACAGCTGGAACGGCCAGCAGCTGACACTGCAGCTGCTGCTGGGGTTGCGTGCATTTCTCCACTCAGTGTGTGACTCAAACTCTACTCAGCCTGTCCTGGATGGAATTATAGCATGTGGATATTACTCTTGAGAATCAAACTGAAAATCACCAGCAAGGCAATGTATTGTTTAGTGTTTCCCAACTTCTCCATTGTTGTAGTTTGGTCCAGAGCAAGACAAGGTACATAGATGGAGCAGAATGTTTATGACCCACACTGTGTGAAATTTAAGGCAATATGCAGTATATTCCATGTCGTATGCCAAAAATGGACTGGCCATAGGGCAGTTTTGGCAAATGCCAGATGGGTTGGTCCATCGTCAGTCCAGTGGGCCTGTCTAATTGCGTAGAATGATCATAATTTTGCTAATAATGCGGGCCTAGAGGAAACATGAGGACTAAAACAAGAGCCAAAGTGTTTGCTAACAGGGGAAGGCCCCTTGCCTCCCCTTCAGAGAGAGATATTGATGTGCTTTACCTCTTCGCCCTCCACTAGACTGATTCCGTTTTTCTCCAGGAAGAATCAGATAACATTATACCCTACTTCAGCAGGCTGTAGGTGACGCAGATAAAAGCTATTAGGTTAAATGTTTAGACAATTGTGAGGTATGTTTGGCTGTATAAAATTGGCGCCTAGTCAATGTTATTGTACACGGAGCTCCCTAGCGCGTGGTGAAACTGGAGAGTCCCTCCCTGCCCACCTTGGTTAATGGCTGCCTGGGACTTTCCTCCTTCTTGTTGTTGCAATGTTTGACAACTGATTTTAATTAGAAAGCCACATATAGTTGATATAGATGTTTTCAACTACTGTAGTTACGCCACTTGGACCACAAATTGTAAAAAAAAATATATATATATATATATATATATATATATATATATATATATATATATATATATTTAAAAAAGGATAATATGGTAATATTCCTGTGAGTGAGTGGGTAGGCGTAAGCCCTTTGTCTTCATGCACGTAAAGTTGGTTGATTTTTATGCTGACACACACACACACACACACACACACACACCACACACACACACACACACACACACACACACACACACACAAACAGGGGCAAACGCATGTTCCAACGTCCTGCTGATCGTCAGACTGTATTTGCACTGTGCTATCAATCAGCCCATCTGTCTCTGTCCACCCTTTCCGTAGGGCTGGTGCAGTGCACATAATGTTCCCTGCTCCTGTGGGTACACACACACACACGTACCCACACATGTACAGTTACACTCACGCACACAGTCACACACAAACATACACGCGCCAACAGTCATGCACGTGCAAACGCACATACCATGGTTTCCGTTAACCGTGATAGCATTGCTGGGTTTATAATGAGAATATCCGGTAAATTAAGATGCTACCGGTCAAATGTCTGGCGCCACATTTTCAAAATGGAAACCCTAAGATAAACACACAAAAGTACAGGCGCTCTTCCATGCATCATACATTCGCGCTTCAGCAACAAAACAGCCGTTGTGTGACAGATCCCAGTGTACTATCTATCGTTCCTGAATAGATATGGACAAATGTGTTTAAACGATTTCTATTGAAATATGACCCATTTAGTCAAACCAGAGCCACAGTTTGTGTGCAGTAATAATGTTTCTGATAACAATAGAGATTCATATCCAGACAGTTCATTGATTGAATGACCAGTGTCTGTGTGTCTGTATGGAAGTTACCCTATCATTTGCTTTGCTAAGAAATAAAGCCACAAAATAAAACCACAAAAGAGATCCTAGAAAGACCATTATTTTGGGTTTTATATGCTTTAGTGAAAGTAGAGTTAATCTATTTTATAAAGGCCCAGCTGATTGAGTCTTTTTTGACAGCTGGTGTATGCCCTACACATTATCCACCTGTTTACTCTTTCTCTCCTCTCTTTCTCATATGAAGGGAACAGAACATTTCACTCTTCATCTCTCTCTCTGTCTTTCTGTCTCTCTCTCTCTCTCTCTATGTGTCTCTCTGTCTCTCTCTCTCTCTGTCTGTCTCTCTTTCTCTCTCTCTCTCGGCTCCTCCTCCCAGTGACTCTGTTATGCAGGACTTGCCATTTCCTACCATCTAGAAGTTATTAGAAGGGTGAGGTATTGTATAACTAAACAGCAGGCATGGAAACATTAGCCTCTGCCTCTCTACCCCTTTCAAATCAAATCAAATTGTATTTGTCGCATACACATATTTGCAGATGTTATTGCAGGTGCAGTGAAATGCTTATGTTTCTAGCACCGACAGTGCAGTAATACCTAACAATACAGAACAATACACACAAATCCAAACAATAAAAATAAAGACATTAAGAAATATCAGAACGAGCAATGTCAGAGTCCGTAATATATATATATATATATATATATATATATATATATATATATTCTGGACTCATACACTACCGTTCAAAATTTGGAGTCACTTAGAAATGTCCTTGTTTTTGAAAGAAAAGCACATTTATTGTCCATTAAAATAAAATAAAATTGATCAGAAATACAGTGTAGACATTGTTAATGTTGTAAATGACTATTGTAGCTGGAAACGGCTGATTTGTAATGGAATATCTACATAGGCGTACAGAGGTCCATTATCAGCAACCATCACTCCTGTGTTCTACTGACACGTTGTGTTAGCTAATCCAAGTTTATAATTTTAAAAGGCTAATTGCTCATTAGAAAACCCTTTTGCAATTATGTTAGCACAGCTGAAAACTGTTGTTCTGAACTGGCCTTTAGATTAGTTGAGTATCTGGAGCATCAACATTTGTGGGTTCGATTACAGGCTCAAAATGGCCGGAAACAAAGAACTTTCTTCTGAAACTCGTCAGTCTATTCTTGATGTGCTGCACCATGAGCTGGACTGTCTCTTTGGTAGAGGGTAGCTTGGGGAGGGGAATGAAGTGGGCGGCTTTGGAAAACCAGTCCACTACTGTCAGGATGGCGGTGTTGCCATCAGACGGGGCAAGACCCGTGACAAAGTCCAGGGATATGTGAGACCAGGGACTGTGAGGGACAGGCAGTGGTTGAAGGAGACCAGCCCGAGCTTCCCGATGAGTGTTGTTCTGCGCACAGACCATGCAGGCGGCGACGAACGCGGAGATGTCCGGGACCATGGTCGGTCACAAAAAGCGTTGCCGCACAAAGGCCAGGGTCCAATGGGAGCCCTGGTGGCAGGCAAGCCTGGAAGAGTGGGCCCACTCCAGGACAGAGCAGCGGACAGCATCAGGAACAAAAATCTGGTTATCTGGGCCCCCCCTGTTCCCAGCCTGCTTCCCTATTCCCTGGCTGAGTGCTAGGCACGAGGTGAGAAGGATGGTCTCGGGGGTCCGAGGGTGTAGCCGCGGGGCTATGGCGGCATGACAGCGCATCCGGCTTGATATTCTTGGATCCTGGTCCAAGAATGGTAGGAGAGGGTAGGAGAGGGAGAAGTTAAACTGGGTGAAAAGCAGGGCCCACTTAGCTTTACTGGAATTGAGAGGCTCTTGTGATCCATCCACACAATGAACGGATGTTACGCCCCCTCCACTCCTCCAACGCCATCTTCACTGCGAGAAGCTCACGATTTCCCAAATCGTAATTCCTCTCCTTGGCCTTGAGGTGGTGGGAGAAGAAGGCGCAGGGATGTAACTTGAGGTCCAGGGAAGAACGCTGGGATAGGACAGCCTCCACTCTGACATCTGAAGCATCGGCCTCCACCACGAACTGACGGGACGGGTCAGGATGAACCAATATGGGAGCTGTGGTGAAGGGGTGCTTGAGGTCCCGGAATGCCCGGTCAGCAGCTGGGGCCCACGTGAACTGAACCTTGGGAGAGTTGAGTGCAGACAGAGGGAAGCCAGGGTGCTGTAGCCCCGGATAAAGCGTGAATAAAAGTTGGCAAATCCCAGGAAACGTTTCAGCTGCACTCTGTACGTAGGCTGAGGCCAATGCACCACCGCTTTCACCTTCCTGGGATCCATCTGCACATTCCCTGCAGCGATGATGTACCCAAGGAAGGGGATGGTGGCGCTGTTGGACTTGGAGCACATGTTCTTGGGCTGAATGGGAGAAAACGAGGATGACGTCAAGGTAGATGAAGACAAACCGGTCCAGCATGTCGCGGAGAACGTCATTGACCAGGGCTGGAACACAGTTTGGGCATTGGTAAGGCCAAATGGCATGACCAGATATTCGTAGTGACCACTGGCCGTGTTGATGGCAGTCTTCTACTCCCCCCCCCCCCCCCGTATCCTCACTAGGTGGTAGGCGTTCCGCAGGTCCAACTTGGAGAAAACGGTGGCACCCTGGAGTGGCTCGAAGGTCGAGGCGATGAGTGGTAGCGGGTAGCGGTTCTTCACCATGATGTCATTGAGGCCCCGGTAGTCGATGCATGGTGTCCTTGATGTAGGTCTCCATAGCCTTGGTCTCCGGATCCGACAGAGAGTACAGTCGTACCGGGCCGGTGTGGTGCCTGGGAGAAAGTCGATCCCGCAGTCATAGGGGCGGTGCGGAGAAAGTGAAGTGGCCCGGGCCTTACTGAAAACCTCCCAGAGTTCCTGGTACTCCGCAGGAATGGCGGAGAGGTCCGGTGGCAACTTCTGAGCCCACTGGAAGACGTCCTGGGGCAGGCTGCGCTGACTTCAGGCAATGAGCGTGGCCGAACGGGCTCCAGCCCATGATGGCACCAGTAGTCCAGTCAATAAGGGAATTGTGTTGCTGGAGGCAAGAGAATCCCAGTACACGAGAACCTGAGGAGACTTAATTGGATAGCCTTGCTGTGGTTCCCTGACACTCGTAGGTTGATGGGAGTGGTATTGTGGGTGACCCAGCCTGTAGAGTGCCCATCCAGCACTCTAACGTCCATGGGAATGGAGAGGGGCTGAGTGGGGATGCCCAGCTCGGACACCAGGGTAGAATCCATAAAACTCTCATCAGCCTCAGAGTTGGTCAGTACTCGAAGAGATTTCGACTGGTTCCCCCACAGCAGAATGCATGGAAAGGGGTGCGCGTAAGGGGAGAGGAAAAGTTTTCCTTATGGCTCACCAGAGTACTCGCTGCTACTGGTGAGCCTGGTCTTTTAGTGGAAAAGAGGACACGAAATGACCAGTAGTCCCGCAATACAGGCAACTCTTTGTGTGAAGCCGGTGTGGACATTTGGCTGGGGACAGCCTAGCTCTGCCTAGGTGCAGGAAGAGGTGATTCGGCAGACTTCTGAGACTCTGGGTGGAACTCGGGTAGCCTCGGGTCCTCTCGGCAACAGAGACATCGGGGACTTCCGGGATGCCTCAGAGACGAGGTGGAATCCTTGAGCAGGCGAGTGGAATCGGACCCCCTCTCCTTCCTGCGTTCCCATAGCCGCCCATCTATCCAGATGGTCAAGGCAATGAGTGAGTCAAGATCCGTCGGTTGTACGGATCTCTCTCCCGGACAATGGATCAAAAACCTTCTTCACCTTCGCCACAAACTCCTCCAGACTGAAGCAAACGGCCGACAGTTGTTCCCACACGGCTGTAGCCTAGGCGAGAGCCCTCCCGGACATCAGTGTGATGAGGTACACTATCTTCGAGCGATATGAGGGGTAGGAAGAGGGCTGCAGCTCGATGATGAGAGAACACTGCACAAGAAACATCCGACAGGTTCCTGGCTTTTCAGCGAAGTGTTCCGGGGGAGGTAAGCGGGGCTCTCAAGAAACCGGGGGGCCGCGCTGCTAACAGCCGGGTTACTGAGGGGCTGGGAGGTTATCGTCGTGGTAGGCTGCCTGACAGACAACCCGCAGAATTGCTCCAGGAAAGTGTTCAAAGCATGGTAATGGCGTTCGGCCAAGGTCTGGAACACTTCCATAAGACCACGAAGGAACTCCCCGTGCCTTCCATTGGTGGCTCCTTGGGGGGAAACGGCGTTGCGGAGCTGGTCCAAGTCTGCTGGGTCCGTTCGTACTGTCAAGGCTCAGGAAAAGACCAAGATGCAGACAGTTTCAAAGTAACAAAAGTTTATTACAAAAACAGGGGGACAGGCAAATGACAGGTCAAGGGCAGGCAGAGGTCAATAGTCCAGAGTAGAGTCCGAAAGGAACAGAACGACAGGCAGACTCAGGGCAGGCAGAAGTCAGTAATCCAGGGTGGTATGACAAGGTATAGAACGACAGGCAGGGTCAGGGCAGGCAGAATGGTCAAAAATTGGGAAAGCTATAAAACAGGAACTAGATACAGAAAGGAGCACAGGAAAAAACGCTGGTAGGCTTGACAGAACAAATCGAATTGGTAACAGACAAACAGAGAACACAGGTATAAATACACTGGGGATAATGGGGGGTGGAGACAAGCACAAACACTGGTGAAACAGATCAGGGTGTGACAGGATGCCTGTATCTTTGTAGTGACTGGGTGTATTGATACACCATCCAAAGTGTAATTAATAACTTAACCATGCTCAAGGGGTATTCAATGTATTTTTTTGGTGGGGACCCATCTACAGTACCCTTTAGGTGCCCTTATTTGCGAGGCATTGGTCTTTGTGGTTGAATCTGTCTTTGAAATTCACTGCTCGTCAGAGGGACCTTACAGTATGTGTGGGGTACAGAGATGCGGTAGTCATTCAAAAATCATGTTAAATACTAATAGTGTCCATGCAATTTATTATGTGACTGGTTAAGTATATTTTTAATCCTATACTTATTTAGGCTTGCCTTAACAAAGGAGTTGAATACTGATTGACTCAAGACATTTCAGATTTTCATTTTTAATTCATTTGTAAACATTTGTAAAAACTTAATTCCACTTTGACATTATGGCGGATTGTGTGTAGGCTAGTGACACAAAATCAAAATGTAATCAATTTTATATCCAGAGTGTAACACAACAAAATGTGGAAAGAGTCAAGGGTTGTGAATACTTTCTGAAGGCAGTGTATGTACATATAGGTAGGGGTAAAGTGACTAGGCAACAGGATATATAATAAGCAGTAGCAGCAGTGTATGTGTTGAGTCAAAAGAGTAAGCACAAAGGGGGTCAATGCAGATAGTCTGGGTAGCTATTTGGTTAACTATTTAGCGGTCTTATGGCTTGGGGGTAGAAGCTGTTCTGAGTCCTGTTGGTTCCAGACTTCAGTACTGGTTGTCATGAGGTAGCAGAGAGAACACTCTATGACTTGGGTGGATGGAGTCTTTGACAAGTTTAGGGCCTTCCTCTAACACCGCCTGGTATAGAGGTCCTGGATGGCAGGGAGCTCGGCCCCAGTGTACTAGGCTGTACGCACTACCCTCTGTCATAGGCGTGGGGTGCTGAGGGTGTTGCAGCACCCCCTAAAAAATCCTGAATATTTTTTTCATTAATAATTTAAAAAAAATGTGCACTGGGCCTTTACTAGTCCTTTATTAGCAGACTGATATAGCCGTTTGTAGTGTGTCTGTAACACGGGTATATAGCCATCTGTAGCGCTAAATTGTAGCACCCCCACCCCCATCTTCCCACGGCTATGCCTTCTTTAGCACTTTGCGGTCAGATACCAAGCAGTTGCCGTACCAAGTGGTTATGCAGCCAGTCAAGATGCTCTCAATGGTGCAGCTGTAGAACTTTTTGAGGATCTGAGGGCCCATGCCCAGGAGAGAGGATAATGAAAGTTCACAGAAGTAACAAGTCATGGTAGACCTACCATAAGTGATTAAAATTGGTAAATGAATTACCAAAAAATCTGTAATTACTGTAACTGAATTGGCTACAATGGGAAATCATAATAATCACAAACCGCAGTTGGGTCACCTGCTACTGTCCTCCCTTCCACTGGCATACTGTTATGTTCAGCTCATAACTGTTATCTTTGTCTTTCTGTTGTCTGGAGGTCAAACCAAGAGTGTTATAACAGTATGAGTCTGGACAACCTCCGTTTCTCTCTCCCTCTCCAGTTAATGTCACATCTCAAAGATCTTACTGACACCTACCCATGAGCCCCCTCTCTTTCCACTTACTTTAACCAGCATTCTCACCCACTGTGCACCCACCTGTTTCTGACAGGTGTATAAAATCGAGCACACAATGTTTGTCTATGTGATCTCCATAGACAAACATTGGCAGTCGAATGGCTTACTGAAGTGCTCAGTGACTTTCAACGTGGAACCGTCATAGGATGCCACATTTCCAACAAGTCAGTTCGTCGAATTTCTGCCCTGCTAGAGCTGTCCCGGTCCACTGTAAATGACGTGATTCATCACTCCAGAGAATGCGTTTCCACTGCTCCAGAGTCCAATGGCGTCTAGGAGCAACAATGGCTCAGCTGTGAAGTGGTAGGCCAGACAAGCTCACAGAACAGGACCGCCGAGTGCTGAAGCGCGTAGCGCCTAAAAATCGTCTGTCCTCGGTTGCAACACTCACTACCGAGTTCCAAACTGCCTCTGGAATCAAAGTCAGCACAATAACTGTTCATCGGGAGCTTCATGAAATGGGTTTCCATGGCCGAGCAGCCGCAAACAAGCTTAAGATCACCATGCGCAATGCCAAGCGTCAGCTAGAATGGTGTAAAGCTCGCCGCCATTGGACTCTGGAGCAGTGGAAACGCGTTCTCTGGAGTGATGAATCACGCTTCACCATCTGGCAGTCCATTGGACGAATCTGGGTTTGGCGGATGCCAGGAGAACGCTACCTGCCCCAATGCATGGTGCCAACTGTAAAGTTTGGTGGAGGAGGAATAATGGTTTGGTTTTCATGTTTTTCATGGTTCGGTCTAGGCCACTTAGTTCTAGTGGAGGGAAATCTTAACGCTACAGCATATAATGACATTCTAGACAATTCTGTGCATCCAACTTTGTGGCAAAAGTTCAGGTAAAGCCTTTCCTGTTTCAGCATGACAATGCCCCCGTCCACAAAGCAAGGTCCATACAGAAATGGTTTGTTGAGATCAGTGTGGAAGAACTTGACTGGCCTGCACAGAGTCCTGACTTTAACCCCATTGAACACGTCTGGGATGAATTGGAATGCCGACTGTGAGCCAGGCCTAATCAGCCAACATCAGTGCCCGACCTCACTAATGTTCTTGTGGCTGAATGGAAGCAAGTCCCAGCACAATGTTCCAACATCTAGCGAAAAGCCATCCCAGAAGAGTGGAGGCTGTTATAGCAGCAAAGGGGGACCAACTCCATATTAACGCCCATGATTTTTGAATGAGATGTTCGATGAGCAGGCGTCCACATACTTTTGGTCATGTAGTACAGTACAGTATAGTGGAGAAAAGAAGAGTATATTACTGTAGAGTACAGTATATTCTACTGTACTGAACTATACTTTACTGTACTGTACCCTACTGCACTGTACTGAACTCTATCCGTGATAATCCTGTGGACCAGACCAAGTTGAATTAACTTCTTATGGGCAGGTGGGACAGTAGCATCCCACCTGGCCAACATCCAGTGAAATTGCAGAGCGCAAAATTCAAACTACAGAATTATAAATATTTAAATTTCATAAAATCACAAGTGTAATACATTAAACTAAAGCTTAACTTCTTGTTAATCCAGCCGCTGTGTCAGATTTCAAAAAGGCTTTACGGCGAAAGCACACCATGCGATTATCTGAGGACAGCACCCCGCATACAAAAGCATGAAAAACATATTTCAACCAGGCAGGTGCGCCACGAAAGTCAGAAATAGCGATATAATAAATGCCTTACCTTTGATGATCTTCTTCTGTTGGCACTCCAAAAGGTCCCAGATACATCACAAATGGTCCTTTTGTTCGATAATGTCCTTCTTTATATCCATAAAAAGTCAGTTTAGCTGGCGTGCTTCAGTCAATAATCCACCCAGTTTCCCTCCATCAAAATGCATACAAAATGAATCCCAAGCGTTACTAATAAACTTTTCCAAACAAGTCAAACAACGTTTATAATCAAACTTTAGGTACCCTAATACGTAAATAAACAATACAATTTAAGATGGAAAATTGTTATTGTCTTTACTGGAGAAAAATACCAAAGAACGCGCTCTCTTCCATGCGCTTGGAGACATTACAGCCAAAATGGGAGCCACTTAGAAAAACTACAATTTCTGGCTCATTTTTCCAAAAACCAACATGAAACTATTTCTAAAGACTGTTGACATCTAGTGGAAGCCCTAGGAACTGCAATCTGGGAGGATTTCGCCTTATAATAAAAGTGACAGCCATTGAAAACAGTGGTAGGCTGATTGTTTTGGGGGGGGGGATGGTTTGTCCTCGGGGTTTCGCCTGCCATATCAGTTCTGTTATACTCACAGACATCTTTTTAACAGTTTTAGAAACTTTAGAGTGTTTTCTATCCAAATCTACCAATTATATGCATATCCTAGCTTCTGGGCCTGAGAAACAGGCAGTTTACTTTGGGCACGCTTTTCATCCGGACATGAAAATACTGCCCCCTACCCAAGAGTGGTTAATACTACTCTTTTGTCCACAGATAGCCAGCCGAGCTGCTTAAAATGCTCGACCTCCAGATGAATATGAGGGGGAGTTTATTCTTACAAACTTCTTTTGGCTTGTCTGCTGGTGAACAATGATATGTAGGCATAATCTAAGTGACAACTTGCACAGTCTTTAGGGTGTCTATAGCAAGGTTTCCATTCAATTGGCGACAGATTTTAATGCGACTTTTCTAAAATGCGCATAAAATGAATATGCTAATTTCCCCATCAGGGTTGTTTCCATCAAATTGACTTGTTGCGGATAAAAGTATGTGTGTAAACACGTAGTGCACATTAAAAAATACAAATTAAATGGGTTTCCATTAGAGGTCGACCGATTATGATGTTTCAACGCCGATACTGATTATTGGAGGGCCAAAAAAGCCGATACCGATTAATCGGCCGATTTTTTTATTTCTTTCTAATAATGACAATTACAACAATACTGAATGAACACTTATTTTAACTTAATATAATACATAAATACTATCAATTTACCCTCAAATAAATAATGAAACATGTTCAATTTGGTTTAAATAATGCAAAAACAAAGTGTTGGAGAAGAAAGTAAAAGTGCAATATGTGCCATGTAAAAAAGCTAACGTTTAAGTTCCGTGCTCAGAACATGAGAACATAGGAAAGCTGGTGGTTTGTTTTAACATGACTCTTCAATATTCCCAGGTAAGAAGTTTTAGGTTGTAGTTATTATAGGAATTATAGGACTATTTCTCTCTATACGATTTGTATTTCATATACCTTTGACTATTGGATGTTCTTATAGGCACTGTAGTATAGCCAGTTCGAGCTCCTACCAGGAACACATCGACAACAGCCACCCTTGAAGCAGCGTTACCCATGTAGAGCAAGGGGAACAACCACTCCCAAGTCTCAGAGCGAGTGATTTTTGAAACGCTATTAGCGCGCACCCTGCTAACTAGCTAGCCATTTCACCGGTTACACCAGCCTAATCTCGGGGGTTGAAGTCATAAACAGCGCAATGCTTGAAGAATTGCGAAGAGCTGCTGGCAAACGCACGAAGGTGCTGTTTGAATGAATGCTTACGAGCCTGCTGCTGCCTACCATCGCTCAGTCAGACTGCTCTATCAAATATCAAATCATAGACTTAATTATAACATAATAACACACAGAAATATGAGCCTTTGGTCATTAATATGGTCGAATCCAGAAACGATCATTTCGAAAACGAAACGTTTATTATTTCAGTGAAATACGGAACCGTTCCGTATTTTATCTCACGGGTGGCATTCCTAAGTCTAAATATTCCTGTTACATTGCACAACCTTCAATGTTATGTCATAATTATGTACAATTCTGGCAAAGTAATTATGGCCTTTGTTAGGAATAAATGGACTTCACACAGTTCGCAATGAGCCAGGCGGCCCAAACTGCTGTATATACCCTGACTGCTTGCGGAACGCAAGAACGCAAGAGAAGTGACACAATGTCACTTCCCTAGTTATAAGAAATTCATGTTATATATGTTATATACTTGTGTATTGATTTTAAAGAAAGGCATTGATGTTTATGGTTAGGTACATTGGTGCAACGACAGTGCTTTTTTCGCAAATGCAGTTGTTAAATCATCACCTGTTTGTCGAAGTAGGCTGTGATTCAATGAGAAATTAACAGGCACCGCATCGATTATATGCAACGCAGGACACGTTAGATAACTACACATGGTTGATGATATTACTAGTTTAACTAGTGATTATGTTAAGATTGATAGTTTTTTATAAGATAAGTTTAATGCTAGCTAGCAACTTACCTTGGCTTCTTGCTGCCCTCGCGTAACAGGTAGTCAGCCTGTCACGCAGGCTCCTCGTGGAGTGCAATGTAAGGCAGGTGGTTAGAGCGTTGGACTAGTAACCGGAAGGTTGCAAAAACGAATCCCCGAGGTGACAAGGTAAAAATCTGTTGTTCTGCCCCTGAACAAGGCAGTTAACCCCCGTTCCTAGGCCGTCATTGAAAATAAGAATGTGTTTTTAATCTGACTTGCCTAGTTAAATAAAGGTGTAAAAAAAAATATATATATATATATTTTCTTTTTATCCGGCAAATCGGTGTCCAAAAATACCAATTACTGATTGTTATAAAAACTTGAAATTGGCCCTAATTAATCGGCCATTCCGATTAATCCGTCGACCTCTAGTTTCCATGGCATTTTCAACTCTCGGTCTACTTTGTCACTAAAAATGCTCCTTATGTTTCCCAATCTGCCCGATCTGGTATTGGCACATGCATTCTAGCCAACAGCTCGCAAATACAGTGCGGGTATAGCCTACATGATGAGATTATTATGGACAAAGGTGCAAGATCATTTTTCTTTGTCAAACGGCAGCCAAGCATCGATCATCATGTCACCAGAATAAGACCCTTGATATTTAGCAATGAAAGGAGCATCAAGCTGTGAAATTCATAATAATTGATTTAATCTGTAGTTTAATAAACTGCATGCTTTCCGAGTCGTAGTGGGAGGACCACACACCATATCATCGCGCGACTCTAAGTTTACTTCGATATGATGATTATTATATCAATATTTGTGCATATTAGCGTTTCCAGTGACATTTCTAGAATAATATTTTTTTTCGACACAAAAAGATCCCACCTTGTCTAGCATATTTGGTTTTGTCAACATTTGAAAGTTTACTGACAAATTAGCTGTTTCCATCAGGCCTATCATTACATTTTGTTATCCGACGTACTTTACTCGCATAAAAAGGTTGGATGGAAAACTGGTTAATGTCAAGCCATTTTGAGGATGCTGGAATGATATTTTGGACGAACCTGCGCATGCCAACAGGATACTTTTGAAGTTGCCTAATCAGATTAAAACATTGTGACTGGTTGTGTTTATGCCACATATAAAAGCTTATACATGTTAAAAGTTAAACAACAAATATTTAGGCTATATTAAGGCATTAGGTTCTAGGTGTGTGAGGAATAGCCGCCCAGATTGGAGAGGAGGAAGAGCGAGTGTTAAACTTTCCTGAATAACTGGGCCTGCTGGGACCATGTGGTCAAATTACCATATGACGATTTGGGTGAATGACGATCCGCAACAGACAGAGCATCACAGGATCAGAAGTAAAAATACAGCAAGACGGACCTGCTACTGTGCCTTTCTAGTCCTTAGAAATTGTCGAGAGTAGAACTACAACTGATCCAAATGGAATGAAACATTCAAATCACAGGGCTTAATAATCAAATTATTCATTACATTGTGGTGTTGTAGACTAGTCTAGGATAATTGTGTTGTCCCTAAACAAGATCAATACCAGAGCTTTTTGAGCTGCATGTCTCATGTCTACTGTTCTTTCATGCTCAATGATGCACCTGGCCTTTTCCGCTGCCTATCAACTATTTCTATTTGTGCTTGTGGATTCACATTGAAAATGTATGCCGCTTTGAATGTGTGGTATGATTGCTAGTTAGCCTATTGCAGATCTGGACAAACGATCCACCCACCACTATTGGCTATTGTCACTATGATTGGTGGATAGAGGGCAGGAGAGGCAGACTGGTCGACTATTTTTGACCTTTGGTATAGTAAAAAATAGCATGTGGAAAAGCATAGTGCATAAGGGAAGTACAAAAACACCTTGATATGGGGAGTCTCTTGCAAGCAGATGAGGAAATGTGGCTATGATGGATGAAATGATATAGTAAAACCTGCAAAAGAGCGAATATAAACCAGGAAAAGAAACGCACTACCTTCCCCTGTGCCCAATAAAAAACCCACAGCCTTCCCAAATTAAAAAAACATTTTTGGGGAGGGTAAATGTGTCTGTGGAAATTGTTAAAAGTAGTACTTGTGCATAGAATTGTATGGTTAGTTAAACTTTGAAATGTAATGTTTTTTATTTGGCATACATTTTAAAGTTACCGTGGAGATGCCCATCATCCACCCCCATCCTTGTTGCCTTCCTCACCTCTATCCATCCCTCCCTCCCATTCTCGCTCCTTTTCTTCCCTCTCTCTGTATTGTAATTTTCTCTCTCTCTTGCTTCCTCTCTCCCTCTTTCAGTCTCTCCCTCCCTCCCTCCCTCCCTCCCTCCCTCCCTCCCTCCCTCCCTCCCTCCCTCCCTCTCTGCGTGTAAGCTAGGAGCTCCCTGCCATGTTGTCCATTCACCATGGCTCAGTATGAATGCCCAGCAGGGGTCTTCTGGAGTGGACCCCACCCCCCTGAGCCCCGACTCTACTTCACATGCTCAGATGGATATCTCATAGCCCCCATATTCGCCATCCGTACTGGACAGGCATAACATCTCTGAGTGATGATACCTCTGTGCCCGCGTGCGTGCGTGTTTCTGTGTGTGTTAAGGACAGTCTCCTCTAGAGTAGTCTGTCTCAGTGCTGTAATATGTTGCGGTTGTGTTCTGTCTCTCTTCACAGGGTGGTTGATGTGATTACTGTAGCTGGAGATGGGAGTGTGGGTCATTGTGTGTATGTGGAGTAATGGCTTCCACACAGAATGGTCCAGTGAATCCTCGGGCAGGGAGCAGGGAAATGGCAGCAAACGGTTTAATGACTTAATAAGACCTAATTAGTGTAAATGGAGGAGAAGAGAGAGGAGCAGTGGAGGTGAGCTGGGGGGACTGAGTGTGCCTTGGCTACAGCAGCCTGACATACAGCAGGCAGCCCTCGTTTATTAGCTGATGAAAAATAGGCCAACTCCTCTGATGTGTTTACTCATCCCAGGAACACCTCTGGATAACAGAACAGCACACTGCTGCTTTCAGGTGCTCTCGTGCTACAGTGAGGGAAAAAAGTATTTGATCCCCTGCTGATTTTGTAAGTTTGCCCACTGACAAAGAAATGATCAGTCTATAATTTTAATGGTAGGTTTATTTGAACAGTGAAAGACAGAATAACAACAAAAAAATCCAGAAAAACGCATGTCAAAAATGTTATAAATTGATTTGCATTTTAATGAGGGAAATAAGTATTTGACCCCCTCTCAATCAGAATGATTTCTGGCTCCCAGGTGTCTTTTATACAGGTAACGAGCTGAGATTAGGAGCACACTCTTAAAGGGAGTGCTCCTTATCTCAGCTTGTTACCTGTATAAAAGACACCTGTCCACAGAAGCAATCAATCAATCAGATTCCAAACTCTCCACCATGGCCAAGACCAAAGAGCTCTCCAAGGTTGTCAGGGACAAGATTGTAGACATACACAAGGCTGGAATGGGCTACAAGACCATCGCCAAGCAGCTTGGTGAGAAGGTGACAACAGTTGGTGCGATTATTCGCAAATGGAAGAAACACAAAAGAACTGTCAATCTCCCTCGGCCTGGGGCTCCATGCAAGATCTCACCTCGTGGAGTTGCAAGGATCATGAGAACAGTGAGGAATCAGCCCAGAACTACACGGGAGGATCTTGTCAATGATCTCAAGGCAGCTGGGACCATAGTCACCAAGAAAACAATTGGTAACACACTACGCCGTGAAGGACTGAAATCCTGCAGCGCCCACAAGGTCCCCCTGCTCAAGAAAGCACATATACATGCCCGTCTGAAGTTTGCCAATGAACATCTGAATGATTCAGAGGACAACTGGGTGAAAGTGTTGTGGTCAGATGAGACCAAAATGGAGCTCTTTGGCATCAACTCAACTCGCTGTGTTTTGGAGAGGAGGAATGCTGCCTATGACCCCAAGAACACCATCCCCACCGTCAAACATGGAGGTGGAAACATTATGCTTTGGGGGTGTTTTTCTGCTAAGGGGACAGGACAACTTCACCGCATCAAAGGGACGATGGACGGGGCCATGTACCGTCAAATCTTGGGTGAGAACCTCCTTCCCTCAGCCAGGGCATTGAAAATGGGTCGTGGATGGGTATTCCAGCATGACAATGACCCAAAACACACGGCCAAGGCAACAAAGGAGTGGTTCAAGAAGAAGCACATTAAGGTCCTGGAGTGGCCTAGCCAGTCTCCAGACCTTAATCCCATAGAAAATCTGTGGAGGGAGCTGAAGGTTCGAGTTGCCAAACGTCAGCCTCGAAACCTTAATGACTTGGAGAAGATCTGCAAAGAGGAGTGGGACAAAATCCCTCCTGAGATGTGTGCAAACCTGGTGGCCAACTACAAGAAACGTCTGACCTCTGTGATTGCCAACAAGGGTTTTGCCACCAAGTACTAAGTCATGTTTTGCAGAGGGGTCAAATACTTATTTCCCTCATTAAAATGCAAATCAATTTATAACATTTTTGACATGCGTTTTTCTGGATTTTTCTGTTGTTATTCTGTCTCTCACTGTTCAAATAAACCTACCATTAAAATTATAGACTGATCCTTTCTTTGTCAAACATGTTGTGTTGCATGTTTTCTAGCAATTTGACATTTGTTGTTTTCGCCCTTCATTCCTTCTCTCCCTCCTCCATCTCTCATGCTAACCTGTCTCCCCATGCACACTAATCTCAGACCACTCATGTCTGTCAGGATTTGGAGTCTAACTCTCTCCCTCCCCCCTTCTCTCCCCTGTTCCCCCTCCAGAGAAGCATGTGACGGTGGAGCTGAGCTGTGGGGCGGGGCCTGTCCTCGTGGTGCTGGAGCCAGGACAGCCCCTACTGCTGGACTGTCACCTGGGGGCCACGCCGCTGGACACGCCCCTCAACGTCACCTGGCTGCAGGATGGGCTCCCCGTGCTGGAGGGGGAGGGGAACTCCCTCAGGACCCTTGCCAACGGATCACTGCTGGTGCTGCCCACCTCTGTGGATGGTCGGACACCTCAAAGGGTTGAGGGGGGCTACAGCTGTGTGAGCGCCGGCCCCTTTGGAGCCCTGACCAGCCGCACCATTGCCGTTCACCTGGCCAGTGAGTATTATTATTTCTCAGACAGGGCGGGGCTCTGCCTGCTCAACTCCACCAGGGTCAGACTCACATGGAATGGCATGATGGTCTGGTGTCCCCACATAGGAGCACAGCCACATTCCTCAGGGGGATTTCCACATTTGGTCCTCCTCTGTCTCAGGCAAGAGTTTGATTGTGTGGCTGGTTGGCCACACCAGTGGTGTCCTGGGGACAGGAAGGCTCCACACCGGTGGTGTCCTGGGGACAGGTAGGCTCCACACCGGTGGTGTCCTGGGAACAGGTAGGCTCCACACCGGTGGTGTCCTGGGAACAGGTAGGCTCCACACCGGTGGTGTCCTGGGGACAGGTAGGCTCCACACCGGTGGTGTCCTGGGAACAGGTAGGCTCCACACCGGTGGTGTCCTGGGGACAGGTAGGCTCCACACCGGTGGTGTCCTGGGAACAGGTAGGCTCCACACCGTTGGTGTCCTGGGAACAGGTAGGCTCCACACCGGTGGTGTCCTGGGAACAGGTAGACTCCACACCGGTGGTGTCCTGGGAACAGGAAGGCTCCACACCGGTGGTGTCCTGGGAACAGGTAGGCTCCACACCGGTGGTGTCCTGGGAACAGGTAGGCTCCACACCGGTGGTGTCCTGGGAACAGGTAGGCTCCACACCGGTGGTGTCCTGGGAACAGGTAGGCTCCACACCGGTGGTGTCCTGGGAACAGGTAGGCTCCACACCGTTGGTGTCCTGGGAACAGGTAGGCTCCACACCGGTGGTGTCCTGGGAACAGGTAGGCTCCACACCGGTGGTGTCCTGGGGACAGGAAGGCTCCACACCGGTGGTGTCCTGGGAACAGGTAGGCTCCACACCCGTGGGTTGAGGACAGAGAGGGGGAAAGGGGGAGAGCGAGAGAGGGATGAAGAGTGGGATGGAGAGAGAGAGAGGGAGCGAGAGCGATAGATAGATAGAAGGTAGCAAGAGATCCGGTTTACCCCCTCTCCTCCTCTCCTCTCCCCTCCTTCTCTCCTCTCCTCTCCCTCTCTCATCTCCCATCACTCTATCCTCCCGTAGAGCTGCTTTCATTATCCTCTGTAAAAGTGGCAGTCTTTATTCAGTCATTAGCTTTGTGTAGAATGGGACTGTATCCTTTATGGAGGTTCCTCCTTTTGTCAGCTGTCACATGCCTATTTATGAGGATGCCTTGTTTGGGGGGAATGAAGGGACAATGAGGTTGGGAGGTGATGACTGAGAGGGATGAAGGGAGGGAGGGAGGTGACTGAGGACTTTGAGAGGGATGGAGGGAGGGAGGTGGCTGAGGAATTAGGATTGGTGAAAAGAGAAGGAAGTAGGAAGGTAGGGGAGGATACGTTGGGGAGGAAGGGAAGGTGGGAGATTTGGGTGGGAGTTGACTGAGGAGTTTGGGATGGTGAAGGCAGAGGCTGTTCTGGGAGAGAGACTAATAAGTGTGTCCTTCAGAAGGTGTCTGTGGAGGGAGCTGGTAAATGTAATGTGCTGTAGACTGCTACTGCTGTGAGATGGATGGCTGCTGGAGACAGACAGGGCCAGGGGCCTGCATGCAATGGACCTCAACGAGCACACTGACATTGAGCAGAGAGAGCAGAGGCCCATGTCTGTCTGTCTGTCTCATGTCTTTACCACAACCAATTAGGAGGCAGAACATCACATGAGATAAATGTGTGACAGGCCTTTGTCTATAATACTCTAAACATGTTTCAAGTGCATGGCTGTTCAAAAAGTGAGTGAGTCAGTTAAAGAGAGAGAGGGGGAGGGGGGGTGTAAATCACGGTAGAGGAGGAGGGGAGGAGAGGAGTTGGTGGACATGCCGACAGACAGAGAGCAGGGAAGCCATGTGTTGTGGTTGGAGAGTACAAGGGGAGGGGAAGAAAGTTGCAATCTGATCGCTGAGGGGCCAAAGAATGGGGCAGAGACAGAAAGAGGGAGAGAGAGGGGGAATAGAGAGGACAGGAGAGAGAAAGAGAGGGGAGGCACAGAGAGAACAGGAACAGACAGAGAAGGGAGAGACTGAAGATAAACGTGCTATGGATTGAACTCATATAGAGCACAAGACATGCTAACAGATTTAGTTGATACAGTAATCTATTTCATCTGGTCCATTCACTCAGTAAGTTAACCATTAGCCCAGTTGGCCACAACAGTTACAAGTGCTAGCTTACTTTACACTATTGGATGACCTGTTATCTATCTAGCTGCTCTGTGGAGGTCTGCTCTGTGTGCTCATTGAGAAACTTTGCTCCATTTGTGTGTGTGTGTGTGTGTGTGTGTGTGTGTGTGTGTGTGTGTGTGTGTGTGTGTGTGTGTGTGTGTGTGTGTGTGTGTGTGTGTGTGTGTGTGTGTGTGTGTGTGTGTGTGTGTACAGCATCTAGTTTTTGCCATGACAGGTGCTGAGCTTATTTGTGCTGTTAGTCAGCTAATAATATATGGCTTTCTGAAGAACTTTGCCATGTGAGAATCAGCTCAGAAGTAGTTGTGACAGATTTATGTTTGGTCGCTAGGTAGGATTAGTCCTTACATGTGTTGTGACACATTAGCCATGCTTCATATCTTCAAATCAGTTCAAATTAGATTTTTTTAAGTGTATGTCTTGGGCTTAGGGACAACTTCAGGATGTAAGGATGTGACTTTTTCCTTAAGTGCTTTATGTATGGCTTTATGTCTAGTCTGCCACAGCGGTTTGGCGAGAATACAATTTGAAGGTAATCTTGGATTGGTATGTTCAGTTCTTTATGACTGCAGGCTGGACAGAACAGCTTGCAACCCTGGAGCTGATTGATGAGGTAGTCAGAGCTCTTGTGTTCCCCCATAATGCCCCAACTCAGTCTGGCCTGAGGTCAGGGGCCCCCTCAGCCCTATAAGACTCAGCTCTAGGACTCACTGCTGCCCCCTGCTGTTAACTACAGTTACTACGTGTGGGCTACACACTTGCTGATTGCATCTCTCTCTGTGTCTCTTTCCCTCTCTCTCGTTTTCCCTCTCTCTTGCTGTCTATCTCTATCTCCCTCACCTTTCTCCCTCACTCCCAGCGCTGTCTCGTTTCCATCAGAACCCAGAGGCCCAGGTGGTGCCCCTTGGGGGTGCTTCCCGCTTTGAGTGCCAGATAGACGGAGTGCCCACGCCAAGGATAACCTGGGAGAGGGACCAGGAACCCATCCCCAGCCAGCCTAGGTGACACGCGCGCACACACACACACACACACACATTCTCTTCTTTTCATTTAAAATATGTTTATTATTTTCAAATAAAAAATAAATAAAAAAAGACAGCAATACAAACATTGACGTTCATTGTACTGTTGAATGGGATGGCCAATTTAGAGGACAAAACAAAACTTAACTCACACATACACAAAATAAAACAAAATCCTATTAGGTGGTACATGTATAAGAAGACAGCATATAGTCATTACAAGCAGTGTAGTTAAGCCAAAAATAAACATTGAGTGGAGTACAGCACAGAGTAGCAGCAGATCAACTCAGTTATGAAGCGGGACTAGACCATTTATCCAGTGTCGGCTGCCATATTTTGTAAAACAATGGGCTTCTATTGGAGGTACTGTATCGTATCTTTTCCATATGTATTACATTCCCTAAATCCCGTAACCACATTTCAAAGGTAGGTACAGTCTCCAATTTCCAAAACTGCAATATGAGCCTTTTGGCTAATAGAGTACAAAGAGAGACAGCCTTCCCTTCCTGGTTATTCCCATCAACTGTAACCAAACACAGCGATCAATGGATCTGGGGCTAGAACTCTATCGAAGGCTTTAGAGAAGTAATCAAAAATGAGAGCCCAGTAAACATGTAACTTAGGACATGTCCAAAATAAGTGGGTCAACGTTCCCTCATCCAGCTTGCACCTCTCACACAGTGGTGAGGTGTCCCGGATTATTTTATGCAGTTTTACTTTTCAGTAGTGTAACCTGTGTATCACCTTAAACTGTACAAGGATGTGTCTGGCATTCACTGAACTGTGGTTTATATTCCTGGGAGCTTCTACCCAGTCTTCATCTGAGATTTCTCAACCAAGTTCTTGTTCCCAAGCCCTTTTAATAGTGTCTGTGGATACCTCTATGTGGGCCTGTAGCACATCATACAGTCTAGAGACCGACCCTTTTGAATGGGGTTTGACAAGGGTCAGGCTGTCTAATGTAGGATTATTTGTCTTAATGCCATACTGTGGGATATGTGTCCTTAAGAAATTCCTGATTTGGAGGTATCTGAAAAAATGTGTTGTTGGCATGTTAAACTTACCCTGTAATTGTTGAAATGAAGCTAACTGACCATCCATGTATAAATTACCAATTGTTGTGAGCCCCTTCTCCCTCCACTGTGAAAACACCACATCATCCAATGCAGGGTGGAAAGCATGATTCAGGCAAATCGGGCTGTCAATGTATACAGTGGGTATGTTAAGAAAATGCCTAATCTGTTTCCAGATCCTAAGAATATGACAAATGACTGGATTAGAGTCATAAGTGGCTTTTTTCGCATATGATGGACTATTAGCACGTGCAGGAAGTGAGGAACGTTGATAGGAGGCCTGCTCAATCAAAAGCCATGAAGGCATATCATTCTGTCGCATCGCAGGTAAACTTTCCCTCCAGAAAGACACAATGTTCAGATTAGCAGCCCAATAATACAGTTTAAAGTGAGGAAGGCCAAAGCCCCCCTCTCTCTGCATAAATGCTTCTTTGAAATTCTGGCTGCCTTGTTATCCCATAAAAATGGAATTACTATTGAATCCAGTTTCTTAAAATAGCTTTGTGGTATGAAATTGTGTAGACATTGGAAGAAGTAAAGAAACCTGGGTAGGACAACCATTTTAATAGCGTTTATAGGACCAACCAAGGAGATAGGCAGAGTTTTCCAAAAATCGATATTTTATTTAAGCTGATAAATTTTCATGTCCCAATTCGCTTTCAATAGCTGATTGAGGTCTCTTGTCACTACAATGCCAAGGCTTGTGAACTTGTCCATCACTGTTCTAAATGGGGTAGATTGCAGACCCACGCACGTTCTCACACACACGCACATTCTCACGCACGCACGCACGCACCCACGCGCCCACACACACACACACACACACAACACACACACACACACACACACACACACACACACACACACACACACACACACACACACACACACACACACACACACACACACACACACACACGGTAACACACACACGGTGATGCACACCAGTAGAGCCTGGCAGTAAGTGATTGTCTGTTCTATTTGGTCCCAATGCTGTCCCCTGAGAGAGCTCCAGCTGGCCAGCAGAGACTGGATCTGTTCTAAGGTCCATGCTGCCACTGATCATGTGAGGGCTGTGCTCCCTCCACCATTCTACTTCATTGCATAATGGCAGTCAGGGAATAACCTGAGAATTTGGTAGGAAGTTAAATGAAATGAGTACATGTTGGTCTTTTTCAGTAGTGCAGAGTTCAGAGATAAGGGATGGACACAGATCTGTTGGTTTCTTGTCAGCCAGAGGCTGAAGGTCAGGGCCACAAAGTTCAGCCTGGTCACTTTCTCTCTTCTGTTTGTTCTACTCCCCAAAACCCTCCTTCATCTCCCTTTCACATGGCTACAGGCTGAGGCCAGTCCAGTGCCTGGGAACTGATGTGCTTTGAATCGAATTGGGTAGAAAGATGCACATAATCTACTGCACATGACTCTGCTCCCTCCCTTCTCCTCCCTGGCCTTTCCTCTCTCCTCACTCGCGCTCCCTTCGTCTCCCTCATGGGAGAGATTTGGCCCTTTTTAAATTAAGTTACACTTTTTTCCACCTGATCTGTCCTTACCAATCATAGAAAGACTGGCAGCTGTTTGTTAGTCATTTAGATGCATATCGCACACACTCGGCATCTGTGTACGCTCGGAGTGATCATGCGCTGAGTTGACGGCCTGTATATTTTTGCCCTTCAAAGGCCATGGCCCACATATGGCTGTTCACATGACTACTTGTTTAAATGTGTGTCTCATGTTGAGTGGCCAGGAAAGTGCAGCTTTTCTTCATTAGCATTAGCATGGGGGGGGGGGCAGGACCAGTGTGCTAACAACACTCTGTGCATTGACATCCAGGGCTGAACAGAGGAGAATCATGTAGCGTTACTTATAGAAACCCCCGATTTAATGCTGTCTCGTCTGCCTGAAAACTCAAATGCACACTCTCACAGCCGAGCAGTGGCTACACACACACACACACACACACTAGTCACCAGAAACGGTCCCACTCTCATGCTCATTTACCCAAGCACTTAACACTATTGACGTTTCTGCCTCAGCTCTGCTATTGGCTATACATTTGTGCCTGCCTGACATTATTAGAGGCATCTGGCTCAAAAACAGTCTATCCCTTTGTGACCCATAGCCCAATGCCGAACCGAGCTGTACAGTGCTGTGATGTTGTTGTGTTGACACAAAGTGGTACTAATGGGCAGCAGTAGAGATGAGACCCAGACCAGAGACCAGTGTTGTGTACAGTCTCTCTGTCAGGGTATTACTAGTCCATCATCATAGAGTTAAAAGGCTGTGGAATAGGAGTTGAATAGTGGAAAGCCCAGGCCTCAGGCTTGGAGGAACCATCCGGGTTTGTGTGTGTGTGTGTGTGTGTGTGTGTGTGTGTGTGTGTGTGTGTGTGTGTGTGTGTGTGTGTGTGTGTGTGTGTGTGTGTGTGTGTGTGTGTGTGTGTGTGTGTGGGAACCTGACCTGTCTTCCATGGCAGCAGGGGAGGGAGGGAGGGAGGGAGGGAGGGAGGGAGGGAGGGAGGGAGGGAGGGAGGGAGGGAGGGGGAAGAGGAGCTGGTGGGTGAAAGAGAGATAAATATTGACAAGAGTCGGCACAACCAGCAGCCATGGCTGCTTCTAAATGCTGTTTTGCAATGCGCAATCTCTCTGACCTAGATTGAGAGCTCATTGTTCTCTTGTATCTATCAGTAAAGATTTCTAAATATTTCATTCTTTCTAGTCTCTTCTTTTTCTCCCCTGTTTACGTATTCTCTGTCATTAGGAATACAATGTATTTAGTGTAATTTCTTTCTTCTTCCTTTCTTTTGTCTACTTTTATTTTCGATTCCATATTGTTGGACGGCGTTATGCTAAATAGCTGTTAGATATAAGGATAGTGTAGCCTAATGGCCGTCACTGGAGACCTACTCCTGTAGTTCTGTATGGTGGTAATGAGCGTGTACACAGTTGGAGATTACCAGTGAGGAATAATTATTATATCTCGCTAAGCACTAGTTCTCGCTCTCTCCCCCTTCCACACTCTCTCTCTCCCTCTCTCTCCTTCCCACCCTCTCTCCCTTTCCCTCCGCCCCTCCGCCCCTCAGGTTCATCTCTCTCCCTAACGGTGTGCTCCAGATCTTGGGGGCGGTTAAGGAGGATGGGGGTGCGTACCGCTGTGTGGCCTCCAACTCTGCCCGGAAACGCTTCAGCCAGGATGCCGTCCTCACTGTCACTACAGGTATGTTATGCTCTCTCAATCTCTCTCGCTCTCGCTGATGACGTCTGGAGGCAAGTGATCCCTTTGGATGTGCTTGACCCCTCTGTCTGGGTGTGATCTTTAAATAGCCTATTTAGTGGATTGCTTCCTGCTTATATGTGTTTCCTGGAACTCTGCTGGAATGAGAGAGGTAAAGAGACAGATATGGCTCCAGACCTATGATCTCATGTCTGATATCAGCAGGCTGTAAGCAGTATTCACAGCCTCGCTCTGCTCTCCACACCCACGCCTATTCCCTTCTGACAAAAGGTGCATTACTGATGGAGATCAATCCTGGCCTTCAATTGGTTCCATCAAACTTTAGTGTCTGTGGAAGGTCTATGTCTAGATCTGCTTCTATGTGAGCGTTAGCACACACACGCACCCACACACACACACACACACACACAGAAAGAGAGACAGAGAGAGACAGTCTGAGCATCAGAAACATATGAGTCTTAATACCTATTGGCCCTAATGGGCTTGTTGCCTGGACACAAGACTGAAGTGTGTGGAAATGTCTGCACCCTGTGGATCAGCTAGGGAAACAGAGATGAATCACCTCTCAGCACCCTGCAGCATGTCCACACACACACACAGACACACACACACACACACAGAGACATGCTCGTACTATAAGGTCACAGGGCGAAACCCAGATGCAGACACGGGAGGCAGATGGTTCGAGTCTCTGATATGTATTATAATCCAAGGGGCAGGAAAGAGAATGGTCGTGGACAGGCAAAAAATCATAACAAGGTCAGGGACCAGGAGGTACAGAGTGGCAGGCACGCTCGAGGTCAGGGCAGGCAGTATGGTCAGGCAGGCAGGTTCAGAGTCAAGGCAGGCATGGGTCAAAACCGGGAGGACTAGCAAAAGAGAGATAAGAGAAAAAAAAGCAGGTGCACGGAAAACCACACTGGTTGGCTTGACAAGACAAACTGGCAACAGACAAATAGGGAACACCGGAATAAATACCCAGGGACTAATGGGGAAAACGGGTGACCCTTGGAGGTGGGTGGAGACAATCTCAAAGACAGGTGAAACAGATCAGGGCATGACACGCACATTCACAAATAGACATTGCATTATGTTGATGGCTCAATACTCCTTGACACACTTACTGTATACCTTCTCTCTCTCCCACACACGCACGGATGTGTACACAAACACCACACACTTTCACATACAACACATATTTCACACACGCACGCAGAAATGCCCACACACACACACACACACACCACTCTCACAGTCACACAGACAGCCTGAGCAGGTGAAGAAATTACAGCATTCCTGCCTTTTTCACACCTCCCAATATCCAACAGGCTGTGTGAAGTGATGCTAGCTTACAGTAGCAGGTATTTGGTGTGACGCAAAGCCGGGGTGGCAGCGTAGCCTAGTGGTTAGAGCGTTGGACTAGTAACTTCAAAGGTTGCAAGTTCAAATCCCCGAGCTGACAAGGTACAAATCTGTCATTCTGGCCCTGAACAAGGCAGTTAACCCACTGTTCCTAGGCCATCATTGAAAATAAGAATTTGTTCTTAACTGACTTGCCTAGTTAAATAAAAGAAGAAAAAAGCCCTGCTCCCTTAGAAACCTCAAGGTCAGAGAAGAAAGCTCTCCCAGACTTCTTGAGGTGTTATGTCAAATCTAATGCCATTACATCTCGAGCCTTCATTTCGGAAGAGGTTTAGGAATGGAACAGCTGAACACCAATGCCATCTTCCTGAAAGAATAATGCTGAGCACATCAACTCCACTCATTCAGTTGTACATTATGTCTATACCTTTATATACTGAACAAAAATATAAACGCATCATGCAACAATTTCAACGATTTTACTGAGTTACAGTTCACATCAGGAAATCAGTCAATTGAAAGAAATGTATTAGGCTCTAATCTATGGGTTTTACATGACTGGGCAGCCACCTACTGGGGAGCCAGGCCCAGCCGATCAGAATGAGTTTGTCCCCATAAAAGGGCTTTATTACAGACAGAAATACTCCTCAGCACATCCCACCCCACCCCACCCCTCATCAGACGACCATGCAGGTGAAGAAGCCGGATGTGGAGGTCCTGGGCTTGCATGGTTACATGTGGTTTGCGGTTGTGAGGCAGGACATTCTTGCAGTCAGCATGCCAATTACACGCTCCCTCAAAAAATCTGTGGCATTGAGTTGTGTGACAAAACTCCACATTTTAAAGTGGTCTTTAATTGTCTACAGCACAAGGTGCACCTGTGTAATGATCATGCTGTTTATCTTGGCAAAGGAGAAATGTTCACTAAACAGGGATGTAAACAAATTTGTGCACAAAATTTGAGAGAAATAAGCTATTTGTGCATATGGAAAATATCAGGTATTTTCAAATCATGAAACATGGGACGAACGCTTTGCAATTATATTTTTGTTCAGTGTACTTTCTCTCTCTCATCCACGCATACACATGCATGTGCGCATGCAAAGCACACACACACGCACACACACTCTGAGCACAGAACTTACACAAAACCCTATGAAGGCACATCCTGCAATCCTGGGAGAACTCGACTGGCCCATTTAAAACCTTAAGCCCTCATGCATAACCAAGTAGTGCTGTATGTATGCTCAATGATTAATTTATAATGTGCTTACAGTATCCCAGAAACCCTGCTGGAGCTCATTATCATAATGTAGGCTCTGAGCAGAGAGACAGGCAGAGCAGGCCCCGGCCCAGGCAGTGTGATGGGCCTCCCTTCCTACTATAATTACCCCTAGAGCCACTCACACAGAGCCACTAAAAATAAGGGCCTCATCTGCTCTGCTAATGCACTCTTCTACTGCTCCAAGAAAATGATGGAGATTTATTTAGTCATATAGTTTGGCAGAATTACACCACCATGCTCTCAGAGTAAGGCCCTCACTGCCTCTCCTCCATTATCTGACTCCCCTCTCCCTCAGATGCCCTTGATCTCTCTCTCTCTCTCTGTCAATCCGTCTACAATAAGTGACTCCAAAGAAGTTTAGCATACATAATATAGAGCCTTCTGCTCCTCTCTTTATTAAGCCCATTGGGGTAGCTAGCTAGCCTGGTTGTGCAGCATTCTTTCTGGTTTATCCAGGCTAGTAGCTAGCTCTGTCTCCTCCACTCCTCTTCCTGACAGAGCTGCTAGCTGCCCTAAACAGTGTTGCCAACGATTTTTCAGTGAGAATCTCTATTGGCTCCTTGATTTGTCGCTAGAAGTCGCTAGATGACGTTTTGCATTGCCGCGACTACGTCACAACACCAATTGGCCTTGCTGCAGCACAGCTGCGGTCCCCTACGTCGCGTTTTTGGCCCCTCTCCTGCCGCAAACCCTCTTCCCTTGTGCTTCTCTGGCTGTGTGTGGACCGTTACTGTGATTTTTGTTACACAGACAGCTTCTCCCATTCTCGTTTGTGGCAGAATTGTGGGAAAAGTCACTAAATGCTATCAAAACCGTAGAAACTCTCAGTAGCAAAAACTCCCCAAAGGCAGCCTGAAAAGTTGCTGAATTTGTCGCTAACCTCTTTTACCAATATAAGTCACTGGCGGTGTCTGAAAACTTGATAAATATAGCAACAAAGTCACTAAATTGGTAACACTGATCCTAACTAACCGAGAGGGCCTTTAATCGCTGTGGGCCCAAGGGGAAACTAGACTGGTGTCAGGTGATCTTTCCTCCCCTATTGAGAGCTGCTGTGATGTCATAGTGATGGACAGGACAATGACTGGTGGTGCTTTCAAGACAACTGGGAACGAGGAAACATGGTCAAATCATGACGTCAGTGATCTTCAGGTCGGAAAGTCCGAGTTCTAGAAAGATGCCAGAGTTTCCAGCTTGGAATTCCGAGTTGGATGACCATTCCCAGTTGTCTTGAGTTCCGTGTTCAGAGTTGTTACACTGAATCCTGACAAGGGCCCCAGCATTGTCTTACATCAGATAGCACCACAACCCTGCCTAAACTGAGTTCATTGGTAGGTAATTTGTGACATGCCGCGTTAGAATGACGGTGTCTGATATAAGACATTGAGGGTTAGAGTTGGTTGTAAGGCAGCTGTTGATTCCTGTGTCTGTGTTGTGTCTGTGTGCCCAGGTCCTGGCCCTGCCCAAAGTGAGGTAGTGATTGTGGCACCTCCTCAGAATGCCACAGTGGTGCAGGGGCGTCCAGCAGTGATGGAGTGCATGGCCCAGGGGGGGCAGCCCAAACCCCTGGTGTCCTGGAGCAGACAGGGTAAGACTCTCTCTCAATCCCTCCCGAGTGGTGCAGCGGTCTAAGGCATTGCGTCTCAGTGCAAGAGGCATCACTACAGTCCCTGGTTCGAATCCAGGCTGTATCACATACGGCCCTGATTGAGAGTCACAATGAGAGCCTGGCCAATACTTTGGTACCAAGCTCCTGTGTTATTCCTGTAATATCATCTTCATTGTGTTTCATATTTCTACCTTTGCTGAGAAAACTCCCGTCATCACAGAGGTTTTACAGTGCCACCTAGTGGCTGAATATGCTCATTATACTATTCTGTGATTTGACATTCAACTGCTGAACTGAGCTGCCTTGAAATGGCAGTGCCTAGTGTTGTGTGCATGAAACTACTGTTTTTAATTGCTTTAGTTTGGTCTTTTCTGATATTTTTTTCTCTGAAATCACTTGTCTCTTCTCTGTTCCTTTCTGCTCTTTCTCCTGGACACAGACGGCAAGCCCATCGCCACCGACGTGGTTGTCCTGGAAACCAACCTGGTGATCCCCAACACACGGCGTTACCATGCGGGGGTCTACGTCTGCCGTGCCAACAAACCCAAGACCCGCGAGTTTGTCATCGCTGCGGCTGAACTGCATGTGCCAGGTAAGAGGAAGAATATGTGAGTGTGAGAATGTGGTATAGATTGCATGTTTGGCTTCGATCTTAGATCTCTGATTTGTATTTTTGGCTTCGATCTTAGTTCTCTGGTCCTCTAGTAAATTGTAATATATATGCTGCTGTGAAGGATTTTTTCCTAAGAAGGATGTTTCTCTATTCGCATTCTCCCAGCCCCACCAGTGATCCTCCAGCCCCCAGAGACGGTGTCTCTCTCTCGGGGAAACACAGCCAGGTTTGTGTGTAACAGCTCTGGGGAGCCTCCCCCGGCACTGCATTGGCTGAAGAATGGCAAGCCGGTCAAGTCTAACGGACGGGTGAAGACCCAGAGCCCTGGGGTGCTGCTCATCAACCAGCTGGGCCTGGACGACGCAGGGTACTACCAGTGCATCGCTGACAACGCTCTGGGGACGGCCTGCGCCACAGCCAAGCTGTCTGTCATTGTGAGAGAGGGTCTACCCAGCCCGCCACACCAGCTCTCTGCCACGCCCCACTCCAGCACCACCGCCCTTCTCACCTGGGAACGGCCCGAACACAACAGTGACCAGATTATAGGCTTCTCTGTGCACTACCAGCCCACTTCAGGTGTGTGTGTGCGTGTGCGTGCGTGCGTGCGTGCGTGTGTGTGTGTGTGCGTGCGTGTGTGGGTGTGTGTGTCTGTGTGTGTGTTTGGCCTGTACGTATGACATCTATGCACAAGGATGCTAACTAGTTTCAAGTGTATAGGCATTAACATACATAGGTTCCTGGTTCCTTGGTAGCATGGTAGAGAATGACACTGTCAGGTCAGGCTGAGTGTGTCCTGTGCTCCTGGTAAAACACTGAGCTTGTGTGGTCCACAGGCTCTGATCACATGGAATACCAGTTTGCTGTGAACAACGACACCACAGAGTACCATGTGAAGGAGCTACTGCCACACACAGCCTATACCTTCTACGTGGTGGCCTACTCCCCCATGGGAGCCAGCCGCCCGTCACGGCCCGTCACCGTGGAGATGCTGGAGGACGGTGAGTAGACCAAAGACCTCACTTCTCAAAGGACAACAACAGAGACACAGTTAGATCTAATGCATCCATATGACAGCCTACATGAGTCATCATACACTTGAGAATAAAAAGAACGTATGATGCGGTCAACTGTAATACAACCTATTTTATACGTGAATTACGCACCTGAGTAGATATTGTTGCCCGTCAATGTGATTCTACTTTGTTGCTAAGAGATAATGTAACGATTAAAGTTGTTTAGTAGCCTGTGGAATAGTATGGTTGATGTATGGATACTATGAGTGTCCTGTACCTGATCTGACATGCTCTACTCCCCTGTGCCCCTCCAGTGTATATGATAGGCTACTTAAGTCACCTGACACTAGATCCAGGGTTAGCTGTACTGCAAACTATATGACACATTAATACTAAGAATGTCCTGCCATGCTCTACCCCACAGTACCCAGTGCCCCTCCACAGCTGTCCCTGCTCAGCACCTCTCCTACAGACATCAGAGTGATGTGGCTGCCCCTGTCCTCCCACCACAGCAGAGGAGCTGTCACCCGCTACCGCATCGACTACTCCACACTGGAACAAGGCGAGCACATCGCCATCTACTGGCACGGAGGCCACAGTACTACACTGCTGTCCTGTGTTAATATAACGCTGTCCGGTATTAGAACGTGGTGGTTCATGTTTCAGGAAGGCACAAAGCCTCAAATCAATGCATGATTTATGCAACCATAAAGCGTGTGCATCTAAAGTTAGGATTCCTGTAGTAGAGAATGATGTTAATTATGGCTGAATGTGTGCCTGTGTGTGTGGCTATGTGTGTGTGTTGGTGTATGCCCTGTTGGTATGTGTATCAGTATGCAACAGCAGAGAGACAGCTAGGCAGTTGCTGTTGGGGAGTGTGTCCTGAATGACTGCAAAATACTCTTTAACTCAGTCACACATTTTGGCTCTAAGAACAATTGTGGATTCTAAGTATTAAGTATTGAAGAGTGGCTTGGGGTATAAGCCCAAAGCATAAAGTGTTCTTTGTTCTATCCATGGTATACAATGAGTCATCAGGTCATGCATAATAAGATCATGGAAAATAATGAAGATGGGCTGCATGTTATGTATGTGTGTGTGTGTTTACTGCAGTGGACAACGTGTTTTCTGTGGAGGTGGGGGGGAATGAGACTCAGCTTACCTTGCGGGAGCTTCAGCCTAACCAGGCCTATCGACTGCGGATGGCGGCGGGAACGGGAGCAGGCTTTGGTGTGCCATCTGAGTGGGCTCAGCACCACACCCCAGCCCACTTTAACCACAGCATGGGTGAGACCTCGCGCCCTGCCTTCTCTCTCTCTCTCTCTCTCTCTCTCTCTCTCTCTCTCTCTCTCTCTCTCTCTCTCTCTCTCTCTCTCTCTCTCTCTCTCTCTCTCTCTCTCTCTATATATATATATATATATATATATATATATATATATATATATATATATATTATGTGTATATATATACAAACACCCCTCTTACATAAGAACGTAGCCCAACAAACCCCGAAACACTCTAAACAAACACCCCCTGCCACTTCCTGACCAAACTACAATAACAAATAACCCCTTTATTGGTCAGGATATACAAATATATATATCACACACAAACACATACACACCCTTCAACTTCAGCATCAATAGCCTACACTATGTGAAAGTATCCACCACAATAAGTGACCTGACCCGGTATGGTCCTTATTTATTTATTTAACCTTTTATTTATCCAGGTAATCTCATTGAGATAAAAATCTATTTTTCAAGAGAGACCTCGTCCAACCAAGACAGCAGCAGGGGGGAACAAAGTTTCAGACACATCTCAGGCCTACTGTAATAACTTACAGACAGAAGCACACCATAAACAAATTATAGACGTAGACAAATAGATATCCAATAATATTATTATTATCCTTGTCTGTAAGAGCAGCCTTCACGTTCCCATTCTTAACCTGTAACTAAGTATACTAGCACTGAAAAGAACACTGCAAACTTCCATTCATGCTGACTGTCCATGGCTGGGCAGTGTCATGTTGTGAATACACCTACACATTTGCATCAGCCATACAATTACTCTCCATTCAGGGGGAAGGCTGACTCTGTGCCTCTTACAATGTGTGTGTGTGTGTGTGTCTGAGGTTCTTGGTAAAGGCAGAAGATCCATTTCTAACAAATGGACAGAAATCTATTCAATCTTTTCTATACAGTGACTGAGCTCTCACAAATGCCCTTAATGCACAGAGGAAGAAAATATGTTAATGCACAGAGGAAGAAAATCTGTTAATGCACAGAGGAAGAAAATCTGTTAATGCACAGAGGAAGAAAATCTGTTAATGCACAGAGGAAGAAAATCTGTTAATGCACAGAGGAAGAAAATCAGTTAATGCACAGAGGAAGAAAATCAGTTAATGCACAGAGGAAGAAAATCTGTTAATGCACAGAGGAAGAAAATCTGTTAATGCACAGAAGAAGAAAATCAGTTACTGCACAGAGGAAGAAAATCTGTTAATGCACAGAGGAAGAAAATCTGTTAATGCACAGAGGAAGAAAATCTGTTAATGCACAGAAGAAGAAAATCTGTTAATGCACAGAGGAAGAAAATCTGTTAATGCACAGAGGAAGAAAATCTGTTAATGCACAGAGGAAGAAAATCTGTTAATGCACAGAGGAAGAAAATCAGTTACTGCACAGAGGAAGAAAATCTGTTAATGCACAGAAGAACATTTCACTGAGTAGGACCTCATTGTCAGTTCATGTGAATTACAGGAAGCTGCTGAGGGGATGACGGCGTATAATAATGGCTGGAATAGATTGGAATGGTATTAAAACACATAGTAACAATGTGTTTAATGTTTGATACTGTTACGCTGGTTGTTTGAATGAGGAGACCAAGGTGCAGCGTGGTAGGCGTACATAATTTCCTTTAATAATGAACACCAACAAAACAAGAAAATGCAAAACCGAACGTAACGTTCTGCAGGGCTAGACAGCACAATGCAAAAACAACAGCCCACAATCTCAGGTGGGGAAAAGGGCTGTATGATCCCCGTATGATCCCCAATCAGAGACAACGATAAACAGCTGCCTCTGATTGGGAACCATACTAGGCCAACAAAGAAATATAAACATAGATTTGCCCACCCAAGTCACACCCTGACCTAACCAAATAGAGAATAAAACAATAGAATAAAACAGACTCTAAGGTCAGGGCGTGACAGATGCCATTCCATTAATTACTATAAGCCCATCATCCTCAATTAAGGCGGCACCTGTTCTAGAAACAGGTCTATAGAATTACATTATTTAATGTTAAAGCCATTAGGAGATTGTCAAATTGAGTTGGTACAATAAATCAATGTCTGGATCTTGTTTTCTTGAATCATGTCATGCGCTCTAGTAATGTTATTTCACGCTGGCTCCTTGTTTGCTTTTCGTCTTTCCCAGTGATCTTTGCTCCCACAGAGCTGAAGGTTAGGGCCAAAATGAACTCCCTCCATGTCACATGGCAGCCCCCGCCCAATCACACGCAGATCTCCGGCTACAAGCTCTTTTGCAGGGAGATGGTTGGTGAGGAGCTGACCAATGGGGAGGCTCATCCTGAGAGGGAGCGGGTGAGGAGGATGGAGGCCCACACCATCAAGCTCCGCAAGAGGGTCAAACATCATGAGGTCTCTAGTCTGGGTGAGTCTGGGATGTTCACATGCCAGTGTTGTTTAAATCCCTTCCTGCTGCTCCAGGTGATAATATTTGTATGGTAAAATGGTCATTATGCCAGGCGTTCTTGTGGTTCTGTATTCTTTGGTGTGTTTCTGTGTTGAGATACGTTTCTATATATTTCTGTGTGTGTGTCAGTCCCTGACAGACTATATGAAGTGAAGGTGTGGGCCTTCAATAAGCAGACGGATGGATATGCTGCAGGATGGAAGGGCAGGACTGAGAAGGCACATGGCAAAGGTGTGTCTATTCATCGGTGTGTGTGTCTGTGTGTGCGTGCTGGTTTGTGTCATTCTATTCTGTCTGTCAGAGTTAAAGAAAGTCTGTACAATACCAATATTTGTGTATAAACTGCCTGTGTGTGTTTTTGCAGTGCTCCCTAAGGGGAACCCCCCTCCCCTGCCCCCTCCCCTGCCCCCCAGCAGCATCAAGGCTACAGCCAACAGCTCCACATCCATCTGGCTGCGCTGGGAGAAACCTCGCTTCAGCAACGTCCGCATCATCAACTACACCGTACGCTGCAGCCCGGCCGGCATCAGAAACGCATCGCTTGTGTCCTACTACACCAGGTCAGTCAGGGACCACCACCCCAAACACAACACATCTCCTGGTCTCCTACTACACCAGGTCAGTCAGGGACCATCACCACCCCAAACACAACACATCTCCTGGTCTCCTACTACACCAGGTCAGTCAGGGACCACCACCCCAAACACAACACATCTCCTGGTCTCCTACTACACCAGGTCAGTCAGGGACCATCACCACCCCAAACACAACACATCTCCTGGTCTCCTACTACACCAGGTCAGTCAGGGACCACCACCCCAAACACAACACATCTCCTGGTCTCCTACTACACCAGGTCAGTCAGGGACCATCACCACCCCAAACACAACACATCTCCTGGTCTCCTACTACACCAGGTCAGTCAGGGACCACCACCCCAAACACAACACATCTCCTGGTCTCCTACTACACCAGGTCAGTCAGGGACCACCACCCCAAACACAACACATCTCCTGGTCTCTCACTACACCAGGTCAGTCAGGGACCACCACCCCAAACACAACACATCTCCTGGTCTCCTACTACACCAGGTCAGTCAAGGACCACCACCCCAAACACAACACATCTCCTGGCCTCCTACTACACCAGGTCAGTCAGGGACCACGACCCCAAACACAACACATCTCCTGGTCTCCTACTACACCAGGTCAGTCAGGGACCACCACCACCCCAAACACAACACATCTCCTGGTCTCCTACTACACCAGGTCAGTCAGGGACCACCACCCCAAACACAACACATCTCCTGGTCTCCTACTACACCAGGTCAGTCAGGGACCACCACCACCCCAAACACAACACATCTCCTGGTCTCCTACTACACCAGGTCAGTCAGGGACCACCACCCCAAACACAACACATCTCCTGGTCTCCTATTACACCAGGTCAGTCAGGGACCACCACCCCAAACACAACACATCTCCTGGTCTCCTACTACACCAGGTCAGTCAGGGACCACCACCACCCCAAACACAACACATCTCCTGGTCTCCTACTACACCAGGTCAGTCAGGGACCACCACCCCAAACACAACACATCTCCTGGTCTCCTACTACACCAGGTCAGTCAGGGACCACCACCCCAAACACAACACATCTCCTGGTCTCCTACTACACCAGGTCAGTCAGGGACCACGACCCCAAACACAACACATCTCCTGGTCTCCTACTACACCAGGTCAGTCAGGGACCACCACCCCAAACACAACACATCTCCTGGTCCTGGGTCAAACACAGGACAGTAGAAGAGATATCCAGCCTCTCTTGGAGGAAAAGGGAAATTCCATGTTTTTTTTGTTTTTTTTTCACCTTTATTTAACCAGGTAGGCTAGTTGAGAGCAAGTTCTCATTTGCAACTGCGACCTGGCCAAGATAAAGCATAGCAATTCAACACATACAACAACACAGAGTTACACATGGAATAAACAAAACATACCGTCAATAATACAGTAGAACAAAAGGGGGAAAAAAAGTCTATATACAGTGAGTGCAAATGAGGTAAGATAAGGGAGTTAACCTGTTTAGGATAGGGGGCAGTATTTTCACGGCCGGATAAAAAACGTACCCGATTTAATCTGGTTATTACATTATTTTATTTGGATAGAAAATACCCTAAAGTTTCTAAAACGGTTTGAATGGTGTCTGTGAGTATAACAGAACTCATATGGCAGGCCAAAACCTGAGAAGATTCCATACAGGAAGTGCCCTCTCTGACCATTTCTTGGCCTTCTATAGCCTCTTTATGGAAAACAGAGGATCTCTGCTGTAACGTGACATTTTCTAAGGCTGTGACACGGGTGAACAATGACACGGGTGCGCGCGTGCACGTGAAGACACCATTTTCTTCTTTCAGTCTTTGAATGAAAACAAGGTCTCCCGGTCGGAATATTATCGCTATTTTACGAGAAAAATCTCATAAAAATTTATTTTAAACAGCGTTTGACATGCTTCGAAAGTACGGTAATGGAATATTTTGAATTTTTTTGTCAAGATCATCAAAGGTTAGTGCTGCATTTAGCTGTGGTTTTGTTTTTTGTGACATTATATGCTAGCTTGAAAAATGGGTGTCTGATTATTTCTGGCTGGGTACTCTCCTGACACAATCTAATGTTTTGCTTTCGTTGTAAAGCCTTTTTGAAATCGGACAATGTGGTTAGATAAAGGAGAGTCTTGTCTTTAAAATGGTGTAAAATAGTCATATGTTTGAAAAATTGACGTTTCTGAGGAGTTTGTAATTCGCGCCACGCTCTATCATTGGATATTGGCGAGGCGTTCCGCTAGCGGAACATCTAGATGTAAGAGGTTAACCTGATATGGATAGGGGGCAGTATTTTCACGGCCGGATGAAAAAACGTACCCAATTTAAACTGGTTACTACTCTTGCCCAGAAACGAGAATATGCATATTATTAGTAGATTTGGATAGAAAACACTCTGAAGTTTCTAAAACTGTTTGAATAGTGTCTATGAATATAACATAACTCATATGGCAGGCAAAAACCTGAGACAAAGTCAACCAGGAAGTGTAGGATCTGAGAAATGTAGTTCTTCTTTCTAGTCCCTTTCGAAACTACAGTATCTGTGCTGTTACGTTGCACTTTCTAAGGCTTCCATTGGCTGTCTAAAGCCTTCAGAAAGTGGATTGAGCCTTCTCCTGTCTCTGGGCAGAGTATAGGAGCTCAGTTACTGAGTGGTCTGCCTGAGGACAAAGAGGTTGGATATGCGCATTCCCGCGAGCACGCTGTTTTTTATTTTCCTCCTTGAATGAATACACTATTGCCCGGTTGGAATATTATCGCAATTTTACGTTAAAAATACCATAAAAATTCATTTTAAACAGCGTTTGACATGCTTCTAAGTACGGTAATGGAACATTTTGACATTTGTGTCTCGAATTGCGCTCACGCGTTACCCTTTGGATAGTGACCTGAACGCACGAACAAAACGGAGGTATTTGGACATAACTATGGATTATTTCGAACAAAAACAAAATTTCTCGGGGAAGTAGCAGTCCTGGGAGTGCATTCTGATGAAGATCAGCAAAGGTAATACAATATTTCCAATACTAATTCTGCCGTGATGGCGAGCTATGTACTCAGAATATTGAAAAATGTGCTTTCGCCGAAAAGCTATTTTAAAATCTGACACAGCGATTGGATAAAGGAGTTCTGTATCTATAATTCTTAAAATAATTGTTATGTATTTTGTCAACGTTTATGATGAGTATTTTTGTAAATTCACCGGACGTTTTTGGTGGGAATACATTTTCTGAACATCACGCGCCAATGTAAAAAGCTGTTTTTGGATATAAATATGAACTTGATTGAACAAAACATACATGTATTGTATAACATAATGTCCTAGGAGTGTCATCTGATGAAGATCAAAGGTTAGTGCTTCATTTAGCTGTGTTTTGGGTTTTATTGACATATATGCTTGCTTGGAAAATGGATATGTGGTTATTTTGGTCTATGTACTCTCCTAACATAATCTAATGTTTTGCTTTTGCTGTAAAGCCTTTTTGAAATCGGACAACGTGGTTGGATTCAGGAGAGGTTTATCTTTCAAATGGTGTAAAATAGTCTTATGTTTGAAAAATGGAAATTATTGGATTTTTGAGGGTTTTGTATTTCGCGCCATGCGATCCCATTGGCTGTTGGCTAGGGGTTCCGCTAGCGGAACGCCTAGATGTAAGAGGTTTTAAGGCAATAAATAGGCCATGGTGGCAAAGTAATTACAATATAGCAATTAAAACACTGGAATGGTAGATGTGCAGAAGATGAATGTGCAAGTAGAGATACTGGGGTGCAAAGGAGCAAGATAAATAAATAAATACAGTATGGGGATGAGGTAGGTAGATAGATGGGCTGTTTACAGATGGGCTATGTACAGGTGCAGTGATCTGTGAGCTGCTCTGACAGCTGGTGCTTAAAGCTAGTAAGGGAGATATGAGTCTCCAGCTTCAGAGATTTTTGCAGTTCGTTCCAGTCATTGGCAGCAATGAACTGGAAGGAAAGACAACCATGGGAGGAATTGGCTTTGGGGGTGACCAGTGAGATATACCTGCTGGAGCGCGTGTTACGAGTCGGTGCTGCTATGGTGACCAGTGAGCTGAGATAAGGTGGGGCTTTACCTAGCAGAGACTTGTAGATAACCTGTAGCCAGTGGGTTTGGCGACGAGTATGAAGCGAGGGCCAACCAACGAGAGCGTACAGGTCGCAATGGATGGTAGTGTATGGGGCTTTGGTGACAAAACGTATGGCACTGTGATAGACTGCATCCAATTTGTTGAGTAGAGTGTTGGAAGCTATTTTGTAGATGACATCACCGAAGTCGAGGATCGGTAGGATGGTCAGTTTTACGAGGGTATGTTTGGCAGCATGAGTGAAGGATGCTTTGTTGCGATATAGGAAGCCGATTCTAGATTTCATTTTGGATTGGAGATGCTTAATGTGAGTCTGGAAGGAGAGTTTACAGTCTAACCAGACACCTAGGTATTTGTAGTTGTCCACGTATTCTAAGTCAGAGCCGTCCAGAGTAGTGATGCTGGACAGGCGAGCAGGTGCGGGCAGTGATCGATTGAATAGCATGCATTTAGTTTTACTTGCGTTTTAGAGCAGTTTGGAGGCCACAGAAGGAGTGTTGTATGGCATTGAAGCTCGTCTGGAGGTTAGTTAACACAGTGTCCAAAGAAGGGCCAGAAGTATACAGAATGGTGTCGTCTGCGTAGAGGTGGATCAGATAATCACCAGCAGCAAGAGCAACATCATTGATGTATACAGAGAAGAGAGTCGGCCTGAGAATTGAATCCTGTGGCACCCCCATAGAGACTGTCAGAGGTGCGGACAACAGGCCCTCCGATTTGACACACTGAACTCTATCAGAGAAGTATTTGGTGAACCAGGCGAGGCAATCATTTGAGAAACCAAGGCTGTCGAGTCTGCCAATAAGAATGTGGTGATTGACAGAGTCGAAAGCCTTGGCCAGGTCGATGAATACGGCTGCACAGTAATGTCTCTTATCGATGGCGGTTATGATGTCGTTTAGGACCTTGAGCGTGGCTGAGGTGCACCCATGACCAGCTCTGAAACCAGATTGCGTAGCGGAGAAGGTACGGTGGGATTCGAAATGGTCGGTAATCTGTTTGTTAACTTGGCTTTCGAAGACCTTAGAAAGACATAGTAGGATAGATATAGGTCTGTAGCAGTTTGGGTCTAGAGTGTCACCCCCTTTGAAGAGGGGGATGACCGCGGCAGCTTTTCAATCTTTGAGAATCTCAGACGATACGAAAGAGAGGTTGAACAGGCTAGTAATAGGGGTTGCAACAATTTTGGCAGATAACTTTAGAAAGAGAGGGTCCAGATTGTCTAGCCCGGCTGATTTGTAGGGGTCCAGATTTTGCAGCTCTTTCAGAACATCAGCTATCTAGATTTGGGTGAAGGAGAAATGGTGGGGGTTTTGGCGGGTTGCTGTGGAGGGTGCCGGGCAGTTGACCGGGGTAGGGGGAGCCAGGTGGAAAGCATGGCCAGCCGTAGAGAAATCTTATTGAAATTCTCAATTATAGTGGATTTATCGGTGGTAACAGTGTTTCCTAGCCTCAGAGCAGTGGGCAGCTGGGAGGAGGTGCTCTTATTCTCCATGGACTTTACAGTGTCCCAGAACTTTTTTGAGTTAGTACTACAGGATGCAAATTTCTATTGAAAAAACTAGCCTTAGCTTTCCTAACTGCCTGTGTATATTTGTTCCTAACTTCCCTGAAAAGTTGCATATCACGGGGGCTATTCGATGCTAATGCAGAACACCACAGGATGTTTTTGTACTGGTCAAGGGCAGACAGGTCTGGAGTGAACTAAGGACTATATCTATTCCTTGTTCTACATTTTTTTGAACGGGGCATGCTTATTTAAAGAATCAGATTAAAGAAGCGCTTTTCATTGAAATGTTATATTTATTCCACAATGACTAAATCTATATTCAGGTTATGAATGGAAGGAAGGATTTGCAAGTTTTCCCATTTGTGACTCTTCATTCATTCATTCATTCATTTTTTTCTCTCCTAAACTGTGTTTTGCAGCTCTGCTCAGGAGATCCTCTTGGGGGCGCTAAAACCCTACACCCGCTATGAGCTGGCTGTGCAGTCCATTGGAGGAGACATGGTTGGTCCCTTCAGCGGCACCGTGGAGGAGTCCACTCTCACTGACAGTAAGTCTGTACTGTTCTCATCAGTGTAGTGGAAAAATGTGTGCATCAGTGTAACATATAGGTGGATGCTTGTATTCAATATGCTCTGTCCCTTACTTTCTCTTTCTCTGTGAGGGTGTTTTTGTTTCTGATAGAGGTGTGTAGTTCGTTGGTGTATGTGTTTGTGTGTTTTTGTTTTACTATCCTTGTGGGCACCAGAAGTCCTCACAAGTATAGTAAAATAAAGAACATTTGGACCAGTGGGGAGATTTTGACGGTCCCCACAAGGAAAAATTCTATTTTAGGCTTAGGGGTTGGGTTAGGGTTACAATTAGGGTTAGAATTAAGGTTAGGGTTAGGAGTTAAGGTTAGGTTAGTTTTAGGGTTAGGGGTTTGGGTTTATGATTAGGGTTATGGTTAGGTAAAGGGTTAAGGTTAGGGTTAGATTTAAGGTAAGAGAAAATGGGAAAATAGGATTTTGGATGGGAATCAATTATTTAGTCCCCACAAGTATAGCAATACAAAACTGTGTGTGTGTGTGTGTGTGTGTGTGTGTGTGTGTGTGTGTGTGTGTGTGTGTGTGTGTGTGTGTGTGTGTGTGTGTGTGTGTGAGAGAGAGAGAGAGAGAGAGAGACTGAGCAAGTGTGATTGAGGCAGGTTAACAGAGAAGGGATTAATCTTTAGCAGCGTAGGGAGATAATTGGCTGTAATTAAATGTCCAGATGGAAGTGGCCCTTGTGTTGGCCAAGAGCTGTCTGGGACAGGGCCCGTCAATCAGTTCAGCCAAGTGGTGTCAGGGAGGGGCCAGGAACGAGGGCTGATCTAGGATCAAGTCCTCTCTGTCCATATAATCTTATTCATTACGATCTGAAAGGTCAAACTGATCCTAGATCAGCATTGAGACGCTTTGTGAAAACTGTCCAGGAGGGGCCAGCCAGCAGAGGATTCATTACCAGAGCAGCGAAGTAGGGGTCTTTGGTTTGACACAGCAGGGGTAGCTGCCTGCCAGACCCCATACTACCACCCTCTGTCACCTGAGACCGAGTCCCTGCCCTCAGCCCTCCCTCTATGACCAGGTGGCAGGGACACCTTGTCCCAGAGGGGTGTCACACCTGTCCTAGCCAGCCACACAAAGCCTGTGTGGCTAGCCTGCTGTGGTGCTTTATTTCTGGGGTGTGATTACTGACTTCACCCCCTGTGTCCCCAGTACCCTCCACCCCCCCAGCGGAGCTGCAGCTCAGTGCCTTGGACTCCTCCTCTGTGTTGGTGAACTGGCGTCCGCCTGTGGAGCCCAATGGCATCATCATCAGCTACAGGATCCTATACACCATCAGCCTCAGCCAGCCTGAGCATCTGTGGAACAACCTCTCCCAAGATGGTGGGTGGGTGGCTGAAGGTGCGGCTGTTGCGGGGAGCTGTGTGGGTTCTATAAGTGGATGCAAATGTGACTGTTAATGACTCACACACACTTACCCTCTCTCTCTCTCTCTCTCTCTCTCTCTCTCTCTCTCTCTCTCTCTCTCTCTCTCTCTCCTCTCTCTCTCTCTCTCTCTCCCCCCTCTCAGGGACCATCATGAGTGCTGAGGTAACAGGGCTGTCTAGTGGTACACAATACTTCTTTAAGATGAGGGCGTCCACTGAGGTGGGAGTGGGGCCTTACTCCCCAGTGAAGGATGTGCGCACTCCTCCCAGGAAATATGGTGAGTGGGTCTACTGTCTACACATACTGTGATGGTGTGCGTGTGCGTCATCACTTACATAAGTATCTCCCAACACTCTCAATCTCACACACACACACACACACAAACACAGAGTCCTTTAAAGTGGTTAATCCATCCCTGCCAGTGGGGGAGAGAAGCCTGCAGGAGGCTGTCGCTTTGGGGAGCCTGTGTCATATCTCTCCTCACTCTCTGGCCTTCTGAGGTGAATATTAAAGGGGTGGCCTCAGCAGCTGCTGCACCCAGAGAGCTCTGTGAATCAACTTCATATCTGACTTTGAGAAGTGGAAGAGCTGTGGATGACACCTTGTCTATAACCACAGTGAAGGGGCCTGTGACAGAGCGGCTCATTCTATGGGGGCTTGTCAGGGGAAAAGAAAGATGGATATGTGCACACTGTTGAATGCTACTGCAGTTCCGTCTATTTGTAGCCCAATTACACTTTGTCCGTCAGAGAATAATGAACACAACAGCCAAACTCGAGCATCTAGAAGCAAGCCAGGGGAGAGCTCCATTCAGAAGCAAAAGGTCACAACATTGGAGCTAGGGGAGTCCATCCTCCTCTGGTTGGCACAGGGCATTAGCTGAAACCACTGAGATGTAGAAAGACAGAGTAAGATGAGTAGCAGGTTTATTCTGGTCCTGTGGAGTTGCCCCATATTCAGCTCCATCAGACAGTCCTGCCAGTAGTAAATGCAATGTGATTGAGGGCGAGATGGATGGTGGGCGGGCGAGAGCGGAGCGAGCACCATCTGTCCTCTCTCCACTCTGCTGCCAGACAGACAGCCATTGCCCAAGCTGAATTAATACCTCCCTCCCAGGAAGTGTGAATTGGTTCCTTCATGGCCCGCTGAAATTGATTGAGGGGTGACAGAATGGGTTCTGCAGAATTTTTGGAATCCGGCTGTCATCATACTGCATATACAGTATATTATCATTCATCCTCCCACTTACCTTCTGTTCTCTAACTGCGTCCTGTGCTGACAGGTTCAGACACTCATCCAGTATCTTGTCTGTTTTCTCTTCCCGTTTCCTGCATGCCTTCCTGGGCTGTTCCCTGTTCTCTATAGAGCTGGACATCCATGCAGTGACAGGCATCATAGTTGGTGTGTGTCTGGGGCTGCTCAGCATTCTCCTTTGTATGTGTGTCAGCTTCCGCAACGGCAAGGCCAGGTAAGAAGAGGCCACTTGAAAGCAAATGACTGTCTATTTTAGTATGTACGTCTAGGATTTGAGGATCATTAAGCTTTCACTGGCATTGTAAGATTTAAGGGAAGGTGTGTGTGTGTGTGTGTGTGTGTGTGTGTGTGTGTGTGTGTGTGTGTGTGTGTGTGTGTGTGTGTGTGTGTGTGTGTGTGTGTGTGTGTGTGTGTGTGTGTGTGTGTGTGTGTGTGTGTGTGTGTGTGTGTGTGTGTGAAGCTGCAGCAGCAGCAGCAGAGAGACAGACAGGCAGATGTTGTTGAGAGTGCCCTGAAAGACAGAGCACCACGGATGGTTGCTCTTGGTCTATTATGAAGCTGTGCGGTTAATGAGCAGGAAAGAATATGAAACAAAAGTCATGTTTCCCTGCATTGGGTTTGGCAGGGAGAGCAGTAAACTGATTCAAATAGAAGCGGAGGATTTGGAAATGTTTTGTATAGTTACAGTATTAGGGTGACTTTTGTGTGAAACCCAGGGGGGGGTCCATGTTTTCATGCTGCACATTTGACATTTCAAATTTGAATAATTTTGAATAATTTTGCATTAATACGGAACAGCTATTATTACTGTCTGTTTTGGTATTTAGCTCAACTGTTTGAATTCCAGTGTGTACTATAGTGAACCCAGCTAGCCATCACAATTTGAGATGGAGTGACAATATGTTGTTCATCCTACTGTTATAGTTGTAATGACTGTCTATGACAATGCATTCCTCATATTTGTTTTTAAAGGGATACTTCGGGATGTTGGCGATGAGGCCTTCCTTTGTCTACTCCCCCAGAGGCAGATGAACTCATGGATATCATTTCCATGTCTCTTTGTCCAGTATGATGGAAGTTAGAGGTAGTTTCGTGTTAGCGCCATGACTGGAAGTCGATGGGTATCTGCTTGCGTGCTAGTATATACCCATAGACTTCCAGGCATTGCGCTAACGCTCGTTAGCAATGGCTCGCGAAACTACCTCCAACTTCCTTCATACTGGACACATAGACATGTAAATGGTATGCAAGAGTTCATCTGACTCTGGGGGAGTAGATAACGGGCCTCAATGCCAAAATCCCGAAGTATTCCTATAAAAAATACAATTGATAATCCTTGTTTTTATGCTGTGCTCTGAGTTTAAACCATGTGCAGTGACATAACCCTGATCCATAACCCGTGTCCCTTCCCTGTGCTGTGTAACCAGAGAGGTGTCTGGAGGGCTGGACTCCACAGCTCTACCTCCACAGTACCGCCGTGGGGGTAGGTCTGTGCCCACTATGGTGCCAGAATGCAGTGATTGCCATGAGCTAGAGACCCTGATGCCCCTGGGCAGCCTGGACCATGAGCATGACCGCGCCCAACCCCTCACAGAGCCCTCTGAGGAGCACAGCCTCATGGGTAATGTAGGAGTAGGGGACGATGCCCTAGGAGCTGAGCTCAAGGTGAGTTGTCAGGACACTAGATACCACACTAGACACAACTACAAATATAGTACTTTTCAAGGTTACTTGTTGAGTCGTGTTTTTCTTCTGACCTTGTCATTCTCCAGGCTGCTTGGAATGGGTCAGTTAGTCGTCACTGGGCCAACCGGATCACCAAATACAGGGATACCATCACAGAGGACTCTCCAACGCTCAACAATGGAACTTTGGACATGGCCAACACAGAGAATGGCAAGGTATGTGAGCAGAGTGTGTGTGTCAGTGCATGCGCGCGCACGTGTGTGTTTGTGTGTGTGTGTGTGTGTGTGTGTGTGTGTGTGTGTGTGTATTCATGTGCACAAGAATAAAACGGAGATGGGGTAGAAAGTGGTTTGTGTGTGAGCGTGGTGTGTGTCTGTGTGCGTGCGAGCGTAGTTTGTGTGTGAGCGTGGTGTGTGTGTGCGAACGTGCGTGCGTGTGCGCGTGCGTGCGTGCGTGTAGAAGAGCAGTAAGAGAGAGATGGTGTAGAGGTAGAGTGGTTTGTGTGAGAGCTGAACAGGAAGTAATGAAACAATGAACGAGGTGTCAGGATGACGTATAGCTAATTAGAACGTGACACTCTGGCTGAAAGCTGAATGAGCCGCTTGATCATGCGTCTGATAAATTAATTACTCTACCACTGTTAAGGCGCTCTCATACCCTTCAAAAGTGTAGGAGGGGAGAGCTATAATTAATCTATAATGAATCCCTCATTTATTTTGCAGTCACACCACATACCACCGCTGCTCTATTTTACTGGTGACATTTCGGTCGTATTCTCAATGATTTAATTTAGAGAATGGTATGCAGTTCAGAAAGCTGGATAGCATAACATGAAATAATGACTGTTATAATTGTATTATGGCTGCCTTTCAGTTATGATTGATACCACTGGTGTAAGGTCATTTACAGTTGTATGTTAATACAGAACAACAGGAGTACAAACACACTGCCTTGTAGGACTCGACTGTTACATGGGCTGACTGTATGAAATGAAATGAAAGAATGAAATGTCTGCTAACTGTGTGTGTGTGTGTGTGTGTGTGTGTGTGTGTGTGTGTGTGTGTGTGTGTGTGTGTGTGTGTGTGTGTGTGTGTGTGTGTGTGTGTGTGTGTGTGTGTGTGTGTGTGTGTGTGTTTCAGGGCGACCCTGAGGACCGACTGGGCTCCTCCCTCTGCAGCAGTAACCAGGTGGAGGCAGAGGTCATAGTTCACTCTGAGCTGAACGACCTGGAGAAGGAGCAGCAGGAGGCGAGGAGTGACAAGGATGAGGACTCTCAGGCCACCAGGGGGCTGTCATTGTCCGAGGCAGCTTACTCCCCAGTCAGACAGCCTGCCCAGGCCCCCTTACACCCAAAGGAGCCAGTCAGACAGCCTGCCCAGGCGGCACAACATCCAGGGGAGCCAGTCAGACAGCCTGCCCAGGCACCACAACATCCAGGGGAGCCAGTCAGACAGCCTGCCCAGGCACCACAACATCCAGGGGAGCCAGTCAGACAGCCTGCCCAGGCACCACAACATCCAGGGGAGCCAGTCAGACAGCCTGCCCAGGCACCACAACATCCAGGGGAGCCAGTCAGACAGCCTGCCCAGGCACCACAACATCCAGGGGAGCCAGTCAGACAGCCTGCCCAGGCACCACAACATCCAGGGGAGCCAGTCAGACAGCCTGCCCAGGCACCACAACATCCAGGGGAGCCAGTCAGACAGCCTGCCCAGGCACCACAACGTCCATCACCAGGGGAGGAGTCCCTAGAGACACAACCCCTGCCCAAGGTCCCACCCGGCCCTGTCCTGGAGCCAGTGTTCAATCACAATGGGCAGCCAGAGGGCACGGTTGGGGGCATGGTGGGCGTGGCAGCCCAGCTGACTGTAGATATGGGGCGGCATACGGGAATGGGGCTCACCAACGGCTTCCACTCCACCAAGCCCCTGCGGACAGGGCAGGAGACCCTGGGGAACGGGGACTCCAGACACTGCCCCACTCTCCCGTCCCCCTCTCCTTTCGTCAGCACCGGCCTTGTCCACTCTAACTCTGCAGCGCACAGCTACCTGTGCCCTTAGCAAGAGGAGAACCAAACCCCCACACCAAGACCAGTTGGACTTTTTTCTTTTTCTCATCCATGATGAATCAATTTTTTTTTTTTTTTTAAAGCACCTCAGTATCTGATTTTCTTCTTCCTGGCTCAGTTTTATAGGTACTTTGAATCCATTGTTTTATATGTGTATATATACAGTATATATTTTTTTGTGCTAGTATGTATGGGTATTCATTTTGTTGCATAGCAGCACTATGTTAGTCTGGCCTTACTCTGTGCTTTGCTACAGGCTCTTGTTACAGATGACGGAAGCATAATGTAGAAAGGAGGATATTCCCTTTTTTCATAAGTCTTGACCTGTTGGACTCTGAGATTGAGCGTGGGCGTGTGGTACTTCAAGACCTACCTTTGGTCAGCTGATGATGGTGGAGAGGCTTTTGATTCAGCACCATGGATGAAGATAGAGCAGAGACGTGACCATGTGGCCCTTTCACTCTCACTCTGGCCCCTTTCCAATGACTGAGCTGTTCCTATTGGCTGTTCCACTGTATGGATGCTCCTGCCCCAGCACCAGGAAAGAAGCCTTATATTTAGACACTGAGAGTGCAGACCTCTTGTCTCTCTCTCTCCAACCTCCTGCTGTCTCAGGATCCACACACATTCCCTGACTGGGGGTCTCCCTGACTTGGGGGTCTCCCTGACTGGGGGTCTCCCTGACTGGGGGTCTCCCTGACTTGGGGTCTCCCTGACTGGGGGTCTCCCTGACTTGGGGTCTCCCTGACTGGGGGTCTCCCTGACTGGGGGTCTCCCTGACTTGGGGTCTCCCTGACTGGGGGTCTCCCTGACTTGGGGTCTCCCTGACTGGGGGTCTCCCTGACTGGGGGTCTCCCTGTCTTGGGGTCTCCCTGACTGGGGGTCTCCCTGTCTTGGGGTCTCCCTGACTGGGGGTCTCCCTGTCTTGGGGTCTCCCTGACTTGGGGTCTCCCTGACTGGGGGTCTCCCTGACTTGGGGGTCTCAGGTGCCTAATATTGTAGGTGCATTTTTAACCTCTGTATATTTATATAGATGATTATATTCAATAAAAATGGGACAAATATGTTGAAAATGAAGAAAAAGCTAAATAAATGAGGCAATTGAAGAAAATTTGAAGGAACCGCATACAGTACATGTAGTTGATATAGGTTGCATTATTTTGGGGGGAGGACTAGATGAGACATGTCGGTGTATGACAAAATAACACATCTTACAGCAGTGGTCTCCTGGTTTTGCTCCCAGTCAACAGCACTACCTCATTTATTTACAGGATGGTTTGTTGGTGATTTTAATTGTGTCATGCAGATAGGTGCAACTTTTAGAATCTGCTTTTTAACTGTTTGATTCATAGCCTTCAATACTTTCAGGAATAACTTCTTGTCCTCTTCTTTCTATATACATCAATGTGTATTACCTACAGGAAATGACACATATGGTACATAACAGACTGTCTCAGATCTCTGTTTATTGCCCTTTTCCTCATTATCGGTTGTCCCATTAGATCTGGGTTTCCAGCTGTCGTCACCCCCCCTCAATGTTACATCTACTTTGGACGGGGGAAGAAAAACATTTTTAATTTACCAGTTACCTCAAATCACTTTTCACCTTAGGTAAATCATGCAGCAGTTTAGTTACCAGGCCTGCTATATGGTAGCTTGTTACTAGACCTACTACAGATGAACAAGCCTCCTTTGGGAGGCCTCACCCTTTGTGATGCCATCCTTTCTCAGCTGTGTCTGAGCTCCTCCCTCTGCAGGTGAGAGGGAGATGGAAATATCCTAGAGAAATAGACCTAGAAACCACTTGTATTTTCAGCCATATTTACATTCTTTCTTTGTACTTTTGACTCTCGCCAGCCTGAGGTCTTTCACAGTACCACATGTAAAGTCTACACACCTTTGAACTTTTTTCACATTTTGTTGCGTTACATAGTGGAATTAAAATGGATTTAATTGTCATTTTTATATACTCTGTAATTTTAAAATGGAAGAAAAATGATAGATTTTTAAAAAGATTAATGAAAAATAAACACTAATATACCTTGATTAGGTAAGTATTCACCCTCCTGAGTCAATACATGTTGGAAACACCTTTGGCAGTGATTACCGCTGTGAGTCTTCCTGGGTAAGTCTCATAAGAGCTTTGCAAAATCTTCAAGCTCTGTCAAGGTGTTGGGGATATTGGCTAGACAGCAATTTTCAAGTCTTGCCCCCAAAAAATTGCGCAGATTTAAGTCAAAACTGTAACTTGCCCACTCAGGAACATTTACTGTCTTCTTGGTAAGAAACTCCAGTTTAGATTTGGCTTTGTGTTATAGGTTATTGTCCTGCTGAAAGGTGAATTCCTCTCCAGGTGTCTGGTGTAAAGCAGAGTGAAGAAGGTTTTCCCCTAGGATTTTGCCAGTGCTTAGCTCCATCCATTTTCTTTTCATCCTGAAAAACTCCCCAGTCTTAGCCAATGTCAAGCATACCCATACCATGATGCAGCCACCCCCATGCTTGAAAATAAGAAGGCAGTTACTCAGTGATGTGTTGTGTTGGAATTACACCAAACATAAGGCTTTGCTTTTAGGCCATAAAGTGTATTCATTTGCCATGTTTTTTTGCAATATTACTTTAGTGCCTTGTTGTATACATATGCATGTTTTGGAATATTTGTATTCTGTATATTTGTATTCTTTTCACTCTGTCAGTTAGGTCATTATTGTGGAGTCACTGCAATCTTGTTGATCCAGCCTCTGTTTTCTCCCATCACAGCCATTGAACTCTAACTGTTTTAAAATCCCCTTATGGCCTCATGGTGACATCCCTAAGCAGTTTCCTTCCTGTCCTGCAGCTCAGTTCAGAAGGACGACTGCATCTTTGATGTCTCTGGGTGATTTAATACATCATTCACAGCATAATTATTGACCATGATTAAAGATATATTCAATGTCTGATTTGTTGTGGTTACCCATCTACCAATCACTGCCCTTCTTTATGAGGCTTTCCAAAAGTATACCTGGTCTTGTAGTTGAATCTGTGCTTGAAATTCAATACATGACTGAGGGACCTTACAGATGCTGTATGTATGTCAAAAATCAGTTCAACCCCTATTATTTCACACAGTGAGTCCATGTAACGTGTGTGATTTGTTAAGCCAAATGTTACGTCTGAACTACTTTAGGCTTGCCTAAACAAATGGGTGAATACTTATGCAACAACTATATTTTTCTTATTTAATTTGTATTAATTTGTAAACATGTGTAGAATTTTCTTTTCACTTTCACATGGAGTATTTTGTGTAGATCAATGACAAAACATACAATTAAATCTACTTCAATCCCGCTTTGTAACGCAACAAAATGTGGGAAAAAAGGTTCAAGGCGGTGTAGACTTTATATTGGCACTGTAAATAATCCTTCTGACAAACACAGATCCTCTATTTTGTATTACCCTCATGTTTTCATTTCCTCCATTATAGCATTTTTAAACAAGCATCTTTATTATTTTATTGAACATAATGCATGCTTACATTTCTTATAGTTACCTTTTGTGTACCCTAACAAAATATTTTTTTCTTCAAAACAAAGGACAAGAATATCTTGTCCTACTTTGTGTGAGGCTTTTTGTCTAAATTAGAGTATGTCTACATCAAAGACTATACAGGTATAATGGGCCTGTTGTAAACGTGGCCCAAGACATTGAGTCTTATGGTCTGTCAGATGAATGAGGACTCAGCTAGTCCAGATAGGTGCTAGAACTCAGAGGCATATAGAAGAGTCTCATAACTAAAGCATTCCAGTTTTATACTTTGAACAGACCTCACTCAGGATCAGGCATGCTCAAACTGTATCTAAGCAAAATCATGTCAATGTTGTGTTCTCATCTTACAACCCCTAAATGCATTGAAAACACCATACATTCTCAGTCTCGTACACTACATGCTCCTGTTTTGGCTTTTTTTCTCAAGACGTATCCTTCTGGTCTATTGGGAACAGCACTATCTTCCAGAAAACGTTCTCAGTCCATCTTTAATCTATACAATTAGTCCAGTCATTATGGACGCAAAAGTCCTTTTAGAAATGAGTCATTGTGCTCTGATTAACTCATTCAGGTTTATTTAGTCAGTTACATTTTAATGAAAGGTGTCCACCCAATACAATATTTAAAAGGACTGTGTGTACAGTATAACTACCAATATCTATTTTAGACTGAGTGAAGCTGTGAGAAGGTGACTGTTTACAGTTCATTTGAATCTCACAGGGGTAAAGTATGTATTGTATATTTGCAACATTAGAGAAGGTGTTACATGTTCTTTACTCACATTTCTACTGAAGCGTCTGTTTTTAACATACACATCTTGTAGTGTCATTCTCAGCTCTGTTTCAAACTCTTACTCAAGGGGCACCTATTGCAGCGGCTTTGTGTGGTCTGTTGAAAACAGAGCCAACGTTGAAGACCTAAAACCGCCTCCAGCATAAAGAATGTGTGCTCTCACTGAAGAGGTTCAGTTAGTTCTCTTCACTATTTCCTCCTAACTACATATCTTACAGTACATAGTGTTCCTTACTGTAAGCATCTTTGCCCAGAGTAAGCCGATATGATGCTCAATGTAGTAATATCTTGCTCTAATCTGATCAAATATGCACGTTAGTTCAATTAACGGGATCCTCACTTTTTTATATAACTTTTATCAATAGAATACCTCATTTTTTTGGTGGCTTGTTAATTTAATGAAGATCATTATTAATAAGGAAATGATGTTTATAAGAATCCTTTTGTGGGAGCCAAGCTGGCAGAAGATGACGTAATACAGTAGACTGCTTATCTTGTCTTATCTCAGCTGGAAATATCTCTTGTTGCAGTGGATTTATTTTTGACTCTAAGAATAAACCTTTGAGTGGTGAGTGGATGCAGGTGCAGGGCAGGGAGGTGGGGGGGGGGTGGTGATGTGAAGAGAGGGATGAGGGCAGGGAGGTAAGGGGAGGAGGGTGAAGGCAAGTAGGGGTGAGGTTAGGGAAAGTAGTACAGGGAAACCCCTGTGATATCAGTGCCAAGAAGAGTGGAGTTGTGGAGCGGTGATTGATTGTTGAAGAGTAATGTCTACCTGCAGGTCTTACCTCTCAGTGCAGAAATGTCTGTAGAATACTGGTCTTTACTGTTCCCTACTCAGGTGGCCTGTCTTTGCATAAAAGTGTAGAGGAACATGCCAGCATGTACAGTATACCCGACTCTGAAGCATGTCATTAGTTGTCAAACAAAACCTCACCACAAACGCTGATACACAGATTCTGATCAAAGTTTCTGCTAAATGGCATATATTATTTAGCTTTTAGTTTTGTAAAAAAAAAAAAAGATCAATGTATTCTGTCTCTGTGTCCTCTCTGGTGCTTTGTGGTGAGCTACCTTGTCCAGTGATGTCACATTTGTGCATTCTTCTTCTACTTCTTAACCAGCTGAACTGTGCTTTATCCAGAATGTCCAATCATAGAGACCCTGGTCTTGTGCCACCAGCAAATCTCAGTCTTTTTTTTAACAGTACATTATTTTCAATGTGTCGTATGTATGCAACCTCTTTCACGTCATACTCACTCGCGCTATCATCGTCAACTCTTGTTGTTGTTGGAGCACTTCTTGTGAATTAGCACTTCTATTATCTTCATATGTGTATGTGTGCAGGGTCTTGAAAAAGCGTTTGCGTTGTGAAAGTAGGAATAACATGTTGGCGGCGGTATCGCTGCGTGACAGAGGCAGTAGAGGGTGTCTGAGTGAGTTGGTGCTACATTGCGTACGTCGGGCAGTTCTCTGATGCTCTTACCTCCCTCTTGCACAGTGTGTCGTCACAGCCATCCTCGCTGATTAGCACACCTGTCCACTGCTAAACACCTGTTCATCACTACACATGGCCCCTGCCATGTTGGCATCAGCTTTGCACAGTAATATGTCTTCCCCTTTTTATGCATTCCAGCATTGGTTTATTAAATTGTTATGGAAGTTGTGGCCATGGCAACTTCAGACTGTCAGTCTCAAAAATGTCAAGAAGTGCAATTTAACTTGGTCTTTAAAAAATGAGAGGAGGTTTGTGTTAGCGATAAATTCCTGACGAAACCTTTAGTTTTGGAGGTGGCTGTAACATATACTCTGAGTGTACAAAACATTACGATCACCTTCCTAATATTGAGTTCCACCCCTTTTGGCTGGATGTCCTTTGGGTGGTGGACCATTCTTGATACACACAGGAAACTGTTGAGCCTGAAAAACCCAGCAGCATTGCAGTTCTTGACACACTCAAACCGGTGCGCCTCACACCTACTACCATAGCCCATTCAAAGTCACTTAAATATTTTGTCCTGCCCATTCGCCCTCTGAATGACACACATACATAATCCATGTCTCAATTGTCTCAAGGCTTAAAGTTCCTTCTTTAACCTGTCTCCCCTTCATCTACACTGATTGAAGTGGATATAATAAGTGACATCAATAAGGGGTCATAGCTTTCACCTGGATTCACCTGGTCAGTCTAACTCATGGAAAGAGCAGGTGTTCCTAATGTTTTGTATACTCAGTGTACATGCGGCTGGTCAAAGTTGTGGACATGGATGAGAAGTAATCTTGGTTTTTTTTAAGTTTATCCACACTGTGTTACCATCAGTGAACTTGTCAAACTCACAGCAACTCAAGATATCTGAGCAAACTACTGTTGTGTAAATAAAACATCTTAATAAAGAGATGAGGATAACTGAGCAAAGATTTGTCTGACTGTTTGTAACCCTTCTTTGACCACCTTCTGATAATCTTTGGTCTTGATGTTTCACTAATATTACAGTCACCCATGAACAACCATGCACGGAAACTTATGGCTATGGAGAGTTCTGCCTTGACTGTTCTTGATTCTCTGTTCCCTGTGTAACCGGTGTCAGTGCCCAGCTAGCACATGAGATCAGGTGTGGCATTGGTGGGCGCGGCCAACACACCTGAACAAAACAGAGGACAGAAAGTTGTTGACGTGAGAACGGAATGTATATGTTTTTAAATAACATTCTTAGAAAGTTCTTTCAACTTCACTGTTTTCTTCTGGTTTTTATGGAAAGTTTTCTTAAATGTTCTAAGAACATGATTTTAAATAGAGCCATGAGGAAACCTGCAGAAAACGTTATACTGAAGTACTGAAATTCCCACAGAAGAACATTATTTCTTTAGGTTCTCTGAACATTCCGTGAACATTACTTTAAATAGAACCATGAGGAAACCTGTGGGAAATGTTATGCTGATGTACTGAAATTCCCAGTGTAAGGAGTGCGTACTGGTGGCAGAGAAGTCAGACGCAGGAGAACAAAACCTGTGTTTCCAAACGGCGTAGTTTAATAACAAAAAACTCACCGGAAAACAGAACAATCAAATAATGGGTACTTAACCCAACGCACACCAGGACAACCGTGCACAAGCACTTACAATAAACAATCACAGAGGGTTAAATACACAACATGTAATTGATGGGATTGGAACCAGGTGTGATGGAAGGCAAGACAAAACCAAAGGAAAATGAAAGGTGGATCAGCGATGGCTAGAAGGTCGGTGACTTCGACCGCCGAACGCCGCCCGAACAAGGAGAGGGACCAACTTCGGTGGAAGTCGTGACACACAGAATGTTGTTTCTTAACTATTTGAGAAGATTCACAATGTCAAACCAGTTGGAGAACGTTTCTAGGACATCACCAAACATTAAATGTAACCACGTTTGAACTTTTAAGGAAACGTTCTGTTAAAGTAATGAAATACCAAGAAAATAGCTTTATTTTGTCAAGTTCCTCAAATGTGCTGAGAATGTTCCAAAACCAAGCAAATATCCTGCACCATTCACAAAATGTTGTGGGAAGGTTGTATGTAAAATAACCATAGGACAACCACGCTCTCACCAAGCTCTAAGAAACATATGGTTCTCAGAACGTTATTGAGTGCTTGTTTTCATTTGAAATTGGGTCTGTTTGAATAGACTAAATTGAACAGCTTTGTATGAGTTAAAAAAAAACATGGCATGCTAGCTCCATCCTGGTGGTGCAGTGGCCTAATTCCATGGATAAAAAACAGAAGATCATAGGTTAGAATCTCACTGATGCTGTGCCACAATAAAGAAGAAATGTGTTTGCATGATTAATACCCAAACAAATTAATTGCCATGTGTCCTATCTGTGCTTGGGGTTGAAAACAGTTAACCTAAGCTAGTAGTGATATTAAAAGTCTTACTGAAACATTAAGTGACCTCCAATAACCTTAAAATGCCCTTTAAAATATTAACATTTAGAGAACGTTCTCAGAACATTATTTAATTACCTTCAAATAACCTTTCATTTCTGTCCTCAGATCATTAATAAAACATGTGGTTTTACTGGTCAGGAAACTTATGGCTTCATTCCCAGAACCAATGGGAAACCAAAAACGTACATTCCCACAACTCTCAATTCGTTACACCTAGGTGGAACACAGGCCATACACTAAAATAGGAGAAACATTATGCACACACTGTAATTATATATAATTTCAAGAATAAAAAATAGCCCAACTTGTCATCTTTGAAGAACTTAGTAGGAGGTATGTGTAGATTTGTGATTACAATAGTTCACCTTGGAGAAAAACAGAGGCTTTATCTTTGAACATTTCTCACACGTATCCTCTCCTACACATGACAGTCAGGTAATGTTGCAGACTTACAGTAGGTCTATTACTTGGTTCCATTAGGCTACCTCAAACTGAGGCACCGGGCGCTTAGAACAAGAGAGGGGGGTTAATAAGATGTAAATTACAACCTCCAAGATTGCAATCACACCATAAGAGGTGGGCCTATTAAGAAAATCAAACTGTCCATTACTAAGGATAACTAATGAAAATGTCGTTTGCATAGTAGGATTGCCTTACGCATAGTAACATAATGGAGTAGATTAACAACTTTAGTTTAAAATCATTTTGTTGTGTTTTGGGTATATGGAGATTAAAGATACAATATTATCATGAAATGAATGAAAGTGGACAGAGCTACCCTAAAGAGTAAACAAAGTCCATGAATAGGCATATTTATATTTTTAAGGCCAAAATGTGATTGAGCCTTCCTGGACCATAGGCTAGGCCTACCGTATGCTATAAAGGTGTTCATGCAATATAGCAGTACACCACAGTTAATTTACAGGCTACTTTACAAGCTACTTTACCTATAGGCATATTCTGAAATATCACCTTCTAAATTTACAGTTACAGTAACTGTAGTCTGGATAACAGTATTTTTAGCTAACATTCCACTCCTGTCATTTGCCAAAGAGACTGGCCTTTCAGCAATCTCAACGTTCAATATGCAGCCGGATCTACGGTGCAGTTGGAATATATCAATGTTGTATGGTTGGAAACAACATTGATATATTCCATGACAACGTTATGGAAGATGGGGTGCGCGCAAACTTGGCGCAATATAGAATTTGAATTTTAAGAACAACAAACAATGTGAGGAGGCAGGATCAATGAAACATCATGTTGTTTAAAATGGCTAGAGAGGACTCCGTAATGAGAAAGAAATAATGATATATGGAAAAATATTAGCCTACAAGATTTAATCGAGCTACGTTTGCTTCAGTAGCATCCCATTAATGAGAGGAAAGAAACTCAAAACTCACCTGTCTTCATTCCTCGCACATGCAGATCATCATGACTTGCTTTCATTTTTACAATTTTGTTATGCTCATTTCAGTTAAGTATTATTTGTACCTTTCTTAAGGAAACTTTCTGAATGGACATAGAGAGAATTAGCCAAATGACAGGAGTAGCAAGGAGTGGAATATATAGCCTAATAGCTGAACAGAGGTGGCAACTACGCTATAACGGCGCTTCTATTGGGGAATTCCACCTGGTGATGCTCTGCTGATAAATTGCAATAATGTTCCTCACCATTAGATGTCACTCTTCTTCTCTTGGTCGACCATGTTACATCTTTTTTTTCAACGATGTGATCCGAAAGTGGTCCAGAATAATTGATGGACAATAAATCACTGAAATGTCGAGCAGCATAAGGGATGATTTGTGAGCGCACTTTGCCATTGTTGTTTTCATTTCACATTTTAACACCTTCAACAAAAATCATGTTGTTTTCATTTCACATTTGAACACCTTCTCCAAAAAATATATTTCAGTTATTTGTCCTTTGACTAACATGATGTATCATTATATTTCATAATACTAGTAATAAAACTCAACAGATAACAGCATTGTTAGAATATTACTCATAACATTAAGTATTATTATTTGAATTAAAGTATTATTATAGGCCTAAGCTACACATTAGAAATCATGAAATTAATGTTAGGCTACAACTAGCAAACGTTTATACATTTGGCTTAGCCTATAACGATAGGAATCAATTATTTGGATACAGTACTCTAATGGTACAAATGATTGTATAATATTTTTTTAAATATAGATCCACTTGCAAACTAAACATAGCTTAATAGGGGCTTTACTATATGCCTTGTGAGTGCAGCGGTCTGGTCGCTTTTGTTCCCAGAGTAGAGACTACTAAAAAAAAAAGAATTAGCGAATGCAGTAGAGGGAGGAGGGGAGACAGATGGAAGACGAGTGTAGTTCGTGGTAAAAGCTACAACGTGGATATGTGTGTGAGGCAGCGGCTCTGGGATACAGAGGAATAGAGGAGAGAGCACGAGATGCTGACAGATTCCTGATAGATGTGCAAAATGGCGCAAGCAAGTTCTACCCCTGCGAGCCACCAATTGTTGTAGCTCGGAACATGAAGAGCTAGCCGTATGTCTGTTTTATTCTGATCGCCTCACGTTGTTTTTTCAAGTATCGTAATATATTTCAAAGTGATTAAATGGCTACCAGAAGGCTCTGCCTTGTTCCATGCATTTTTGGATTACTCCTCAACGCTTTAGTCGGTAAGTGTTTATTGATATCCTTTCTAGGCAACTACTACCTCTGCAGGATAACACCTTTTTGGAACGGAACCGCCTTTTCCACCTATCAGAAGCTGGTGCTGCAGACCAAAGATAGTGCATAATATCTAGCCCTATATATTTCTATACCGTCTCCGCTGCAGACATGGTTGAACGAAACTATAGAAGCACTGACCATCTCTGCTGGCCGTGAACTTGAATGTTCATCTTCTTTTGGGGAATTCAGTTCCATGCAGCATGTTTATTATATTGGTGTGTTTGTGAATGTGTGCCAATGGAATTTAGAAACCGATATTTGTATATCAAGGGTCTCACACTTGAGTAGGTGGTGATGTGTAGCTGGCACGAACTTGTTTGACACTCTTTGAAAATAATATCATATTAACCTATATAACAACATGGATGTTGCTTAAAAAATGAATCTTGAATCCATGCGCCCTTAGGTTTTATTGTATGTAGCCACGTGCAGCATCCTTCGTCCTAGAAACCACATAGGTTAACCCACATAGGGTCTGTTGCATAACTGTATAATAACCACACACCCGGAAAATGATACAGGCAGATGATGATGATGATGATGATGATGATAGGCTCCTACCATTGTAGCCTACGACTCGAACCAGGAAAAAGTGGTAGGCTAATAATGATCATAATTATGATGATATTGATAATAATAATAATAGCCTAATAATAGGCCTAACAATAATAATAACAACATTAGGTTATGAGATGATTTAGATTTTATGATGTTTAAGTAGGCTATCCTATTAATTGAATGTGTTAAAAATAAGAATGATAATTGTTTATACCCATTATGGTCCATGTGGTTCTTGGGTGTCTGTGTGTGTGTGTGTGTGTGTGTGTGTGTGTGTGTGTGTGTGTGTGTGTGTGTGTGTGTGTCCTGTTGTGTTGATTTGTGCAAAATACACTCTGAAAGACTAGTATCTCCTTCCTTTCTTTCTTGGCTGTGGTCACTATGAATCCTTACCATTGATGCACTCAAACCAGCCTTTTATGCATTTATGGAATGTTATTACTTTTTTTAAATTATTAATTCCCAATATGTTCTGCCACTTGTCTGCATAGAGCATATTAGCCTTTTTTTTTTAAATCAGAGCACTGAGCACTGCTGCGCTTATCATCTGTCATAGGGGGAGATAGCTTTAATTGAGCTAGTCTTTGTGTAGTCAATTTATTGCTGTGAGAATGAATGAAAAAGACAGCAGTTATTGCCCGCTGAGGAGAATATTTATACAGATGAACTTCTTTTTAAAATGTTCTTGGCTCCTTTGTTCAGTATGATTGACAGTTTTTAGTCCCTCAATGCGAGGCCCCATTTCACAGCATGTAACCCGGATAGAGGGATGCTTTTATGATGAGCATCATGCCATAGAGACCCACAGGAGCCCACCACCCATGTAATCACATTTCCAGTAAAGGCTGGAGCAGTAGTATGGAGGGTGAGAAAGGAGGAGTGAAGGAATAAGGAAGGAGGAGTGAAGTAGTAAGGAAGGAGGAGTGAAGGAGTAAGGAAGGAGGAGTGAAGGAGTAAGGAAGGAGGAGTGAAGGAGTAAGTAAGGAGGAGAGAAGGAGTAAGGAAGGAGGAGAGAAGGAGTAAGGAAGGAGGAGTGAAGGAGTAGGGAAGGAGGAGTGAAGGAGTAAACATCAAATCAAATCACATTTATTTATATAGCCCTTCTTACATCAGCTGATATCTCAAAGTGCTGTACAGAAACCCAGCCTAAAACCCCAAACAGCAAGCAATGCAGGTGTAGAAGCACGGTGGCTAGGAGAAACTCCCTAGAAAGGCCAAAACCTAGGAAGAAACCTAGAGAGGAACCAGGCTATGCAAAAGCATACATTTTTTATTTGAGGCCTTTGAGTTCTTTGTGTGTGGCTAGTGAGTGACTTATAAGGGAGTTGTTATGATGTATTCTAGCCGACCACATCTAAGAGAAATGAAATAGTTTCAATTGATTTATTTCACTAATCCTGCAAAGATTGAATCATTTTTTTGTGCCGTTTAAAGTTTCAGTCTATATGAGGAAGACCACAGAACCACTGAGGTAAGGTGTATGGTTAGAAGCTGTAGTGAAGCCTGAATAGAACAGTCAGTTTTTTGTTTTCATTCTGCAAGGTATGACCAGAGAGGTGTGCACTGTTAGATGTTTGTTCAAAATAAAGACAAATAGCAACAGCAACAACAAAAAATCGTATTGGCTGAGCAACAGCAACGTCTCCCAATTAGCATAAATCTTTCTTATTGGTTGTTTGGATTTGAATCGTAAAACAAATGATTTTGTTAGTCACATTCACTATGAGGATGCTATTGTTGTTTACTTGTGTTATTCTTGTGAGCTTCGTCTTAGACCCTGTCAATATAATTTGATAGAATAACAGTTGTGTGTACAGGCTATGTTGGTTTGGTGAAAGATACTGAGTAGTCTACAGAGAGACCTCACCTATCCCATAGGGAATGACCATGTGTTGACAATGTTATGGACACGTCAGACCGCCAGACTACCTTTTAGATGTATGAAATGTACATTTTCTTAGAGCTTATAGTGGGACCATTGTTAGTGCATATTTATTGTCAATATCATCTTCCTGGTGTTGTGATTTAGTCTGTGGGTCAGTTTATTGCTTAGATAATTGAAAGGCAAAGGGCACCCTGTTGCAGCTGTGTGTGTGTGTGTGTGTGTGTGTGTGTGTGTCCGTGTCTGTGTGTTTATGGTATGAGGAGAAAAAGGAATGTCGTTGATTCATAATTGACATGGGTAGATGGCTGTGGATAGGTATACAAACATAGTCTTTACTTACAGGGTCTACCCTAGAAATAAAGATAATGTTTTGATCTGCCACGGCAAAGTGCTATAAAAATAGCTTTTCACTTTAGACCGTAGAATTACCGTTATGGATGTTACAGAGTCTGATTGGCTGCTGTCGGAGATAGTCTGTGAGGTTGTAAGGATTAGGTCAAAACATGGATTAAACTATAATTTTATTGTTATTTCCATTATTAGGAAAAACGAAGTCTGAAACAGAGTCTAATTTCTTGATCGAAGTCTAGCATGATACATTTTTTGTCAACAGAAGCCATACTACTTTAGAACTACATAATTATAGGTAGCCTTAATACACTGCTCAAAAAAATAAAGGGAACACTTAAACAACACAATGTAACTCCAAGTCAATCACACTTCTGTGAAATCAAACTGTCCACTTAGGAAGCAACACTGATTGACAATAAATTTCACATGCTGTTGTGCAAATGGAATAGACAACAGGTGGAAATTATAGGCAATTAGCAAGACACCCCCAATAAAGGAGTGGTTCTGCAGGTGGGGACCACAGACCACTTCTCAGTTCCTATGCATCCTGGCTGATGTTTTGGTCACTTTTGAATGCTGGCGGTGCTTTCACTCTAGTGGTAGCATGAGACGGAGTCTACAACCCACACAAGTGGCTCAGGTAGTGCAGCTCATCCAGGATGGCACATCAATGCGAGCTGTGGCAAGGAGGTTTGCTGTGTCTGTCAGCGTAGTGTCCAGAGCATGGAGGCACTACCAGGAGACAGGCCAGTACATCAGGAGACGTGGAGGAGGCCGTAGGAGGGCAACAACCCAGCAGCAGGACCGCTACCTCCGCCTTTGTGCAAGGAGGAGCAGGAGGAGCACTGCCAGAGCCCTGCAAAATGACCTCCAGCAGGCCACAAATGTGCATGTGTCTGCTCAAACGGTCAGGAACAGACTCCATGAGGGTGGTATGAGGGCCCGACGTCCACAGGTGGGGGTTGTGCTTACAGCCCAACACCGTGCAGGACGTTTGGCATTTGCCAGAGAACACCAAGATTGGCAAATTCGCCACTGGCGCCCTGTGCTCTTCACAGATGAAAGCAGGTTCACACTGAGCACGTGACAGACATGACAGAGTCTGGAGACGCCGTGGAGAACATTCTGCTGCCTGCAACATCCTCCAGCATGACCGGTTTGGCGATGGGTCAGTCATGGTGTGGGGTGGCATTTCTTTGGGGGGCCGCACAGCCCTCCATGTGCTCGCCAGATGTAGCCTGACTGCCATTAGGTACCGAGATGAGATCCTCAGACCTCTTGTGAGACCATATGCTGGTGCGGTTGGCCCTGGGTTCCTCCTAATGCAAGACAATGCTAGACCTCATGTGGCTGGAGTGTGTCAGCAGTTCCTGCAAGAGGAAGGCATTGATGCTATGGACTGGCCCGCCCATTCCCCAGACCTGAATCCAATTGAGCACATCTGGGACATCATGTCTCGCTCCATCCACCAACGCCATGTTGCACCACAGACTGTCCAGGAGTTGGCGGATGCTTTAGTCCAGGTCTGGGAGGAGATCCCTCAGGAGACCATCCACCACCTCATCAGGAGCATGCCCAGGCGTTGTAGGGAGGTCTTACAGGCACGTGGAGGCCACACACACTACTGAGCCTCATTTTGACTTGTTTTAAGGACATTACATCAAAGTTGGATCAGCCTGTAGTGTGGTTTTCCACTTTAATTTTGAGTGTGACTCCAAATCCAGACCTCCATGGGTTGATAAATTGGATTTCCATTTATTATTTTTGTGTGATTTTGTTGTCAGCACATTCAACTATGTAAAGAAAAAAGTATTTAATAAGATTATTTCATTCATTCAGATCTAGGATGTGTTGTTTAAGTGTTCCCTTTATTTTTTTGAGCAGTGTAGTATACTGCATAGGCTAAGGCCAGGCACCACACCGAATACAGTATTTTTTAAACCTATGTATACGTATATCAAAATGTCCATTACTGTCACATTCTTCTTCATCAGAAGATAAAGAGAAATCATTGTCGGACCAATACGCAGCAAGATCGTATGTACGCATCTTCTTTATTAAGAAAAAGAAGGGAAACCAAAATAAACACGTACACAAAACACAATGACGAATAACAGTCTGGTAAGGCACAAGGCTATACACAGAACAATCTCCCACAAAACACATACCTATATATAGGACTCTCAATCAAAGGCAACTACAAACACCTGCCTCCAATTGAGAGTCCAACACCCAATTACCTAACATAGAAATACTAAACTAGAGAGAGAACATAGAACATAACCCAAAACCCGGAAATAATAAATCAAACACCCTTCTAAGCAAACCACCACCCCGAACCACAATAAAACAAATACCCTCTGCCACGTCCTGACCAAACTACAATACAAATAACCCCCATTACTGGTCAGGACGTGACAGTACCCCCCCCCCCCCCCCCCCAAAGGTGCAGACCCCGGATGCACCTCACATAAATAAACAAATACCCTAATACTGGAGGTGGCTCAGGTTCCGGTCTACAACCCCCACCCAACCTGTCCACCCCTGCATAATGCTCAGGGCTGTATAACGTCTCTGGGGGCTCCAGACTGCAGGCAGACTAACTCGGTTCCAGACTGCAGGCAGACTCACTCGGTTGACGACTGTTGCCGGATACTCTGAGCTGGACACTGTTGCCGGATACTCTGGACTGGACACTGTTGCCGGATACTCTGGACTGGACACTGTTGCCGGATACTCTGGACTGGACACTGTTGCCGGATACTCTGGACTGAGTACTGTCGTTGGAAGCTCGGGACTGGACTGACGCACTGGAAACCTGATGCGTGGTGCTGGATGTGCCAGTTTGGGGACACGCACTTCAGGGCTAGTGCGGTGAGCAGGAACGGGCTGAGTTGGACTGGGCTGACGCACTGGAAGCCTGATGCGTGGTGCTGGTACTGGAGGTATCGGGCCGTGGAGGCGCACTGACGGTCTCGATCGCACCTCCTGCACAACCCGTCCTGGATGGATGGAACTAGTAGCCCTGTACGAGCGGAGTGCTGGTACAGGGCGAACTGGGCTGTGCAGAGGCCTGATGGTTGCCGTGCGTAGAGCGGGCGTAGGGTAGCCTGGACCAAGGAGGCACACCGGTGACCAGATGTGCTGCGCAGGCATCCTCCTACCAGGCTGGATGCCCACTCTAGCACGGCACTTGCGAGGGGCTAGGATCACTCGCACCCGACTGTGCGTGCGTATGGGCGAGATCGTGCGCACTTCCGCATACCTCGGCGCTCTCCACTCCAAACGCTTCCCATAAAAAGCATGGGGAGCTGGCTTAGGTCTACTGCCTGGCCCAGCCAAACTACCCGTGTGCCCCCCCCCCCCCCCCAATTTCTTTTATTGGGGGTGCCTCTCCGGCTTAAACGCCAGTCGTGTTCCCCTGTAGCGTTCCCAGTCTTCGCTCCACTTTCTCCATGGGCCCTCTCCGGCCATAATCTCCTCCCACGTCCACTTTTCCCGATAGTCCATATTATTATCCCGTTGCTCCTTACCCCGCTGCTTGGTCCTTGGTTGGTGGGAGATTCTGTCACATTCTTCTTCGTCAGAAGATAAAGAGAAATCATTGTCGGACCAATACGCAGCGAGATTGTATGTACTCATCTTCTTTATTAAGGAGAAGGGAAACCAAAATAAACACGTACACAAACCACAATGCCGCCTAACAGTCTGGTAAGGCACAAGGCTATACACAGAACAACCTCCCACAAAACACAAACAAAAATCATACCTATATATAGGACTCTCAATCAAAGGCAACTACCAACACCTGCCTCCAATTGAGAGTCCAACACCCAATTACCTAACATAGAAATACTAAACTAGAGAGAACATAGAAATACAAAAAAAATAGAACATAACCCAAAACCCGGAAATAATAAATCAAACACCCTTCTAAGCAAACCACCACCCTGAACCACAATAAAATAAATACCCTCTGCCACGTCCTGACCAAACTACAATACAAATAACCCCTATTACTGGTCAGGACGTGACAATTACGAGTTGAATGTAGACACAAATATGAGATTATTATTATTACACATTTTCTGAAATATTGTATTAAAATATGTAAATGAAGCAATATACAGGTAACTGCCAAAATAAAGGAAACACCAACATAAAGTGTCTTGAAAGACTGTTTGGCCACCACGAGCCAGAACAGATTCAATTCAACTTGGCATAGATTCTACTAGTGTTTGTAACTCTATTGGAGGGATGTGACACCATTCTTCATGACCCTAACACGGAACCCAAACCGGCTGCGCGTGTGCGCCATCGTGCATACATTTATTTTGTCCCCCTACACCAAACGCGATCACGACACGCAGGTTAAAATATCAAAACAAACTCTGAACCAATGATATTAATTTGGGGACAGGTCGAAAAGCATTAAACATTTATGGCAATTTAGCTAGTTAGCTTGCACTTGCTAGCTAATTTGTCCTATTTAGCTAGCTTGCTGTTGCTAGCTAATTTGTCCTGGGATATAAACATTGAGTTGTTATTTTACCTGAAATGCACAAGGTCCTCTACTCCGACAATTAACGGTCAACCGAATCGTTTCTAGTCATCTCTCCTTCCAGGCTTTTTCATCTTTGAACTTATATGGTGATTGGCATCTAAACTTTCATAGTATTACTACACCGACCGGCAACACAGTTCATCTCTCAATCACCCACGTGGGTATAACCAATGAGGAGATGGCACGTGGGTACCTGCTATTATAAACCAATGAGGAGATGGTAGAGGCAGGACTTGCAGCGTGATCTGCGTCAGAAATAGAAAATACTTATATTTTAGCCCTTGGCAATGCAGACGCTCGTTGACGCGCGCGAGCAGTGTGGGTGCAATAATTGAATAACATAGATTTCTAAATTTATTTTGCAATGCTCATGCATGCGATGCGAACGGTGTGGTCAGCCTGTAAGCATGATGGGATGTTAATAGCTTAATTAACTCAGGAACCACACCTGTGTGGAAACACCTGCTTTCTTTCTTCCAAAATACTTTATATCCCTCAATTACTTAAGTGTTTCCATTATTTTGGCAGTTACCTGTACATGTGCCTATTCTGCCTACAAGTGGTGTAAAATATTTAAGTAAAAATAATTTAAAGTACTATTAAAGTATTTTGGCGGGGTATCTGCACTTTACTTTACTATTTACTATTTATATATCATACTTTTATTTCACTACATTCCTAAAGAAAATCATGTAGTTTTTACTCGCTACGTTTTCCCTGAAACCCAAAAGTACCTGTTACATTTTGAATGCTTAGCAGGACAAGAAAATGGTCCAATTACACACTTCTCAAGAGAACTTGGAGTGTGCCCCTGCTACCCCCGCCCCCCCAAAAAGAATGGTGCCATCTGGTTTGCTTAATATAAGGAATTTGAAATTATTTATACTTTTACTTTTAATACTTAAGTATATTTTAGCCATTATATTTACTTTAGATACTTAAGTATATTTAAAACCAAAAACTTTGACTTTTACTCAAGTAGTATTTTACTGGGTGACTTTCCTTCATTAACATGTCAACTTCATAACACACACTGGGGGACATCTATAAGTGGCAAAACAAGCTCTGTGTGCCCTTTCCAAAAATAATTAAATACATGTACGATTGACCCCAAAAAATGATTTGGGTGATTCCATGCAAGGATAGCCCCCAAAAGTGTTTTTGTATCTCAGATTGTTCTGGCAATTCTTACATAGAAACTTAATTGGTAGGAAGGATGTTTGACATGCTTCTTACATTTGTATCACAAACCATTTTTGAGAAAATCATGATGAAAGTGGCCATTTTAGGCCCTTTTTAGACCTGTACATGCCTGTAAGACCCTATGATCTGTGAACCGTACATGATACAGACAACATCTTGTGGTCACTTCTTATAGTTTGCTTTGAAATATAGAGAATGACTAGAATCTGAAAAACACATTTTCACATTAATTTATTCAACATAAAAAATTACCCTTTTCGATTTAGCTTATTTTAGACATATTGTTTGGAGCAATATACTTTTCAAACATTTCAAACATATTTCCAGAGTGGGCTCTGGGACTTTTGAAGATAAGACATATTATAATATGAGAAATTGACATTATAGGTCATTAACCAATCACAGCCCTCCTTTAGGATTGTACATTCAGCAAATCACCAGCAGAGAGAGTTCCCTTTGAATCCATTTTCCCATTCACTGTGTTGGTGGTGCTCATAACTTAAAAATTAGCATAGAGCCCACTCTGGAAATTTGATGTATTGTTCCAAACAATGTCTTAAACTGAACAACATCAAAGAGGGCACTTTTGAGGTGTTAATATTTTTAATGTTGAATAAATGAATGTTTTTAGAATCTAGGCATACTCCATATTTTAGAGCACACTATAAGGTGTGCAAAATTACACCAAGATGTTGCCTGTATCATGGACGAGTTGGCAATGGATGGTAGCCTACAGGGTTGAGTAGACTTGGCATTGAAACTGAGGAAGAGGTGGATGAGAGAGCCTTGCGATTTCACTGAGAAGGTGAAATAAAAGAGTGGAGAAAGTGAGGAGACAAAGATAAGGTCCTGCTTCTGATATCTAAACAGTGTGAGGGATGACTAGATGGGTGGCTCCCGATACAATATTGCTATTTAAACGCTTAACACGTTTACCCTCATAATGTACTGTTATTGTGTGAGATAATTAGAGTTTTTTTTAAAAGTCTATGTTTTTTTGTGCATCTGAAATTGAGACCTGCCTCTTGATTGCATTGTAATGATCTGATCCAGATCTGTGACTGTATGGGTCTGATTAGACAACAACAGCAGTGGCTGCTGAAATTGAAGTGCCTCATGTGACAAGGGACAAATTACCCAGGAGTGCTTTTTACTGAGAAGGAAATTATGGGAGCATTAAGTATGCATTGTTCTGCAGTGTTCAGGATGCTCACTGTCTGTGATTGATTAAACCAAGCTTTTTATGTGTTTTTGCACATAAACGTGATGCAGCTTTGACCGCTTCATTTCTAACCATGTTGATAAGAGCTTGGTTATTATTTAGCCAACTGCAGCAGTTTGGCTGTGAGGCTGTGGATGCCTCCCTCCCTCCAGTCCTTCGTACAGTAGCACGGTGGGTTTAATTGAATACCAGTAGTAAGCCTGAGCGCGAGCCACACTTAGCCACCACTAGTCTCTCTCAGCCTGGCAGGCTTCTGGTCTCCCACGGTGGTAATCCTAAACCCCAGGGTGCCCTTTCCCTTGTTAAAGGGAGCATTAAGAGGAGGGGTCTGCCTGACTGTGTGTGCCTCTTTCTCTGTTTCTTTGACAGTGTGTCTCTGCTCTGACCTCTGGCATCTACAGCTGTGCTGGCCTCTGTTCTCCTGTTCCACGCAGCACTGCACCCAGCAGCACAGCACACAACACACACATGGCCAGCCATCCCTCCCCTCCCCTCCCCTCCTCATCCATAACCCTGACCCCTCTATAGCTTAGCTAGGTGCTCAGTGCTTCTGCTGTGCCCATGTGCTGGTAATGCTGTCCACCTCTCTCTGTTTCTCTCTCTCCCCTCTCTCTCTCTCTTCTTGCCATCTGTTATTATACCTCTCCTCTTCTCCTTTTTTTCCAAAGACAGTGTTGGAACCAGTCATGAATGTTCCATGTGGACATTCATTTTTAATGTCTTGGAGGCAGTCATCAGTGCTCTGTGAGAGTCCACAGACCTCCGAGTCTATCTGATGACATTGATGAGCCAATCAGTCAAAGCTATCATTTGAAAACCTGCAGGACCCTGCTTCTCTCTCCATGCTTTATTCATTTAAAAACCAACAAATTCATTGAATTCATCAGCTTCCTGTTCAGCTTAAAAGGACACACTGCAATGCGTTCATGAATGGCTCATCGCTGTGAAATACTGACATGATAATAACACGGATTCAATTTGTCGATGTTACTACGGGTGACGAAATACTACTTGCATTGAGATTTTATCTGGGTTTCTGATGCTGGATAACATCTATTAATGCCCTGTAACAGTTTTGAAAGCTTGACATGAACATCCCTTCTATATCCAGAGGACAGAAACAGAGCCCTCTGTCTCCTAAGAAAATGTAATATGTAACACTTTTGTATCATCTAATGCTTTATTTGTGTCCAGAAGCTTTTTAGTGTATAATGGGTATTTTAGCTTCCATCATTGTTTTGCCCATGACAGGAAGCGTGACTGATTGCCTCTGTACCGCGTGCTCTTTGTTTGCTGTTCATGTACTGGTAGCTGTGCTGACTGCGCTGGCTTCCTGTGTGTGTGGAACGCTCAGGCTTTGTTGGGGCAGCGGAGCAGAGAGCCCTGTGCAGGCAGCACGGCCAGCGAGGGGTTAAATATTTCACCACCCCCTTGTTTTTCAGAGACGGTAGCACTGATGTCTCTTTGGTCTCGTAGCAGCTTTACCTACCTCACAGAGAGAGCGAGAGGGAAACGGTTAGAAAGGAGAGCATGTCAATGAATTCCTTGTCTGCACCTAAAGGGGAGTATCCCTGGGCTGGAATTTGAGGGATGACGCCCCCCCCCCCCCCCCCTTAGATTCCTGGGTCCAAGGCAGGGACTGTTAGTGCTTAATCCTTCTGCAGCTGAAACCTGATACTGAGAGCACGGAGGTGCAGGAGAGTCCGCTAAGCTTTACTTTTATGACGCCAAGTCAGGTCAGCTTGTTTACATCCTTTATTTATTGTCTCTCTCCTTCTGTTCCCTCTCAGAACCACAGACACTAAAGACCTCGCTCTGGTATCATCGCCAAGCATAACTATTGATATTAATGAATTAATAAGTACCTCGGTAATAAGTCACAGAAGGGAAGTATGTGTGTGGGTGTGTGTGTGTGTGTAATACGAGCTTGCAAGTGTGAATTATTGTGTGCGCCTGTGTGTGTGTGTGTGTGTGTGTGTGTGTGTGTGTGTGTGTGTGTGTGTGTGTGTGTGTGTGTGTGTGTGTGTGTGTGTGTGTGTGTGTGTGTGTGTGTGTGTGTGTGTGTGTGTGTGTGTGTGTGTGTGTGTCTGCTCCGTTCTTGTTGTGTAAGACTTTATCATGACCAGGTAATCATTTAACCCTGCTCTCTGGCTCTGGCTGAGCTGATCAGAGAGAGGTGTGAGAAGAATGACAAGGATAGTTTCCTTATTTACACTGCCCTGTGCTCTCTGTCTCAGACCACACACACTGCACAAACTCACACACAGAGACACTAGATGGAAATATACTAAGCAAAAATAGAAACGCGACATGCAACAATTTCACAGATTTGACTGAGTTACAGTTCATATGAGGAAATCAGTCAATTGAAATAGATTCATTAAGCCCTAATTTATGGATTTCACACGACTGGGAATACAGCTATGCATCTAGATACCTTTAAAAAATGGCCCTCTAATGGGCCTCAGGATCTCAGCTTCTTGATATGCCTCACCTGTCAGGTGGACGGCTCCAACCCACTGGCTCCAGGTCATCTATAAGTCTTTGCTAGGTAAAGCCCCGCCTTATCTCAGCTCACTGGTCACCATAGCAACACCCACCCGTAGCACACGCTCCAGCAGGTATATTTCACTGGTCATCCCCAAAGCCAACACCCCATTTGGCCACCTTTCCTTCCAGTTCTCTGCTGCCAATGACTGGAACGAATTGCAAAAATCACTGAAGCTTCAGACTCATATCTCCCTCACTAACTTTAAACATCGGCTGTCGGAACAGCTTACCGATCACTGCACCCATACACAGCCCATCTGTAAATAGCCCACCCAACTACCTCATCCCCATATTGTTATTTATTTTTGTTGCTCTTTTGCACCCCAGTATCTCTACCTGCACATCATCATCTGCACATCTATCACTCCAGTGTTAATGCTAAATTGTAATTATTTCGCCACTATGGCCTATTTATTGCCTTACCTCCCTAATCTTACTACATTTGCACACACTGTATAAAGATTTTTATATTGTGTTATTTTTTGACTGTACATTTGTTTATACCATGTGCAACTCTGTGTTGTTGTTTTTGTCGCACTGCTTTGCTTTATCTTGACCAGGTCGCAGTTGTAAATGAGAACTTGTTCTCAACTGGCCTACCTGGTTAAATAAAGGTGAAATATAACATTTAAACAGGGATGTAAACAAATTTGTGCACAACATTTTAGAGAAATATGCACTTTGTACATATGGAAAATGTATTTTATTTCAGGAACCAGCTCATGGGACCAACACTTTTCATGTTGCATTGATATTTTTGTTCAGTGTAGATGGACACTAGATGGAGAGTCCTCAATCAGCTCTCTCTCTCTCTCTCTCTCTCTCTCTCTCTCATATGTCACCAGGTCAAGGGAAGAGGAAAGAGTCTTCCAGTTATGTTACTGTAAGGCAAAGATGAAAGGAGTGCAGCAGATAAAAAGATGAAAACACGACAGTCCCCAGTGACCTTGGCCATAATCTTTAGCTTCATTTTCTATCTGCCCTCAAAAGGCAATACTCGTGTCTCTGAAAAGCAGACAATTCGAAACCTTCTCTGTTGCATTCCACTATTGATCTGAGCAAATCTGTATTCAAGCCATTCAAAATGCAGTCGTTTGAGTTACTGACCTAAATTAATGTTTATTACAGCCTCTCTGTGCCAGCGGCCTTCAGGGCCTTAACAGCCTACAAACACCTTCTGAATTACATTTTATCCCTGGCAGAAGAAGCAGATTTCAAAGTGACAATCACATAATCGCTATCACCTTGCTCTTGGTGTTGATGATTGACCCTGCAGGTGATTACAGAGTAAGGAAACATCAAAGTGGCCCAGCAATATGGCTGGGAATTGCCAGGGACCTCACAATACGATATTATCACGATACTTATGTGCCGATACAATATGTATTGCGATTCCCACGATTCTCATGATATCTATTGTGATTAGATACTGTGATTTTATTGCGATTTGATGTTCCAAACATATTGCTCATCATATGTCTGCTGCAGAGGGACAAGAGAGAGCTATGAGAAAACAAGTTTGGATCAGTCATGGAAATAAAAGTGCTGAAAACAAATTGTCTCCCTATTTTAAAAAAATGATGGAGAACTAGCTTTGAAGGACAAATACTGGAGTTTTGGTGCAGGTACAGCCAACTAGCACAAAAATAATATTGCGATATTGTCTAACGATACGATATATCAGCAAAAATAATATCCTGATATGCAGTGGTGTAAAGTACTTAAGTAAAAATACTTTAAAATACTACTAAAGTAATTTATTGGGGGGGTATCTGTACTTTACTATTTAATTTTTGGAAAACTTTTACTTTTACTTCACTACATTCCTGTTGAAAATAATGTACTTTTTATTTCATACATTTTCTCTGACACCCAAAAGTACTTGTTACATTTTGAATGCTTAGCAGGACAGGAAATTGGTACAATTCACACACTTATCAAGAGAACATCCCTGGTCTTCCCTACTGCCTCTGATCTAGCGGACTCACTAAACACATATGCTTCATTTGTAAATGATGTCTGAGTGTTGGAGTGTTCCCCTGGCTAGCTGTAAATAAATCAATTCAATTAAATTGTGCCGCTATACAAGTTACAATTTTACCTTTACTTTTGATACTAAAATATAAACCAGATACTCTACTTTGACTTGAGTAGTATTTCACTGGGTGACTTTCACTTCTACTTAAGTCATTTTCTTTTAAGGTATCTTTACTTTTACACAAGTATGACAATTGAGTACTTTTTCTGTTTCCTCCATCACTAGCCAGCAATGTGTGCTGTTTGATATGATGGCAGAAGGAGACGGTATTGAGTGCATCATGTCTCAAAGGCAGTAGGTAGGCAGATTGTCAGCAGCACATCAAGGTGGTTTATTATGGGACTGGAAGCTGGCAGACAGTAGCATGCACAGTAATCAGACAGTGTACAGTTATTGTGCTTTTTTATTCTATAGCACACATCAATATCTGTCACCATAACTCCATGGTTTCTTTGTGTTTAATGGATTGACCAGTCTGTTCCTTCTACATTCACCTGGCAGTCTATTCTATTGTGCTTGTAGGTGTGGATAGTTCATTTTCACTCTGCTGGAAAGCATGTTCTTGCTAGTGAGTGTGAATGAATTCTCTTGAGACCAAACTCTAACCTAGCTGGCTAAGGCTGTTTGCTCATGAGCACTGTGTGTATTTTCTGTGTAGCTGTGTAGGTGTAACGTGTGTATTTCTCTGCTATTTGTGTAGGTGTGACATCAGGAGCAGAGCTCTCCTTCACCCTGGAGCCCAGTGACATCATCGCGGTGCAGGAGCAGCCCCTCATGCTGCACTGTCAGGTGGACGGTATCCCACCAATCACCACGCAGTGGAGGAGGAACGGCATCCTCCTGGTGGATGACCAATACTACACCATGTTCCACAACGGCACTCTGCTGATTGGACGCTTCCAGAGGACCAAGTCTGACGGCTCAACCGATGAAGGGGATTATGAGTGTGTGGGCCAGAACTCCTTTGGTCTGGTGGTGAGCCGCAGGGCCAGGGTGCAGGCTGCCAGTAAGTGTTCCTTTAATAACCTTGCTACGGGGGTTATCACTGCCATGGTAGTACCATGTTATTACAATGTTATTGACAAGCATAATTAGCAATCCCCAACATATTACCAACATTGGCAATAGGAGAGGTATTTGTTGATTGCTAGCAAGTATGACTTAATGAATACAATTATGCATACAATAACTCAATAATATGTAGGTTTAAGTTTAAATCCTCTTCATGCATTTATTTTCGTCACTATTGTTGGAAGGTGGCGAAATCTGCCGTTGGGTTTGTCAACCCTCGTCTACAGTATGCCTCTCATGTAGCCGACCGCTGCTGGAGGCGTGGCCGTACAGTCAGAGTAACCAGCGGGCTGCTGTATTTACCAAGCTTTAATGTTGGAGCCACGTTATGTTTGGATCAGCCCAGTATGAGCGACTTAGGGAGCGAGGGATGTGATGGTTTTACAAAGAAGCCTTATTTCCAAAGGTGCATTAGCATTTTGGATTTTGCCCTCCCTTCGTGTAATGTTGCACGTCCCTAGTAATATTTCATACTTAATCTGTGCTCTTCTCTGGAATTTACTGTTAGCAAGCCTTCATACTTGGCGTTCACACTGCGTTGTTGTGCCTGCTGTAATCTCAATGTGTTGCTGATGGCCCTCTCGCTGGTTGCTGGTACCAAGATCAATTTTCTGCGCTCCGCTCTAGCCACAAAGCTCTTTTTTGGATTCACTTGAGTTCCACGTCAAGTGCTAAGCATTGGAACCATGGCACAGTGATAACATACTTACAATCTGTCTCTTTGGTGGAGAGAAAATGTGGCTGTTTGGTTCAGTCTCTCAGAGCAGTCTCTATTGAACTCTATCCTTCTCGCTCTCTCTCTTTCTCTCTTTTTTCTCTCCCCGTTCCATTTCTCTCCCCCTCTCTCTCTCTATCACCGTCTCCATGTGTGTATCCCCCCATCAAAAATAGCCATCCCTCTGTCCTCTAGCCCTCTGCTCTGTTTGACCAGACATGTGGCTGTTGTTTGGAGAGAGACATAGAACAGCACTGTGCTGGACACTGCCTCCTCTCTTATTCCTGCCTTGGTGTTTCTCATACTGATACTGTGGCTATGTACACTGCACAGTGTATGTGTAGATTACACTGTAAACACACGGCTATTGCGTTGTCAAGGCTGTGCTTGACTTGACTGGAAACAGAAGAAAACATAGTGGAGATGGTCATTTAAACACATAGACAGTTTTCACGGTGGAGTTATTCCAGTGGAGGCTGCTGGGGGGAGGACGGCTCATGATAATGCCTGGTATGGAGTCAGCGGAGTGGTATCAACCACATGGTAACCATGTTTTTGATGTGTTTGATACCATTCCATTGACTCCATTCCAGCCATTATCATGAGCCGTCCTCCCCTCAGCAGCCTCCGCTGACTTAGTCTCAAAGTGAATGTGTTATGCTATGTGGCGCTTGTTATTTTCAGAAGGTCTTCTTGCTTTGTGAGGCTTCGGGTCGTTGTAACTGAACAGTGAAGTGACCATAGAGCAGAGGATTGGTGGTGTCTTACCAGTAAGGCAGCCACAGTAATTGATGTGGTCTCCAAGCTTGTGCAGCAGCCTTTGTCCTTTAACGGCTAATAGAAGATCCTTTGTATTGAACTCTGTACGTTCATATGTTTGTTAATGATGATGTGGTGTGCTCCAGTGCTCCAGTGCTCCAGTGCTCCAGCGCTCCAGTGCTCCATTGCTGTGCAGTGCTGGAGAACAATAGACAAACCCATGTGTTTCTGTGGAAGAAAGAAAAACGGCATATGTCAGTGACTTACACTGGAGAACAATGGGTAAATTGAATGTGCAGTATTCTTTAAAGAAAACCTTTGTGTTTGCACACACACACACACACAAACACACACACACACACACACACACACACACACACACACACACACACACACACACACACACACACAAACACACACACAAACACACACACACACACACACACACACACACACACACACACACACACACACACACACACACACACACACACACACACACACACACACACTTGCCTACAATATAGTAACTCTAATGCACAGGCATCCACTCACACCAGAGGTCATGGGGAGTAATCAAAGCAACACCTTTGTGATACTGTACAGTTAAGCGTTTCTGAAAGCTCTTCTGTGCTGCGTCGAGTTACACACTGACAGACAAAGGCTGGCAGAGGGCTTAGATTCCTGCCCTGTGTGTAACACAGGCCAGGAAGGAGACAGCTCACTGCTGTGCTGTTGTGTCCATGCGGCCTCGCCGCTCAATGGGACCGAGGTGGCTAAGTGGTCACAGGGAGGGCCTTGTATCTCGCAGGCCACGGGAAAAAGTAATCCCTACGCAGTGGTGCCGCCAGACACAAGAAACCTTTTATAACCTCCTTAGGGAGGCTTTCTCTCAAAAGTCAGCCCATAGTTACCGTTTCAGCACCTCCCCGCTTTTACATGAGAGAAAATCCTGGATTTGGCTATTCCATGAATGATTATTTATGATTTAGTGGTCTGAGAGTGGAGTGGATGTCAAACCGGAGGGGGGGTTGAAATGAAAATCTCTGCTGATAGCACCTGAGGAATATTTTTTATTTATTTGACCTTTATTTAACTAGACAAGTCAGTTAAGAACTAATTCTTATTTACAAAGACGGCCTACCCTGGCCAAACCTGGGCCAATTGTGCACCGCCCTGTGGGACTTCCAATCGCAGCTAGATTTGAACCAGGTATTGATATGCAGTGCCTTACACCGCTGCGTCACTCGAGCATGCCCATAGCAGGTATAATAATGGAATTATTTATTTCAGCAATGTTAGTCCAGTATGCATTATGCATTGCTTTATAATGTAAGTTATCTGTTCCTGTCTGATTAGCTTTGAGTCTATTATCATTTGAAAGAGTTGGCCAACATTTGCATTTTATTCTCTTAATTGTGTGGTTGACCCTGCTGACTTTGTATATAGAATCATTGACCAGAAGGGGAATTTATGAGGAGAACAGAATAAAGACACAGGATGAATTTGAATTTTGGGACCAATTAGAATATTCACTGCTGAGGGGGATGGCTAATATTAGGTCTTGTCTACAGCTGGTATTACAAACAACCTTTCATATCCAGTGATACAATGAATGTGTCACACAATGAATCTACTCATGTATCCACACCTGGCCAGCACATATCTCTCTGATCTCTCTGAATTTGCTCCACAATCTGATTACAGGATGTACTAGGATGTAATGTTATGTGCAGACAGCTTCTTTCTCTCTGTGTCAAGTACAAGCTCATTACCTCGGGAGGTAGGGCTTTTTCCACCCCTGGCTGCTCTTGAACAGATAATGGTGCGCTCTGTTCTCTTCTGGGCTTCCTTCCTTTTTGTTTTTCAGGGTCACTTAAATGGATGACCCCTGCCCTGTGACTTATATTGATTTGCTTAAGGATTACTGATGGTCTGGAGGTCACATTCTGACATTATGGCCTTTGACCCCTAAGGAGGGTGTGTTGAGAAAGGGCCCCATTCTAATGAAGCATGTGATATTTACCTGCTGGGAATAGGGAGGCGCTGTGTCCTGACATGCCTACCATATGATAGTAACCATGTGTGTGTGTGTGTGTGTGTTTTGCGTGCCGATGTTGGACTCAGGCAATTGATGTCTTTGTTGAGTGACAAAAGAAGCTAAGTGCAGGGCCTACTCCTTAATGAATCTTTACTTGGTTATCTGAGCCTGCAGGACAACAGGCTTCAGGACAGGAGGAAGCAATCATTGTGAAAAAGAACAGCTGGGCATTTTCACGGTAACGGAATTACGCTTTGACAAAGTTTAACAAACTATACAACTCTATGCACAAGGACTACTTTTAACAATTTCCACTGAAAAATGTACATAAAAACTAATTTAGTGGAAGAACTGTGCAGATGCAAACTTTGGTAACAGATTTACGGTAAAATCTCCCTCAGTGGTTGTTCCACTGGATATTATAAGGTGAATGCACCAATTTGTAAGTCGCTCTGGATAAGAGCGTCTGCTAAATGACTTAAATGTAAATGTAAATGTTTTTATGCCACGTTTTCTAAAAACTCTGTTAAATATCTGCTCTGAATGAAGATTAAAAGATGTCTGCAGAAAGAATGAGGTGTCAGCTATGATAGGGCACATTGAGTTAAAAAAAATAATATTTTGTTTATTGAACTACAGTAAGTGAAGTGGATTTACACCCGGTAACAGAATTACGATAACGGAATTACATCATGGATCCCTGATCTGTACTACACAGAAATGCATAATTATGGATATGAATGTCATTCTCCTCATGTTTTCACAAGTTTGGAGCACAGTAGAGTACAGTGCAGTATAATAGCAGAGTAGAGTAGGATAGAGTAGAGTTCAGTTGCGTACAGTAGAGATCAGTATAGTAGAGTTCAGTAAAGTACAGTACAGTAAAGTAGAGTATAGTATAGTTCTGTACAGTAGAGTACAGTACAATATACTCTACTCTACTATACTCTACTTTTCTTCACTGTACTGTACTGTACTGTAGTGTAAAGTGTAAAGATATGTGGGTTTTTAGTAAAGGAATTACAAGTCACTGTAAACTTACAGAAGGTATACCTTTTAAGACTTTTTAAGGTAGATGTTTTCTAAGACCCCTTTTCCATCTGTTTACCCAGAAATCAAATACATTACTTATGCCTAATTTTTAAGATGGAAAATTGTTGAAAAATGTATCTATTCCTTTATTTTCCATTAATATAGACTCATAGCTTTCATTTGACATCCAATTTGAAATGCTCCTAAAAACTTCACATGTTGGTGCTAATGGGTCTTTTTCAATGGAAATGCCCAGGAGAGAACGGACAAATGGGCTCCTCAGGAATTCACAGCCCCAACGTCCCATGATGCCATCGTGGCGTGGTCATTGTCTATTGTTGTTTGGGAAAATGGTGGTTAAGGCATGATCCTCTCAGTAAAGGTCTGTAAAGGTCTCTGTGTGCTCCTGGGTGCACTGTCGCAAACATGAAATGCTTCTGGGCTTACAAACCAGAGTCAATGTCCCTTTGATAGCAGCACGTACAGATGCCCTGCTAGATATGGAGTTTGATCTATGAGTCATTACACATCATGAGGGGCTTGAACAATCCACACTGGGTATTGTTATCATGTGAAGCAAAATCCATATTTCCTTCTTCAAACGCAGTGGGCCTAGTTCTTGTTTTTTTTTATATCATCCAGTTGGAGCCTTTGTTAGTTTTGTTTTTTATTCTTCAGTAAACAAATGTGATGGACTGGAGTGATTCACTGCTGGATGGAGCCAATGACCTATATAAACCCTGGATTGCAGATTTTTTTTATTTTACATATTTATGATTAGCTCACATAATATAATTTAAAAGCATGCATTAAGGTGTCCGTAATAGAATAAACATGGCATAAACTAATGTAGACATTCATAAATGAATTTCTATAGCTTCCAATATATTTTTTACGACAGTGGGGGAGTGCCAAAATGGGGGTGCGGTAGCTTCAGTCGTCTAGTGTATATATAAATCTATGGATGAAGCGCAGTAGGAATCAACCCTGGCTCACCCGATGGAGGAGACATGAGAAGAGATGTGGCAAAAGTGAAACAGCTCTGCTCTTCTTTCCTCCCAGGGTGGAGGGACAGGTGAAGGAAGGGAGTATTTCTCACACCTTCCTCCCCCCTCAGAGTTTGAACTACATATTGATTATCTCAGGGTACACCATCGGGGCCTTTCTGTCTGTCCACCTATCTCCAGCCAGTGGAGTGGAGTGGAGGGAAGAAGTGTTGCTGGGAGGTGAAAAAATGCTTTGATGATGTTATCAGCCTCTGAATGTTTCCGTTTCTGTTACATGCCTCTACTTAGCTCTCAGCTGTTCCTGTATTGCACTTTTGGGGGGTTGTCTAAATACTTGGTACAGAGGATTGTGATACAGGAAGAAGTGTGAAAGCGAATTAGCTATAAGGAAGGAAGGAACACAGAGGCAGACAGGAGTGCTGGGTAATGTTCTGTCAGTGCAGCAGGCCTCTCCTAGGGAAGACACTAATAGCCAACCTCCAGCAGGGGCAGTTTAGCATATGAGAGAGGCTTGAACCATTTCAGATCTCTTTTATCCTTTTAGGGCCCACCAATAGAGAAATACATTTGAGACGGGAAGGAAGCTGAGACCTTTTTTCTCTCCGTTAAAGACAGGTGGCATAGATCTGTTGCTCAAGACTTCTAAAGATCAAAGGATATTTTTTGTCTGATGTATTTGTCTGTGTTGGGGCTCATGCTCAATTTGTACTTTAGGGTAATTTGTGTGCATTACAGCCTGGCTCCCTGCACCACGGCACCATGGCAGGCCCAGTAACAGGCAGGCAGGGCTGCCATGCAAATGGTGGCGCGATTAGTGAAGCCTCTTTATAGCCCCCCTCAGATAAAGTGTCCCGCCCGGCCCTCAACCCCATCCACCATAAATTGTTCTTCTTATTTACTTGTCTGCCATGTGTGTGAGCTCTCTGCTGGGAGCTGGTGCAGCATGGGCTCGCTCAATTGGCCAGCCGTCCAGGAAACACTTATTTTTGTAAATGTTATCTCTTTGATGGCTTTGCCTCTCTCCCTCTCCTTCTCCGTCTCTCCCTCCCATTTCTCTTGGAGTTCCTCATTAGCTTAGGCTCAGGAAGCTTTTCATCATTTCAATTAATTACAGCGCTCAGTATAGTAGACTGGCCGGACCAGCGGTTTACTGATTGGTCCACCTTTTATGCCCCTCACGCCTGTCACCAGGCAACTGATCATAAAAGCCCTCGCTTACAAAATAGGATCAATCGAAATGACAGGCTTTTGTCCCCTTTTTTATGCATTAATTGGAAAGAGTTTAAGCTTTGTTAAGTTATAATTTATTTTAATTCTGGGGACCATTCAGGCTCTGAGTCTGTAATTGACCTGGGTAACCCTGGGGTGATCAAGAGAAGCACGGTGGGGTGTTGGGTGGAAAAAAGGAAAGGCCAAACATGAAGAGTGAAGTTGAAAATAGACAAATAGGTACAACTCCAATCTGACTACCATTTGTGTGTGTTTTCTATACATACAGTATCCCAGACAGATGGTGTTTAATTGCCCTCCCAGCCTAACGCTGGGATGTTGAATGATAGTTTATAAAACAGAAGATGCAGGGGCTGTCAGGGATTAAAAAGAGGAGCAGAATGGAAGAGAGAGGCTAGCTGTAACAACACTGTCATCTGTGTGAATGTAACGATCAGTTCCTCTCAAATCACATTTTTGTATTGAAGTCAATGTACCCAAGCAAGTGCTTTTTTCAAATGTATTATTTAGCTAGGCAAGTCAGTTAAGAACAAATTCTTATTTACAATGACAGCCTAACGGGGAACACTGGGTTAACTGCCTTGTTCAGGGGCAGAACGACAGATTTTTACCTTGTCAGCTCAGGGATTTGATCCAACAGCCTTTCAGTCACTGGCCCAACACTCTATCCACTAGTCTACCTTCAGTAGCCTCAATAGCCTACTGTAGATCTTCATTGCAAAACAGTGTGTTTTTATCAGTTATTTGGTTACGTGAATACATTTAGTATAGTTTTATCTAAAAAATATAACTTCTTTTAATGTTTCACAATTTACTGTTTTCTGAAATTCACTGAGTAGGATGGTCCTCCCCTTCCTCATCTAAGGAGCCTCCACTGGCATTTAGAAGATATAATTGTTGTTTTCTATGGCATAGTCAATATCCAAGATATCCATAAATTCCTCAAGATCAAAAAGGATGCCACTACTTTGCCTTGGAGCAATTCGGTGCCATTATTACATGCACCGAATACAACAGGTGTAGACCTTAAAGTGAAATGCTTACTTACAAGCCCTTAACCAACAATGCAGTTTTAAGAATAATACCAAAAAAAGAAATAAAAGTAACAAATAATTAAAAAGCAGCAGTAAACAATAGCAAGGCTATATACAGGGGGTACCGGTACAGAGTCAGTGTGCGGGGCACCGGTTAGTCGAGGTAATTGAGATAATATGTACATGTAGGTAGAGTTAGTAAGGTGACTATGCATAGATAATAACAGAGAGTAGCAGCAGAGTTTCATGGCTTGGGGGTAGAAGATGTTTAGAAGCCTCTTGGACCTAGACTTGGCGCTCCGGTACCGCTTGTCGTGCGGTAGCAGAGAGAACAGTCTATGACTAGGGTGGCTGGAGTCTTTGACCATTTTTAGGGCCTTCCTCTGACACCGCCTGGTATAGAGGTCCTGGATGGCAGAAAGCTTGGCCCCAGTGATGTACTGGGCCGTACGCACTACCCTCTGTAGTGCCTTGCGGTCAGAGGCCGAGCAGTTGCATTACCAGGCAGTGATGCAACCCATCAGGATGCTCTTGATGATGCAGCTGTAGAACCTTTTGAGGATCTGAGGACCCATGCCAAATCTTTTCAGTCTCCTGAGGGGGAATAGGTTTTGTTGTGCCCTCTTCATGACTGTCTTGGTGTGCTTGGACCATGTTAGTTTGT